>NC_071514.1:65020405-65645405 GCF_027887155.1 Malaclemys terrapin pileata | reverse complement strand
TTCCTTTTTCTGAAACTGAACTTAAAACTTGATTTCCTACAACTTAAATTTTCCACTGCCATAGAGCATTGCAACTCCTGATCACTGAAGACAATTCTGTCCTTCAATAATTATACTCTTCTTTAGATTTATTCATGCTCCATAGGAAACTGCCATTTCCAATTAGCTTTCCTGCACTGTAAATACTTAGTGATATGGGATTATAAAGGCTAAACATGATAATGTAACATATCTTTAGTCAGACTAGGTTTTCAATTACAGTCACTTCATAAAGGTTACTAGTTTTATACTCAAGTCTCAATTAAAAATAGCTCAAGGACAATAAGGACATATGTCCAATTATATATGGGTTGAAAATTTAAAGGACAAATGCTTTTAAAAGCGATTGAGGTATACAGTTAGAAATACTATAGTACATAAAGTCACATACTCGAGTTGATTTTTATTTGCACTCAACTTACGTGTTTCAATAACATACATTTAATACCCTGAATCCTCACTTTAACTGCTGCTCCACTTTGAGCAGATGTTTTCAGAGAACTATGCACAATGACTCTAAGATCTTTTCCTTGAGTGGCAACAGCTACTTTAGACCCCATCATTTTGTATGTATAGTTGGAATTATGTTTTCCAATGTGCATTATTTTGCATTTATCAACATTGCATTCCATCTGCCATTTTGTTGCCCAGTCACCCTATTTTGTGAGATCCCCGCTACTCTTTGCACTCAGCTTTGGACTTAACCGTCTTGAGTAACTTAGTATCAGCTGCAAATTTTGCCACCTCATTGTTCACCTCTTTTTCCAGATCATTCATGACTATGTTGAACATCACTTTTCCCAGTATAGATCCTTGGAGGACCCCACTATTGATCTCTCTCCACTGTGAAATCTGACCATTTATTTCTACCTTTTGTTTCTTACCTTTTAATGAGTTACTGATCAATGACAGAACCTTTCCTCTCATCCTATGACTGTTTACTTTGCTTAAGAGTCTTTGGTGAGAGACCTTGTCAAAGGCTTTCTGGAAGTCCAAGTACACTATAGCCATTGGATACGTGTCCACATTTGTTGACCCTAGGGTGACCAGATGTCCCAATTTTATAGGAACAGTCCTGGTATTTGGAGCTTTGTCTTATATAGGCACCTATTACCCCCACCCCCATCCCAATTTTTCCACACTTGCTATCTAGTCACCCTAATTGACCCAGAATTAGAATAGATTTGTGAGGCAGGATTTCCTCATTGACTCTTCAACATATTGTGTTCATCTATGTATCTGATCATTCTATTCCTTACTATAGTTTCAACCAATTTGCGTACTACTGAAGTTAGGCTTAGAAGCCTGTAATTGTCAGGATGGCCTCTGGAGCCTTTTTTTAAAAATCAGCATTACATTAGCCATCCGGTAGTCTTCTGGTAGAGGCTAATTTAAGCAATAGTTTATATATCATAGTAAGCAGCTCTGTTCAAAATTTCACGTTTGAGTTCCTTCAGAATTCTTGGGTGATTACCATCCGGTCCTGAGATTTCAAATTACTGTTGAATTTATCAGTTTGTTCCAAAACCTCCTCTATTGACACTTCAATCTGGGAGGGTTCCTGAGATCTGTCAACTAAAAAGAATAGCTAGGTGTGGGAAATTCCCCTCCTTTGCATCTCTCGTTGCATCTCTTACTGCAGCACTTCATTCAAAGATAGTTACCAAATTGATGATGGAGATAATTTCAGCCCTAACTGCAAACTCTCCCTAGTAGAGGGTTTAAGAAAACTGAATGAACTATGGGCCAGTATCTCCAGAAAGCAAACAGATTTCTAATAGCATTTTAAAGATTCTATTTTAGTTTGTTCAACACCCCCTAGTAAGTTTCCATCCACAATAGATTTCAGATGAATTACTTCAAATTTCAGGATACATTTTCTAATTACCTGAAGACTGACAAGGCCACTTACTTCAGGTAGGGGACAGTAAAACTGGTGGATCGTGTGCATGACATCCAGTAGCATGTTGTGTCCAACAACAAGTTTGCCCTAAAGAAAGAGTCCATTATATGTGTGAATGACATTTCAAACTACTGTATACAAAATAGGTTACGGAAAAGGCTCTGGTGCAGTTTCACTCAGTTTTCAATTCATTACATTTTAACTTCAAACTACTATACTGAATGACAAGCATAGTCTTTACAGTTCAAGTATCTGATAATCATCTGTACAGTGGCAGTAGCAATAAGAAGAGGGGAGGGGACGATTGTGGCAGGCACTGTACGAACACGATGAGTCCTGTTCTAGAGACCATAGCAAAACCATTTAAAAACCTATTTTGAATATTTAGGTGGAAAGTAAGCAGACCCAGTTGAGCTTTTTCTTACTGTGGTTATGCTTTTTACCTTGTGGTTACAGCCAAAACAAGAGCTATGTCCTTTTTGAAAAAAAATTAAATGACTCAGAATCTTGTTAGCTCCTTTAAGAAATTGGTATTATTCACTTTTTAAAAGATCTAATGAATAGGTGTAGTGAAATTTCATATTACTAAAGACATTTAAAAAAGGATACACTACACTTATTTTATATCAAAGCATTGCCATAACCAAAAATCTTAATTAAAGTCAAGTAGTGATCCGTCAAGTAGAGCCCTGCACGGATACAAAATTTATATCCATGGATGTGGATATCCACGGAGCTGCAGGGCTCTACTAAGAACTACAGCAACAAAAGTAACAGCATGTCGGGCTGCTGTTCACAGGAGCCAGCACCCCACCCAGGCAGCTCCTCTGGCATGGATATACCATCCCCAGCCCTGGCCACTGGGACGGGCACCAGGCTCACCGGCAGCTGCCCCGGTCACACTAGCGTGTGCGAGCAGCTTCCATACTCCCATACGGCAGCCCCACATGCTGTTGCTATCACCGTTGTGGTTCCTGATAGAGCACAGCAGGTCTGCACTTATGCACTTTAGACCCAAGGATATAAATTTTGTATCCGCGCAGGGCTCTAAAGTTACATACATTTAAGTCATACTTCATTAGTATTTGCTTATTTGTACAATTTAGTAGTAATGGACCTCATACTCTATGTGAATTATCAACTTTTTACTGTTAACTACATTGGGACTCCCTGAGACCTTTTCCACTCAGCTTATCCAGAACACTTCATCCAGTTCTCTGGGATCTAAAAAAAACTCAGTTCGACTCTAGATTTCATCACTAAGGTTCCTTTATTTGCCATACAGCAAAGCTACACTGAGCTTATCAAACAAAAACAGGGAGGTGAATGCAGGGTATATCACACCTCCAAACATACACAGAAACCCTCTCCCTTCATATACATTTACACATCTCATTGCATTTACTATACATGACATTTTTGTATTGGCTTGATTACTTTGCAAAAACCAATCCCTGTGCAGCATGCTGTGTCCATAAATTGTTGATGGTTGACCTCTTCTCTGCATTCCTAATTAATCTTGTCCATTGCTAGTAAATGGTTCCCTGGATGTTCTCCCTCTTACCTTAGCTTGCTCAGACATCCTGTTTTTTTAGCCTACTGACCTATTTACTTATCTTATTTAGCACAAAAGTTCTGCTTTCAGCCTGATGATCCGTTTACCTCTCTAATCCTATCCGCCAAGTAATGAGGCCTCCCTCCAAGTGTTAATTACTCATGTCAGGCCAGGCCTCAGCTGAAAACTAAAGGTATATATGAGAAGGAAAAAAAAACACCCACAATGTGTTGGTTAACTTACAGAATTAGCAATGGCATGAATGACTCTGGAAAATCCCACTGCATCACTGAGTTCTTCCTGCAAAATTTCAAGTATCATTAAGTGAAGTATAAATGCAAATAACTGACAGCAATGTCTGTATATTGTGACAACAAGACAATATCCCCGCAACTCCAACTCAAATTAAGGTCCCCCATTCTGTATACTTCATAAAATGATAATCAGATCAGACCCTAGGAAAGGCAAATATTTGTGGAAGTATTATTGTGGTCAGAGTAGGGCACTGGTATCTGCTGTCTCTCTAATGGTGTAAATAAAGACAAGTCAACTTGTGCCATATATCCCCATCTATAAAATAGGCATAAGCTGGCCTGAAAACTGCTGGGAATGTCTAAGTCAGATACTATAAACTTTTACATTGTTTGCAATACTATGGGGCTAAAAGTAAAACTGCTCAATAGTATCAAATGTTTTTGTTCATTTCCATTTGATGAACTTTGCTTTTGCTATTAGAGCAAGAGTGAAAAAAACTTCTACCACCTCATTTCAATGCCTACATTGCCAAGGAAAAACACAAGCAGTGAGGTGTTTTTTTTAAACAATTCACTATTGCTTTAATTCTACTCTCACTGAAGTCAATGAGACTTAAAATTGACTTCAATAACAGCAGAGTTAAGCCTCCATCGAATGCTTTTCAAAATCTTCCTTTAGCAGTAAAAGTTGCAAGAGGGAAAGCAGAGAGTTGGCAGGAGGTGAAAGAAGTCACACTGAAAGTGTGTTTAGCTGAGTCAGAAAGGGGTGTTCAATATCAAGCCAAAGAGGCCTTCCACTTATGAGCAAATAATGCATGCTCAAAACAGGTTGAATTTTTATCCTGAAACATGCATTCAATAAAGGGTGCCTGGCATTTTTCTGCTGAAGACTCAGGACTTTTGTCAGGCCCCAGAGACAGACACAGACATCTCACGACTCAACCATTTGATATTTTAGAGATTTGTCTTGATTTCAGACCTCAGTCTGTAAGGTATTTGGAAGTACTGCTAACCTATACACCATTAGTTCAAAATACTGATCTGTGAGTTGCATGCTGTATACAATAAGCTACTACATTATTCTATAATGTAATCAGCAAAACTGAATGAGGTGCATTTTGGGGCTGGAGGAAAGGAGGACAGGACTCCATTAGATGTCCCTGCTGCATCTGGGTTACAAGGGAGGGGGGAAAGGGAGACAGACTTACCTGAGCAGAGCCAAGGTGGGAAAAGTGGTCAGACCAGATGGAGGCTCTGACTGACCATGTGCACCAGGGAAGGGAGGTATTTATACCCCATGCATACCAGAAGGAATGTGCACTCTCAGTCACTGATCAGCAGCACCCATCTTCCCACCCATGGGATCAAAGTAGGACAGGATTTTATGATCTTCTGTGGGTTTGCGCTGGTTGCTTTTTTCATTTGGAGCTGGAAAGGAATTTTTCACCATCACCTTCCCACAGCAGGTGAGGGACCAAGAGATGCAAGGAAGGAGGCTAGGTCAAGATGTTGCAACTTAGGTAATACATGCAACAGGTGTCCAGTGCAGGTACTCATTAGAGGGGATACAGTTCCCTGATAAACAGGAGTTGGAAATGGATTTAGGGGAAGGAATCCCCTAAGAAAAGAGGGGCTGGGGCTCCAAACATCAGGTATAGTCCCCGTTTTTTTTCAAGCCCACTTTAGTCCCCATACAAGGAAATGGTGATGGGGTCCCAACAATGGACTGGGACCAACTTGAAAAGGGGGAGGGCTGACGGCAGCCCTCAAAAGTGGGAATGATTAAGGAAAGAATGAATCTGCACTGTGTGACTCATTGCCAGATATGTTAAGTGAATGAAGTTGCAGCCTAAATGAGTCACATTCATTGCATTTTGTCTTTCTTCCTTTCCTTTCTTCCTTTCTGTGGCCAGAACCAAGGTAGTAGCCCTCTGATTGCTCTTAGAACAATGCATTTTTATTGAGCTAGGGTACAGTAAGGAATATTTTTACATTAAAAGTATTATTTCAGCAACATACTACAGTACAAATGTGGTGCACCAACTTCACTTAGAAGCATCACACGACTTCTATTTAAATGTAATTACTCAGTCATTGTAAGTAATGCATTTAAGGCTTAAATGTTTCATACATGTATAACCTGCAGATCTGGTAGAGTAGATTCACATAAGGATATAGAGAGCAAGTCCAAGGGAAGATGTTTGAGCATTGGAAACCCACTCTTTATGCTCATTCTAATGGTAAGAGGACAATACTAAAAACACTTCTTACTTTATCCATTATTTATCCACCTTAAGAGCTACTAACTAAGAAAACTTTTTAACATTTATGGGGAACCTTAGTCTCTGTAGTTATGGCTGGATAAGTTCTACTGTGACTAGTCAATTAATTCTTAGCACAAAACCATTTGATGTCCCAAAGAAAAGAATTACAAGCACTAAAAATCCATTAAAGCAGGCAATTCAGTACGGCAAGCCATACATCTGGAACTGTATGCCCAGTTTCAGGACTATCCTGGAAAGACTGAAACAGACAGCTATTAAAGTCTTCTCTAATTTTCATTAAAAAGAATAACTGAGGTACTTAATGTTATGAGGGGTACAATAAAAAAAACTCAGGCCTTGCTTTTGACACCAAGTCAAAGTAAGAGAATAAGAATTATAGAATAACAGGGTTGGAAGGGACCTCAGGAGGTAATCTAGTCCAACCCGTTGTTCAAAGCAGGACCAATCCCCAACTAAATCATCCCAGCCAGGGCTATGTCAAGCCTGACCTTAAAAACCTCTAAGGAAGGAGATTCCACTGCCTCCCTAAGTAACCCATTCCAGTGCTTCACCACCCTCTTAAGGAAAAACTTTTTCACAATATCCAACCTAAACCTCCCCCACTGCAACTTGAGACCATTACTCCTTGACCTATCATCTGCCACCACTGAGAACAGTCTAGATTCATCCTCTTTGGAACCCCCTTGCAGGTAGTTGAAAGCAGCTATCAAATCCCCCCTCATTCTTCTCTTCCGCAGACTAAACAATCCCAGTTCCCTCAGCCTCTCCTCATAAGTCACGTGCTCCAGCCCCCTAATCATTTTTGTTGCCCTCCGCAGGACTCTTTACAATTTTTCCACATCCTTCTTGTAGTGTGGGGCCCAAAACTGGACACAATACATCAGATGAGGCCTCACCAATGCCGAATAGAGGGGAATGATCATGTCCCTCAATCTGCTGGCAATGTTCCTACTTATAGAGTCCAAAATGCCGTTAGCCTTCTTGGCAACAAGGGCACACTGTTGACTCATATCCAGCTTCTTGTCCACTGTAACCCCTAGGTCCTTTTCTGCAGAACTACTACCTAGCCATTCGGTCCTTAGTCCGTAGCAGTGCATGGGATTCTTCCTTCTTGAGTGCAGGGCTCTGCACTTCTGATGAGGTTCAACAAGATTTCTTTTGGCCCAATCATCTTAATTTGTCTAGGTCCCTCTGTATCCTATCCTTACCCTTCAGCATATCTACCACTCCTCCCAGTTTAGGGTCATCTGCAAACCTGCTGAGGATGCAATCCACACCATCCTCCAGATCATTAATGAAGATATTGAACAAAACCGGGTCTAGCACCAACCTTTGGGGCACACCGCTTGATACCGGTTGCCAACTAGACATGGACCCATTGATCGCTACCTGTTGAGCCCGATGATCTAGCTAGCTTTCTATCCACCTTACAGTCCATTCATCCAGGCCATACTACTTTAACTTGCTGGCAAGAATACTGTGGAAGACCATATCAAAAGCTTTGCTAAAGTCAAGGAATAACACATCCACTGCTTTTCCCTCATCCACAGAGCCAGTTATCTCATGATAGAAGGCAATTAGGTTAGTCAGGCATGACTTGCCCTTGGTGAATCCATGCTGACTTTCCTCTCCTCTAAGTGCTTCAAAATTGATTCCTTGAGGACCTGCTCCATGATTTTTCCAGGGACTTAGGTGAGGTTGACTGGCTTGTAGTTCCCCGGATCCTCCTCCTTCCCTTTTTAAAAGATGGGCACTACATTAGCCTTTTTCCAGTCATCCAAGACCTCTCCCAATCACCATGAATTTCCAAAGATAATGGCCAATGGCTCTGTAATCACATCCGCCAACTCCTTTAGCACCCTCGGATGCAGTGCATCCAGCCCCATGGACTTGTGCTTGTCCAGCTTTTCTAAATAGTCCTGAACGACTTCTTTCTCCAGAGTGCTAGTCACCTCCTCCCCATATTGGTCTGCCCAGTGCAGTAGTCTGGGAGCTGACCTTGTTCGTGAAGACAGAGGCAAAAAAAAGCATTTAGTACATCCTCTGTCACTAGATTGCCTCTCCCATTCAATAAGGGGCCCACACTTTCCTTGACCTTCTTGTTGCGAACATACCTGTAGAAATCCTTCTTGTTACTCTTAACATCCCTTGCTAGCTCCACGGTGTCACTTCAGTTTGAAAATAGTACAAGGAAACACTTTTCAGAATGCAGTTAGCTACTACTGAAGGTTTTCAAATACTGTAGCAAGTTTTTAAGAGACGAGTAATGATAAATATCTTCTAGCTATGCTTGCTAAGATAAAGGTAATATGCTCCATGACATCAGCAGAGAGTCACAGTGAGCAGGTACAAATATTATCCCCCTCCACTTCCATCATGCACAGCACTGCTTACTTAGTCAAGCATATCCCTGATTTTTCCTTCCTCTGAAGGATCAGATATCACCAATGCAAGAGGCAGGACACTGGAGTTGAGAGGTGGGGAAATTTCAGTGTCATAAGCATGTGGAAGTCAAGTCAGTCAGGTCTCTTCCCCAATTCCAACATTTCAATTAAAATGAACAGCGTTTTCTTTACCTTAAGAAAGAACAAACAAGGATACTAAAAATTTTACCTGTTCTTTTGCTTGTTTCTGCTGTTCTCTTCTTTTGCGCTCTTCTTCATCTACCTTGCTAATGACAATGTATCTTTCCTTCTGAAAGCAGTAATGGCATAAGTAAATTATTCCAGGAATAGCTTGACAAAAAAATTGAGAAACTAAAACAGAATCCCAACACTAATACATGAACCAATCACAATTTGCTATCTAAATTTCTACTGCAAACAAAGCTAAATTGCATCGGTTATACTCAGAGTTTAGCTGCAACAGTTTACCTATTAATATTACAGTATTTCTTGTATAAGCTAATTTTTTTCAAGGGGCTTATAATTTTAACAAGGCTATCTGAGCTGAACCTACTCACATAATGAATCCTAAGGGAAATACGCTTTTTGGTTGGAATGAAAACATTTATCATACTAAGTTTCCCTATATTTCAGGGGGTTTTTTTAATCCAGTATTTTCAGGTGATTTGGGGTTCATATTGTTTACCTAGCTCTTTGGGAAAAAGTTAATGCTGAATATCTGCTGCAATTATTGTTCTGTTATCAAACCAATTAGCTGACCAAAACTTCATACTCTCAATGTACTGAATGTTAGATAGCCATTATAGTTTTCACTCACACACTTTTAATATAAATATGTCATATTTGTATTTATACCTCATGGATTTTAAAGTCAAGCCACTAAGGTTATTCAAAAGTATTTTATCATAGTTTAATGAAAGTTTAAAAGTTTGCATAACAATGCTTCAGCAGGCAAATTTAGAGGTCAAGTAGCATGAAATTTCATTAGGACTGAGATTTCCCTTACACAGAACAAGCATCTAAGACAGTATGTTGTTAGTCAATTAATTACCTTCTCTGTCTCCAGAGTTTCAACATGGATACCTTTTGGATACCTACAGCAAACAGTGAAAGGTAAACTATAGTTTATGACTAATTTGGCAGTTAGTATACCGCAGCTCCATCTTCAACTAGACTAATTTTCATAGCTACACAACTCGTAGTAAGGTTACAGACAGGCTTAATATTAAATGCAAAAACTATTAAGGCAGCTTTTAACCAAAATGAAGTTGGCAAATTCAAAGTACCAAGGTATTCAATAATTTGGCCTTCTTGTGTATCTCAAGAATTTCAACAATTAGTGTTAGTTTCTTAATATACTATGCAGATAGCTGAACTGTTGCTGAGAGAACTCTAACTCAACTTCTTGACTTCAGTGCAATTAAATCAATCTGTGTAATCTGATGTTGGGTTAAGGTACTGCTTGTGCATTTTTTCAGAAAGAAATTTATTCAAAAAAGCAGTTACTAAGTTACCCATTCAGGAATGCACATACACGCAAATTCCACATGTTTCAGAGTGGTAGCCGTGTTAGTCTGTATCAGCAAAAAGAATGTGGCACCTTAGAGAATAACAGATTTATTTGGGCATAAGCTTTCGTGGGCTAAAACCTACTTCATCAAAAGCTTATGCCCAAATAAATATGTTAGTCTCTAAGGTGCCACAAGTACTTCAAATTCACACTGCACAATGAGGGCTCGCTGTGGAGTGTAGGCAAAGCTGTTAAAAAAAATCTGCCACGATAAAAAATGCAAAATCCCATTATTTCAATGTGCAGATATCCAAACAAGTATTTTAGAGTAACTTACTCATGTTCAACAAAAATGGTAAGGAAAACATTGTGAAAATATATTTGTTAAACAGCTTAAAGACCTCATCTCATCTCCATTACTCAAATGGCTTCTTCAATAGCTTTTTTATCTATTTTTAAAATACAATTTACTTCTAAAGATGAGAATCAGCACAAATCAATTTTAGCTAAGAACAGCCTCTAAAAACAGGATTTTAAGAACTACTGCCAACTTGAAACAATCTCCCACAATATCACCCGTAAATATAACACCCTATAGAACTATTTATCGTTCAAATTAATCCCACTATCTATGCAGGAATACATTCCTGCTCTACAGTTGTTTGCAATAACTGCACACTGTACGTTAAGAGTCACATGTTATTACATAATCACTCTAATCTGTTAGTTGTAAATTGAACAGTACAATGTATTTTAATAATTATAAGTGGTAGAATAGAAATATGCTCAATTAAAAAAAAAGGATTCTAATGAACCCCTAAGAACTCCACGCTTGTAAGCATTAGTTCAGTTTAGCCCTATTACAAGACTACTTAAGAAGAGAAACAATCTAAATATAATGGATATGAGATTTAGCATAGATGAGCTTTTTATCCAGATTTTTTCATGTTAAAAACAGCACAGATATACAGTAGGTAAGGTAAGAGGTTAACACTAGTAACTTACTTCCAGCTCAAGGTCTGATAAATTAGTTTCCTCTGAAATCTTTAAAAGCAGAAAAGAGTAATGTTATTAATGGTTCTCATATATAAATATTTCAAAGTCAAAGACAAATTTATGTTAAAAATTCATGCAGTGCACATAAAACAGCTCATGGTGTTATCACATAGTATTTTAAAGGGCATTTAAAGGGCTAAACACTAGTTTAATTTTCCAAGGATAAACTGATTTACGTCTTATTGTACATATATCTGCCTTTCTGATGAGAATGACTTGCCAAAAAGAAGGGATAAATTTGTTGACACTATCTGCAGAAAGAGGCTTCCCCCTCCCCCGATATAGCTGGCTAGTAGGTAAAACCTAATTTCTTATATAGAAGACAGTTCAGAGTTCTCTCTTTACCAGAGAACTAGTGTTTATTTTTAGAAACTCACCCTGTGCATGGCTCCAACTGCAAACTCTTGTTTTCTTCATTCTGTATCAAATCTTCTATTTGCTCCCTGGAGGAAATAGATTAAACAGGTTATTTTTTGTTTTTACTAATACAATACTATTGTCACAAAAACATTTAGTGATATATGCCAAAAGGCAAGGCAAATCTTTTATAAGAAGGATTAATGGAATATTTAAGACGTTTATTATTTTTTACATGTGTGTGTGTGTATATATGTATTTTTTTTTCATTTTTAGAGACATTAGTATAGTGATAAATATGAAATCTTGAGTGATTAAGAAATCTAAAACAGAAACCAAGGGTAGACTTAAATGCCTTCATATTTGAGGGCCAGAACATACATGGCCATTATTTTCCATTCAAGATCAAAAACTAAGAATTGGATTAAACTTTAGCAGAGATTTTGGAAAACTGACACTACCGTCAAGAGTCAAAAATGTAACTAACAACTTGAGTACCCTTGATGTAGCTGAAGACAGATTACTGAAAGTTGCAGATAAGCAGCAAAAAACCCTGATTAAAAGGAACAGAAGTTTCCCAGACTTAAACCCTCTCATTCAAAAGAACATTTTGTTAAGACTGACAAATTTAGAATCAGAACACTGGAAACTTCAAGTTTTTAGGCAACTTCAGAATGGAGGACTACCACATAAAGAACAGTACGCACACATTAGGATGACATGATTTCATTTTTATATTTCCACTTACACCACTCTCTCAATGAATTTTTTCTGATCCTCAGGAATAGTCACAGGACACTTTGTGGCATTAGGGGAAATGTACGATAGGGTCCCTGCACCATTTGCCTGAGAACGTTTTTCATCATACTGCTCCCGTAATTGTCTTTCCTCTTCCTGATTTAAATATGGAATTCCTAAGAAAAACATTGTACAGATTTTATCATTAAAAGCAAGCAAATATTGCACAGCTCAGAGAGGCTTAGTCACTACCCTGGTCATGTTACACCCTAAAAACGGAAAAGAAAAAAAAAATCTGTATCCCTCAAATATTTCTTCTAAGCCTCCCTTTCCTTATCTCTAGTTGCAATGGATTTCTTTTGAGACAGCCAAAGCAGCTGGCACCTTCAAGTCTAAATGAGTCACAAGCACTTTAGGCCCTGCTCCTGCAATCTGATCCTCACAGGCAGACCCCTATTTCTGCACAGAACCTCACCGAATTTGATGGGCCTTCAAATTGTTGATACATGACTGGGGCTTCTGAGTGC
Organism: Malaclemys terrapin pileata; assembly: GCF_027887155.1. Taxonomy (NCBI): domain Eukaryota; kingdom Metazoa; phylum Chordata; order Testudines; family Emydidae; genus Malaclemys; species Malaclemys terrapin. The sequence goes on along the minus strand of NC_071514.1, from coordinate 65,632,776 downwards.
TACCACAAAGCAAATAAATAAGGAATAGGGATCTACCCATATGGATATAGTTTAACTCAAGGCCACAGATGGTTATGGATGTCAAGGAGCTTTGAAGTAGTTGCCATGCATCTCACAGAAAACATTTGCAAAACATCAAAGCCCTGCAGGTACTAATTACCTTACGAAACCTGCTGAAATAGGGAAGTGTTGAGCAGAAGTGCGGCAATATATAGGTTCCTAAATTGAGGAACAAGTCAAATGACTCTGGCACTGTCAGATTAAGTATCACAATTATCTAGTCCTTTGTTTTTTAGTGGGTAAACACAAACCAAAGTTGTAATCTTTCCAAAAGAACTTTCCTATAGGTTTTACTGCTGGAACAATGGCATTTTCTAGCTTGTCACACTGTAAAACTATCATCACTAAACTATGCTTAGACAAGTAGGCATTCACCTGTTTCTAAGAAAATGTAGATGGACATAGTCACTTTCCCCCCCCCCCACACTGTATAGAACTTCATTTGCATTATTAAAACACCAAATAAGCTATGACCTTAGCAACTTTACCAAAAGGTCAAAATGTACATGTTTTGCCTTTGGTTTTAAACAGGAAATGGAGGAAAAGAAAGATAGTCTATAAAAACAGGTTATAAAATAAAGAAAGCTTACCATTGCGAAAAACTTTATTAAAATCAAATCCTTGGTTTGCTAAAAAGTCTATACTTGAACTCTGAAAAAAACAACAACAACAAAAAAACAGCTTTGTGACTGATTCAACACCACTGAAATTTCAAAGGTCAATTAAAAAACAACCCAGATATTTTCCTCAAACATATTTGTTTTAAAAAGACCGATACTAACTTTTTTCTTTGTCAAAGTATTAGGTTAGTGAACTCAAGAAAGTTAGTCTGTGCAATGAAATAGTTTATTAAAAGATGAAGTTTAATGAAGCAGAACAAGTCATTTATAATTAAATCTTTCCATCAGTATTTTGTCACTTACTTGCGCGTAACAGATAATCTATGGCTTGCGCACTATGGATAACAATACATCCCAAAACCTTAACATCAAACCCACCATAACACCAATTAATATGTAGTACACTGTTTAAATTATAATAAAAAAGCCACTTTGAAGCTATGTACCATTTTGATTTTAGTTAGAAGCTATAGAGTCATGATTTTAGTTTGCCCAGAGAGCCAAGTGAAGCTCAGGATTGTTTAAAAGTGTACTCTTTCAAACAAAAACCTTACAAATGCATCTACAGGAGCCATTTTGGCAATGAGATTCCTGATATCCAGGGCAACATGGAAACAAGCAAGGCAGTAGTTTCTACCACAGGCAAAGCACAATATAATGGTAATAAGGGTGGAAAGGAGCGTAAAGCTTTCTACATATGTATCTATTACTATATAGATTTTTTTTAAATACATATGCAACTTTCCGTAATAAAAAGAGAAGTGCATTCTGGGCTCTACCAAGCTACACATGACTTGTACCACTCTTTGGTCTGGCACAAAGGTTCAACAACTGTTAGAAAAGAGTCAGGTGGACAAAACATGAGACTATACATTGATGATGTCTGCTGGCTTTCCTTTACTGCTTAGCACTGGCTATGAATCTCAATCTTTGGAATACTGATTATATTTTAAAGATATATGGATGAGAGACTGGAGAAAAATAAAGACATAGGAGAGAAAGAGTTGGGAGGGAGGGACCACAGGTGGAGGGGGAATGGGAATCAAGTGAAAGCACTGATGTGGCAAAATCTCATGAGTCCAAAAATTCTCACAACAGCTTTGGGAAGCAATGAGAGAGAGAGAGAGGGAGAGAATAAGAATGGATACGAAGAGAAAACAAGAAAAAAGCTGGATAAGAAAATACTTTATAATGTCATAAATCTGATTGTCAGCTTCAGACAGTCACCTCAGTCGCCAGAAAAAAAACTAAGACCTGTATTAAACAGCAGGAGTTTAAAAAGGGGCATGACCTTTACTTCATTTTTCAACCTAGTTTTCTTCATTTATAGAATATGGTCCCACTAAGACTTTTTTTTTACTGAAACTTGCTTCCTTCTCTATGCACTAAGAAAAAAAAAAAATCCATGAAGAATGAATTATACATAGGCAAAAATGCTTGAGGGACAAACCAAAATTGACACCACTACAGAATTTTCCCAAAAATCATTTTGAAAAGTTTTCCAGTAGCAATACATGTAAACCTGTTTTTCCACTAACCTGACAGACAAACTTGACATCTGGTGAACTTCTATTGAAGGGTTTTGGAAAAATATAGAAGTTGAATGATTTCATTATGTATCTGTGAAAGATAAGAGTTACAAATCAAAATAGAGCTTATCAATATTACCTAGTATAAAAAAAGTTAGGAATAAGTCAAGGAAATAACATACTTAGCTTCTGTGTGGTCATATTTAAAACTACAAAGGCCAAACTGAAAAAGCAAGAAATCCATGGAATGCTGAAAAGGAAAAACAAGTGAGAATAATGGTTACAATACATTTTGAAATGCAACTGAGAGGCACTCTGGGAAAAAGTTATTTGTCTGAACCTCAGATATCTGTACCTCATCGATACATATTGGCACTACTAGCTTTACCTCGAGTGAAAATGCCTTGGCATAATACCTTAGTTTAAAAAGGATCTTTAGCTACGTAAGACTCATGTTTAAAAAGAAAATTATTCTTACCAATAACATTCTATTTTTCTTCTAAAGTTTAGCATTTCATTTTTACCTTTTCTTCATTTTTGCATTTTTTTTCTGCACTTCATTCAGCTTGGACAATGAATAGACTAAATTTTCACTTTGTTTCTCCTGTAGTAGGGCAATATTGTTTCAGCTTCCATTATTGCAAAGGTATGAACTAAACCCAGCTTTTTAGAAACAAGTTCTTTTTTATTTATATTAAAAGGGACACCACCAACTTGATCTGTTCAACTTCAAGTAAGTAGTTTCTGAAGATGTACATGCCTCAAGTACCTCCTGACAGCTTTTCTAATGTTACAGCTATCTTTCCAAAAGTTGTTTCTCTTCTCCATTGTTATTCACACAACCCACATGACGTGAGCCTGATAGACTACTCAGGCGGAGACAGTGGAACTGTACACAAAAAGCTAAAAAATCCACAAAGTAAACAAAATGCAAAATAGAACTATTCTTCTAATATCTTGAATTCTAATAATCCTAACTGTAACCTCTAACAATAGCAGATAAAATATACAGATATATGATTTAAGTTTGGTAAATTCTTGCTTTAAAAATCTAGTGTTGGGGCCAACAGACTCTTTAAAGGGACAAATGTAGTAGCTTTTATAGCTAATTGCAAATATGCATGATCATAAGCTTAGCACGTATTTTACAAGAAAAGGCTTCCTTCCCTTTCTGAGATATAATCTTAGTTTTAAATAGTACTGAAAGCTTTTGGCATATTCCTTCTCATGACTGACAGTCAACCTAACCCCCAGATCTGAGAAGTAATTTAAGCACTTCCAGTAGAAGATAATAGTATTTTGAAAAAAAGGATACCTATTACAGCTTCAATAGTCAAAGTTGTTAAGTGTAAGCTGTTGCCACAACACCATTTCTAAAGGCGTGTCTATATGGCAGGTTAGTGCACGGCAAATGGGGGTATAAATCTCCAGCGCTTCAGCCTGCCACGCAGTGACACTCTGTGTGGACCTTGCTGCTGCTGCACACTACAAATTCCCTAGTGCACTTTGTGTTATTGTGCAGCAGTAAGTACATATGGACAATAATTGTGGGACATGCTAGAGCACTGTAGATTTACACCCCAGCTTGCTGCATCTTAACTGTTCATCTAAACAAGCCCTAACACCAAGTTGCAATCCTCTCTTTTCCCCCATTTCATCTGGCAGCTGCCCAAAGGGTTCTTGTTTGGTGGTGTGTGGTTTCCTCCTCCCTTCCCCTTGTGTACAAGGCCAGATATCAGATTCCCACCTTCCACTATTTGTCTAGCACAAGGTTCTCAAGCTTATTTGATTGAGTCCCCCTTCTTTGTGTCTGTAGTAATGTACACAAACATACACACAGTACATATACCACCACACAGCTCTGAAGGCAGAGTGGAGAGCAGTGACTGCTGGCTGGGCGCCCAGATCTGAAGGCAGCACCATGCCAGCAGCAGCACAGAAGTAAGGGTAACTATTTTAACCTAATGTAAATTTAAAATCCTACTTGACTCCACTGTTTCCCTGCCAACATCCCATTAGCAGCCAAATATTAGACTACAGGCAAAGTTAAAAAACATTTAGCCTATTTTTCCTGCTGGAATTCAAGTTTTTAATCTATGAGTACTATTTAGAATGAAGCAAAAGTCTTAATTTGTCTCAGAATAATGCCTATTATGACATACTGATATACTACTAACAAATCTAACAGTTTGTTCTAGTCTCAGATACATTGCACCTCCTACCAAGGATGGCAAAATACTTAAATAGTTTCATTTTAACTCTTAAGTTTTACATTTACCTTTTTAAGTTTTTGATACCTTTCTTCTGGTGTGTCAAAGCCATTGGTTAATGTGCTAACAGATGGCCCATCACTGATTCCTAAAAAAATATAGGAAATATTACATAAAAATAAAGGTTTCAGAGTAGCAACCGTGTTAGTCTGTATCCGCAAAAAGAACAGGAGTACTTGTGGCACCTCTCTAAGGTGCCACAAGTACTCCTGTTCTTTTTATAAAAATAAAGCTATTTAAAGACACTGGGTGAGGAGCAGCAACAAATGACAACTATTAAGAAGTCTGCCACTATGTCACTAACAGAATATTACATTACATGTGTATAAGTTACCATTCAACTGAAAATAAACCTCTTCCATTACAGGTGAACATCCCTCTTTAAACAAAAGCCAATTAATCTATGTCATTCTACATAAACAATCTGGTGAGTTCAGAGAAAATAACACGCTAGCAGCGAAGCCATGTTCTAGGAAAAACTATGAAAGCCTCACTTGTGTCATTCACCAGTTAGATAAATAATCCTGATAGAATGGAATGTGGTACCAATGACCAGATGTTGATGGGTCTAAAGCCACATTACTGGAGCCAAAACCAGAGTCAACGAAGTGACAAACCAACAGGAGTGTGAAAAATATTGTCAAGTGACTGTTGGCATCTCTTATGCAATACATAACCCATATGTACAGTGTTAAATTTAACATTGACCTCGCTTTTGTTTTAAGTATTTCAGTTTCCTATTCAAGCATCTTAGAACAACAGAAAATTCTAAAGACAGTTACTACATCTAACAGCAAAGGGAAGTCCATAAGCAAAGTAGCTGCAGATTCATTACAGCAGATCTCTGTTAGCCCATTTGCTAATACTCCCCCTTCACAAGGGGTGCTGAAACAATATTTATAGCAGGGATGCTAAGAGCCCTTGAACTAAACTGTAAATCCCGTATATAAGGAAACCACTTCAAGTCAGGGGGTATGGCATCACCCCAGCACCCCTAATTCCAAATCTATGACGTTCACAAAATAATCTTAACTGTACCTGAAAATTCGCCATCAATAGCCAAAAAGTCTGCTTCCTCGATGGCTTCATACACTTTATTTAGGTGATCCTTAAAATCTATAAAGAAATTATTAAAAACATCCCTGAGAACAGGGCTGTTATCATCTCGGGAACCTCCATCCCACCTCCCACCGCACGGGAGCTAGACAGCAGGGCCCTGAGAGCCACCCTCGGTCTCGCAGCCTTTTTAAGAGACTCAGCGACCAGTTGCAAGGAGAACCGTCATTTTAGAGATAAACGGACAACCCCGGGCCTGCAGAGGAGAGAGCCAAAAATGCAGGGCGCCCAACGACTCGGCTCACGTTCGGCGGCTTCCCCGAGAGCACACAGGCCAGGGACCGCGTCAGCGCAGGGCCACAGGCAGCAGCACAAGGGCCGGGCTTTGGGGTGCAGACAGCGGGCCGGAGGTCACAGCTCAGCCTGGTACCGCGGCAGGGCCCGCGCGTGGAGCCCCGGCCCCTGTGAGGCAGCGGCAGGCAGCCCACCTACTGCTCCCCGTCCCCTCACTCGGGGGCGGCTGAGCCCAGCCTGGCGCCCTCCCGCGGGGACTCCCCCCTCCTCGGCACCAGGAGCCTCCTCGCAGGGGCACGTGCAGCCCCCGAGCACAGCGGAGCCCCGGCTGCTGGGCGAACGGGCCGGTCACGGCCCCGAGGACACTCTCGGCGCCCCGGGAGCGGCCCAGGAGAAGAGCGGTGACGCCAGGCCCCGGGAAACCGGCCCCCACCCGGCGCGCGCCCCGCCGTCACTCACTGCTCCTGATGATCTCCATCCCCGCAGCCCGCACCAGCCCGGCCGGAGCCCCGCTCCGCAGCGTCCTAAACCCGGCTCTGCCCGCACCGAGCACTTCCGGAAACAACCCTCCGCCCCCGCCGGACACGTGAACGCTCACGTGAGCGGCCCGACGCGGGAGGCGGGCGAGGATAGCTGCCATATTGTCCCACGGGGCGCCAATCCGGCGGGGCGGTTTGTGCTTCTCGCGCGCAGCCGCGCTCCAAGTTCCACAGCGCGAGCTAGGCGGCTGGCCTTCCCACGGCTCCTCGGGGAGCCGCAGCCCACACAGCGGTACCCCCAGCCCTTCTCCTGCGGCATCGCTATTGATAGTTGCACCCCAAGGATTCCCTCAGCCCACGGCGCCCTCCCCGAGCCCCTTCCCTCCCGCCTCCATTTAGCCTTAAGTGTGCCGCCGAAGAGGCTGCCTGACTGCCGTGCTTGGTGCTGCAGAATACATAGAGCCGCCCCTGGTGAGTGCCCTAAGTGTATGGAAGCTTGACCCGATGAAGGGGCTGACCCAAAAAGGACACAACTCAACCATGAGCAAAGTTAAGCCTTTGCAGCAGAAATTTAAAACTTTACATTTAAAACAAAGCTCTAGTATAGGGAATAGTCCTACACTAGTACCCCAACCAGCTGAGAGTAGCATTTTTTCCATCTCTTAAATTTCTGTGATTCTAAGAGCAGAAAGAGAGAGCAGAATAAGTGTCTAAAGGCTGCTCTATCATACAAAGTCAACCTAACTAGGTAATGCAGCCCTGTGAAAAATTTCACACCCTCTGCAATGTAGGTAAGCAACCCTAAGTCCCTGCAAAGATGCCGCTAGATCAATGGAAGCATTCTTCTGGATTTACCAGACAAACCCCTTCCACAGTGTAGTACATATCTACAGGCTACATCAGTGCAAGTGCAGCTGTAGCATTTCTACTATTGCAGTGGTTCTCAAACTTTTTGTATTGGTGACCCCTTTCACACAGCAAGCCTCTAAGTGTGAAACCCCCCCCCCCCCCTTATAAATTAAATTCAGGTTTTTAATGTAATTTAATTTTAATTTAACGGGGTTGGGGCTGACAGCCCCCTGGGCATGGCTGGGCTCGGGGCTATCAGTCCCTGCCCCCTACATAACCACCTCATGGCCCCCTGTTTATTAACCCCTGCACTGTAGCCAGCCCTTCACAGTGAGAATGAAAAGGTTTAACTCACTGTGCTGTAGGGAGACAAGAAGAGAACAAAGTAAAAACTAAAAAATGGGAAGGAAAGATTTTGACAGCTATGGATTATTATGGATTTGGCTCAATGGAGAAGAGGAAGCTGGAGGAAACAAAGCATATACTTACTGTCCCTGTAGTAAAGATGAAAAGGGATTTCCCACACCCCAAATGAAAGTATTTCACAAACATACGCAGTACTAGAAAAATATATGTCTACCTTGTAGGTAATAGCCATCTTCAATATATAAGGTGGCAATTATCTGCCATGAGATACATTTGCACAAGAGTGGGAAATGGAAACGTGGTCTAGTACCTCAGAGCAAACATCCACCTGCTGATTCAACACATGCACTGAAATTTTAGTTGTCCACACTGACAGCAAATTAATTTTTCAAGTTTCCAGCAAGATGAAAATTAATCAGGAAGTTTACATCTATTGCTGAGGTATAAAGTTAATTTAAACAGATTAAAGTTTGCTGTATGAAAGTGAACTATAATTGGAAAAAATATTTTGCTTTTAATTCTACAGAATATGTCTAAAGAGATCCTTACACTTCTTACTGGCTTTTCCTTTCCACAACACTGAACATACCCTTTCAATCCCACCATAGTTCTGTTTTTTCAGTGTAGAGAGACTGAAGTCTGGGATTTTGACTTTCTTCAAAAATGACTTATCTTTGTCAAACTGCTCCAGTGTAAGTCACCTGGAAAACTTTTTTTTTTTTTTTTTTTGGTTAATAAAATATTTTAGGGCTTGTCTGTCCACACTAAAGAATAGTACCACTTTATATTGGTGTAGTTAGAACAAGAAAAACTCCTAGTGTTGTTGCAGTTATACCAATATAAAAGTTCTTATCAATAGTGTTTATTCTAGATTATGAATAAAAAAAAAATATATCAGTATAAATGCATCCAGACTAGGGCTATTACCACTAACTGTGTTGGGGGAGGAGAATCACACCCCTGACAGACCTTGTTAAACCAGTAAAACTTTTAAATTGACCAGTCCTTAGTCTATCGGCTCCATATTGGTCCCACTGAGATTAATAGCCACACTCCAGTTGACTTTCTGGTAGCCTAATATGTCATTTAGGAATGGTAATTCATAGATAATATCTGCAGTTACATTCTGCACTTGTTTAAAAGCATATGAATTTCAGCAAGCAACTTCGAACTATATGACAGTACAAGAACTAAAAGAGACCCATATAATGAAAAGAAAAAAAACCCAGCATCAGTTAACCTTTTTTTGTCACACAAAGAAGAGAAAGGACAAGTAATTTAGAGACTCGTTGTTTATTTAATACAAAGCTCACATTGCAGATCACTCATAGTAAATATCTGCATAATCTTTGTTCTTGTCTTCTCTACTTTAGATTCAGGAGTCAGTTTAAGTGAAAAAAAACATTAAGGGACATTTACCTAGAGCATTTTTTAAAGTTTAAAAATCAAAGGAGTTTTAAGATTATAAATATAGCAATGCAGAAAGTGCTTAGGGATCTAAACAGTTTTCTGCATAGTTATAGTCTGATTAATAATCTAGATAGGATTACTGAAATATTAGAATCTAGAGTGTAGTTTCATTCAGACTAGAATGAATCAAGCTTTGTCCTTGTTCTGTGATTTTCATACAAGATCTGTTCAGAAAAATTCTCCAACTTCTAAGTACCTAGTATTGCACACAACCTGGACATAGGGGAGAAAGCTCACTTTTCAGTTAATATTCTTTATTATTATTTGTATAAATGTTTAAGTTTATAATTTCTATTACATTCAAATCCAGTCCTGCTCAGGCACTTTTCTGAATAGGGATGTTTAAGCTGTTCAGTCACTCAGGTGACTCCCACTACAGAATCAAGATTATTTCAAAGCAAGCCCCTTAACACAGTTTTTATATTTTATTGTAAATTACACAGCTAATTTGACATTTCTTATAGCCAATTAGCAGCCAATGATACAATTTTCACCTTTCCTTCCCTTAATATATATATCATATTGGGCAGAGGAAAGTCAGTGTAAAATAGCTAAAAGAAAAGGTATATGATAAATTACTTCTTAGAATGATTAATAAACAGTATCTATTTATTATATATGATAATACAACAGAATAAAATCAATTTTGATAATACTTTACCTGAATTTGGGGGACTACTGGATTCTTTTTCCATTTGAAGGATCAAACCAACTGAAAGGTCTGCACTGTCTTTAAGGGGTTTTTGTTTGTTTTTGTTTTGTTTTTTTTCTGTTACCATGACAGCATTTATTAGCAAACTTTATAACATAAATATCATGCTCAGGGAACAAACAAGTTAGCTGAGTTGTGTTAACATCATAATTTTAAGGCTCCTAACAAGTTTTAATATTTCTTTACAAAATGAGACATTTAATACATGTCCTGTTATATCATAATGTATCAGTCTATATTTCCTGGAACTCAAGGCTAGTCTATATCTAACAAAAGGTCACAATATCAACTGAAAGCAGTGGTTACCTTAATTAGAATATTTACACTTCCTTCATCAACACAGAAGTACAATCAATTAAAACATTGTCTTCTAACACCTACACAATCAATTAATTGACCCTTGTAAAGACAGTATAACTGCAAGTTAATTAAATGAAATAAGCAACAAAAGTTTCCACTTCTTCAGACCTAAAGAACAGATTGATTCAATTGGTTGAAAAATATACCATGCTCATAAGGATTTTTTTCTGCCAACTTGTTTCAGGAGCTCTGATATTTGCTGTTTTTTCCTCCAGTGCCTTTAATTTATTTGTTTTGATTGAACTAAAAAGGAATCAAGCAGTCAACTATGGTTAAAATCAAATAAAATTTAACTTGAAGAAATATTATGTACTTGATTGATGGTGTTTGAACTCTTTCTGTCTTAAGAATTAAAGTAGTTTCTTAGAGCCAGATTTTTAAAGGAATTTAGTTGTTGCCTAAAGATGTAGAAAGGTGGCTAGTGGGATTTTCAAAAGCACCTGGAACATAAATCCTATTCTTTCCAAAATCTGCCCTTAGGCCCTAATCCTGAAATGTGAATCATACCTGTGGACTCTAGCACCCATATGGAGCCCCATTGATTTAATTGCATTGCTAGATTTGGGATCTTGTTTTTTACTAGCTTAAGGCTAAAAGGGTCCTTGAATCCAAATTTATTGCTATGATATCTGAACAGTGATAATTTGGATTCTGATATTAAGAGTTGGAAAAATACATGTGTTCCTGGGTCTAAATGACTCTTGATTTAATCTGTGTTGATGGATTGATGTGACTGATTTTGTATAATGCTTGTCATTTGATCCTCAATTTTTTTTTCATATGTAGAATCTTTTTGAGTAGATTATGTATTTTCAGTGAGGAGTTATGTGGTCTTTCTTTGGTCTTGTTTGATTTTTACCCCAAAATTATGTTTATGGATACATATTTTATACAGAATTATTAGTGCTTATTTTTTAAGAAACTTTGGTCTCTGAAATAGATAATTTAACTTTGCAATTTGTTGATAGACTTCTTTTCTTTACAAATTACAGCCCTGAACCTGTAAAGACTTAAGTGTGAATTTAACTTTATGTACTATGAGTAGTTTTATTGAAGTCAATTAAGTTTAATTTTGTAATATGATTCCAGATGGAGCCCCACTGACTTCTAATGTTTCAGTCCTGTAGATTGACTAGTGGAGCTCTGCATAGACATAAGGGTTTCAGGGTCAAGACCCTAGTCTTTTCATATATGTAAAAGTATATGGTGTGTTTTTTTGTTTTTTATGTATATTTTTTCATATAGGTTTTGCTTTCTCATAGAAACAAGTTACAGAAAGGTGTTTGAAACACCTATTCTTTTTATTATATCCTGAATTTAAAAAGCAGCATTTTAAACTGGGACACAAGGTTTGATTTAGCCTATCTGAGGGCTACCTCGAGTAAAGATTTGGGATAAATGACTTAAAACAATCAGAATTGGATCTTTCATTCTCTGAAAACCAAGTTTGTTCAACACAATTAAGACCCTGATCTTCCACTCATATTTACTCACATGAGTAAATAATAATAATAATCATGAGTAAGTATTTGCAGGATTGAGCTATGCATTTGCAATATACAAGAGGGTGAACATTTAAATCCCATCAGAATTGCAAAGGCCTTTAATTCCTTCTTAAGGTATTATTCCTTCTTCACTAGAATCAAGTTGGCAGATGTCATAATATATTGCTTAGCTGAGTCAGCTCGCAATCCTGCAAACACTCTTATGCTTGACTTTACTACTGTGAGGATCCCATGTAAATCAATGGGACCACTCACAGTAATAAAGTTATACATACTAGGGGGGAGGGATAGCTTAGTGGTTTGAGCATTGGGCTGCTAAACCCAGGATTGTGAGTTCAGCCCTTGAGGGGGCCACTTAGGGATCTGGGACAAAATCAGTACTTGGTCCTGCTAGTGAAGGCCTTTCAAGGTCCCTTCTAGCTCTAGGAGATAGGATATCTCCATTAAAAATAAAAATTCATGTTAACTGTTTGCAGGAGAGGGCCTTAACTGTAAGTGCTTTGGGGGCAGGGACTGTTTTTTTTAATCATCTGTTGCCCAGTTCCTGGCACAATCAGATCCTGGCCCATGAGTGGGGATCATGGGTGCTTCTACAATACAAATAAATAACAAGATAACTTTAACCAATTAGGAAAGCCTCGCAGGTGGGCCACATACTGAGGTGGAACTCATTAGAGAAGGGAAAGTATAAGGATGGAAAGGACAGAGGTGAGGTTTTTCTTTCCACTTTTAGATGCCTTGACCTTTTAGGATACAGAGATCTAAATAAGATTGTACAGAAAATTAATAGTAAGTTTTTGAAGCATATTTTCTTGTTTTCTTATAAAGCTTTTTAACATTGTCAGTTCATAATTTATTTTTTTACTTCCATGTTATTTCAGTATACATTTTCTTTTTTGCATGTTTCCTTTATAGTTTGCTATGTATAAAATAAAGGTTGAACATATTTATTTTCTATGTATACACCTCTACCTCGATATAATGCTGTCCTCAGGAGCCAAAAATTTTTACCGCGTTATAGGTGAAACCATGTTGTATTGAACTTGCTTTCATCCACCGAAGTGCGCAGCCCCCCCCCTTCCCCGGAGCACTGCTTTACCGTGTTCTATCCAAATTTGTGTTATATAAGGCCTGGTCTACACTACGACTTTAATTCGGATTTATCAGCTTTAATTCGAATTAACCCTGTAACCGTCCACACAACGACGCCATTTAATTCGATGTAAAGGGCCCTTTAAATCGATTTCTGTACTCCACCCCAACGAGCGGAGTAGCGCCAAAATCGATTTTAGCAATTCGAATTAGGGTTAGTGTGGCCGCAATTCGATGGTATTGGCCTCCGGGAGCTATCCCACAGTGCATCATTGTGACCGCTCTGGACAGCAATCCGAACTCGGATGCACTGGCCAGGTAGACAGGAAAAGCCCCGCGAACATTTGAACTTCATTTCCTGTTTGCCCAGCGTGGAGAGCACAGGTGACCACAGATACCTCATCAGCACAGGTAACCATGCAGGCTGATAATCGAAAAAGAGCACCAGCATGGACCGTGAGGGAGGTACTGGATCTGATCGCTGTATGGGGAGAGGATTCAGTGCTTGCAGAACTTCGTTCTAAAAGACGAAATGCAAAAACTTTTGAAAAAATTTCCAAGGGCATGATGGAGAGAGGCCACAATAGGGACTCTGAGCAGTGCCGCGTGAAGGTCAAGGAGCTCAGACAAGCCTATCAAAAAACAAAGGAGGCAAACGGTCGCTCCGGGTCAGAGCCGCGGACATGCCGCTACTACGCCGAGCTGCATGCAATTCTAGGGGGGGCTGCCACCACTACCACACCTTTGTTCGTGGATTCTGGGTCGGGGATAGTCTCGACGCCTGAGGATTCTGCCGATGGGGTAGAGGAGGAGGAGGAGGAGGATGAGCTTGCAGAGAGCACACAGCACTCCATTCTCCCCAACAGCCAGGATCTTTTTCTCACCCTGACTGAAGTACCCTCCCAAGCCTCCCAAGCCAGTACCCAAGACTCTGACCCCATGGAAGGGACCTCAGGTGAGTTTACCTTTTAAAATATAAAACTTGTTTTAAAAGCAAACGGTTTTTAATGATTACTTTGCCTGACTTTGCATTCGCGGTCAGTTCAGCTACTGGAAAAGTCTGTAGCTACTGGAAAAGTCTGTTAACGTGTCTGGGGATGGAGCGGAAATCCTCCAGGGACATCTCCATGAAGCTCTCCTGGAGGTACTCCGAAAGCCTTGCCAGAAGGTTTCTGGGCAGTGCATCCTTATTCCCTCCTCCATGGTAGGACACTTGACCACGCCATGCTTGCAGCAAGTAATCTGGTATCATTGCCTGACAAAGCCTAGCAGCGTATGGTCCCGGTGTTTGCTGGCATTCAAGCAACATCCGTTCTTTATCTTGTTGTGTAATCCTCAGGAGAGTGATATCACTCCTGGTAACCTGGTTGAAATACGGGAACTTAATTAAGGGGACAGAGGTGGCCGTTCCTACTGGGCTGTTTGCCTGTGGCGGAAAATAAATCCTTCCCTGCAGTTAGCCAAGCGCAGATGGGAAATTGGCCCTGAAGTTTTCCGCGTTTGGCTAGCAGGGTTCTTCCCTGTTACCAGCCACGCGGTGGGGGGAGGGTACCGTGATCATCCCAGAGAATTCATGGCGAGGGGGGGGGTCGGCGGCGGGGGGGGGTAGTTTGGTGCCTGCAGGGATCTTCCCTGATACCAGCCATGCGGTGGGGGGAGGGGTACCGTGATCATCCCAGAGAATTCATGGCGGGGGGGGGGTTAGTTTGTTTTCTGGTGCTGCTGAATGTTAACAGAAAAACCGCAGCACTCTACTTGCCTGAAGGGGCCCAGACAAGCCCCCCCCACACTGCCCCCCCCCCAACTGGCTGAGATTGGCCAGGCTTCTGCAGCACTCTACAGGCTATGCTTGGTATGTGGGAAAGGAGGGTGCAGAAGCTGTAAAACAATGGCTTACCATGGCCGCATGCAAGCCGAATTCTGTTGCCCAGACCTGTGATCTCTAGCAGCAAAGCCACAAGCACTCAGCATTAAGAGGCAAAATGCGACCTTGCACAGAAATCACATGTGCTATGTAATGTGAACAGTGTTGGTCACCGTGAAAGAGTATAAGCATTGTTCTGCAAAATGTAGCTTTTAAAACAATTCTCTCTTTTTTCCCCTCCCTACAGCAGCTGCAAATTCCTCAAGCCTCCCTCCTCCATCCCGAAGGTTATCACAGATAAGGCGTCGTAAGAAGAAGACGCGGGAGGACATGTTTTCTGAAATTATGCAATCCAGCAGGAGTGACAGAGCTCATCTGAATGAGTGGAAGGAAACAGTTTCAAAGTATAGGAAAGAAGTCAGTGAACGTGAGGAGAGGAGGGACCAACGTGAGGAGAGGAGGGACCAACGTGAGGAGAGGAGAGACGATCGAGATGAGAGATGGCGGCAGGAAGACCAGAGGATGAAGGATGCAACGCTGGGGCTGCTCCGGCGTCTGGTGGAGGTTCAGGAACGGCTGCTGGAAAACAGACTGCCGCTTCAGCCCCTGTTCCACCCTCCCCCCTCCCCATGTTCCGTATCCTTCTCACCCAGACGTGTTAGAACTCGGGGGGGGAGGCTCCGTACACCTTCCCATTCCACCCCAGTAGACAGTCCAAGCAAAAGGCTGTCATTTTTTTAACCTTTTCTTTGTGGCTTTTTCCTTCCCAGCAATCCTCCTCCCAAATACCACCCGGGTTCCCTCCCTCTTTTTCTAATCTATTAATAAAGAATAAATGATTTTTAAATGATAGTGACTTTATTTGGTTTGAAAGAAAGCTGGGGGAAGGGGCAGGGTGGGTTCCTTACAGAAAATCAGTCAGTAAAGGGGGAGGGTTTTCATGAAGGAGAAACAAACAGATATTTCACACGGTAGCCTGGCCAGCCATGAAACTGGTTTTCAAAGCTTCTCTGATGCACAGCGCTTCATGGTGTGATCTTCTAATCGCCCTGGTGTCTGGCTGCGCGTAATCAGCAGCGCGAAATAACAATGGGGAGATTTCTTTGGCTGAGGTCAGAGCGAGTCAATAATGAACGCCAGCGACCTTTTAAACGGCCAAATGCACATTCTACCACCATTCTGCACTTGCTTAGCCTGTAGTTAAACAGCTCCTGACTCCTGTCCAGGCTGCCTGTGTATGGCTTCATAAGCCATGGCATTAAGGGGTAGGCTGGGTCCCCAAGAATAACTATGGGCATTTCAACATCCCCAACGGTTATTTTCTGGTCCGGAAAGTAAGTCCCTTGCTGCAGCCCTTTAAACAGAGTAGTGTTCCTGAAGACGCGAGCGTCATGAACCCTTCCCGCCCAGCCCACGTTGATGTTGGTGAAACGTCCCTTGTGATCCACAAGTGCTTGCAGCACCATTGAAAAGTACCCCTTGCGGTTTATGTACTCGGTGGCTTGGTGCTCCGGTGCCAAGATAGGGATATGGGTTCCGTCTATTGCCCCACCACAGTTAGGGAATCCCATTGCAGCAAAACCATCCACTATAGCCTGCACATTTCCCAGAGTCACTAACTTTCGTAGCAGCACCTGAGTGATTGCTTTGGCTACTTGCATCACAGCAGCCCCCACCGTAGATTTGCCCACTCCAAATTGATTCCCGACTGACCGGTAGCTGTCTGGCGTTGCAAGCTTCCACAGGGCTATCGCCACGCGCTTCTCAACTGTGAGGGCTGCTCTCATCTTGGTATTCTGGCGTTTCAGGGCAGGAGACAGCAAGTCACAAAGTTCCATGAAAGTGCCCTTACGCATGCGAAAGTTCCGCAGCCACTGGGAATCGTCCCAGACCTGCAACACTATGCGGTCCCACCAGTCTGTGCTTGTTTCCCTTGCCCAGAATCGGCGTTCCATGGATAGAATCTGCCCCATTAACAACATGATCTCCAAAGCACCGGGGCCTGTGGTTTCACTGAATTCTGTGTCCGTGTCCGTGTCCATGTCCTCATCATGCTTGTCGCTGCGCTGCCGCCGCCGCTGCCTCCTCGCCTCGTTTTTCTGGTCCTGGCTGAGCATAAACTCCACAAGAACGCGCGAGGTGTTTGCAATATTCATGAGTGCTGTCTTGACCTCAGCGGGCTCCATGCTTGCCGTGGTATGGAGTCTACAGTGTTCACCCACCCAGGAAAAAAGGCGCGAAAATGGTTGTCTGCCGTCCGTTGCTTTCATGCAGGGAGGGAGGGAGGGAGGGAGTGAGGCTGTACCCAGAACCACCTGCGACGATGTTTTTTGTCCCATCAGGCACTGGGATCTTAACCCACAATCCCAATGGGCGCAGGAGACTGCGGGAACTATGGGATAGCTATGGAATTGCTACCCACAGTGCAACGGTGCAGAAATCGACGCTAGCCCCGGTACTTGGACGCACACCACCGAATTACTGTGCTAGTGTGGCCGCACTCATTTCGACTTTATACAACCTGTTTCTCAAATCCGAATTATCTAAATTCGGATTAATCCCGTAGTGTAGACATACCCTTGAGGTAGCGGTATACTATGAAGCCTATCTGTTTGCCCACCTATTAGAGAAGGACTGAGACAGATGATAAGGTTTGTTTAGTGTAGGCATTCTAGCTCTTATGGGGTTTCACTTTTCATTTCTATGAGGTGGGGAGAGAGAAGGAATTACTGTTACTTGTGATTCTGTTACGTTAAATAACTTTTGCACTACTAATTTAACAGTTATTGGATAGCACTTTGTCATGGCTAGGTCTAGATTTGATCCCATGATTTAAAGTAGTAGCTCCAAATCCTGTTGCCCTTTTTTCCCCTGAGGATTTTTTTAAAATTCTTTTACTACTGCTAATAGATCTGCACAGGTGCTGGTAACTCTGGGAGTGCTAGTGCAACATTACCACAATGTTGTAAATGTTCTAAACTTTCATCAACTTTAGAAAAGAGATGACTAACGTGGGATGTGATAGAGGTCTATAAAATCATGAGTGTTGTAGAGAAAATGAATAGAGACATGTTATCTACCCCTTCCTGTAACACAAGAGCCAAAGGTTACCCATTGAAGTTAATGAGCAGCAAGTTTTAAAACAAATATAGTGAAATATTTCACACATTGTCCGTTAAACTTGTGGAACTGACTGCTGGGGAGATTGCGAAGGCCAAAAATATAACTGGGTTCAAAAAAGCTAATGGAGGGTAGGTCCATCAATCGTTATTAGACAAGATGATCACAGGTGCAACCCCATGCTCAGGGTGTCCCTAAACCTTTGATTGCTAGAAGCAGGGATTGGCCAACGGGATGCATCACTTGATTGTCTGTTCTGTTCATTCCCTCTGAAACATCTGGAATCATCTATTGTTTGAAGACAGGCTACTAGGCTAGATGGACCATTAGTCTGACTCAATATGGCCATTCTTATGTTCTTAAGATGTGCTCTGAGTCTTCAAGAAGTTCTATATAATATTTGCATTATGTATGAAAATATTTTTTTAAAGTTTAATAGACTGTTACCATGTTTTTAAATGACCAGAGGGTCTTATAATTGTATATTGGAGAACTACTTCAGGTATAAAACTTTTATTTGCTATAGGTTTTTTATTTTTAGGCTCTCTTCTTGATGTTCTATACTAATAGAAGTAAGTTTGTATTGTGATTCTAAATTGGTCCAGGGATGGTGTCTCTGTTTGTCAGAAGCTGGGTGATGGGGGATGGATCACTTAATGATTACCTGTTCTGTTAATTCCCTCTGGGGCATCTGGTATCAGCCATTGTTTGAAGACTGGATACTGGGCTAGATGGACCTTTGGTCTGACCCACTATGGCCGCTCCTGTGTTCTTAAATAATTGGAAGCTGATGTAGAATACTATTAAATTTCCATCTCTAAAAATTACAAGGGATTTACGCCTCCTGCAATGTGTCTAAGTGCTGCTACTACCCAATATTAATTTCAGATAATGCTATCTGATTGATCATCCCAGATTAAATTTAAAAAAGCAAGTGTGGCAGATAAAGTCTATAAATACTCCTTCTAATAAGCAACGATGGCACTGTATGCCTGCTACTTTACATATAGTACTCGCTGAGTCTGTTCCATTAATAGGGGGTGCCCAGAGCCTGTATTGTGGTCTTTGTATAAATTAAAGGTTGGATCCACAAAGGGATTTAGGTGTTGTAATGCTCAGCATCACAACACTTAACTTCTAGGTGCCTAGAAAAATCACAGGATCAGCACTGCAATCCACAAAGCTGAGTATGGATCCTTGTACCCATATAATAAATGGGTGAGAGAGGCACCTAAGAAGGTAATCCACAAAACTCAGCACCGTAGGTGGGGAGCTGCCTAAGCTGGCCAATGGGAGATCGAGGAGAGGGATGTGTGCTATGCCCTGCCCTTCTTGATAGGCCCTAACCACAGGCTACGATCTCTGTTAGTGATCCACCGATGGGAACCAGCTGCCTGGAGTCAGGTGACTTAGGTGCCTAAGGCATTTCCTATGGGTATGAGTTAGGTGCCTGCCTTACCCCACAAACAATGTGGGGGAAGGATGTGTGGTACCCAATTTTTAACTTCGTGGTTAAGTCTCTCACATGAGATGAGAGAGACTTGAGTTCAATTTTCTCCCATCTCTGCCAGAGGGGGAGAAGAGGGTTCTCACACCTCTCAGGAGAGTACTCTAACCACTGAACTTTGGGACATTCTGATGCAGGGGCTCCCTTAGTCTCTCCTATTGGAGCTACTCCACTCTTGATTAAATGAAGTCATTGGGGCACAGAGTCATTCCCTTGCTTATTTGCTCTCTATTTCAGTGGTTAATGTTCCCACCAGGGATGTGGTAGACCCCGGGTGTAGTCCCGCTCCTTCAATCCCTCTTCCCTGTTGAAACTATTTTACTGTGGATAAATGAGAGATTAAAGAAGCTCCCCCATCAGAATATCCCATAGTCCTTTGGTTAGAGCACTCCCCTAGGATTTGAGCAGGAGTCTCCCACCTCTCTTCTCCCCTGCTGGCAAAGAGTGGGGAACTGAACCCTGGTCTCCCACTTTCCACGTAAGTACTCGAACCATAGTGTTAAAATTTACAATGTGGGCAGTGGCACCACTACCCTCGGCAGCAAGATTTTGAAGGGGATCCAGTCCGATAAGTGGCCTTTAGGTATGCCCACCTGATTAGGTCCTGCTGTGAGTTGTCTTAGGTGTTCAATTGTCTATCTTTCCCCTGGTTTGTGACTTCCTCTAGAGCTTAGGCAGGCAATAGGCATCCAAATGTCTACAGTGAAGAGCAGTGTGCATGCTCAGAGGCAGAAAATTGGGCACCTAAGGAACTTTTTACCCTGAGAAGTTAGGTGCTGAGTGAAGTTAGGTACCTACTGGGCTTGGTGGAAGTTGTGTGGATTGTAGTAGAGCCAAAACTGATACTTAAGCATCTAAATATCTTTATGGATCAGGGCCCAAGTAGCTAGCTACACTGATTTATTAGACTTCATGAAATTGCAACTTTGGGTAGGAAAACTTTGTTTGTTTTTTAAATCCAGGTTCATTTTGTCTAATCAGCTTTAGGTACTGGTTCAACCTTCTACCCAGATCAATTTCTATCTAAGATGATCTGACCTTTTGGAATCTGTTCAGTGTGCACACATGAATCATTTAAAAAAGTCATTCTTTGTTTTAATGTCAATAAGACTTGCATATGCCTCTCCCATTCTCTGTGGCTTACGATGGTTGCTCCTAGATTACTTCTAGGAGTAGAGCTTGCTGAAGTTTGGTTAGGAGCTGTAAGAATTGTTCCAGAATTCTGGGTAATTCCTTCCCTTAATATTAAATTAGCATACTTTATTTTATTATCTATTATGTATACAGTAACATTACATAATGTTTGGAACCAAGGCCTCCTATGCCCTAGTAAAATACAAGGCACCTCTTCATTTAATCACCAATCATTCAATTAGAGTAGATGTTCTCAAACTTTTCAGTGTGACCCATAACGTGGTCCACTGCCTCTCCCATTCTGTGGCTACATCTCTATGGCAATTGGTACCCTTGGAAAGTAATATTAGAGATTTTAACTCTCTTCAATGCATTGATCTATTTTGGGAGGGGGAAATCCTATTTCCTTTTACTCTTCATTGTCTTGCCCTCTTCCCTCCATATCGTTCCTTTTTCTCTCACTGACTCATCCATATGATTCTCTGCCACATGGTGCTTTTTTTCCCTCTGTTCTCCTGGATATGCATTTCTGCAAGTTGGTCTCTTCTTCTGGTCTCAGGTAAAAAAAGGTTTCCAGGTGACTTACACTGGAGCAGTTTGACAAAGATAAGGCATTTTTGAAGAGAGTCAAAACCCCAGGACTGAGTCTCTCTACACTGAAAAAACAGAACTATGGTGGGATTGAAAGGGTATGTGCAGTGTTGTGGAAAGGAAAAGCCAGTAAGAAGTGTAAGGATCTCTTTAGACATATTCTGTAGAATTAAAAGCAAAATATTATTTTCCAATTATAGTTCACTTTCATACAGCAAACTTTAATCTGTTTAAATTAACTTTATACCTCAGCAATAGATGTAAACTTCCTGATTAATTTTCATCTTGCTGGAAACTTGAAAAATTAATTTGCTGTCAGTGTGGACAACTAAAATTTCAGTGCGTGTGTTGAATCAGCAGGTGGATGTTTGCTCTGAGGTGCTAGACCACGTTTCCATTTCCCACTCTTGTGCAAATGTATCATATGGCAGGTAATTGCCACCTTATATATTGAAGATGGCTATTACCTACAAGGTAGACATATATTTTTCTAGTACTGTGTATGTTTGTGAAATACTTCTGTCATTTGGGGAGTGGGAAATCCCTCTTCATCCTTACTACAGGGACAGTAAGTATATGCTTTGTTTCCTCCAGCTTCCTCTTCTCCATTGAGCCAAATCCATAATAATCCATAGCTGTCAAAATCTTTCCCTCCCATTTTTTAGTTTTTACTTTTTCTTTTCTCCCTACAGCACAGTGAGTTAAACCTTCTCATTCTCACTATGAAGGGATGGCTACAGTGCAGGGGTTGATAAACAGGGGGTCATGAGGTGGTTATGTAGGAGTCAGGGACTGAGCCCCAAGCCCAGCCATGCACAGGGGGTTGTCAGCCCCGAGCCCCTGTTAAATTAAAAATAAATTACATTACATTAAAAACCTGAATTTAATTTATAAGGGGGGGGGGGTTTCACACTTAGAGGCTTGCTGTGTGAAAGGGGTCACCAATACAAAAAGTTTGAGAACCACTGCAATAGTAGAAATGCTACAGCTGCACTTGCACTGATGTAGCCTGTAGATATGTACTACACTGTGGAAGGGGTTTGTCTGGTAAATCCAGAAGAATGCTTCCATTGATCTAGCGGCATCTTTGCAGGGACTTAGGGTTGCTTACCTATATTGCAGAGGGTGTGAAATTTTTCACAGGGCTGCATGACCTAGTTAGGTTGACTTTGTATGATAGAGCAGCCTTTAGACACTTATTCTGCTCTCTCTTTCTGCTCTTAGAATCACAGAAATTTAAGAGATGGAAAAAATGCTACTCTCAGCTGGTTGGGGTACTAGTGTAGGACTATTCCCTATACTAGAGCTTTGTTTTAAATGTAAAGTTTTAAATTTCTGCTGCAAAGGCTTAACTTTGCTCATGGTTGAGTTGTGTCCTTTTTGGGTCAGCCCCTTCATCGGGTCAAGCTTCCATACACTTAGGGCACTCACCAGGGGCGGCTCTATGTATTCTGCAGCACCAAGCACGGCAGTCAGGCAGCCTCTTCGGCGGCACACTTAAGGCTAAATGGAGGCGGGAGGGAAGGGGCTCGGGGAGGGCGCCGTGGGCTGAGGGAATCCTTGGGGTGCAACTATCAATAGCGATGCCGCAGGAGAAGGGCTGGGGGTACCGCTGTGTGGGCTGCGGCTCCCCGAGGAGCCGTGGGAAGGCCAGCCGCCTAGCTCGCGCTGTGGAACTTGGAGCGCGGCTGCGCGCGAGAAGCACAAACCGCCCCGCCGGATTGGCGCCCCGTGGGACAATATGGCAGCTATCCTCGCCCGCCTCCCGCGTCGGGCCGCTCACGTGAGCGTTCACGTGTCCGGCGGGGGCGGAGGGTTGTTTCCGGAAGTGCTCGGTGCGGGCAGAGCCGGGTTTAGGACGCTGCGGAGCGGGGCTCCGGCCGGGCTGGTGCGGGCTGCGGGGATGGAGATCATCAGGAGCAGTGAGTGACGGCGGGGCGCGCGCCGGGTGGGGGCCGGTTTCCCGGGGCCTGGCGTCACCGCTCTTCTCCTGGGCCGCTCCCGGGGCGCCGAGAGTGTCCTCGGGGCCGTGACCGGCCCGTTCGCCCAGCAGCCGGGGCTCCGCTGTGCTCGGGGGCTGCACGTGCCCCTGCGAGGAGGCTCCTGGTGCCGAGGAGGGGGGAGTCCCCGCGGGAGGGCGCCAGGCAGGGCAGGCTGGGCTCAGCCGCCCCCGAGTGAGGGGACGGGGAGCAGTAGGTGGGCTGCCTGCCGCTGCCTCACAGGGGCCGGGGCTCCACGCGCGGGCCCTGCCGCGGTACCAGGCTGAGCTGTGACCTCCGGCCCGCTGTCTGCACCCCAAAGCCCGGCCCTTGTGCTGCTGCCTGTGGCCCTGCGCTGACGCCCATGTCTATTTGTAGCTATTGATACAGCAAATGAAGAAAACTTGAAGAGCACCTGAAAAAATAAAATGTGAAAGATGACTGTTAATCTGAGCAATCTATTGTATCTCACCCACAACTCCCCCGCCCCCCGAAATAGATCTGACTGCTTGATCTTCCCACAAAACTTTATCTCAATAGAATAGGTCTCCTGAAATGGTGAGACAGTAGAAAATTCAAGTCACTGTTTTTGCTGGGAAGATGTGTCCCGTTGCACTGTGACCATCTAATCATTGGGCCCTTATCCTGCATTGAAGTCTGTGCTAGCCAGTCCTTGCACAGAGCTACATTTATTTAATGGAGTCTGCCTCTGTAGGAGGCTGGGGACTCTACATGGGAATGTGCAGGGCAAGAATGGGCAGAGGAAATTTGATCATGGTATACTATACGTGCAATATTTTTAGGTTAAACTTGTTCAGTGTTGCTTAGCATGGTGATTTGATGTCTGTTACCCAACAGAATTTTGATTAAATACATAGTTTTCTAAAATAAAAAAATATATATACCTTTGGTTTTATCTTGGCAGGTGCTTACTGGTTGTTGTGGTGGTGTTGATTATTTTGCATTTGAAGATAAATGAAGGGCAAGAAAATGTGAAGGGCTTAAGGTTTCAGCTATTTTAGCTGGGTAATCCAGAGTCTGTTTTTGATTGTAGTCTGTACTGGATGTATTATAATTGAGAGAAGGTAGAAGGTGTTGCTACATCTGCTAGAATCAGTACTCTAGCAAAATGATTTTTTTGTGTGTGTGTGTGAATTTGAGTTAAAACATTGAGGATATAACATTACATGTCACATGGAAAAGTTGGTCATTGTATTAATGCTGCTTCTAATACTGCTTTAGGTTTTGTTAAGGAGAAAATAATTGCCTTTTTCATTGTTTTGCAGAATTAATAATGCCTTGCATGATTTAAAGACTTGGAGTGTGCTTTCTGGTGATCTGATGCACAAAGGGAAAATGGAGGAAGATGTGAAGTTACAAAGAGAGAATGAAAAGTTTAAAGTTAAAGCAGATGCTGCTCCCGAGATCAGCCGTCTGATTTCAGTTAGCGAGTTCTCTTGCCATTGCTGTTATGATATTCTGGTGAATCCCACCACCTTGAACTGTGGTCATAGTTTCTGTAGACACTGCCTAGCCTTGTGGTGGGTATCCTCGAAGAAGAATGAGTGTCCAGAATGCAGAGAAAAGTGGGAAGGATTCCCCAAGGTCAACATCCTCCTCAGGTAATTGTAATGCATCTATTTGGTCTTTCTAACAGCAAAGACACATACATACTTAGTTGTTTGTTTTTTGCTATATACTTTTAAACCCACTCCGTAATCAGAGCTTTCTTGCAGTCTTTAAGGCTTGCAGTCTCTCACAATATGTAACTGTTCTGAACTGTTGAAGTAATCATGTCTGTATTTTAGAGTGGATCTCTGAATTTTCTTTTCAGATTTTTTTTTAAATGCCTTAAGTTTTCCCCCCTCACTTTTATTAGTTCGTAACAACATATCACAACTAGAAATAATTCTAGTTTTGAATGATCAGTGGTATTAATGTGAGTACTGCTTTAGTTCCTTGGAATAAATTCTGATCTCATTACAGCACAATGCTAGAAGTATTGATTCATTAAGTACTTGCTGGTTTTTTGAGTTACATACAACCTTTTTTATTGCATTTTTTTAAGAAAGCAGTTTTCTGAGCTGTGTAAACAATATTCAATTAAATAGTCTACACTGTTGATTTTAGGCTTTACTGTTGGACTTGGCCAGTGCTATTGAATAACAACCTATTAGCTGTCTTTCAAAAGTACTAAGGTATATCCTGACTATCTAAATTTAGAATAGTGGTTATTGTATAAAACTTCAGTTTTTCTTGTCATATATTTCTTTATAGTGAACCTTAAATGTAACATCTGTGTACAAAAACCTTTTATTCAGCTTTTAACTAATGTTGATTGCCAAAACCTCCTTTCACTCAAAACTTAATAGGTAACTAATAAGCTGTAAAATACACTTTGCAGCTGAGTCCTAGTTCTCGGTGCTGTAGACTTGGGTAGACTCCATGAAATAATATAGCGACTGATATGTGTTTCTCCAGGGATGCTATTGAAAAGCTATTTCCTGATGCCATTGAACAGAGAAAAGAAGACATTCAGCAAAACAGTGATGTAGCTCACAGCCTTGCAGCCTTCCAAAAACATGGAAATGATCAGATTTCTGCACCTCCAAATGTGAGAAGAATTAATCCTCGAGGAGGGGGTTTTTTCTCTGGTGTTCTGACAGCTTTAACTTGTGTGGCAGTAAGTTTCATCCCCATCCATTTTCCAGATAAACATGGAATACCATCTTGATGGTTTTAAATCATTGACCAACACCATCAGCATTTAATTTAAGCACTCCAGAAAAGTAATGACAAATATTTTTGGGGGTGGTGGGTGGAGTTGGTGATAACTATATATTTAAGTGCCAACTGTGGATGGATAATAAATGGGGGTGGGAGATGTTGAGAACTTGGAGATCTTACTCAAATGTGAGTATTTGTTGTAGTATTTGAGTGTACCCCATCAAACCTGCAAGACTTTCAAACATTTGATCCAAACTTTGTCGATGATGATTATACTACATTCCAAAAGGATCTGTTGGCTGTCTTGTAGGTGGTTCTGCTTGGGTATCATTGGAGCAGCAGAGAATATGAAGATGATCTTCTTGTCCACAAACCTGTTGCTAAATGGACTCCCGAAGAGGTGATTCTTTGGCTAGAACAGCTGGGTCCTTGGGCTTCCCTGTATAGAGAGAGATTTTTATTAGTGAATGGAAGGTGAGGAAAATACAATCGCAAACTGACAAGAGTAGCCATAATAGAACCAGTTAATTGGATAGACTTCATTTTGCATACTATATATGTAATGAAATGTCAAGATCTTGTTTCCCAGGTGATCAAACATTCTGGTACCAAAGGACGTTTCAACCCTCAATTTAATTGACATAATTCTAATAATGGGTGTTAATACGAAGTATGTGATTTTTTTCTTTGTTTTACAGTTTTGATAGCTTATAGTCAGGAAAGATTATAAGTAAAAAGTTACTAGGTCTCTATAACAGGGTTTGGACAGTTACCGAATGACCCAGATTCTGGAGTTAGAGGCTTAGCGACATCCAGATCATGGGGTTGCATCCCTTACCATTTTGGCTAATAGTCATTGATGCACCTATCCTCTATGAATTTATCTAATTCACTTTTGAACCCAGTTATAGTTTCAGTTTTCACAACATCCCCTGGTTAACTGTGCATCGTGTGAAGAACTTCCTATTGTTTTAAACCTGCTGTCTATTAATTTATCGGGTGATCCCTTATTCTTATTATGTGAAGGGGTAAATAATACTACTTATTCATGTTCTCCATATCCTTCATGATTTTATAGACCTCTATCATATCCCCCCTTTTTCCAAGCTGAACAGTCCCAATCTTCTTAATTTCTCCTCCTATGACAGCTGTTCCATATCCTTTCTCTTCTCTAGACTCCTCTCCCTTCCCCCACTCTTCCTCTTAACTTGATGCTCCAGTAGATGCTAACTCTTCCATCCTAAATTGATGCACAACCAGTTAAAATTACAGAACAGATTTCTTTTCATGAAACCCAGATTTAAAACATAAACTACTACACTTAAGCTAGGGCTATACTACCCGCCTGAATCGGCGGGTAGAAATCGACCTCTCGGGGATCGATTTATCGCGTCCCGTCGGGATGCGACAATCGATCCCCGAATCGGCGCTCTTACTCCACCAGCGGAGGTGGTAGTAAGCACCACCGACAGAAAGCCGCAGAAGTCGATTTTGCCGCCGTCCTCACAACGGGGTAAGTCGGCTGCAATACGTCGAATTCAGCTACGCTATTCACGTAGCTGAATTTGCGTATCTTAAATCAACTCCCCCGTGTAGTGTAGATGTACCCTTAGATAGGATCTTATCTTATAGTGTGGTGTTATAGTGTGAGCACAGCTCTAGGAATAAAAGGCAAGCTATGTTGGCTTGCCTGGCTTAAAACTTGTTTGTTTGCCAAATGTGGGGACAGAATTAGTAAGGGAAGATTTTAATTCAAGCTTGTCAATAAGACCACAGAATGTATTTTATAGGATTTGGGAGCTTTTAGTGTGTTTTAAAAGTGTATGGTATGGGACATAATTTCTAAAAGTGATATCTTGGTGATTCAGTATCTAGTTACTATTTTAGAATTAAAATAGTGTCTGTTACGAAAGAGTTGAGCTGTCAGTATTTACCCTTCTGAATTATTTTATTTTGTAGGCTTCTACTAACAATAACAGACGAAGATTTCACAAAAACTCCTTATCATATAGAGAACAGTAGCCATAGAAAAGCCATCATAATGGAATTGGAACGTGTGAAAACATTGGGAGTTAAACCACCACAGAACCTTTGGGAATACAAGGTAAATTTTATAAAGTAATGAAGTGTGTCACTTAGAATAGATATTTTCAAAGACTATTTAGACAACTACAAAGAAACCTCTAATTCTTTAGAATGGGATCAATAAGTGTCGGAATACAATGCAAGGGATAACATGCAAATGAAATCTCTCAAAGGTGAATGAAAAACAGGATTTATGTGACTGGTATGGCAGTGGATGCAACTGTAATGGTACTGTTGTATATTGCACAACAAAAGCCCAGAAAATCATAATGTTCAGAAGAAAGCAAGGCAGGGAAGTAGTCTGTGTGCAAACTGTTTAGTTTAAAAACTAATGACTTGATTTCTGTCACATTTGTCAATGATAAATGATTTTTCAGTGATGACTGCTAAAGCAAAATAAACATACTTCAGAAAAGTCTAAAGCTGACTTCTCATAATAGTATGTCTCACTGTTAATCTTCTGATTCATTTCAGGCAGTAAATCCAGGAAAGTCACTGTTCCTACTATATGCACTAAAGAGCTCTCCAAGACTCAGTATGTTGTATCTATACTTGTTTGATTACACGGAAATATTTCTACCGTTCATCTACACAATATGTCCTGTGCAAGAAGATGAATATGAAGATATTATCACAAAATTATTAGTAGGTGTTTAAAACATTTATCATTGTGCTAATTGCTTTAAATTGAAGCATTGGTATTTAAAATTTACTTTTCAAATATGCATAGCACATTGCTTATCATTCTTCTCTTATAATAAAAGCTTTTGCAGGGAAGTATTTTTTTTTTTTTTAAATAAGCTTCATCCTCAAGCTTACTGTATAGGGTGTTGATAGTGTAACAGCTATTAAAGTTGCCCAGCATTTACTGTCTATAACTCCTTGTTCTTAATTGGTTACTGTTTGGCAGTTACAGACATTCAGGTTTAAAAGGAAAAAAAAAATCATGCTTCATCTTGGCCTCAGGTTGACTTTATATAAAAAAAAAAAAAAAAAAAAAAAAAAAAGTAGCACTGCATGAAATAGAAGTCTCCATGGGGGAAAATAGCATTTGATCATGTAATTAAATACTGTTCCAATAAAATATTTGAAGGGGGCAGAATGGAAGCTGCATGGGCAACTCCAGCACAGGGACTTTCTAACTTTTGAATGCCTGACTTTGCAAACTTAACACTTTTTTTTTTTTAAACATTTGTTTCCATGTGTAGATTGTGTGTTAATCAATGGTAAATGAGACTAGACGTACCAAGCGATTCCTTGCCCAGAAATGGAAAGGCATTGCATCTGTTCCGATGGATTTCTATATTTAAGAGCAAACCTTGTGAAAGCAAATAGTGACAATGTCTAGTTAAATTATGTATATTACTAATTAGATTTCTGAATTCTTGTACTTTTTAAAGTCTAATCTCTTCACTTGGCTTTTCTTTTTGCATTTGACATCTTAGACAACTTAAAACAATTGTTAGTTTCATATTTAGGTTTTACTGCTAAAATGTTTTGGTGTCAGTTTTTAAAACTGACATTCCTTTGAAAAACTTTCCATTGGAGCTTAAAGAAAAATATTCTACTGGTCTTGGAATATGTGTAAACTTGTCCTTACAAAATATAAATATTAGTCTGAATTGGAGTAATCATTGTAATTTATGAGGGCACTACAGTAACAAATTTATGTATTTAAAGATCAGTTTTGTGTTAACTACACTGTTTTCTTTTAACACATGTGGCTTGCACTTTAAAAGAAATCTCATCTGAAGGTTCCTATGTATTTTTCTAAATAACCGATTACTTTAAAAACATGGTATGTTTACCTAGCATACTGGATAAAATCCATTTAATAACTTTAAATTGAAGGAATGAGATGGTAGCTTTCATGGTTTTTTGTCCGAAACCATTTTATTTATAATAAAGCCTGTAGTGGCAACAACCACTCCTCCTTATTTAATGTTGTCTTCTGTCTGGAAGCACAATTCCACTTTATTTCTGTGTCCCTTCATCCTTCTTTAAAATCCTCGAATGTCTTCTGCTTCAAATTTGGCCTGTGAGCATCTTTTTCTGCTACCAAATTTTGAAACTGTTCAGACAAGCTGTTAAGATAAATGCCTATTCACACTTGAAAATACTTACTACTTCCCCACTCTCTGATAACAGCCTGCTGCTGCCAGCTCATGTAGTTTAATTCTGTAGCAACTTTGAAGGTTCAGGACTTGGGGTATGTCTACACTACGAAATTAGTTCGAATTTATAGAAGCCGGTTTTATTGAAATCGGTTGTATACAGCCGATTGTGTATGTCCACACAATAAAATGCTCTAGGTGCTCTAGTCGGCAGACCGCGTCCACAGTACGAGGCTAGCGTCGACTTCCGGAGCATTGCACTATGGGTAGCTATCCCACAGCTATCCCACAGTTCCCGCAGTCTCCGCCGCCCCTTGGAATTCTGGGTTGAGATCCCAATGCCCGGATGATGCAAAACAGTGTCGCGGGCGGTTCTGGGTACATGTCGTCAGGCCCCTCCCTCCCCCGTCACAGCAACGGCAGACAATAGATTCGCGCCTTTTTACCTGGGTTACCTGGGTTACCTGTGCAGACAACATGGAGCCCGCTCAGCACAGCTGAGCTCACCGTCACCATATGTCCTCTTGGTGCCGGCAGACGTGGGACTGCATTGCTACACAGCAGCAGCTGCTAACTGCCTTTTGGCGGTAGACGGTGCAGTAGACTGGTAGCCTTCATCGGCAATCTGGGTGCTGGCAGCCGTGGGGCTTGCCTTTTGGCAGTAAATGGTGTATTATGACTGTTAGCCGGCCTATTACAAGTCGGGTCATCGCACATTAGCAGAGTCTTCCCTGAGCAGCAGCTCGTGCAATAGGCCTGAAGACCATCGTCATACACCGCCCCGTATTTGCTGCCAAGCACCCAGAAAGATGCCGAGGGCTATCAGTCACGCTGCACCGTCGTCTTAAGATGTAAAAAATAGATTTTCTCTGTATTCATTTGCTTCCCCCTCCCTCCGTCAAATCAACGGCCTGCTAAACCCAGGGTTTTCAGTTTAATCTTTGGGGGGGACCAGTCTGTGACAGTTGTTTGTGTCTCTCCCTGATGCACAGCCACCGTTCTTTATTTTAATTCCCTGTGCCTGTACGCCATGTCGTCACTCGGCCCCCCTCCCTCCTTCCCCTAGGCCGTCAGATACTACGTTTGCGCCACAGCTCGAGCCGAGAAGCGGTTCGCGCCTTTTCTTTGAATTCTGGGTTGAGATCCCAATGCCCGGATGATGCAAAACAGTGTCGCGGGCGGTTCTGGGTACATGTCGTCAGGCCCCTCCCTCCCCCGTCACAGCAACGGCAGACAATAGATTCGCGCCTTTTTACCTGGGTTACCTGTGCAGACAACATGGAGCCCGCTCAGCACAGCTGAGCTCACCGTCACCATATGTCCTCTGGGTGCCGGCAGACGTGGGACTGCATTGCTACACAGCAGCAGCTGCTAACTGCCTTTTGGCGGTAGACGGTGTAGCATGAGTGATAGCCGTGGGGCTGGCAGCCGTAGGGCTGCATTGCACCAGCCCCTTCCAGGCGATGGTATATTATGACTGGTACCCGTCGTCATCGTACTGGAGTGGCTGTCAATCATGGCCACCTGGGCAGACATGCTACTGTCTCGATGATGACGGTTACCAGTCATAATATACTATTTTCTGCCAATTGCCCAATATTGTCTGCTAAGCACCCAGAAGAGGCCGAGGGCGATGCTGGGTGCTGGCGGACGTGGGGCTGGCAGACGTGGGGCTGCATTGCTACACAGCAGCAGCCCCTTGCCTTTTGGCAGATGATGGTATATTATGATTGGTACCCATCATCATCGTACTGGTATGGCTGTCACTCATGCTGCAGCGTCGGCTGCCACCTTAAGATGTAAAAAATAGATTTGTTCTGTGTTCATTTGCTTCCCCTTCCTCCGTGAAATCAACGGCCTGCTAAGCCCAGGCTTTCCAGTTTAATCTTTGGGGGGACCATTCTGTGTGACAGTTGTTTGTGTTTCTCCCTGTTCCTGTACGCCATGTCGTCACTCGGCCCTCCCTCCCTCCCGCCCTCCCTCCTTCTCCTGGTCCATCAGATACTACTTTCGCGCCTTTTTTCTGACCAGGCGCCATAGCTAGCACTGGGATCATGGAGCCCGCTCAGATCACCGCGGCAATTATGAGCACTATGAACACCACGCGCATTGTCCTGGAGTATATGCAGAGCCAGAACATGCCAAGGCGAAACCCGGACCAGGCGAGGAGGCGATTGCAGCACGGCGACGAGAGTGATGAGGAAATTGACATGGCCATAGACCTCTCACAAGGCACAGGCCCCAGCAATGTGGAAATCATGGTGTCACTGGGGCAGGTTGATACCGTGGAACGCCGATTCTGGGCCCGGGAAACAAGCACAGACTGGTGGGATCGCATCGTGCTGCAGGTATGGGACGATTCCCAGTGGCTGCGAAACTTTCGCATGCGTAAGGCCACTTTCATGGAACTTTGTGACTTGCTTTCCCCTGCCCTGAAGCGCCAGAATACCAAGATGAGAGCAGCCCTCACAGTTGAGAAGCGAGTGGCGATAGCCCTGTGGAAGCTTGCAACGCCAGACAGCTACCGGTCAGTCGGGAATCAATTTGGAGTGGGCAAATCTACGGTGGGGGCTGCTGTGATCCAATTTGCCAGGGCAATGAAAGACCTGGTGATAGCAAGGGTAGTGACTCTGGGCAACGTGCAGTCAATAGTGGATGGTTTTGCTGAAATGGGATTCCCAAACTGTGGCGGGGCCATAGACGGAACCCATATCCCTATCTTGTCACCGGAGCACCAAGCCACCGACTACGTAAACCGCAAGGGGTACTTTTCAATGCTGCTGCAAGCCCTGGTGGATCACAAGGGACGTTTCACCAACATCAACGTGGGATGGCCGGGAAAGGTACATGATGCTCGCGTCTTCAGGAACTCTGCTCTGTTTCGAAAGCTGGAGGAAGGGACTTTCTTCCCGGACCAGAAGGTGACCGTTGGGGATGTTGAAATGCCTATCGTGATCCTTGGGGACCCAGCCTACCCCTTAATGCCATGGCTCATGAAGCCGTACACAGGCAGCCTGGACAGGAGTCAGGACCTGTTCAACTACAGGCTGAGCAAGTGCCGAATGGTGGTGGAATGTGCATTTGGACGTTTAAAAGCGCGCTGGCGCAGCTTACTGACTCGCTCAGACCTCAGCGAAAAGAATATCCCTATTGTTATTGCTGCTTGCTGTGCGCTCCACAATATCTGTGAGAGTAAGGGGGAGACCTTTATGGCGGGGTGGGAGGTTGAGGCAACTCGCCTGGCCGCTGATTACGCGCAGCCAGACACCAGGGCGGTTAGAGGAGCACAGCAGGGCGCGGTGCACATCAGAGAAGCTTTGAAAACGAGTTTTGTGACTGGCCAGGCTACTGTGTGAAACTTCTGTTTGTTTCTCCTTGATGAACCCTGCAACCCCCCCCCCCCCCCCGACCCGGTTCACTCTACTTCCCTGTAAACCAACCACCCCACCCCACCCTCCTCTCCCCCTTGCAGAGGCAATAAAGTCATTGTTTTTTCACATTCATGCATTCTTTATTAGTTCCTTACAGAGGTAGGGGGATAATTGCCAAGGTAGCCTGGGATGGGTGGGGGAGGAGGGATGGAAAAGGACACACTGCATTTTAAAACTTTAACTCTTATTGAAGGCCAGCCTTCTGATGCTTTGGCGATCATCTGGGGTGGAGTGACTGGGTGGACGGAGGCCCCCCCACCGTGTTCTTGGGCGTCTGGGTGAGGAGGCTATGGAACTTGGGGAGGAGGGCTGTTGGTTACACAGGGGCTGTAGCGGCGGTCTCTGCTCCTGCTGCCTTTCCTGCAACTCAACCATACGCTCGAGCATATCACTTTGATGCTCCAGCAGACGGAGCATTGCCTCTTGCCGTCTGTCTGCAAGCTGACGCCACCTATCGTCTTCAGCCCGCCACTTGCTCTGTTCTTCCCGCGATTCAGCCCGCCACCTCTCCTCTCGTTCATATTGGGCTTTTCTCATCTCCGACATTGACTGCCTCCACGCATTCTGCTGTGCTCTATCAGCCTGGGCGGACATCTGCAGCTCCGTGAACATCTCGTCCCTCGTCTTACGTTTTCTCTTTCTAATGTTCACGAGCCTCTGCGAAGGAGAAACATTTGCAGCTGGTGGAGGAGAAGGGAGAGGTGGTTAAAAAAGACACATTTTAGGGAACAATGGGTACACTCTTTCATTACAAGGTCGCATATTTCGGCTTGCAGGCAGCCATCGTAGGCCACAGTGTTTTGGCTTTTTTAACCTTCTTAACATGCGGGAAAGGTTGCAAACAGCAGCGCATTTCCCATATCAAGGATGAATTGGGTTGTCCATTTAAAATGGGGTTTCAATGTAAAAGGAGGGGGCTGCGGTTTCCCGGTTAACATGCGGCACAAACACAAGTAAACCACCCCCCCCCCCACACACACACACACGATTCTCTGGGATGATCACTTCACCCCTCCCCCCCACCGCGTGGTTAACAGCGGGGAACATTTCTGGTCAGAAGAGCAGGAACGGGCGCCTCTGAATGTCCCCCTTAATAAAATCACCCCATTTCAACCAGGAGAGCTTTCTGGAGATGTCCCTGGAGGATTTCCGCTCCATCCCCATACACGTTAACAGACTTGCTTGCTTTTTTTTTGTAATGTTTACAAATATTTACAAAGTTACACTCACCAGAGGTCTCCTGTGTGCCCTGAGGGTCTTGGGTGAGTTCGGGGGTTACTGGTTCCAGGTCCAGGGTCACAAACATATCCTGGCTGTTGGGGAAACCGGTTTCTCCGCTTCCTTGCTGCTGTGAGCTACCTACAGTACCTCCATCGTCATCTTCCTCGTTCCCCGAACCGTCTTCCCTGTGTGTTTCTCCAGTGAGAGAGTCATAGCACACGGTTGGGGTAGTGGTGGCTGCACCCCCTAGGATCGCATGCAGCTCCGCGTAGTAGCGGCAAGTTTGCGGCTCTGCCCCGGACCTTCCGTTTGCTTCTCTGGCTTTGTGGTAGGCTTGCCTTAGCTCCTTAATTTTCACGCGGCACTGCTGTGTGTCCCTGTTATGGCCTCGGTCCTTCATGGCCTTGGAGATCTTTTCTAATACTTTTCCATTTCTTTTACTGCTACGGAGTTCAGCTATCACTGCTTCATCTCCCCATATGGCGAGCAGATCTCGTACCTCCCGTTCGGTCCATGCTGGAGCTCTTTTGCGATCCTGGGAGGACTCCATGACGGTTACCTGTGCTGATGAGCTCTGCGTGGTCACCTGTGCTCTCCACGCTGGGCAAACAGGAAATGAAATTCAAACCTTCGCGGGTCTTTTCCTGTCTACCTGGTCAGTGCATCTGAGTTGAGAGCGCTGTCCAGAGCGGTCACAATGAAGCACTGTGGGATAGCTCCCGGAGGCCAATAACATCGAATTCCGTCCACACTACCCCAATTCCGACCCGCAAAGGCCGGTTTTATCGCTAATCCCCTCGTCGGAGGTGGTGTAAACCGGTTTAAGGGGCCCTTTAATTCGAAAGAAAGGGCCTCGTTGTGTGGACGTGTCCAGGCTTAATTCGGTTTAACGCTGCTAAAGTCGACCTAAACCTGTAGTGTAGACCAGGCCTTGGTTACTGATCTATTCCTTCCCACGCCCCTATTCAACCCTCTGTATTCAAGTCAGGCTCTTCCTCCTCTGTGTGCCTGGGCCCAACCAGGGTGAGTACTGAGGGCACAGGAAAGACTGTGGGTATGTCTTTTTTTTCTTGGAGATGGAAGGTGTAACTACCAGCTTCAGAAGACGTACCAAAGCTAATACACTAAAAATAGACGTGTAGCCTCAGTTGCACATGTGACAAAAGCACTAGCTGCCCCTTATTCATGTTTAGGGTCTCAGAGGGGATTGTACTTGGGGCAGCCAGCCCCTCATGTTGCTGTACCTACATTTCTATTTTTAGGGGATCAGCTCAACCAGAAATTAAACATTCCAGTGTAGCCATACACTAAGTTTGTGCTCAGTTAAGAGCAGAAGCTGCAGGCAAGTCCCTGCAGCCCTGGGCTGGAGCATGCTCCAATACAAAAGAAGTATTTGGAGAACTTGGTCCCCAGACCACAACAAACCTTTTCTGCATGTGTAAATAGCAATAGTTCAGAGGCTTGTAACTTAGCCAAACAGAGATTTTCTTAGGGATGATAAACAGCACTTCTGTGATGCCAGAGTGACGATGTCAAATTTCAGGTTCTTGCTCCAAAATATGAAGAAGTTAGAGCTTTTTACTGAAAGGACTTATAAGTTTTGGGTTGTTGTGGGTGTGTTAAACATTGGTTAAAAAAAATGTAATCTTTTCCTAACCTTGGCCTTGAAAATGGCTGAACCTTTTCAGGCTTAAGCAGTGACCAAAATAGAAAAGAGCCAAACTTTAACCATTAGGAATGATAAGTTAGAAAGAAGACTGTTTTCAGTTCCTTCTGATGGATGGTTGTCCAACACTTTAACTATAGGTGTCACTGTCCCCACCTATAATATTGATAACCTAAATATATGGCCCGAGTTGAAGAAATGCTGACCACCTGCAGCTCCCATTGACTTGGGCAGCAGTTGTGGATGCCCATCTTTGAAAATCACTTATTTTATTAGCCTAAATATTAATTTAGGTACCTAACTGTAGGCTCCCATATTTGAGAATGTTGACCTGTAATCCCATGTGGATGGGAAAGGTGGATTTCACAGGGAAGCAGCAACCTAAACTCTGCTGAGGCATGTGTCGCTGTGCAATTCTTAACTGTCTGCAGTTTCTGAGAAACTTTTAAGATTGAGAATACAATAAGAGTCCTTAATTCTAATCAGTACATCCAATAAAATAGGCATAAAGAGAAGGAAGGAGGCTTGAGTCATTACAGGGGCAAAAGTTGAAGCTTGTATTAGGATTCAATATTGATATAGAAAATGAGAATAAACCCTCCTGGTTTCAGGACACGAACCAATTTCTGGCACTAGTTATGAAAAAGTTTCCTTAAGGGCAAGTTTATTTTTGTAACTGTCTGTCAAAGGCTTTCTTACTCCTTACTCCTTCCTTTGAAACATCTGTTGCTGGCCGCTACTAGAAACTAGACTGTGGAATAGATGGATCATTTGCAGACATGCCAAACCTGTGGGGGGAAAATGCAGACATTGGGTTTGTGTTTGGCTTAATTGGCTTGTGATTGCTTGTTGGCTAGTTTTTTGGCTTGTTGGGCTTGTAGCTTGTTGCTTCTTTGATCAGCTCCCGGCAAGCAGGGGTAAGGTGGGAGAGAGTCAGGAGTGCACAGCAGGCCCACCACAGTACCGGACTGGACGCCGGGGGGATCTAGTCACATAAAGTGTTGGGGTTCTTGTTTGCGGATTGGCTTGTTTGGCCTTGTTTTGAAATGGGATTAACTTGATTTTTGGTGTATTGTGTAAATTAGGGTGCTTATTTACCATGTGACAGTTGGCAACTGTGATCATTTGTCTAATCTGATATGGCAGTTCCTGTGCATGTCTGTCTGTCTGTATATTTTTAAAAGATTGACTTTCCTGGATTTAAAATGTCAGTGTCTTTTCTACAATCTTGTGTTTTTAAACTCTTAAATTGCTTACACACCTACTCAGTCATTAATTCTTAAACACTTCAGTGATTAGTACTCATTGAAAGGAATCTTACCCATATCTGCAGCTGGTGCTTGTTTGTAGAGTATGCTTACTTATTTGCACCCTCACTTAAAAATTTGTGTGATGGAAATTAAAATTTCCGTTTAACTAGCTAGCAAAACTTTAGTGAAGCAAAATGACTTCCTTCAACAAAGGAAAAACCATAAAGCAATGAAAGGTAAACTGAACTAGTATGTAATTAATTTGATCATTGATTTTCACTTTTTCCCCTTAGGACCTTAAGGATCCTACTTGGAAACAGTGGAGAGAATTCATTGTTAAGTACTCATTTTTGCCATATCAGTTAATAGCTGAATTTGCTTGGGATTGGTTGGAGATACACTATTGGACGTCACGATTTATAATTGTTAATGCCATGTTGCTCTCTGTTCTGGAGTTATTCTCCTTTTGGAGGCTCTGGTCAAGAAGAGAACTGAAGTAAGTCTTGCTCAGATGGTTTCAATTTTTTATGGTTGCTATTGAAGATAGAGTGTGGGGAGCGGGCAGGGATAAATGGTGACAATTGGTTATGTTTGTAATTTTGACGATTAAAATGACCATGTTGAAACAGCACCATCAAGGTGAATAAGTATTAGATGAATCTGCCCACAGAATCGATGTATACCACGGCTGGTGAATAATATAATTGATATTTTACTTATGGACATTTTGAGTGACTTTTAATCAGTACATCTGTTGATTCTGAATACTAGTACTATACATTCTACTGCTTCCCATAAATTCGCTAATGTTAATTCTCCAGGAAAAAGCTTCAAGTTTCTATTATGGCAATCTTGATGTAAGGAGTGTATGCTAAAGATCCAATGCAAATTAAGATCGTCTAATTGGCTTGAAAATTTAGTATAGTACAATAGTTCTTGGAAGACAATTACTTGCAAAGAATTGCTATTTTTTTCTCAAATTTAGATTACTGTTATTTATTAAGGCTTCACTTAAGATGTTCATCACCTGTTACAGAGCTAGAGAGTGGGAGTAATGACTGTTTACCAGGCACTATTCTAGTTTGTCTTCCAAAATGTATGGCATCAATATTGCTTTATTAGAATAGAAATGAGCAGTCATTAGTGTCTACTTTCATGCTGTGCTTGGAGGGGATGGGCAAAAAGAGGGTTAATGTTTTGACAGGATGTTTTTTTTGTTATCTTTCTACTACTGAAGGACAGTAGGTTTTGTGGAGAACAATCTACATAATTTTTTTCTCTATTTAAGCAATTATCTAAACTTGCTATAAACTACTGAATTCTTGTGGCTCAGTAGCAGTATTTTATCTGAGTAGGCCAGGACAGAAGCTACACCTGAAAGGCATCTGTTGGAACCATAGGATGCAATTGGTGAGAATGCAGTAGACTAGGTGGCATCTCACAGGTTGAATTAATGTTGTAATGACTACTCATAAGTATTTTTCTTCATTCATTTTGTTTTAATAGCAATGTCTAGAATACCTTCTTTATAGAAAGATGATTCTCTTGCTCTTTTTTTGTTTTCAGGACTATTCCTCAGAGAATGTGGAGCCATTTCTGGAAAGTGTCAACCCAGGGACTTTTTGTTGCTATTTTTTGGCCCATTATTCCTCAGTTTGTATGCAACTGTCTGTTTTACTGGGCCTTGTACTTTAATCCAATTATAAATATTGATCTTGTGGTAAAAGAAGTACGACGTCTGGAAACACAAGTGCTGTGATTTGACATTGAATCTTTTTCTTAGGAATTGAATACCTAAGCTGTCCAAATGTCTGAAGTCAGACATCTGAAAGGAAAACAAATTGCTTTCTTTGCTTGCTTGCTTCCTTTGTGGTGATTGAAAAAATGCTCATTTTGTTAATTTAAAAAAAATTGCCTGAGGTAAGTCCATTCTGAAGCAGTAGGTACCATAACCCTAAAGGTAGGCTTTGTTTTATGTACCATTGCCATAAATAAGGAGGATATTGTAATCTTGAATGGGCCTTGTACAGTTGCTGTAGTCATGCTATTCGATTTTTGGCTAACTATAAAAATCAGACTATAATACTACTCTTGTGCAATCTGGCTAATGCCAAGTTGTTAGGGCCTTTACACTCAATACCTTCTAAACAGTTAAAACTGAGTGCTGTGTGCTATTTTGTAACTTAGCATTTCCTGACAGTTATATATTATTCAAAACTTGCCAGAGGGGAGCGTTTGGACAATCTCTTTAATTGGTTTAATATTGAAAATATTTGAGGCTTTTTGTAGTATCCTAGCATGTCAAGATGAATCAGTCAAACCCATACATTTATAAACATTTGCCAATAGTGCTCATTTTAAAATTCCCTCTATTCCAACTGTATAACACTTAATTTTCTTTGTATCCCACACCTTTTATAATTGGCAAACATGATGGGCATGACTTAAAGCTGTTTTATTCAGGCCAGTTAATTTTTATCCGTCAGAGCTGACTTAGTGCTTCCTCTCCTAAATCAATTTTTATTTGCTAATTTCTTAAATGAATTCAGATACCTCTCACAGTATTAATCTGGTAAAGCTGCCATGATACTGTAATTGCTTATTGTAGTCTGATGTATGTAGCAAGACCTGTATCTGTAAATACTGAATGAGAAGTGATTTATTTTGTATAAAAACCCAGCCAGGTTGCCATTTTGTTTTTGTGGTGTTTGAGAGAAACAGAGGTTAACTTTTGTTCTTAAAATCCTTTGTACTTATGAATCTCATCTTTGTTGAGTTTGCATTTGTATCATACTATTAATGAATTCCAGATTTGCATATGAACACTTTTAAAAGTTGGACAAAATTAAAGATTTTTTTTTTTCTAAAACTTTCTTCCTTTACACTAAGGAATCAAATTTACCTTTACATTTTTTTTCTTGTCAAAGCTCTTGACATTTACCTTGTACTGTAATTGATCAATAACTTTTAGCAAATCTGCTGGCTTAAAGTTAGCCTGATCACAATGGAAACAAGATTTGTTTTTCAGAAAATGTGGATGTTCACAATTAGTTATGAAGAAAATTCATTGTACAATACTCATTAATTTGAAGCTTTTCTGAAGAGAAGCCCCAAAACTTTAAAGTTTGCTTACCTAACCGTGCAACCCAGCTTTACATTCCTGAAAGCAAAAACGTTCTCTTCTGAGTATTGTAGTATATAGATCCTGACTAATGGGGATAGGTCTGTGCCCTGCGTGTTGAGTCAGGACCCTCTTTGTGTAAAAGGGGGGGCAGAATACAGGAATCTATGTCATGGAGCTGTGGCCTTTGGAGACTTCCTCTGGTTCAAAACACTCTAGGTCCTAGTGGCTTAACCACTCATCACATCTGCCTCTGTGGAATTAGGCTGCAGCAGGCGTCTGTGGAATGAGGCTGCAGCAGGCGACCATGGAGCAGCTGGTATCTGTGTTGCTACCCTATATGTGGGAGGCAGGCAGAATTTTTTCCCCCTGGTCTCTATGGGATTCCCACTCAAGTTGTACAAGGGGACCAGGATTTGACCCATACTTATCAGTTAGTGACTTAATGTCTTTTTTAATACTCAAGTGACTGTGAACAAGACAATGAAGCTAAACAGTCTAATTGTGTGGTCTAGGCCAAGTGAAATTCAAAACTTTTATATAGTAAACTATTGTTGGTTATCAAAAGTGTTGCTAATAACAAAAGTTAAAAGCCCTTCCTTAAATTGACAGTGTCACTTTGAGTGTGCCTTTCCCTTAGCTAAATCTAATAATAAAATTTTAGCTTCAGGATTCAAATGAGGTTTAAAAGTAGAGGTTTTCACTCCATCCCTACATGCTGTTTTGCATATCTGGGTGATAGAACAACATCGATGAAAGAAAATGAATAGCTTGCAGTGAATAACGCAGTGAAAGCTGGTGTTCTAGAGGCTTTCCCCATAGTTAACATTCCATTGCTGCTTGTGGTGACAAAGGTTCACAGACTATTAGACATCTCTGATAAAATCGTTCTTGATATTCAGTCCACGAAAGCTGCTACAGTTTCCCAGCTGTTAAGAACCACAACATTTCCTTTTAGCTTATGCATTATGAAAACTAGGCCTGCATGAACATTGCTGAAAAAAAATCCATCATCATTTTTGATAGAAAGTTTATTTTTTAAATTCAAAAGCACGTACAGATTTTTATAAATATTAGAGTAGTGTCCTCCTGTCTCACCAAAATTTACATTTTGGGTGATTGTTACCACATACAAAATCTGGCCAGAAAATGTACCTTGGGTAATAAGGGGCTTTAGCCAAACACTTGGCAGCTTTGCGGTCACATTCACACATTATTTTTTGACATTTGTCTTCTAGTGAATCTGGAAAAGAAAATGAAAACAAAGTACAAATGGTTCTTAAAGTAATTAAAGAACATCAATTGGTAACAATAAGCAGTAAATGTAGTAGTCGGAAAATTGTCCTGAATGATATTTCCTGTATAAATTGTAACATAATTTTTATAACAAGCCTTTTACTTTAACCAACTGTGATTTTTCCTCCTCTACTGTTCTTTACATATTTTGAAATTTTTGCTGTACTTGGTTAATAGTAAACCAGAATTCTCCCAAATTACTGGGCTAGACTGAACCTAGATGATGATGATGATACCTCCCAGCAGATGGAGATAGTGGGAGGAGAGAGGAGGGGATTTGTGAGCAATCCCATCTGCAGAGCTCCTTTTAGCTGAGAAATGAATTTTGCTAATTGTGTTGGGAGGAGCAAACCCTCAGTGAGGAGTTAATCCTCTTATGCTTATGGAGGGATTTTATTACTTTAGCTCCTCTTCAGAAAAGAGTAATGGTAATTGTTTTGTATCCTCCTCTGCTCTAGTCAGAGAGAAGTCTCTTCATTCTCTGTATGTGTTTAACACCCTTTTAAAAGATGCAACATTAAAAGTTAGACTTATGTACTATAAAATTGAGTTGCAAAGGTGTTAAGACTTCTACAGTAAACTTAACTCACTCATTTTACAACATGACTTGTTAAATAGGCTGTTAACATAGTGTGTAAGGTGCAATTTAACCTTACAAAAAGTTAATTTCTGTGCCTTTCACAAAGGTTTTGTTTGTAACTGTCATGTTGCAGTAACAGGGTCTTTATTTCTCCAACTCTGGTATTTGATCAGGTATTTGTAGTAGAGAGCAAGTACAACAGTCTTGGAGGACCCACTTATATCAAGTGCCTTCTGACACTGTTAAACCAAAGTTGAATTGAGAAGTGTAGAGTGGATCTTTAACTCTGCCCCTGAATCACTCCAAGGTGTTGGCACAGTAACAGCCCAGTCTTGTGGAGCATGGTTAAGATCTAGTCCATGCTATGATATTGAACTGTGCTTGAAACATAACCATGTTAGATCTGTAGAATAGACAAGATCTTAAATGAGAAGAATGCAGAACAGCACTCTCCCTTTCCCTCCCCCACCCCAAATTGTCTCCTTTCTGGCATGTCAGGCACCTTAAATTTAATATTTTGCATCTCACGAGCATGCATTTAACTTATTTTGGCTGTTACTAGCAGGCTACCTTTAGACTAGAGTAGGAAAATAACGTTTTTTTTTTTTTTTTTTTAATGGTTAAAATGCGCTGGTTAACATTTTTAATCCTAGTGTAGAAATGGTTTAAAACTTTTTTAAAAAAAGTGATCACAAGCACTAATTGGCTAATGCACTATTTTAAATTTATCTTAAACATGACCGATTGTCATAATCTAGACATGTCCCCCAATGCAGCATTACATGCATTTAAATATGCTAGACTAAAACTAATTGCAAATGCACCTGAGCAAAACAAATTTTTAAGTTCAAAATGTGCCTTTTCTATTGACTAAATGTCATATTTGTAAGAAGGAGTAAGTGGCAGTAAGAAACCTACTGGCGAGACATCTTCCTGTTTCATATCAGTGTCCATATTTTTGTGTGGTGCCAACAGTAATTGCTTTCTAGATGGCTTCAGGGTTTTTGCTCCCAGGGTTTACCTCTGCAGTGGCAATACAGTTGGAACTACAATTACAGGTGAGTAACTTTTTGTCTTAAAATTTGTCAAATACTACAGCATGTTGTGTTTGCCCAGTTTTATGTAATCTTGTAATGAAAAACTTAGTTTAAGCAGGTAGAATTAAATTTGCTGAGACCACTAATACTAAGTTTACAACTTTTGTGGGCTTAATCCTTCCTTCTTTTTGTAAACTTAATCACAGAATAATCTTTTCAGCTTCTGTTTTGCTTTACTATTATGTGCACAGTTATAAAAATAGGGGGTCAGGTGACCAAATGAAAGGTCGAAAGCTAAAAGATAGGTACAAGTTACTGAGTCTGGACAGGGATATGAAACAAAAATTACTATCTGTTAACTTCCAGTCTCCATAGTGTGTATACTTGGTATTAGAAAGGTCTCCTCCTTTTCCCAATCTTCATCTCTCGAAGCCAGAAACCAATTTTGTGACAAAATTTAGCTACGTGAATAGAAAACCATAATCTTCTGTAATCTACAGTGGGGACAGGTGTACGATACCAAAGCATGCTTCCCTCTAGATGTATCAAATTAAGTTGGTAACAATAATAATGGTAAGAATCAACACACATGCTCTTTTCAGTGATTGGAATTGCTATTAGCAAGTATAAAAACTTTGCGGGAGTCTTCAGGAAGGATTAATGACCTCCAAGATTAACTTCTTTAAATTAAATCATTTTCAAAGTAACTGCAATTAAGATATTCAGCAATAAACTAGGTAGAGATGGGGGGAGAGAGGACAGCAAAGATTTAACAAATGATACACAAAATAATTGTGGCTGTAGGAGTTATACAATACACACTACAGAATTACTGAAACAATTTATATTGTAATGTTTGGCTACTGTTGTAAAATTGAGAGAGAAGTTCTACAAAAAAATGTTTGGAGTGGGGAGGGAGGTTAAATCCTAATTACAGCAAAATCTTTCCACTCTGAATCTTATTGTGTGCTGTCAATCTGAGTGAAGTCTTTCATTTCTAATTTCATTACTTTTGATTTAATTTGAGCAAAATTCTGTTCAACATAACTTGAGTTCCCATATTTCAATCTTTGTTTCTGTCTCTCCACTAAAGATATTTCTTGCAGCTGAAGGGAAATAACTAGACTTCCTTCCAAGAGAAGGAATCTTGAACAGTACTCGTAATTCTATTCTGCCTCTTGTATGTTAAAGCTTACAGCTGAAACTCTGGTGCATTGAAAAAAAAATTGTTTAAGCAGCATTTTTGTTGAACATGCATATGAATCCCATGTAGTTCCTCTTTCACATTAGTTTTCCTTATCTGAATTTTAGGGCTCAATGAATTCCTATCCTGATATCCATGGGAGATTTTTCTGCAAGGGGCCTGATGAATTAATTTAGGAAATGAGTATGTGATCAATTTGACATACTGTAGCTATTGTATAACCAGATTGCTTTTCTTAATTTTACATGGTTTTTCCAGCTGGTCATGTCATTACTTAGCAATCCTCTT
This sequence comes from Malaclemys terrapin pileata, assembly GCF_027887155.1. Classification (NCBI taxonomy): domain Eukaryota; kingdom Metazoa; phylum Chordata; order Testudines; family Emydidae; genus Malaclemys; species Malaclemys terrapin. The sequence continues at coordinate 65,587,899 of NC_071514.1, read as the reverse complement.
CCACCCTCCCATAGTTTGGCAAATATATTGAAGTTTAAATCTTATGGAAGGTGCTGTGAGCAAGAAAATAATGACTCAAGGAATTCTGCAGTATAAATTTCTACGTACACCTCTACCCCGATACAACGCGACCCGATATAACACAAATTCGGATGTAATGCAGTAAAGCAGCGCTCCGGGGGGGCGGGGCTGTGCACTCCGGCAGATCAAAGCAAGTTCAATATAACGCGGTTTCACCTATAATGCAATAAGAGTTTTTTGTTTTTGTTTTTTTGGCTCCCGAGGACAGCATTATATCAGGGTAGAGGTGTATTTTCAAAAAGATAGGCCACAAAAAAACCCACTATGGGCATATTGCTCCCATATGTAAACCTCGTAACGTACTGCATTATTACATATATTAAAGCAGCGGTTCATAAATTCTAGCCATGACTAAGTGGAGCTTTTCCCATTAGGCTGCGGTGTGAAACATGTTGAGAACCCAGTGGCAAGGAAATGGGTAGCTGGGATGAAAGGTGGCTTATGAAGGGCTTTTTTTCTTTTTCTTTTTCTTGTTTTTGGGGGGGGGGGGGGGGGAGGGAGAGGAGAATAGGCAAAGAACGGAAAACGTTTAAGAATCACTGTCCTACAGTGCATAGAAATGATGATCATCCCAGATGTGCTTATGTCCATTTTGAATATTCAGATGTGGAGAAGCATTTCCTGCTATGTGTAAATTGTAAGATGCATTTGAAAGTACTTCAGTTTTCTGAGTCTGCTATTGGCAGTGGCTCTCTTGATGAAGATTCCATTTGTGACAATAGCAGTGTAGCATAGTGTGGTTCTAGCAGCATGACGGAATGCAAATTGTATGTGATTAACTTTTTAAAGTTGCCTTGTATTACTGATGAGTTTTCTATGTACAGCATGTGATTCCCTCACTTTAAAGCTGTGGTTATTTTGAAACTCACTGAAGCTAAAACTTTAGAGATGAACAAATTTAGGAGCATTAGGAGTGTTAATAGAAATGGTGCAAAGAAAGAAGGGCCAAAAAGAAAGGAAGAAAGACAAAATAAGGAAGTTACAAGTGGCAGACTGGCATTGTGGTGTTCTTTCAGGGACCTCTGCCAGAAAGAGAATAGTTAATTAGTTACTCACCACACACAGCAGCATTGTCTTCACATTCCCAGTTATAGCTCTGTATCTTGGGCTTACAGCCTGCTTGCTCTGCCTTACTGTAGCAACAGTCATGCTTAAAGCAGCACCTGACAGCAATAAAAAGATGGATTTATGTTTATCTCACTATAATATTGTGTGGTCATAATGTTTGTAATGCTTTTGTTGGCACACTTTTCCTATTAACACAGTACACGCTCACTATAACAAACCTGTTGGGATCCATTCCTTTTTGTTATAGCCAGGGGTTTGTTATAGCGAAAGGACAGTCAAAAGGAATGAAACTGCTGGAGTAAGTTAATGAAGTCGCGTTAGATAAAGGAGTTAGCTTAATTAATAAAATAATGATGATACCTAAGGTTAGGAGTTAGTCACAAAGGTGATTTTAGGTGACTTTTCCACCTTCAGCCATCCTAGAGAGAGTCAGGCTGTCAGCCCCTGCAGCAGCTGGGTTCCAGGCTGTCAGCCCCCACCTCAGCGGGGCTTTGGTTTCAGCCCTGGGAGGCTGGATGTGGGCCCGCTCCTTAGTTTCTGCCCTTGGGCTTAACGTGATGCTGAACAAAAAGTGTGCATGCATGTGCAACATCTTTTTATATATATAAAAAAAAAAGACTGTCCTGTAGTTGGGATCCAGGGACCAGGTCCGTTATAGCAGAAGGTTTGTAATAATGGCATTAGAGCAAGGGTGTACTGTACATAGACTGTGCAACTACAAAACACTAAATGTCTCCATGAACAAATTCTTCTAGATCCAGTCAAGAGTCTTAATGAGAGAATAGATAAAATATAGCACTTAAACAACATTCTTTTGCCATGTTTATTCATATATCCTAAACCAGTATTGAAGAAAACGAGTAGAATATCTAAGATCCACAGTACCTAATCTAGCTGTGTGTGTACTTTTTTGCTCTCAAATGATCCTATCAGGATATTTTGGCAGTATTCTCTAATCACAGTGACCTTTGTGTCTCCCAAGAAACTGCCCAGTGACAGGGCCCAATCACACTACAGCTACGTCCATGCTACACACCTCTTCTGGTAGCAGGTAGTGCATATATGTAGCTCCCCATCCAGCATCAGGGAGCTGGCAGAGCCTTGCCCCACTGCCAGAACTTTTTCCTGCAGTGCCAGGAAGGGCTTCAGCAGAGGGCAGGCAGCTGGAGGCTACATTGCTACAACTAGCAATGTATCTGGTGAGGCATGGCTTAGGCAAGTAGAGTAAAGACAAGTCTGAAGTGTGCAGGTATGTAGTGGAGTACGTATCCTACATGGCTCAGAGCCCCACACACTCAACTACATACTCCCTTCAGGTGTGCCTTTATTTGCCTAAGTTGTGCCTCACTGTCTCCATTGCTGTTTATACCTGGAGGGGATTACATGGGTATGTACACTACACACCATGAAAATAAGTGTGCAATATAATAGTACACTGGCACAGTTGTCTGCCACAGTTAAGGGCATCCATTTTTGGTTTTTATTACTAATCAAGATAAGAAATGCAGTAAGATCTATTATGAAATAGTATTGTTTATTTAAAGACATTACTTAAGCTGTAACACTGTCCCTTAATTGTGGTAGAGAACCAAGCAATACCTGTAGAGTGTATGGCCCTACAGTGAACAGACATGACTACTGTGTAATCCAGGGGTGGGCAAACTATGGCCCGCGGGTCGGATCCGGCCCCCCAGGGCTTTGGATCCAGCCTGCATGTGCCCTGCACCGCTCTCAGAAATGGCAAGCACCACGTCCCTGCAGCCCCCGGGCAGGGGGGCAGAGGGCTCTGTGCATTGCCCTTGCCTCCTGGCACCGCCCCCCGCAGCTCCCATTGGCCGGGAATGGGGAACCGCAGCCAATGAGTGCTTCGGGGGAGGTACCTGGAGGCGTGGCAAGGGCAGTGCACATGGAACCGTCCAACCCCCCTCCCCCAGGGGCTGCAGCGCTTCCTAGAGCGGCGCAGGGCCGGGGACAGGGCAGGCATGCAGGGAGTTTGCCCTGGCCCGGTGCGCACCGCTGCCACCCTGGAGCCTAAACCCCTCCTGCACCCCAACTCCCTGCCCTAAGCCCCCTGTCTGCACCTTGCACCCTTCCTGCACCCCAACTCCCTGCCCTGAGCCCCCTCGTACACTCAGGACCCCTCTTGCACCCCAACCCTCCTGCACCCCAACCCCCTTCCCTGAGCCCCCTCATACACCCCACACCCCTCTTCTGCCCTAATCCCTTGCTCTGAGCCCCTTCCTGCACACCGCACTCCCTCCCACACTCCAACCCCCTGCCCCAGCCCTGCCCCACCCAGATGTGGCCCTCGGCCCAAAAAGTTGCCCACCCCTGGTATAATCAGAATAAAAGCAGAATTGTTGCTTAATTGGGATTTATTGGGACCGCACTGATGAATTAAGTTAAGTGTCATTTAATGAGTGAAATTGAATTGCTAATGTAGAAAAAATTTGGGGGTAACTCAGTGACTCACCTTTCCTGTTTTTGTTTTGTTTTGTTGTTTTTTTAAAAGCCTTCATAATTAGCACAGCTAATATAGAAAAGCTATATAGGAAAGCGTATTTTATTGTGAAATTGCTAGCATTTCATAGACTTTCTCGATTCTTGAGCCAGAGTCACTACTCTGGCAACTACCTTTGACAACTGGGGACATTTTGGGGGGATCTGGAATTAGGGGGCTGTAGGCTCTGCTACAAACTCTGGAGTCTGAACTATGCAATAGTTACTGATACACTCTTTTTGCTCAGATGGAGAGTAGGATGTGTTAGTGAGCCCTTTTTCCTCTGTGATGACATCTGGTCTCGTCTGGTGACAAACAAATATAGTATTGCAGTGCATATATGATTTTTTTAGATTGGCATGTTTCACTTTTTAGGATCTGGACCTACAAAGATTTAAAAAGTAGTGCTTTGACTCGCAGCACTATCAAGAATTTATTTTTATCTTGATTTCACAAATTGCTGCCAACAGTGAATAAACAAGTGATTTTTATCTTTCTTTTCTTTTCTTTTGCTAAAATTTGTTAAACTAATACTTGGCAGCTCGACATGACCTTTCATCTAAAGATTGCAAAGTGCTTCACAAAGTTTCACAATGCTCCTGTGATGTAGGTAAATATAAGTATTTGACAGATAAAGAATCAAAGCACAGAAAAAATTGGTGACTTGTCCAAACTCCCTCAGCAGGACTGAGGTAGTCAGAATATAGCCCAGGAAGCCATGGTTCCCAGCACCATGTTCTAACTACTAGATTATGGTGCCTCACGGACTTAACATTTATTATGTTTATGGAAAAACAAACAGCCTTTGCCTAGCTGAAGTTGGGGAATTAATTTTTAATCCATTTGTGTTTCAAATGCTTAAATACAGAAGTGTGTTTAAGAATTGCTATGTCTTTCTTTTGATTTTATGAAAGTAACATAGCTGTAGTGATGTGATCAAAACTTCAAGAAATAAAACAGGGAGAATAAGAACACAACTGCCCTTTGTGAAACCCAAGATTGCATAAAGGTCTTGTACTTTCTAATTGCTGTCCAAATTGAGAAGCTCTGTAAGGATGTCTTTAAAAACCAAGACGAAAGAAGGCAAGTTGTGTACCCACTAAACCCATACCACAAATAGCTAGCCATATTTTATAAGCAGGAAGCTGGCTTGCCACCAAGGGCTCTTTATGGCATCTGAAAAAATATACACCAGAATGAAGGATTTGAGCTTACAGTGACCACAAGCAAAGATAATACTCTTCCTTCCATCTGTATTCTTAATTTAGTAATTAAAGTAGCAATTACCTTCCACAAAATTGTCTACAAAATAAATGTCAGAAGTTGCATTCAAAAGCTTCAAATATCCAGACAGAGGATCATAAAATTTACTCCACATAGTCAAGATTTCAGTACAACAAAGGAGTTTAAAATGTGATCTGTTTGTATATTCTAGCCCTAAAGAAATATTCAAAATAAAGTTCTGCTTTCCTGTTGGTTACAATACCATTTACTGTTAGGGTACCAACATCCCCAATTTGGGGTGCAACAGATAATGCAGAGGAGGGGAGTATCTTAGTAGATTCATATTCCCAATGATGATCTTTAGGAGGCATTTTGTAGGTGTTTACTTGGTACTATGGTTACTACCAAGTGTCGTTTAAGATGTTAACATCAGTATGGATCCCACTATAACCACTCATGCTCACGTAACCAGATCTTATTTTTCATAGTGTCTTTGGGCTATGCATGCTTGTGCTTATGTGCTTCCATACAAATCCAAGAGCAAGGAATTTTAATGAATCTGTAAACTTCCTGTAACAGGAGAATTGCTAATATATTTGCTATTTTTAAGAAAGAGGGGGTGGGGGGGAGTAATCCAGGCAACTACAGGCCTGTTAACTTGACCTCAATTATATGCAAGGTCTTGGAACAAATTTGGAACGAAAAAGTAGTGAAGGACATAGAGGTGAATGGTTATTGGGGTAAAATACAATATGGCTCTTCAAAAGGTAGATTGTGCCAGACCAACCTGATCTCCTACTTTGAGAAAATAACTGCTTTTTTTTTTTTTTTTCGACATTAGATCTTCTGCATTTCCTTTATCTGGATTTCAGTAAGGTATTTGATACAGTTCCACATGGGAAAATATTAATTAAATTGGAGAAGATGGGGATTCATATGAGAATTGAAAGGTGGATAGAAACTGGTTAAAGGGGAGACTTCAGTATGTCATACTGAAAGATGAACTGACAGGCTGGAGGGAGGTTACTAGTGGAGTTCCTCGGGGATGATCGGGGGGGGAGGGGCTCTTTTTATTATTGACCTTGCCACAAAAAGCAGGCATGTGCTAATAAAATTTGCAGATGACACAAAGTTGGGAGGTATTGCCAATATGGAGGAGGACCAGAATATCATACAAGAAAATCTGGATGACCTTGAAAACTGGAGTAATAGAAATGCAAGGTCATGCACTTTAGGACTAACAAACATTTTTGCTATAAGATGGGGATGGCAGTTGGAAGTGATGGAGGAGAAAGACTTTAGTGTGTTGGTTGATCACAGGATGACTGAGTTGCCAAGGTGATGTGGCCATGAAAAAGGCTCATGTAGTCCTAAGATGCATCAGGTGAGGTATTTCCAGTAGACAGGGAAGTGTTAGTACCATTATACAAGGCACTGGTGAGACTTCATCTGGAATAGTGTGTGCAATTCTGGTCTCATCTTTTAAGATGAATTCAAACTGGAACAGGTGCAGAGAACGGCTACTAGGATTATCCGAGGAATGGAAAACCTACTTTATGAGAGGCGACTCAATGAGGTTGGCTTGTTTCTTCTTCTTCTTCATCATCATCATGTTCCCATTACGCCTCTGGTGTTTAGGGCAGCGACAAAGCTCCTCCAAGGATGAGCACTGTCATTGCCAGGAGGCACTGAAGATGAATTGGCCATGTTCTTCGGATGGAAACTGATTCCATCACTAGGATAGCAATAAGATGGACACTTGAAGGCAAGCGAAAATGAGGCTGCCCAAAAACAACAGAGTGAAGAGCTGTGGAAACCAAGCTGAAAATTCTGGGGAACCATTGAAAGACTTACCAGAAACAGACAGGAGTGGCTTGTGTAGTCTAACCAAAAGAAGGCTGAGGGCAGATATGATTGCTCTCTATAAATACCAGGGAGAGAGAGGATTCATTTAAGTTAAGCACCACTGTGGACACAAGAATAAATGGCTATAACCTGGCCATCAAGTTTACTGTTGAAATTAGGCCAAGTTTTCGAACCATCGGAGGAGTAAAGTTCTGGAACAGCCTTCCAATTGGAGCAATGGGGGCAAAAAACAAGTGGCTTCAAGACAGAGTTTGATAAGTGTATGGAGGGGGTGGTATGAGGAGAAGGCCTACAATCGCATGTAGCTTACCTGCCACTGCTAGCAGCAACCATCTCCAATAGCTGGTGATGGGACCCTAGATGGGGAGGACTCTGAGTTACTACAGAGCATTCTTTCCCAGGTGTCTGGCTGATGTCTTGTCCACATGCTCACAGTCTAACTGATTCCCATATTTGAGATTGGGAAGGAATTTTCCCCTGGTCAGACTGGCAGAGACCATCTCCAGCATGCGGCACACAGGTCACTTGCAGGTTTAAACTAGTGTAAATGGCAAATTCTATGTAACTTGAAGTTTTTAAATCATGATTTGATTACTTCAGTAACTCAGCCAGAGGTTAGGGGTCTGTTACAGGAGTGAGTGGACTACAATATGCAGGAGGTCAAGCTAGATCAGGGGAGGGAAACTACGGCCCACAGGCCGGATCTGGCCCATCAAGGCTTTCAATCTGGCCTGTGGGATTGCCAGCGTCATGGCTCAGCAGAGCTAAGGCAGGCTTCCTGGCCCTGCGCTGCTCCCGAAAGCAGCTGGCACCATGTCCCTGTGGCCCCTGGGAGGCGGGGGGAAAGAGGGCTCTGTGTGCTGCCCTCGCCTGCAGGCACCGCAGCCCGCAGCTCCCATTGGCCAGGAACAGGGAACCACAGCCAATGGGAGCTTCGGGGTTGGTACCCACAGGCGAGGGCAGCACACAGCAGAGCTGCCTGCCCCATCCCACCCCCAGGAGCCACTGCCAGACATGCTGGCCACTTCCAGGAGTGGCGTGGGACCAGGGCAGGCAGGGAGTCTGTCTTAGCCCTGCTGCACACAGTTGCCATCCTGGAGCTGCTGGAGGTAAGCAATACTGGGCTGGAGCCTGCACCCCGAATTCCTCCTGCACCCAAACCCCCTGCTCTGAGCCGCCTAACCCCCTGTCCTGAACCCCTCCTGCACCTCACACCCTTCCTGCACCCCAATCCCTTGCCCTGAGCCCCTTCCTGCACATTGCACCCCCTACCCCAGCCCTACATTCAGGGTCCTGCATACTATTTCCCCACCCAGATGTGGCCCTTGGACCAAAACGTTTGCTGCCCACCTCCGGGCTAGATGATGATGATCCCTTCTGACCTTTAAAGTTTAAGCCATAAAGAGTGGGTCAGCCACAAACCTTCCTTAGCTCCCTTGCAATTCCTTAGCTACATGAGCTTTGACTTTAAAAAGCAGGAATGGCATGTGGGTTAGAGAATCCACACTGACCACAGCATCTCTAAGAAGCACAATTACTGTAGGGTAAGTAACCATACTTTCTTTTTCAAGTATGTGCGTGACACATGGCCAGAAAGTGTTAAACATCCTGTAAAATAAATAACCCTCAAAAGATGTGGGGAGATAATGTTTGTATTTTTTGTGTATTTACATATGTATGAGTAGGGTCGACAATGTAATCAACAGTCCCTGTCTATGCTGTATTCTGATTGTTCTTTTGATCTCTGAACTTCCCAGCATTGAAATGAATTGTAAACATCAGATATCTAGGTATTCATCTCTCTTTGAAACATACTGTGAATCAGGGGTGGGCAAATTTTTTGGCCTGAGGGCCACATTGGGGTTCTGAAACTGTATGGAGGGCTGGGTAGGAAAGGCTGTGCCTCCCGAAAAAGCCTGTCCCCCGCCTCCTATCCGCCCCTCCCACTTCCCGTCCCCTGACTGCCCCCCTCAGAATCCCTGACCCATCCAACCCCCCCGCGCCTTGACCCCTGCCCCTAACGGCTCCCCGGGACCCCAACCCTCCCTGTCTCCTGACTGCCCCTCCCCCTGTCCACGACCCCTCCCCCTAACAGGCCCCCTGGGACTCCCACCCCTATCCAACCGCCCCCTGCCCCTTATCCAACCCTTACCCCCTTACCATGCCGCTCAGAGCACCAGGACTGGCAGCCGCGCCGCCTGGCCAGAGCCAGCAACGCTGCTGCACAGTCTAGAGCACCAGGGCAGGCCGGCGGCTCTCACAGATAGCAGGGGAGGGGCCAAGGGCTAGCCTCCATGGCCGGGAGCTCAAGGGCCGGGCAGGATGGTCCCATGGGCCAGATGTGGCCCGTGAGCCCTAGTTTGCCCACCTCTGCTATGAATGGTGGAGGAACAAGCTAATGGTTTTAATTCTATAGCTAAGTACCGGTGATGGACCTCCTTCAAAGTCATCCTGATTACCTTTTGTTCCTGGAGGAACTCCCAACTTGTCCAAGAGCACATGAAATTCTATAAAAGATCCTGGGGTACTGATTCTGTCATCTTAAGATCTGCTTAGATCTGCTTAAGCTTCATCAGGAGAAGTCTGAGTTGCAAGACTGAGGTCCCAGTTATGCTGGTACGCCCTGAATATGATATTTGGACGTTGGACTATAACCTATGAACTATTTCTGAAAGAACTCTTTGCAACTACAAAGCTCACCATCTGCTATGAATCTGCACCTCAATGAATTGAACTCATGTCTATGTATATTGATCTTTTAACCATACTCTTGTTTTTTAATAAATTTTAGTTGTTAAAAATTGGCTGTAACATGTATTTGGGTAAGATCTGGAATATTCAATAACCTGGGAGGTAATGTGTCCGATCCTTTGGGATTGGTAGACCCTTTTCTTTTATATGATGAAATAAGATTTTCAGATATCATCATATTTGACTTGGATACCTGGAGGGAGGCCTGAGGCTGGAACACTTCAAGAGAACGGTGTTTGGATTTCTGCGTAACCAGTAAGGTAATAAAGAAGCTGTTTTATGCTGGCTTGGTAAATCTAAATATTGGAATATCCACCAGCTTTGGGGGGTTTGACTGCCCCGTTCTTTGCAGTTCACCTTAATTGAGTGACCACAGCTGGCCCCACTGGGACCCTGGTCGCAATGTGTCTGTGGATCCTGCTGTAGGTGACTGACTAGCAGTACCCTCACCAGACGGTGAGAGTGAGGAATCTTGGCTGTAGCTGTCAAACAGGGATTGAGGTATTGCTTTTTGAACTTTGTATTTGTTCTGGCTGCCATATCAAGTGCACAGTGTTCCACAAAGGTCAGTGACTTGCTGCATATGGCTGCCTTACAGATCTCTCCGAGATCAGTATATTTCTAACGCAGGCTGAAGAAGTCACCTGGGCCCTGGTATAGCATTCCTTGACACTTTGGGGAGAGGCTTTCCAGTCAACTGATAGCAGATTACACAGTGCATTTCCACTGCTTTGAGATACTCTGGGGCTAGATGACATGGCATTTCTGCACACCAGGTATATGGGCACAAAGAGACCAAGGTAGAAGTCCTGAAAGATTTTGTCCTTGTAATAAAGCAGGGCCCTGGACACACATGAAGCTTCTTTACTGATGAGTGCAGCTGAGGGAAGACTACCCATAGAGTAATAGACTGCATCACAAGGAATTCTGAGAACACTTTAGGGATGAATCTAGGGTGCAGTTTAATCACCACTTTGTCATCATGGAAGGATATATGTTGCTGTCCTGCCAGGAGAGCTTGCAGTTCTCACTCTCCATGTTGGCGTGGTGGCTATGAGAAATACTTGTAATGGTGAAGTGGTATAACAACCATTACATTAACTGTTTGTTTGAATTGAGGCTCCACGAGCTGTAAAACAACATCAAGCTTCTGTGTGGGAGCAGGGTCTCTAACCATAGAGCAGGTATGGAGAAGGCCCTTGAAGAATCTCAATACCATGGAATGTGAAAAGATTGAATATGACTGTATTGGGTGTGGCATGCTGATATTGCTGCCAGATGGACTTTAGCTCCATCTAAAAGGCTAGCCTGCTTGCTTCAGCAGCAGTGTGTGCAGTCCAGAATCTTTGGTATTGGGGCCTCTACTGGCTTCACATTGAGTTCACACTGACTTGCCTGAATGGAAAGTCTTTTTCCACTTCAAGAATTAAGGCTTCTTAGTGGAGGGTTTGACTGTGTAAAACAGTCTCTTGGACCTCTAGGGAGTAATTTCTAGCAGTCCTGCTCAACCAGCTGACATCTAGGCCATGGGTCAGCAACCTGTGGCACGCGAGCTGATTTTCAGTGGCACTCTGCTGCCGGCCTGGGGTTCCGTCTGTAAATGGCTTTCCGTTTTTTGCAGTGCACTGTGCAATCTTGTAACTTCCTTCTGTAGCTTTGGCTGTAACACCCGATCTAATTTCAGTTGCTGATGACTTGACATGCAGGAGACCAGGCTAAATAAGCTGGTGGTCCCGTCCGGCCCTGGACTCTCTGGCTTATCTGGCCCCCATCACTGCAGTAGCTGAGCAATTCACTATTTTTAAGACACTTACTCTCCTGGCAGCCATGCAGGGCAGGGCAGTTCCCATTGTACAGAGGGAAAACTAAGGCACAAAGGAGACATCCACACTGTGATAAAAAACTCACCGCACCAAGTCTCAGCCTGGATCAGCTGACTCAGGCTTGCAGGGCTAAAATTAGCAATATAGATTGAATGCAAGACCCTTTCTGGGATCTCGGAGGCTGAGCATCTACATCACTCTTTTCAGCCCTGCGAGCCAGAGCCAGCTGCTGCCCATTTATTGCAGCACAGACCTATCCAAACAGGCTGAGTGACTGGCCCAAGGTCTCACAGGAAGCCTGTAGCAGAGGAAGGCAGGGGTGATGAGTTGTATGGGCCCGTGGTGCCTGGGCTCCAGGAATATTCAGGGTCCGGGGGCCCAGCTCCACCAGTGTTCAGAGAGGTTAACAACTGATCACTCAGAAGCTGGTGTGCAGCTTAAAGTATCCAAATATGTGCCAGACATTGAAAACTCAGCAAGGAAAAGCACGGGCAAGGGTCACACTAAACTGATAAGATCAGCATTTTAATTTAATTTTAAATGAAGCTTCTTAAACATTTTAAAAACCTTAATTACTTTACATTCAATAATAGTTTAGTTACATAATATAGACTTATAGAAAGAGACCTTCTAAAAACGTTAAAATGTATTAATGGCACACAAAACCTTAAATTACAGTGAATAAATGAAGACTTGGCACACCACTTCTGAAAGGCTGCCGACCCCTGATCTAGGCCATCAGAAGCGATAATTGGATCTGGGAGCAATATTTGACCATAGTTTTATGAAAACATCTGAACAGGTGGGAAGGCATATGGGGAAATGGCTGAGCATATGTCGGTCTGGTAGCCAAAATTGTCTCTGCCAGTAGTGGGCTATAATGATGATCCTAGCTTGGCTATCATCCTGGAGATCGGTGGGAAGATTTACTTTGGTGGTGTCAAGGACTGCTGTACAAGGCACCTAGAAGGGAGCCAGAGCTCATATCTCCTTTGGAGCAGAAATTCCTGCACTTGGCATTGTCTGCCATGGCAAACAGTCTATTGTGGGAGTTGTGTACCAATGGAATATCAGTTCCAGGCTGGATTTCTTCAGTGACTGCTGATGGCTGGTTGCCACATTCCTGTTCAGAAAGTCCACCAGGTTGTTGCTGACCTCTAGTAAGTGCAGAGCTATCTTAGTCGCTCCACGCTGACTGCACCATTTCCAGAACTCTAGCCTCCCCTGTAGAAAGGGGATGATGATGAAATGCATCCTTGCCCACAGTGAATCAAGTACTCCCTGTGGACTGAATGGATGGTGATATGCAAATTGGAGCAGTGACCTAGTCTTGAGTTTGGAGTGATGGGATGATGAAGGCAAGCATTACCATCCTGAACCTGTGATGCTGTATATATTTGAGTCTACTGAGGTCTATAGGCTGGTGCCCCCTTTATTTCCTCTAGATAAAGGACTCGCTCTAGGTACAACAAAGGATTTCCTTGTCTGGTACTCTGTGATAAAACTGGGTATGCAATCTCTGGTGTGTGGTGGTTGAGGGTATGCCTTTCAATAAAGTGGAAGAGCATAGATTCCCAAAGAGCATAGGGTCACTGTGGAATCTTTCAGTGACTATAAGTAGGGGGATCTCATAAAATTGCAGAGAAATCACACACTTTTTGCAGGTTGGTCGTGGCATAAATAGCATATTTCAAGGATGTGTTACACCCTTATTTCTGTGTTGCAGTGGCATGCCTTCAGACCTGCATGCCCAGGCAGCAGCTGCCACTATCTGCTTGGCTTTCAGAGCTGGGTGGCCCTAGACCATATTTCACAGGGGAAATCAGACTTCCCAGCTGTGAATTTGGTAATGCCTTATACTTAGGGGCCTCAGTCCATTTGCTGAACAGCTACCAACACTTGAAGGGTCAATTCCTAAGTTGTGGCTTCTACCTTGCAAGGGAATATCCCAAGATTTGGCATCTCAGTGCTCTTTGCATGATCATCATGATGGTCATAGACTTGGCTGCCATCATAAAAACTGGCTTTTTATGATGTCTTGGCTCCTCTGCTTTTGTGAGGAAGCTTGGGCAGGAAGAATCTCTTTCTCTGCCTATTTGGCCCACTGACTAGAAGCCACCCTCAATTAGAGTGAGGCTGCTTGAATATACCTGATCCTTCCAAACAGATCGCAGGCACAGGGCTCATGTGTGGCCCAGATGCACACTATTCAAATAAAATCCAGTGTTGCATGCATAAGGTGTATGCACACCTAGAGTGGAATCCACACTGGCACACATATGTATAATTTATAAATACACTTTTTTTTTGATAACTTGGTCTGTTTGCACAACAGTTTTCCTTCATAGCTTCCTTTTTTTTTTTTTCAGACACTAATAACAATCTAAAATGCAAACTTTTGGGGTTGAAACTTTCTATGCTTGGTCCCATACTTTTTTTTTTTTTTCTGGAAAGAGTAAGAAATATCCTTCCAGCTCTTCATTACAAGAGGCAAGAAGGCTGCATTTTATCCTTGAGAACATTACCATCGTTTCTGATATACAGAACTCAAAAAGGGATGAGCTTTAAAACTTCCTCTGAGAAGATGGATTATAAAATGAAGCCTGTGACACTCAATCAAACAATAACAGTAGCAAAGTGGTGAACTCATCCTATAAAGCTAGTACAACTCATTGAGGTGAGTTCAACACCAAGCCTCATGTACAAATTTCAGTGCAATGGAATTTTAGCACTCTGTAGCTACACCTTGCCCACTGGGCCAGATACTACCCTCATTTATAAACCCCACTAGTGTTAAATAGGCTGTAAATCAGATAAGAATTTAGTCTATTTTATTCTCTCCCCTACCCTTCTTGTGGCAAACCCAGTATTTTGGTTAAATACAAATGTGTTCTCTTACCAGTCTACTTTATCCTTAGGCCAGCCTTGCCCTCCCAGACCACAATAGCATCCATAACGTAGATAAGCAAAAGGAGAGTGTCCTGTGCTGCATTTAATGGCTCCAGCTAATTCAAGGATTCCTCTTCGATTCCTAGAATGGGTTTTTCCCAAAGCACCTTTAGAATCTAAAGAAAAAACAAGACCCTTCACTCAGTATCTGAATAATCTTTGAGAATGTTCACTATGCACTTATTTAAAGCTTCAGTTATTTGAAACTGTTGATGTTGTCTTTACTCTGAGTGTTAGAGATTTTTAATGTTTAAATGGTGCTTTTTTTTACCATACTAAGAGCGCAGTAAAGTGGTAATCTCATGCTTCCTATAGAGGCCTTGTGTTAAGGTTTAGTGCTAAGACTATGGTCATCTGGGTTTAATTGCCAGCTCTGCCACAGACTGCCTGTGTGATGTTGGGCACTTAAGGCTTGCCGATACGAGTGGCAGGGTAGCAAGAGGTAGATTTACACCCCCATCTGGCACAAAGTGTTCTCATAGATGAGCCCATACTGTCTTTGCCTCAGTTCCCTCCTGTTGTGGAGGATACGTTAACTGAATGTTTGTGAGGTGCTCAGATATAGGGTAAGAGGCCCAATATAAGAAACTAGATGGCAAGTGGCCAGTATCCAGACTATTTAGGTCTGGTCTATGCTTAAAAATTAGGAAGGGTTTGGAGGGAACAGGAGGCCCCTGCTGGCAGGGAGCCTGGCCAGCACCTGAATGCCACTCTGCCTGCCAGAAGCCATGGCAGCTCCTCCTGGGGCTGTGGACCAACAGGAAGTCTTGATCCAGCAGGCTTTTGGGGGTGAAGGTGCAAGCTGGGCTGTTTCTTTCTGGCCTGGCAGGGAGCTGCAGTATGGGGGGAGCCAGTGCCTCTGCTGGGACCCCTGGCAGGGGAGAAGTAGGACTGGATGTGGGGCAGGGAGGGTTTCTTTCCTGGGTTTCTAATTGTTCTAATAATTACCCTGAGCTAAGGACACAATTATAACTTGCAGTGTTACTACAATGGTATACATGCCCTGTACAAGACTCTTGCATAATCGTGTATAGTGTGCATACAGGTGTAAAAACACAGTGGTGAGTTAGTTCAGTGTAAGAAGACTAAAGTGAAATGGGTGGTAAGAATTAGTTGGGGATACCAGCTTGGCCCCCCCAGCCTTTTGGGAAGGGCACTGATCCCAAAGGGCTGGCCCCCCCTTATTTTTTATTGCAAAAATAGACTACAATATGTCTAGATGTCATTAGGAACTTTTTTACATACCACTCAGTTATAAGTAACAAGAGCTGCATTGTTCATTGGACTGGAGTCCTCTGCATTCTTAAATAAAATTGGGTCATGTAGTGGGGAGGATATGTTGGCTTTAAATTCCATTGTATAATCTATGACAGATTATCTGTCATTATAACAGAAGTAATAGTGGTCATACTTAGACTTCAAAGGAAGACTATAAATGACCCTTAGATGAGAGGATTGGAATAGAGTTTGACTGACAGTTATGACCTCAAGCACTGGGATGTTGGAATATAGGCAGTGCCCATTATAATTGAAGAGACAGAGCTAGAATGCTGGAACTGCAATCTCCAATTTACCAGGACTGTAATTATAAGATTTAACCTACCTAACTTGGCTTTTACCTATCCTGTATACAAGACAATTCATTTATTTGATTTACTAATACACTACAACACTTCCAAACCGGAGTAGTGCTGTAACCCAGTGTGCCAGGTTGCGACACCCAGATCAGGGAGCCAGCCCAAGGGACGTGAATTGCTGCTGCAGAGTGAAGCCGGTCCCGCCTCCCTCCCTCCCCTGACCTCCTCTCTGCACCATGCTGCAATTAGGGTTGTGCTGGAGCAGAGGGTCTGCCCCTCAGCAGGGTGAGGAGGAGGAAGTGGCAGTAGAGTTCACCCATTGAACCAGAAGGATTCATCAGCTACAGGAAAAAAATTTTTATCTACACTGAGGTCTGAGGTGCATAACTTTATAAAATCGTGATGCATAACTAAAGAAATGTACAGGCAGGGGTGGCTCTATGTATTTTGCCACCCCAAGCACAGCAGTCTGGCAGCCTTCGGCGGTGTGCCTGCGGGAGATGTGCTGGTAACACGGATTCAGCGGCATGCCTGTGGGAGATCCGCCGTACCAGCAGACCTCGCACAGGCAGCCTGACTGCCGCCCTCACGGTGGCAGGCCGGCCCCCCCCCCCCCCCGGGGCTTGCCGCCCCAGGCACACACTTAGTGTGCTGGTGCCTGGAGCCGCCCCTGTGTACAGGAGCCCATTATAACACTGCCTATTCTTAAGACTGCTTGACACTTCCCACTATAAGACCCTGTCTTCAGTTCCTTACAACTTTTGCCAAATTTTAACCCTTTGGGCTGAAATTTTCCATATTGGGGTCACTCACACACAATTTTGTTTTAAACATTTGAGCTACAACAGTTCAGCCACTTCAGAGATCAAGGCTATAGGAAAATGTTGTTTTGCAATGTTTAAAAAAAATTCTGATTAACTTTTCTCTGAAAATCTCTGACCCCCTTGTTTTAGAGCAGGGATTAGTAATTTGGCAAGGGGGGGCCTTTATGTCAGGGATATGCCTTTTTACTTCCCTATGAAAATCTGTCCGAATTGGCCAAGTTATATACTTCTGAAAACTCTGTTTGTACATGCCTAGTAGAGACTTCATATACTATCACTTCAATTTTTGACAAGATTCAATGCATGCTTAGCTTAACCGCTCCTGGTACTGACCAGATTGTGAATGTGCTGTCTCCATAGAGTGACTGAGCATGCTACTCCAGCCTGAGGCTTCTGGAGAAGTTGAACCTTCTCTATAATTGTTGCTCATGAGTGGGCTTGGCTGGGTGATGAGCACCATAACTGAGAGGAGAGAGCCTGTCTCTCCTATGCTCTCAATGCCCCCCCTGCAGAAGCCCAGGCAGCATAAAGAAGGAAGCCATCTGACTTGAATGCAGAGGGGACAAGAGCCAGACTTGAGACTGGATGTGTGTGTGTTTGGGGGGGGGGGCGGGCAGGGGGGATTGGGACAAGGAGCCTAGTAGAACCTTCCAGTCCCATTGTGCATTTGCATTATGATAGTATGTGATCATGTACTTAGACTCTTTTCCACAGGAGCTGTGCCTCATTCAGGGCACAGGCTGGAGTCCATAATGTAGAGTCACGCTATAATGAAGGAGACTGGCTATAGCATCCCTGATTCATTTGTTGCAGAAATTGGAAGGGGTGTAGTGAATCAGGCAGGGGATTGCAGGAAGAGAAAGGACTATCTCATGGTTAAGGTAGTTAAATGCTTCTCCGGAGAATTGAATTTTCTATGCCTGCTTCTGCCACAGAGTTCCTAGGGCAGGAAAGTCACTCAAACTGAACTTCTCATAGGTGGTCATTAACACTGCTCCATATTTTGTGGGTGCCCAACTTGATTCCCTTGGTCTGCTTTGCAGAAGTCCTGAGCACTCAGTTGCAAGTGAAGTTAATGGGAGCTGTGCTTTGAACAACTGAAATGCTATATAATGCTAAGTATTTGGGAAAATCAGGTCCTAGATGTCTCAAGTGTGGAATCTAAACCCATTGATACTTTAGACCTCTCTCGCTCTCGCTCTCTCTGCCTCCATTCCCCATCATGAGGTGTTTGTGGAAAATAAAATCATTAATGTTTGTAAAACACTCATGCTATATTAAAGAGTACCACAGCCAACCCAGGCTAAAAGTGAACATGGAATTATTAGAGCAGGGTTTGAATAGTGTGCAGTAAATTGAGCAATAAGGAGAAAATAAAGTATTGAATAACCGTTAATTAAGTGACTACTGCTCCTTCTGGGCAATGAACATGGGTGGAAAAATAGTATGTAATTAAAGACTATATCATAATGTGCCCACATAAAGGGGCTGACTTAATGTCGTACAAGCAATCTTGATTCTGGCATTTCCTAATCTTTGAGTGTTTTGACTTTGCATCTTAATATTTTGAATAGTTTTATATATACTCCGTATGAGCTATGCACAAATGTGTAGGCTTGCAATATATATTTTGTCGGGATCTGCAATCTTTAGTTTAAAGTATTGTGTTATGTAAATCTTTTGCATATAGCACTGATGCTTTTTACAGTCTTTTGTATTTCTTTAAAGAAAACCTACTTTATATTTGCAACATTATGGTTACAATTAACCACCCAGAAGTCAAGAAACTGAAAAGCTGTGAATGCCAACTGTACCGTGTCCGCATTGCAAATATTCTCTCTGAAGTTGTAGATCATTTTTCAGTTACTGCTTCGGCCATCCATTTCTCATTTGTCTGAATTATACATTGCCCAAATACTTTCTACAACTCCTTGAACTGGTTATTTCTTTTTGAAATAACACAAATTATCGTGCTTTACCCTCACCCCTTTCCTACCCCCAAAAAGCGGCTCCTCCTGGCCCAGAATAATATTTGAAAGTGTCAAGCGATTATAACAGCGCAACCCCCAGTGTACGTAGGAACCCGTCCAGCACAGGATTCGTGTTGAATTCAATAGAATACAGCCTCGCTCTGGGCTGGGGCGCTGCCTAGAGGAGCCTGTAGAACTGTAATAAGACCGAAGTGATTTCTCCCACTCTCCCACTCTCCCCCTGAACTCTTCACTCTGGCTTCCCTCTCTCCGCTCTGCGGGGATCCCTCCAACTTGTTTCAGACCAATGGGCCCCAGGCAGCTCCCCCTGTGTTCGGTGCAGTTAAAACAGCCCCGCAGTTTCTCCACTCACCCGTCGGAAGCAAGAGCAGCAGAGGCAGCAACAACGCCAGGCGCCGGGGTCCCATGAGGAGCGCCGCGGAGTCGCGCCGGTGGCCGGCAGCCGGTGGTGAGTCGCTGCGCTTCTGTCTCCCTGGCGCTCAGCCTGGCTCGCGGTCCCTGCAGCGCTGCTGCGCACAGAGAGCGGTGGGTGGGTGAGAACAGCATCTGCTGCCTATAAAGGGTTGCCCTCAGTCTGCCCCCTGTTCTTCACGTCCCCGGGGCGCAGCGCGGGAGGCCCTTGGGGAGGGGCGCCGGCTGCTGCTGCGAGATTCAAGGAAAAGACTTGTGCTGGTACCATTCACTTGGGTAGCAAGAGAACTGAGCCTGAGCTCCATGGCCAGGCTGCCGGCTCCTAGAGCCCTGCTCCTGAAGGACAGTCCGCTCTTGCAGCTGTAGTGTAGCTTGGCATTATTTCTGGAGTCTTACTATTCATCGTCACTGTAATAATTCCACAAATGCTCAAAGTAAACCCCGCAGGACAAGAGCATAAAATCTTGTCAGTATCACAAAATGCAGGGGACAAATATTAAAACCTCTACATGCATCAATTCTGTGTGCTGTCAGATACTCTGCTCTCTGCTGTAGGCTCCTACTTATCCTCACTCACCTTCCAGCCACCAAAAGGATTTGGGGCTGAGGGAGAATAGGGATTTTAAGGAACCGAGTCTATTCTTACATTATTTATTGTGGCACTGCCTAAAGTCCACAAACAGAGATTAGAATCCATTTATACTCCGCACTCTACAAAGCAAGAGTGCAAAGAGAGTCCCTTCCCGAGAGAGCTAGCAATCTAGGGTTTAGACAGTATGCAACAGGTGAACATGTTCCAAAAGCAGTTCCAGATTCATAATTTAAGGCAGAAGGGTCCATTACAACCATCTAATCTGACCACTTCCATAATAGACTTCACTTAGTGCTGTCTGCATCAAGCTCATACCTTCTGTTTTGAGCTATAACATATATTTTAGAAAGACTTCAAGTGGTAGTGAATCCTCCAGGTCCCTAGGTAAGTGGTTAATTATCTTCACTGTTAAAAATGTGCAACTTATTTCTAGCCTAAATTTGTCTAGTTTCAGCTTTTAACCACTCAATCACACTATGATTTTTCTGCAAGATTAAAGAGCAATCTATCAGAAATCTCCCCCTTCCCCCTCCAACAGGTACTTGTAGGCTGATCAAGTCATCCCCCTAACCTTTTCTTGAATAGACCAGATTGACTTTCATAAATCTCTCACTACAAGGCATGTTTTCTCAGACCTCAAATCATTCTTGTGTCTCTTTTCTAAACCCTTTCGAATTTTTCATTCTTTTTCAAGTGTGGACACCAGAATGGGATTCAGTATTCCAATTCAATCGTAAAAAAACGCCCCCAAACCTGTTAATGCAGAGTTCAGGTTGCTTGGTGATGTCATTCCTTTGCACACATATACCTTTACTCTGCCAACCCTACAGCTGCTGAAATATATGAACTCTTCACTGCTTTTTGCAATCATTCACTCTCACCCATAGGATTTAATCTAACACTATTAAAGGACAAAAAGGGGGGAAAAGTTGCCCACGCTTCCTGCTACTCTCTTTGAGCAATGCCTAAATTTGCACACAGATTTTTCTCAAATAACCAATCCAAGGCTTGCCTACTACCTGTCCTCATTTCCCAACCTCTCTGTAGCTGCACCCCTCTCCTCCCTGTCCCCTCCCCCTGTTCTTCCCACCCCTGTCCTCTGGCTCCTCCCCACAGGATATAAGGCATTTTGGTTAGATCAGCTGCAGACTATTCTGCTGAGTTCACAGTAAGCCTCACCCATAAAAAAAAAAATCATGTTGTAATTGAGAACTTGGATGAAGCAACATGAATTATTAAATCTTTATCTTCCAGGTGTCCAAAAGTTTGGACTAGAAATGTCAGTGGCAATGTGTTCACCAAGGGCAATGGTACTGGCACATTCCCATGAACTACCCAGGCAATCATAAAGTGGCTGCATAGAAACTCTCACTTTTATTTGTTCTTTATTGCTGCATTCATACTGTAATCCTTCCAGACTACATGTCTAAGCAAGCAAAGCCGTGAACATATTCTTAAATATCATTCCCAATTTGGGTCCATCAAAGATTTAGTGGGTGTCATGCTCTACCTGGGGTAAAACTCAACAGATGGAGACCATTTTGACCTTCATTGCATCAATAGTTAGATCTCTAGCTCTGTGCAAAAATCCACACCTAGAAACGTTTGGGGAAAAGCTGGTGAAGTTTTTTCTTCAGAATTTATATGTTCACAGCCCCTATCTCAAATTACCCCAAATAAGCTGTGACACACTCAGATGTTCTGTGGATCAGAAAAAGAAGAAAGATACATAACCCAACACTGACCATAGCACAGTGTGTTGCTTAGGTCTGGCCTACACTAAAGACGTATATCAATATAAATTAACTATGTTGTTCGGGGTGTGAAAAATCCACACCACTGAGCAATGTGGTTATACTAGCCTAACCCCCTGCCAGTGCGATGCGGGCAGGAGAACTTCTCTCACCAAGATAGTCCACCTTCCCAAGAGGCAGACGTTAACAACCCTGACGGGAGAGTTGTCTCCCATCAGTGTAGAGCATCTTCATTAAAATGCCACAGTGGCACAGTTCCACTGATGCAGCTGCGCCAATGCAGCATTTTAAGTGTAGACTTGCCCTTAAGCTCTTCAGAACAGGGACCATCTTTCTCTGTGTTTGGAAAGCACCTCACACCTTTTGGGTGTTGCTGCAATATAAACAATATTTTAAAATAAATTATACACCACCTGTAATTATGAAAGGTCTAGGCCTCTATTTCTTTGCAACACAGAAATTTATCACCAATTGATGGATTAAGGGCACATTTCTGACCTTGAGACTAAGCAAGACAACACTGATAGGAATCCTATTCCTTTAAAAATGATCAGCCATGGATGACAACATGGACATCCTGGACTTTGGTGAGCCTTGGGGGCTGTTTGTAGACTCCTAGCTCGAAATAGCACTGGATATGGTGACTTGTCTCCACATATCTTGTAAATATTATGGTACTCGGGGCTGATAATTCATAGCACTTGCTGAGTACATTAAAGCTTCAAAAAGAGGTACAGACATTGCATAAGATTGCCATTGTGCAGACTGGGAAAACGGTGTCATTTGTTTGGTGGCCTAAACAGGCACTGGTCATTCTTTGTTCTGTATGCCATACACATGGTCTGACACAAGTATACACAGAGTTGAAAAGGAAATTGTTCCCAATGGTTATATGGGGTTTGAGTATAATGGGGAGAAATTTAAGAAAGGTTTAGTCAACTGGGTAGAATATGGGACTGGGAACCAACAGGGTATCTGGCTTCCATTACAAGCTTTTGCCATTGGCTTCTTGTGTGAGTTTGGACAAGTTACTTCTGTGTGAGGGTAAAATGGGGATATACTGTTTTAAGTTCATAGATGTGCTGTGAGGCTTCAATAACAGTTGCAAAGTGCTTTATAATCCTTACTTGAAAGGTCCTTGTGATGTTTTCTTGGGGTGCCCAGGACTGAGAGGCACTTTCTTACCCCCGGTCTCCAGCGAGAGAGACTTGCTGGTGCTTAACTGGGTGTCAGCTCCCTGAGAACACCAGCCTGTTAGCTACCCAAACAATCTCCTCAGGTTCATGCCAGCCCTCGCTTTGCTTTGCAAGTTAACAGTAGGTGGACCCCAGTCCCTAAGGTCTTTGATATCCGTTCCTGTCACTGGCTACTCTCAGAAATACCAGGTTTCCTGTCCCCAAGGGTACAATATACACACCAGGTTTGTTTGATTCGGCTGAGGATCAGCTCCTGCATAACTCCACAGCACTGGCTTCTATTAGAGTGAAAACCAAGGGGTTACAATTTAAGCGATAGCAAATAAGGATAATGGAAGCAGAAAAGCTGCCTACAAAACAAAATCAGTACATGCTTGCTAGCCTGTTAAAGTTAAGTTTAGTATCAGTCTAAAACAGTCTTCTCTCACCCAAAGCCATCTTGCAGCATTTCCAACCAAGGTTGGTTGGAGTCCTGTTTTCATTAACGTAATCATACTGCCTGATTGCTTCTTGAGGTGCAGGATAAAGATGTGTCTTTTTGCCTTTCCCTTAGATTCCCCAAAATCATTGTTTGTCACCAGAGTCAAGATGACCTTCATGTGGTTTATTCCCTGTAGACTTCACATCCTTATGTTGACTTTGTATGCAAACAGGCTTGCATGGTGTTGCTTACAATGCTTAACTTACACGTGAACCAAGGCAGACAGGTGAATGTACATTCTTTGTCTGGAAAAATCTTTTGTCAGTCCTGCCCTGATTTAGACTTTAGAAACACGTGTGTGTGTGTGTGTGTGTGTACACACACTTTTATTAGTGACCCAGGCTTTTATTAGATGCTTTTTGGATAAATATTAAAGCAGTGTGTCAGGTGTAGTGAATTTGTCAGAACTGTTTAGGAGTTGCTGTTAAAGAATCACCAACCCTTAGCCACTTGGCATTGAAGAGTTCTTAGGGTCACAGTGCTGTACAAGTTCAAAATATTCTCTGACCCCTTACTGACCTTGATGGCCCACATCCCCAACCCCCCCCCCATGCCCTGACTCCTGCATCCCCCCCCCACATCCCCACTCCCACCCTGAGCAACAAACAGAGCTCTTGCACCCCCCACACACATTTGCACCTGCACCCCTCACACCAAATGGGAGCTGCCCCAGGTAAGCACTCCCTACCCCAACCTCCTGCCCCAACCCTGATCCCCCTCCCTCATCCTAGCTCCTGGCCAGACCCTACACCTCCAACCCCTAGCCTGCTCCTGCACCCTAACTCCCTCCCAGACCATGCACCCCCAAGCCTGTGCTCAGTGCAGAGAGAGACAGAAATAGGCTAGAACCAGGGAGAAGGTAGGTACCTGCTCTACGTGGGCAGGGACGGGAGGGATCCTGTTTACCCCCTCTCCAGCTCTGCTGTGCTTGCAGTTTACCCCTGGCCCGGCCCCTCCTTTGCTCCAGGGACAAACCCTAGCTCCCGCCCCACTGTGATCTTGCCCCTGGCCTCTGCCTTGCTCCAGCTGGGGACCAATCCTTCTCCCTGCCCCTGGCCATGCCCCACTGTCAAGGTGGATAAAAATCAATGAGAGAGGTGGCACAGACAGGAGACAGGGTCTGAAGTAGAGGAATGCTAAGTGGGGGGAGGAGCAGAGGGACAGAAGCTGGAAATGGGAGTGGCGGTAGGAGAGACTCTTAAATACAAAGAGAAGCTTGTAGAAAAAAGTAAAAATGTAATTAAAAGACCATCCTAGGAAGCACATGCTGTGTTTTTCTGGCTATTTTTAAAGGGACACTGTTAACTTTTTATAAATCACATGTAAGTAAATTTCTTTATCTATGATACTAATACATAGTATGTATGATACTAATACATCTTAGATAATAAAGTGTGCAATGCTAAGAACTTGAAGCTGCAACTATAGCAGAAAGTGGACATGTCATTCCTTTTCATTGCCCAACCTGAGAGATACGTGAAAAGTAAACAGAGTACAAAATAACAAACAAATGGAATATTTTAAAATGCTTTCAAAGTGGGTTTCGAGCACTGTAGGGAGACGTTGCATTGGTTTTTAAAATAGCTGATTTCCTTAGAATTGTTTTAAATTGTGAGAATTCCATTTCCTTTAATGTGACTGTCTGGTAGCCAAAAGACTAGGAGTAATGGTGCTGAATGAAATCAAATAGAGAGTTTTATGTTAATGAAATATGAAGGTTTATCCTTTTAAACATTCCCATGTCAGGAAATGAAAAAGATGAGGCTCATATAGTAACCTTAATCTGACCATATTGCATACATGGGATATTCCAAACTGCTTGCTTGTATGAGACTTTTTTTTAAATATTTTTTAATAATGGAGATATCCCATCTCCTAGAACTGGAAGGGCCCTTGAAAGGTCATCAAGTCCAGCCCCCTGCCTTCACTAGCAGGACTAAGTACTGATTTTTGCCCCAGATCCCCCAGGTGGCCCCCTCAAGGATTGAACTCACAACCCTGGGTTTAGCAGGCCAATGCTCAAACCACTGAGTTATCCCTCCCCCACTTCATATCAACACACTTATAACTTCATATGTAGCTGAGCTAATCTTACTATTAGAATCCTAACTTCTGCATTTCCTATTTGTAAATTTAAATTTGTAACCTTATTATATTAATATGTAATTTATTTCCTCTTTCAGAAGCATTAAAAAGATAAAAATCTAATTGCCTATAGTCAATGTAAAATCTGGGAAGGCTGTGCAGGGGGCAGAATCCTTCTTTGGTTGTTCCAATATCCTGTTAAGAAATCGGGAAAAATATCCCCAGTTTATTACATGCTCCACCCACAATTGTTTATGGTGCAAAACACTACTTATCCTTTATGGCCTTTTTGGGAAAACACATGTGACATACAGTTGAAAACAGATGTTCACTTCTGTGGAACATCTACCACAAATGAACTAGAAGTGTGTCTGTTTTTGTTAAAATGCAGCTTTTGTTTTGTTTCTCAGTCTCAACAATCTAGTCCACCTATCTCTGCAGTTATGAGGGTTTACTCCAGGGCCTTCTCACGATCCTGTTTTGTGCATGGATGCTACCAGGATAGATCTGGCATCTGAATGTGAAATACAGATGTAGCTGGCTGTGTAATTTCGTCACACTTGCTCCTTGGGACAGGCACTTTGTCTTTCTGTGGCCATTGTACAGCAGAGAGTAAGCTGCTGGTGCTAAACTAATTATAACAAGCTGTCCCATTTATGCAGAATGCATTTCCACTGCCTTTGTCAAGATCTCAAGCAGCTGGAATATATACTGCAAGCTAGTAAATTCTAACCCTTCACAGTAACTGATTCAAGGCTGCTGAATTTAAACCTGTGCCATAGATTGAGAGGAATTACTTGTTAGAGCAGGACACTGTCTTGTGTGACACATTTTTCAAAGCAGCATGTAATTTTGGATGCCCTCGTTCTTGGATGCCCAATTTTAGACACATTGGGTGTAATTTTTCAGAGGCGCTGAGTAGAACTGGTTGAAAAATTTTTCATCACTTGATGAAAAATGTCCTTTCTACAAAATGAAAGTTTTCCACAGGTTTAGGAAGACAGCAACCTGGTCCTTGGTTGAGGAAAAACTTGAGAAATGCTGAATTCTAGTCCAGTCCCCTGCACTGAGGCAGGGCTAAGTATCTATACCAGTGATTCTTAATAGGTGGCCTGCGGGCCACATGTGGGCCGCCCTGGCTTCCTGTGTGGCCTGCCAGCTAACCTTTATAAAAAAAAAAAAAAAAGTTAAACTCGCAGCCTGAACACTGCTACCCGGGGTTGAACTCAAAGGGTGCCAAAATACAAGTTTGGCCAGGGCACTATTTTCCCTCAGGCCAGCCTTGGATGCCACCCATTTTTTCATTAGCGATGGAAGTGGAGCAAAAAATGAATGCAAGTGGGAGTAAATATCGCAAAGTTGATGGTGAAAACTGAGCTTTTTAACCCAAACTGGACATTTGCTTTCCTTTAATTATGCCACCTAATTTAAACACAAAATTAAGGCTGCTTTCCTATGCCAGCCTATACTCCTGGCAAGGTTGCAAGACATGACAAAATTGAAAATCTGAAGTCTTTGTATCACCCTTCAAATGTCATTCTTACAACATCAGCAACTGCACAAGAAAAAGCAACAGCTGCTTTTCTTTGAATAATGTGGATACTAGCTAAAAAGAAAAAGCCTTTCCTGGGGGCCAAGCTGGTGAAGGAGTGCACGTTGGAAATGCTGGAGGAGTTTTTTGCTGGAGATAAAAACACAGGTGACATTGTGAGGCCAGTTCTCCTGTCTGATTCCACAGCAGTGCAAAGATTGGAGGTGATTTGCGAGGATTTTTTGTCAGCACTGCTTTCCGATTTAAAAAATGCCAAATACATGTCCTTTGCTGTGGAGGACTCAAGCAATTTTAAGTGACGCTACCCAGCTATCACTGTTTGTTAGATTTTTATTATGGTCAAATTTTTAAGGAAGAATCTTTGTGCTGAATACCATTAAACCTACACCACAGGAGAGAGCATTTTTGAAAAGTAATGCAAGGATAAGGCCTTTTTCTGTAACCATATTGTAAGGCCTTTGTCTGTGGCCATATTAGGAGAGCAGCAACCATTAGCCAAGAAACAGGAAGTCACATCCTCACATTGCATCTCAATTACATTAAAACAATGTAATATCAGGCTGTTAAGAAGGAGATCCTGTTCTAATAGCACCCACTATCACCAGATAAATAAACAGATCTTAAGATGGTTACAGAAAAATTAGTTTGATCGCATTCTGTCTGGCAAGAAATCACTTATCAGTAGTTGTGGTTATGAAATCTTCATTTCTTTGTTTTATCTTTATGGTCCCTACTTCTCTATTGTTTGTCTGTATGATCTGTTTCTTTGTTTCTGTTACATAATTAATTTTCCTAGCTGTAAATTCATTAAGGTGGGGTATGATTGGTCAGAGAATTTTGTTTAGGATTGGTTAGTAATATTTTAGTAAAATGATTGGCTAAGGTACAGTACAGCTAAGCAGGACTCAAGTTTCACTATATATATAAAGTTCTTGGGAACCAACTCCAGCACACAGCCCCAAGATCAGAGCTGCCAGACCTCAACACTCTGCCAATGACACCGTGCAGAAACTGGAGTCCCCCAGATGGCCTGATCCTGACTGGCCATCAAGAAAAATTCATCTGTCTTATTGGGAGTGGTGAGCATTGTATGTGTAGCATGTGCATTCTGTTTTGGTGATTGTTAATAAATAGAGGTTAAGTAGGATATTACTGTGTAAGGCTCTTTCACTGGTAAAAGACCCCGTAAACCCGCAATAGATTAAGCCCTGAGTCCACAGGGAATGGGTGTTTGCCCAGAGGAGTAGAGCCCAGAGCCCATGAAGGGGTAAAGTTGGGTGCCTTTTGCCTGGAGCCCTAGGAACTGGGAAAGGGGGTGCCTAAATTAACTAAGTTATCCTAGAGTTTTGTGCAGGTAACAGTAAAGGGCTTTTTGGGAGGTGGGAGTTCAGATCTGCAGAAAGTAAACTTGCTTGTTACAGATGGAGCTCTCTCCATGACAGGGAAAGAGAAGGGCTTTGCTTCATGTTTGGCAGTGACACACCCTTCATTAAATACACTTCCCTGCATCATTCACCAGACTGTCCTGTGCATGGGAACTTGGAGGGGGGGAAAAAGGGTATTGTGATGAGATTAGTGATCTACATATGCTCAACTTCTGTCTTGCAACATCATCTTTATAAGACGTTTCAGCTGAATATAGTGACCTGTTGCAGCATAATGATGTTCTCTGGTTAAGTGTGTGTGGGGCGGGGAGGGGGAAGGAGGTGTTAGAGAGGTTCTGTGCGCTTGAAAAAGAAATAATACAATTTCTTTCCAACCACAAGACCAACAAGGCTTGTGAGTTTTTGAAATTTATGAATGATGTCCCCTCCATCACAAGTAGCTTTTCTATGTGATATTACTGGTCACTTGAATCCCTCAACTTGCAGCTCCGAGGCCGTGCAAGCAGTGTCAGGGATCTGTTTGAAAAAGTGTGTGCTTTTCAGAGGAATCTTGAAATGCTTCAGACAGACGTAACAGGAAAGGTGTTGCTCTTTCCCACATTGTTTGGTGTTTCTACAAATGAAACTTTGATGAAAATAATGCAAGAATTCCTAAACGGTCTGACTGAAAATTTTAAAATGTGGTTTGAGAATTTTTTAAATTCCAAAGGACTTGCTTTTATTTGTTTGTGATCTATTTGCCTCTACCGATGGACCATGCCCTTCTGAAGAAAAGAACATTCTTGATTTAATAATGAAGGTGCCTTTCAATTAGAGCTCAGATGTTCTGAAGGCAAAATCCAGAGAAGTGGGACTTTGCTCAGCAAATTGAGTGCAGAAGTCAGTTTCAGAATACCCACATTCTAGCCATCTATCTCTTAGCTATGTTTGGATCAATGTACTTCCACAAATCTGGGTCTTCTACTGTGAACATGATAAAAAGCCACCACCGCAGTGGCCTGACAGATGAGCATTTTCACCAGCGTATGCTCCTTGCCCCCTGACCACCTACAAACCACTCTTAACAAAGCTTGCCAGAGATCATCGATGTCACCTCTCCTATTAGAGATTGCCACAAACACAGGTAATGTTGGCATATAAACTTTGTTCAAAGATCGAAACACTAATACTTACGTTGCAATAAAGGTCTCTTTTTATTGGCAGCTGAAGTTTTTTATTGTCAGCCTTCTGCGCAAATGGTCCGTCTCTCATCATAAAATTCTCAAATCAGCCTGTGGGTAGAATAATTAAGTATCGCTGAACTAGACCATTCCTGACAGGTGTTTGTCTAACTTTTCTTAAAATCCTCCAATGATGGAGATTCCACAACCTCCATAGGAAGTTTTTCCTAATGTCTAACCTAAATTTCCCTTGCTGCAATTTAGGCCCATTATTACTTCTCCTGTCCTCAGTGGATAAGGAGAACAACTTTATCACTTTCCTTTGTTATAACAACCTTTTACTTACTTGAAGACTATGTGCCTGCTCTGCCTTCTCTTCTACTGATTAAACAAAACCCAGTTTCTTTTCAAACTTTCCTCATAGGTCCTGTTTTCTACATCTTTTAATATTTTTTTGTTGCTCTCCACAACTTTCTCCAATTTGTCCATATCGTTACCAAACTGTGGTGCCCAGAACTGGACACAGTTCTCCAATTGAGGCCTTACCCATGCTGAGTACAGTGGAAGAATTACTTCTCATGTCTTGCTTACATTCCTGTTAATACAACCCAGAATGATTGTATGTTTGTTTTTTGCACCAATATTACATTGTTGACTCTTATTTAGTTTGTGATACATTATAACCCCCAGATCCTTTGCTGCAGTACTACTTCCTAGACAGACATTGCCCATTTTGTATTTATGGCATTTCTTCTAATTAATTGTCCTAATTGAATTTCATCCTATTGAATTCAGACCACTTCTCCAGTTTGTCAAGATCATTTTGAATTCTAATCTTGTCCTCCAAAGCACTTGCAACCCCTCCCAGCTTGGTATGACCTGCAAACTTTATAAGTTTACTCTCTATGCCATTATCCAAATCGGTTATAAAGATATTGAATAGAACCAGACTAGGGACATATCCTTGCTGGACTCCCCTTGATTTGCCCTTCCAGGTTGACTGTGAACCATTGAGAACTACTCTGAGTACAGCTTTCCGATGACTTATGCACCCACCTTATAGTAGGTTCATCTATATTTTCCTAGTATTGTTTGAGGTCACGTGAGACCATATCAAAAACCATTCTAAAGTCAAGATCTGTCACATTTATTGCTTTCCCCACTATCCACAAGGCTTGTTAGCCTGTCAAAGAAGAGTATTAGATTAGTTTGACATGATTTGTTCTTGACAAATCCACGTTGACGGTTATTTTATTGCATTATTATCTTCTACATGCCAATACATTGGTGGCTTGATTATTTGCTCCATTATCTTTCCAGGTACCAAAGTTAAGATGCTAAGTCTGTAATTCCCTGGGTTGTCCTTAGTCCCCTTTTTATAGATAGATACTATATTTGCCTTTGCAGTCCTCTGGGATCTCTCCTCTGCGCCATGAGTTCTCAAAAATAATCGCTAATGGCTCAGAGATCTCTTCAACCAATTCCATAAGTATTCTAGGATGTAAATTTCATCAGGCCCTGCTGACTTGAAGACCTCTAATTTGTCAAACGCTGTCTCTACAGAGACACTGCCTTACCTTGACTACACTGACATAAACCCTACACTTCTCAATGAGGTGATTTTATTATGTCAGCATAGCAGGACAGTTACATCAGCAGGAGAAGCATTTCAGTGTGTACATGTCCACTGTTTCGTTGCCAAAAGCTGACTTCTGTTGACAAAACTGTGTAGTGTAGACAAGGTCTAAGTAATTCTTAACTTGTTTTCCTATTTTAGCCTCAGATCCTACCCTATTTACACTGATGTGCACTGTTAGTGGTGTGATTATTGCTAACCTTTTTGATTTAAAAAAAAAAAAAAAATGTAACACTTCAGCCATTGCTGTGTTTTTTGTTGTTCTCTCCCACTTCATTGAGTAAAGGGGCATACCCTGTCCTTGGTTTTCTGTTTTGCTTCTAGTATTTTTGTAAAATGTTTTGTTACCCTTAATGCCTCTAGATAGTCTAATTTTGTTTTGTGCCTTAGCCTGTCTAATCTTGTCCTTACATGCTTGACCTAGTTTCCACTTTTCATAGGACTTTTTGAGTTTCAGGTTGAATATCTCCTGGTTAAGCCAGAGTGGTCTCTTACCATACTTCCTATGAAGAAGGGAGCTAGGGGCATAAAGAGTAATAAGAAAACATTTTATAAATACCACATTCTGCCTCCTTGTTCTTCTAGTGTATTAAACAACCTTTCAGCTGTTGAGGTAATATTAAAATTGACTAAAAGCCAAGGCCCAAAAACTAGTTTGCCAAAAAAACAGTTCACCCAAAAATTTGTAACAGGAAAAACATTGATTTGACCATACACAAGAACAAACTGTTTGGACTTTGAGTAAAATAAAATTTCCCTGACAAATTTGCGTTTGCAGAAGATAAGAAATGTTGGCATTAAAAAATCATAGTGTGCCCTCTAAAATCCCCCTTGTAATAGATTAAGGGGGAGGATAATATACACATACTGATCTAAACATTAACATTGGGGGATTGCTATTGATAAGATCTAAAGTTTTGTTAGCTATATTTTTAATAACTTGTAATTATGAATAGTAAGTATAGCTAAAGTAGCATACAGGCCAAAGCTTTGCCTGACATGAGTGTGTTTGTTTTTCTCAATATAATTTGCTGATTTGTTTACTTGTCTTGGCAGCAATATTACTTTAACCTGTTGTGTTGGAAAATGTAAGCAAGAGGTACAAACATGCAGTGATAAATACCCCATGCCCCCCTCACAAACTTAGAAACAGGATGACCCAGGGCAATGTGATCCAGAAACTACAAATTCAGCAGTAAAATTGTAGATATTGGGTAACTGAAGCTTGTGTACGCATAACATGTGGGTTAGGTAAAAATCAATAGGTAATGTGTTGAATGGTGGTTGGAGGAAAATTGGGAATGTTAAAAGGTTTAAGAACTCAAGTGAAAATGAGACCAAAACTGGAGAAATGCTAGATCAGAAACTGAAGTATGGGACTGAAGGACCAGACCAGGAGATGAGAAGTGATGACCATCATGGAGGAAGGAAGGACTTCTTGGCATCCCAGGATACAATAACTTGGGTCCATTTACCTATTCAGTCTTGTCTGTTGTCACTTGTGTCTGGACATGAATTTATGCCAGACAAGTAACAATAATTCTATTCTGAAATTGTATTAAAGACAAAAACTTATTAAAACTAAATTGGATGGACTTGGGACTGGGTTTCCCACTCTACCCTCCCAACAGAGGGTGCTATTTATTAGCCTTCTCAATCTCTATCCTGGGTTTCAGATATGATACAGAATATCAAATTCGCCACCTGAGTATATGGGGAGAGCTCCATTATCTTCAAAGCAGGTGTGACCACTTACATAAGTGCTGTAATTGGCCCTGTCGATTGAATCAACTCAAAGTAAATGGTCTGAAGCCCAAGTTCTAAAGTTACATCTTCCTCTTTCCTTCTTTAATTCTAGCAATTGGTCTTTGGTATGAGAGAACAGTGGTGTTACATTTCAACTAAAATCTTTTGGGTGAAGAACATGGTGAAAGCTGAAGTGAATAACTATTGTACTGAAAGTTTTCTCCATATCTGTATGGCGTTAGCACTTACCCAAACTTTCCATAGTAGATAGCTGATCATTTTGTACAATTAAAACTTTTTTCCCATTTGATTTAATCAGAGACACTATTAGTTTTTTCTTTTGCTATAACAATCTTAATTTATCAGAGGGGTAGCCATCTTAGTCTGAATCTGTAAAAAGCAACAGAGGGTCCTGTGGCACCTTTAAGACTAACAGAAGTATTGGGAGCATAAGCTTTCGTGGGTAAGAACCTCACTTCTTCAGATGCAAGAAGTGAGGTTCTTACCCACGAAAGCTTATGCTCCCAATACTTCTGTTAGTCTTAAAGGTGCCACAGGACCCTCTGAATCTTAATTTAAATAGCAGTATTTATACTATGCACTCAATAATAAAATACATGAGCTAAGGTTGTGATTATAAGTGGTTTTAAGAACTCTCATGCACATGTATTTCATACACATTCTGATTAGAACAATATTTAATTTGCATGTATTAAACATCCCTACTTTAAGTTCAGTGTCTTTCTAAATGAATGAATTCTGAGAAGTGACCTCACTGCTTTAATAACGCTTTATTTGTTCCATTCAAAATAATTGTAATTATGACTTTTCATTACCAGGTTTATTGATTTACAGCTGAACAATAAAAAAAAAGGGGTTCCTTGACTCTAAGTATAACAAGATGAAATGGCATAAGATGAAAATTAAAATATTTAAACTGCTTGCTAGTGAAACTTTTAGACATGAGTGAATAGATACAATGAGGAGTAATTACTATAAGCCAGATTCTTCCCTCAGCTAAACCAGTACTACGCTATTAACTCTGGAGTAACTGAAGGGGAAATGCATAAAATTAACTTATCAAAAGCCTAACAGTCAAAACTTTACAGAGAAAGTGCATTTTAATTTACCTGAAAACAAATCAGTCCTCACTACAATCCTGTGAGGTAGGAAAGCATTCAGAACTTTATTTTACAGAGGTGGAAACCGAGGCATAGACCAGTTGAGGCCACAAAGCACGTCCGGGGGCAAAGCAGGGGTAATAAGTTCCTGGTTCTCAATCCTGTGGTTTTAGCCCACTAGCGCATGTTGCCTTTCAGTTTATTATATAGAGAATAATAATGCAGTAATTTTTTTTAAAAAGATGCTCCTCAAAGTTGATAGGCCCAAAATAGAATGCACAGCCCGTCCCACTGCTAAACAACTTGTATTCGAAATACCCTGTTATTAACAAAACTCCATAAATACCAGTGCTCCAGAAAAAGGTCTGCATAGTCTTAAACTGCCTGTCAGTCCTTGTGTTTTCTTGGCTCATGAGTATGGAGCTGGCAGGAAGGGAGACTATGGAGGTGCAAATGTCACGTTTTGTTACATAAGATGCTGGGGTTTTGCTGCAACATGTATTTAAGTTTGTTTTGTTTGGGTCACGTGGCACAAAGGCCAAAAGTTTAAGGACTACATTCTTCCTCAGGCTGCATATATGTGGCTGTCATTTTAATAAGAACCACGTATGTTCATTTAGCCCCAACTGGACTGCAGCCTTAATTATGAAGCACATAATTTCTTCACTATCAGTTGGGGAACATTCTGAAACAAACTCACTTAAGAAAAAGAAAAGAGGGTGAGGGGAAAGGAGAGAATATCATATTTCAGGTCTGACGGCCTTTGCCATCTCTCTAAATAAAGTTATACATACCATCTATATTTGGGGAGATCAAAGGAAAGGTCTGTAGCATTCAATGTGTTTTTTTGTAAAAAGAGAAATCTCATTCTTAAAACAAGATGTTCCTGAAAAAACAAAGATCAGCCACTTGGTTTGTACTGCTTTGAAAGTGCTGTTTTTCTTCCCTTCTGGAGGCTCAACCTCAACATATTCCGCCAGGTATTTGCTAATCTAGAACCCACAGTAGCAGTTCAAGCAGCTTCAAGATCTTATTTGTCTAGTGCCAGTTGAAAGATGACTGCCCTTTCAAATGTATTTTCGATAATGCACCTGATACCAAATCTCTTTGCTACAAAGCTCCTGTACATTAGCTTCCATCCACAGTGAACGCCATTGTAATTACCCTAGTTAACATCTCTTTATTGCAGTTCAAGTGCTTAGGCTCTCAAGATTGGTTTTGTAAATTAGGTGAAAGAACACAGAGGCCTGAGAAACAGCAAGACTACACCCGTTGGAGTAACTTTTATGTTAATAGTTGTATCGAGGGCAAAATCTCCTAAGAACACGTGCTCCAAAACATCATAGATCTTGTATCCCTCCTTGCAATCCAGGATATCCAGTAGTGCTAAATTGGTTGCGAAAGGTCTTGGCATTCCATCCGTGCCATTGTTCATAACTGCTATGGCAAACTGTCCGTTGAACAGGATTCTCTTCCATACTTCAAAATGACGCCACTGTCAAATAGAAGTATATTGTAGGAATTAATTTTCATTGTTTTTGCATCATCATTTCTGAAACTGGATACATGGAAGTCACACACATCCCTTTGTGCTTACAATAATATTCACAGAAACTGTCACCACTATATAATTACCTTAAAAGCTGCACTACTATTAGTTTGCACTTAAGCTGAGTGAAATCGCTGCGATAGATGTGATGGGGGTACAGACCTGATGCAGATGAACAAAATATGGGCCATCTCTCCTAGCTATTAATTCCCTCAGAGAATAGAAGTGAGAGGTGCTGCTTTAGGGATTCACTGGATTCCAGATGTTACTTATACTGCAACTAAAAGTATCTAAGGGTATGTCTACACTGCAATAGAACACCTGTGCCTGGCCCATGCCAGTTGACTCAGGCTCACAGGGCTAGAAAATTGCAGGGTAGATGTTTGGGCTCGGGATCCCTCCTCCCTTGTGGGGTCTCAGAGCTCAGGCTCCAGCCTAAGCCCAAATATCTACTGCAATTTTACAGCCCCGCAGCCTGAACGCTGCAAGCCTAAGTCAGCTGACAAGGGCCAGTGGCTGGCGTTTTATTGGTGTAGACATACCCTTAGGTACTGTAGACAAGTGCCTGCCCTGAATGTCTTACAGTAAGTTGACCTCCTACAGCCAAATAAGACAAATAAGAAAACATTACATCTTGCTGTGATTGGCAGCATAAATCTGCTCACATTTTTACATCACAACAATGGAAGGTATGCAGGGATCAAAATGCTGACTATTCCAGGTGTTTTAAAAATGTAAGCAAGCTGTTATCGATATATTTTTTATAATCTTATGAATTTGTTCTGTGATGAACACTTATGCTTATTAATAAAGAGCACCTTTTGTTTATATTTTGGGGGGGGATAATCTATAATTTTCTCCCAGAATAGGTGAAGGAGGAATGTAGTAAAATGGGTAAATGATCTCTGATTCTGACAGCTAGCTTTGTGAAAGAACTGAATGGCACACACTGATCTTTATATGTTGTCCAGGTTGACCCAAATGTTCTCTCAATCAATAGGTATTGGTGCTGGATGTGTGCATGCTCCAGTATTCATTTCTAGTGTTGCTGATTTTGTGCATCTACTATGTTTTGCAACAGCATCAGTGTTGGTTTTGTGCACATTTTTTGCAACTATCTTACATAATTATCCTACTTTTTCTATATTTAAAAAGTTTTATTGCCTTTGTAGAACTAGAAAATTGCTAAAAATAGGTAAAATAGATTACTTCAATTTGAGTGCTACAAGTAAGTTTTTTTTACCTGGAAAAAAAAAATTCCACTGCCTTAGAGCCTGTATCTATTCCAATGCTGTTAAGTGTTACAATTTTTTCTTGACAGTGTGCCAACTGTATGAAGTTCCTTGGTTCTGCTTTCTGCCTGTGCAGCTACATGGTAGATACAATTCTATACTTAATCTGTAAGAATATGTTTATACTTCCACTTCATCCACTGTTGTCAATTATGTGATTACCCACCCATCTTTCCAGCAGTTCCAAATAATTTTCCATAGTGAGTAAAACAATCAAAAGTTCTGCTTACTTCTAATCTCTTTCTACACATGGCTCCTATTTATCCAGTGTCTCATTCAAACTATCACATCAGACATTTTTCTTGATGTGATTCTAGGCGTCTAAATTAATTTGCCATTCCAGACAGTCAGGACCAAACTCTTCCCTATATTCTATCGTACTCTATTGTTAAAGCCCTACATATTTCATCTAATGAGCAGCTGGAGTGTTGGGCACAATCAGGGCACAGATATCTGAGAGTAGCTTGTAGTTAGGAAAAGGTCAGCATAGTTCTTACACGGTCAGCAGTTGCACTAGCATAACCAAGGGAAGAATTTGGCTTAAATAGTTAGGAATTTGTCTGCTCTTGGGAAGTTTCTCTTCAAACCTCACAGCCTTAGCCTATCATATGCAATATTTGGGGATCGAGAGTGCAGCAGGGTGAGACATCAGCCTGGGAAGGCCCTAAGGTATCATAAGGAATGACACTGGCTACAAAGGCCACATGGTCTCACCTTATCATATGAGCCCAAGTCCCATCACCAAAATCTCAGGTCTCTTATCTCTCGGAACCATTCATTTTATTCTCTTAACTGCACTGGAAACCGGCTGCAAGTTGTGATGAATAACCAATACCACAGTTAGGAACTAAATACATTCCTACTTAGCCCACTGTGGCTTGAAGATGCTGCGAGGAAGGCAAAAAACTCCCTGGTCTTCTGCCAATTGATCCATGGGCAAAAAAATTCCTTCCTGACCCCCTAATCAGGTGATCGGCCAGACCCGCAGCATCTGTCAGGCTGGGTTCCCAATCTCATTTTGGGTGGGTAGAGTGGGCTGCTGGAACGGAGCTGAAAGAGGCTTCAGGTGGTCCCTGCACTGGGCTAAATTGTGGAAGATGAGGCATGCTGGCCAATCAGCACCCCTTTCTCCCAGCTGGCCAATGGGTGCCAGAGACTCCCAGTGGAAGGAGCTACCTATTGTCCCTTGGCAAGTGTCTCCCTCTAGTGCTACTGGGACTGTCCCCCTTTCACTGCCAGCCCCATCATTTTCTCCCGCCCGTTGATGCGGATGGGTGGCATTTTGCAGCAGCTAAAGATTGTGTTATTCCATTCTACTGCATCCATGTAGCACCACTGTGTCAACTCTGTTGCTGTCAGTAGGATTGTTTACTTAATTGAGAACACCATGTGACACTGCATCTATTAAGATTATAGTAAGTTTCCAGATACCTTTTCATCCCTGAAGAGAGAACATTTGTGTGTTTAACTAAATCAACTCTTAAAATTGACAAGCCTAGACTGTACACATCTTTTGCTTTGTGTAACTATTAAGAGATTGAGACATCTCAGTAATGTGGTAATCCTGAAACAATTGTAGTTTTATCATTATGGCAGGATGTATGGGTAGAGACCAACCTAGGCAGAGGTGAAGAGTATTTACCATAGCAGCATTTGCTGATGGTTATGCAATAAAATACTAGCTTTCCCATTTTATGTGTGGCTCTCAGGCTGGATATGATGAGAGTTCAGGCTCTCATACTGGATATGATGGTAAAATGAACTGACCCACTTTTCCCCATCCACCTTTTGAGATTCTTGGTACTCTCTCTCTAGAGCCTAAGAGCACTCTAAGCATGTATTGTGATCAATCCGCAGAGCTAGAGGAAAGTCACACAAATAAGGACAAAAGTTACTCGGAAGCAGAGGCAGAGAAACTCAGTAAATCGCCACTTGAGTGACACTGTTCTTGAATCCAAATTGATACTGGATGAAGTGATGTTCTCAGCCTCCAAGAAAGGAAAACATTATATGAAGCCTAAACGGCTGTATACGTCAGCACAGAAACTGATAGAATAAAAAAACGCTAACAAAATGTAGACTGGATGTAAGCTGGTGCAACTCCTGTGGAAGTGTCTTGGCCAAATTCACTAGTGATGTAATTGGCAGTGTAAGTTACTTATGTGTAAACTGGTCATAAAATGGGTGTAAATTCCATTCATATGTATCCAATGAATGTGTAACCTATGTATGCAGAGAGGGAGGGGGAGGAGAGAGTGGCAGGAAAAGTAAGTAATTATAGGAGGGTGTAGATTAACACATCTTTCCTCAACCTTTCCAGCAACATTAAATAAGTGATTAAAAACAAATCACTACAACTTACATTTATTACCAAAGGACTGGAAAGGCTGTTTTAAAAATGAAAAATTCTGAAGCTTCCTTTCTTGGGGAAATACAAGATAAAGTTCATATTGCTAAGTGTGAGTTTCTGGCAGAGCTTGGTGATGAGGCATAGCAGAACCATCATTTAAAAATCAAACCAAACAAAAATATAGAGAGTAGACAACTAGCAAATTGGGTACCTGCATAATGCGCTGTCCCTGAATCCCCAGAGAATCTTGGTTTATATAAATCAACAGCTTGTTTTGCAAGATTTGCTTGGCATCCTCAGAGATTGTCCTTAAATCACTGGACATAAAGAGAGGGGCTGCCAGGATTGCCCACAATGCCATCTGCACTTTTGACTGCTCATAACTCAGGCCAAAGTTACCAATAATCAGCTGAAATAAATCAGATACTGTTAAATGAAACTGTCTGTATTGTAGTAGCGCCTAGGAGCCCTAATCACAAACCAAGATCCCAGTGTCTTGGCACATGACATGGGCTCTTAGGGGTACTGCAAATGTGACTCTCTTAAAAGAATGATAATATACACCAAAAGCCAACTACATTACAATTTAGCGCATTATCCTGCAAATCCTCTATGTGCAGAAATCTTACTGAAGTTAATATTTTAAAGCTTGCAGAACTGGACTGTTACTTGTATTGTCTTTTATACAACATTTGTCCCAAAATTTGATTTCAGAATGAACCATATCTTCTCCTTCATCACAAAATCCTGTTTCCATAATACCTCTGTGCAGACTTGCAAAAATATCTTAAATTTACCAGCCCATCATTAAAATGTACTTGTCTCCCTTTGCACCCCCAGAGTGAGTGAGCAATTCAGATTTTGAAAGGCTACCTTAATTGCCTCCCTTTGACTGTAATATATTTGTTTAAATGTTTACCAATATTTTTCTGCTAGGTTATTTTGGGGAGCAGTTTTTGGTAGCTACCTCAAGTGTGTTCCCTGCCAGGGTCACACATGGTTCCACTTTGCCACCCTTCCTCTTAAACATGTTTGTGTCACAACTAGAGGAGATCATAAAGCATTCTGGACGTTCATGCCATTGGCATTCCGATTATAATTAAGGGTAGGATTCTGTCACAGAGATCAAGAATTCTGTTAACTTTCTGGGACCTCCGTGACTACTTCTGGGGCAGGGCTGTAGCAGCTGTCAGCCTCAAGGCTTCTGGAGCAGTGGCTGCTGGAACAGCTGACCGGCGGCCAGCCCCAAGGCAGCCGTAGCAGCAGCTGTGGCCAACACCAGGCCCACCAGAATAGCTGCTGGCAGCCAGTCCTTGGGCTTAACATTTTAGTTGGGTTTAATAAAGGAAGGCAAAAACTATGCCCTCAAGCAACACAGCTACTTATAGGGACAACTTGAAATGGGAGCCTGATAAACCAGGAGGCTTCACAGCACTGAACTGCAGGAAAACCCTCTCCTCTGGTAAACCATCATCAAATGCTGTGGTCTTTTTTGTTGCTATGATGGAATAGAGACTGGTAAAGCATTGCAGTAAGTAAATTACAAAGTATAAATCACTTTGGTGGTATAACAATCCAACTGTATGTTTTCATGGTCAAAAAGTAACTGCTATGAATTTGGGGCCCTTGCTGCACAATGAGAAGGTCTCCACTACGTATTTGGGGCTAAATCCCCAGCAGCAACAAAGCAGAGTTCAGCACCGCTGAGAGGAGGCAGCAAAAGTACCTTTATCCTGGAGCTGGCTAGGGACTGAACTGTCCTTCAGTGCAAGTTAGACTAGCCTGAGACCTGCTCCAGCTTGTAACAGTCTCTTGGGATTGCTGAAGTGCAGCATTCTCCGGCCCTACTCCCTAGGCTGGGAAGGATGATACACAGCCAATGTAGCCAGCCCTAAATCATCTGAAGATTCTTCCATGCCAAGACAATCCTCTGCTGTCCATTTAAAGAAACTTTTAAGGTTTCTTTGCTACATTCCAGTGGCACAAAGAGGCCTTACCGTGGGCCAAGATTTAAGAAAAAAGTTGCAGTCTTTCTTTATTATGCATAGCCGGCTCTGGTATTCCACACCTTGGTCAGACTGCAATGTGCTTTACTCAGGAATATCCTTGCAGGCCACTTGGATGCTTTACCTGTGCTGAATGTGCTGTGGAGTGGATTACTGTGAGTAAATTACACCAGTGCTCCATTCACTACACTGGTTTTCATTCTGCTGACAGGTGAAATTTAAATTACTGGATTTTTAAATTTCTGAAGCGCTATCTAATTTTGAGACTTACAACCTGAAAGAATGCTGTTTGTACCATCCAGTTGGATGAGAAACTGAAGAGCTCTTGTTGACATTCCCTCGGTTTGAACGCTTCAGAACAGGAGGCAAGACAGTCACCATGGAAGCTCCCCAGCTGTAATTTGCTCCCTCTGATGCCCAACTTTGCTGGGACTGAGAGCATCCTGCAAGGTTCATCTTCCTGAACAAATATCCGTTTGATCTCAAGACAAATCTAGAGAGGGATTTTCCACCCAGTAGCTGGGGTGGCTAACAAGGGGATGGCTATTATGTTAGATATTTATTTTTAATATAGGTAATGAACCCAAGGGTCCCACTGATGAGGCATTATAATTTTAGTATGAAAAGCTTTTTTTACCACACTAATACTTGGCATTCATGTAGAACATCTTTCACTAGATGATCTCAAGGCATTTTACAAACATTAATTCCTAGAAAAAAAAGTTAAGGTAGCAAATATGTATCTACTGATTTAAACCAAAAATATTAGAACATTAGTTATTTACAAAATGTTTAATAGGAAATTCTGAGTTAAGATTCTGTGTAATTTCTGACTGAATTTTTTTTCCTGAGATAGTTAAATGTGAACACTGTCTATATCAGATTTAAATGCAAAGACAGTGCAACCTTAACTACTGAGCTGCCACCACATCTCTATACTTAGCTCATGCTATAAATACCTCTAATGGTATTATACCATTTTGAAGATGGTTAAGTTGAGATAAAAAGAATGATGCAGTGAGTCAGTGATGGAGGCAGGAGTAGATCCCAAGAGTTCTGACTCTGTCCCTGCTCTAACTGCTGGACATGTTTTCTATGCACAAGTATCAGTCTTGTCCATTGGTTGTTCACAGCTGTCTTTTAGAAAGTCTTGCTAAATTACCTTTTTATCAGGATCTATTTACATTTCAACAAAAAACAAAATATTAAAAAGATAACATCACCATATCTGGATCATTCCATCTTCCTGGGCCAGCTGCAGGTTGCAGATTATCCTGGTTATTTCCATACCACTCAATAATATTTAGAACACTCTCCCAGGAATCCTGGATGTCACCAAAATTTCTCCAGAGGTTACAAATGTCACCAAGTACGGTATAATTTATCTTAATAAAAACATAATAATATATTTATATGTATACTACATATGTGATCATTACATCCATGAAATAAATTATTTTATTTCTACAGCCACTGAATAAACTACATTTATTCTGCACCTT
The DNA here is from genome assembly GCF_027887155.1 of Malaclemys terrapin pileata. Taxonomy (NCBI): domain Eukaryota; kingdom Metazoa; phylum Chordata; order Testudines; family Emydidae; genus Malaclemys; species Malaclemys terrapin. Next base: position 65,545,427 of record NC_071514.1, on the reverse strand, counting down.
TGACCTGTTTCTTGTACCAGAACTGCTACTGCCATTATAAATCTCTGAGCAACTTCAACAGCTCCCATTCTCGGCTGCCTCCTGTTCTCCCTCTTCCCTCCCTCTTATTCTGCTGCTTTCCTACCAACACTAATTGCTGTGGTGGGTCAACAATAACAGAAGTCCACTCTCCCCATTATGACAGGTTTCAGAGTAACAGCCGTGTTAGTCTGTATCCGCAAAAAGAAGAACAGGAGTACTTGTGGCACCTTAGAGACTAACAAATTTATTAGAGCATTAATATTGCTAATAATAATAAATTGCTCTAATAAATTTGTTAGTCTCTAAGGTGCCACAAGTACTCCTGTTCTTCTCCCCATTATGACACAATCATCTGGTGCAAAATTAACTGGATCACTAGGCTTCAGAACTGGAACTACTAGGCTGTGAAATATGTTATGAGCTGTCAGACAAACAAAAGTAGATGGGGAAGGACAATGTATATAAATACTGGTTTGCTACAGTTTATACTATATTTAAGTGGTATTTTCCACTACCAAATTCACAAAGGTAATGATATAAAACATTTAAAAAAACAAATAAGCTGACTTGTTCTCCAGAAAAGCAAATAGGGTTTTCTAAATTTCTAAAGGAGTAAAGAAGTAAAATGTTCCCTAGCACAGAACATGAATCTGTGTTGTTCTCAAACAGATTTTTCCAAAGGAAGAACAACTGATTTTAAGACAGTGGTTTAGTTGCCATTTGTAAATTGAGAAGAGCAGACATCTTTGCCAGGTTATTTTATTTTCAAATGTCATACCCATAATTTGAATAGGAGAGATTGGTATCTACAACGTACAGCTTTCTCCTATAAGCATCTGAAAAGCAGAAGACTTTGGTATTTCATTAGTGCAGTGAGGTTGTTCATCTAACAAGGTGGTGCCACTATGCAGAAATGAATGGAATAGAATAGAACTAGCCTGGGTGGTGTGCAGTTCATTCAAATATGTTCCAGCCGTTTGTCAAGAGGTCCCAATTAGCTAAATACAATAAAATCAGACAGTGGAGATACCTTTGGGGGAAGCCCTCCTTCATAGGCTGGCCAGCTACATGAGTAAGCGATAGGTCTTCCTGTTTTATTCAGAGCAATGCTCATCTTTGGGTAGCCTAAACAAAATTGAGTATTGGGTATTAATGCAAGGAAATATTAACATATTACATAACAACAGTAATAGTGTTCTAGTTTTTTTCACTTGCTATTGTTTTACAAAAATAAGAGTGGAGACTCTTCTTTGGTGAATTACATCTGGAACAGGAATTATATATGGAACATGGCTAATTAAAGGTTTCCTTTACAAAGTTACAATTTATGATCACGCTTGCCCCAAACTGACTGTTTCTGCAGATGTAAGAAAAAACATTTTTTGTATATTCCTGTTTTCACGTTATTCAGCAAGAGGCAGATTTTTTCCAAAATAGATGTGGGATTGGAATAATCTTATAGTTCTGAACCAGTGTTTAAGAAAAGAGCTGAATGGCGTAGTAGCATTGTACTTGAGTTGCCATTAAGGAAGTCTGGGTTTGGAAAAGAACCAAGGAGTCTCTTTCTTTAGACCAGCAGAAACCTGAACATCTTGAAGAGATTATGTTCCTGAAAACCCTTACACGTTTGAATACGTTTTTGGGAAAAGAGGTGCTGCAAGTACAGGATCTTGCCCCCTCAGTATCTTTCATTGCTAAGCACCTACGATGACAGTCTGGGAGCAAAGTCCTCTTTACCCTATCTGAGACTCACCTATTTAAAACAAATCAGAGTCACAATTTTACAAACAGTCTCCATTAGCACTCATTATATACATACTGAACGTAGGTTTCAGAACAGTTGGCTTTGTAACACCTATTTTCTTGTGCTTATAAAATTTTATAAAAATGTACTGTTGTAATAATTTGGTCTTCAAACTTACTCTAATTGTGAGCTCAATTGTAAGAAGCGAAAGTTCATAATGTCACAACAACAACATATACAGTAGAACCTCAGAGTTAGGAACACCAAAGTTACGAACTGAACAGTCAACCACACACCTCGTTTGGAACTGGTAGTACACAATCAGGCAGCAGTGGAGACAACAACAACAACAAAATACAGTACAGTACTGTGTTAAAAGTAAACTACTAATCAAATAAAGGGAAAACAGCATTTTTCTTTTGCATAGTAAAGTCTCAAAACTGTATTAAGTCAATGTTCAGTTGTAGACTTTTGAAAGAACAACCGTAACATTTTGTTCAGAGTTACGAAAATTTCAGAGTTACGAACAACCTCCATTCCTGAGGGGTTCGTAACTCTGAGGTTCTACTGTAACAATAAATGGTGATGGAAAAGGTGAAAAAGGGAGACAGACTGTGCTAGTCGAAACAAAAACGCTTACACTGATATAATCCAAGGACTGTGTTAAGAACATGCCTCGCAAACAAGAGGAGTGTAGAACTGGAAATCAATGGACCAAAACTGATGTCAGAAATTATGCCTGACTGCTGGATAAAATAAGGGGATGGGCTATTTCACCCTTCATTCTCTTTTTAAAAGGAAAGACTTTGGGGGGAAAAGTGCTGCAGGCTAACAACCACTGCTGACTGGGAGATGAGAGGACTGGAAGAAGCAAGCTTTACCATCAAGGCTGTCTCCTGGGACTCACTGTTACACCACTGGTCCTTCATTGTCCTAATCCTGATGGAGCTCATGGTGAGACAGGGCCAGAGAGAGAGGGACCCAAAGGACATCACCACCTACACTAACTAAATCCTGAATATCACCTGGGATGTGAGGCTTTGTCACCCTTGCCCATATCCCTTGTTTCTTCTCTTTCCTATCCTCCTTCTTTTGCCATCTGTCTAATAAAAGTCTGACTTAGCTGACCAAGACCATATATTTGCAACACTGCTATAAGCCTGTGACCAAAGAAGCAGGTGAAAGCAATGCAGTAAACAGGATGATGCTGGTACAAGCTTGCCAGGTCACAAAGTGGCTAACTAGATATTTGCCATGCCTGTGTTTCTCTAGGAGTGAGATAGCAAGTGAGAGTCAACACCAGGGCCAGAAGCTGCATTTTCTGCCTTTCCTATTTTTAATCTCCTAATTTGTGTGTGTTTGTTTTGTTTTTTAGAAAATGGGATCTGACTTTAACAACAACAGCAACAGCTCCAGCCCATCTCAACTAACTTTTTCTTGTTTCCCTAAAAGGACAGTTTTAACAAAAAGACTTTCAAACTGTTTTTTTTTTCTTTTAGTAACTCTACAGCTAAAGGGAAAGGGAATAAGGGATATTGTTAAAATAAAATATTTATTTCATAGTTTGCATAACTGTGTTCCTTCTTTTTTTATATCTTTAATGAAAGGTTAAAAAGATTTTATTGGTGTGTTTGTCATGGTACTAGGCAGGCTGAGGTTTCTGTATTCCAAACTATGTTAACAGTTAATGACAAGTTTCAGAGTAACAGCCGTGTTAGTCTGTATCTGCAAAAAGAAGAACAGGAGTACTTGTGGCACCTTAGAGACTAACAAATTTATTAGAGCATAAGCATCCGAAGAAGTGGGCTGTAGTCCACGAAAGCTTATGCTCTAATAAATTTGTTAGTCTCTAAGGTGCCACAAGTACTCCTGTTCTTCTTTTAACAGTTAATGTTGGACAGTGACAGAGTCATATTAAATACCCTTGACACTCTGGACCTCTTTATTCCCTCAAAAGTAATACAACAGGATCTTAAGAGACAAAAATATTCAATGCTTCATATTTGCTCCCAAACTTTTTTATTTATATTTTTGGAGCTCTAGTAAAATCCCTTCATTCATTCTGTGTTATCAGTGAGTGGAAAAAATATATTTTTCTGTTGTCTTAAAAAAACCAAAAGCCTTTGACAATGCTTTTTGAACAGGGCTTCAGCACAAACGGTTGACTTTTACAACTTGGAAAGCAGGCCATCGTTCTCATCGAGGACTAGTATCTTTGCTTTGTTTGAGTAAGCTGAATTTGGCTGAACAAATTTATGACTATTTTAAAACTTACTAGGCCACAAGCACTAGAACACTATGCTAAGGCTACAGATCTGAACTTAAACATAGGGAGATGCACTGCACATCTTTTGAGGATGCTCAGGATCTGTTACATGGAGTTTTTAAAATCTTTCACCGGAAGCATCATTTACTGGCTGCAATTTGAGGCAAGATACTAGATGTGATGGGCTGACATGACCAATATTCCTATTAAAATGCTATATTGAAAACGAGAAGGAGACTGAGAGGAGAGATGTGGAGGCAGTAGGAAGCAGACCCAGAATGAGAGGGGCACAATCCTGTTGACTTCAGCTGGAAGTCTGAGTGCTCAGGGACTGCAAAACAAGGGCCTTATTTTGAATCTTGTTTCTTGAGTAGCTACTTAAAATGAGCTAAAAGCTGCATTACGAGGGGATGGGCAGAAACTTCATTCAGATAAAACAAGATCATGAGACACCACAACTCAATATTGAGCTTAATGAATCTAAATTTAGATTCACCCAAAACTGATAAACATATAAATAGAAATTATTTGGAGATGAAATAACAGGGATGAAAAGCAAACCTACTACTTCACAGAACTTGAAGATTTCACAGGCTTTTTTAAAAATGGAATATCCAAGTTTAAGAAGCTTCATTTAACAACAAAACAAAACAAAACTCCTGAGCTAGTCTTTCCCTTGTTCAAAGATTAATCCTAAGAAACAAACCTATTGCTTTAACAGATGAGTTGGAATAGCAGCCATCAAGCTTCAGCATGTCAACTTCCCATTCTGCAAATGTTTTGGCATCTGTATCAATGGTGTCCAGTGTGGTCCCAGGGTAACCTTTGCAGGTGTAGTTACCCATGTCACTATAAATTCCAAATTTCAGCCCTTTTGAATGTATCTGGTAAAGCAAATGAAAGTGATTCTGATTAGTTTATGATTCCAGTGTATTTGTCTTCTAATACCCATTGATACTAAATCTCTCTTCTGTTTGTTAAACATCTTCATTACTTTTCTGAAGTTAGATTTCTCTTGGATGCTCTCTTGTGAGGTCTCTGCCTATTTTGGCAATGATGTTCTGAGAACCTTTGCATACCAGAGTCCTAAAAAGCTGATTGTTTGTGCAGTAATGGCTGCTTTGGATTCATGATGAAAAATATAGTTAAAAGGTTAATTATCTGGAGTAATATGTTGCCTTTCATGCAAGGATCTCAAAACAGTTCACGAGGATTAGGATGTAGGTAAGCATCGTTATACATATTTGGTAGAAACAAACCAGAACGGTTAAGTGACTTACCCTATGTCGCACTGTAAGTGGCACAAGTAGGAACAGAAACCAGGAATTGTGGCTCCCAGTTCTCTATGCTAACCATTAGATCCCTGCCTCTCTGAAAAATATGGTTTTCATTCCAAATACACACTACAGCTCCATCCTGCAAACACACACATGCTTATCAGTGACTTCAGTGGAACTACCCAAATGTGTAAACTGGTAAGCACACGTGAAACTCTGCAGGATTGGGGCCTTGCTGCGTTCCACTGTACACAACCACATTTTGTAACTGACCCACTGCACAGAATAATGCATCTTTGCTCATTTGTAAATATATCTACCTTCCTTTCAATTCTAACCCAGAGCATGTTAATAGATTCCTAAGGAATAACATTGATTAACCCTAAGTGTCCACTGATCATCATCCATATGTGCAGGCACAATGAAAATCCAATATGTATTTCCCTTAGAGATATGCGTAGAATCATTCACATGTATTACAATTAACCTGTTCCCTGTAATTTTTCCAGCTAAGTAGCTTGACATTTATTAGTTGTCATTTAAGTGAATTCTGCAGTAAGTTATACGTATCCTTTTCTAAAAACAGTTTCTTTAAATAACTACGTTCAAAAGAAAATTGCATTTTTAGCACCTACATCTGAGATACCACAGTGAGAAACTTACATAATCAGCAAGGGCTTTAATTCCACTTGGAAACCTATCTGGGTCTGGCTGAAGCCTGCCCTGGGAATCCCTTTCCTTTGCAGACCAGCAGTCATCAAGGTTCACATATTCATAACCCAGCTCCTTCCATCCATCTTCTGCCATCTTGTCTGCCATACTTTTGATCAAGTACTCACTGGTAAAAAACAGAAGATTGCATTAACAAAATTGTTGAAATGTTACATTTTGCTTATTTGTGTGTGTTTGCAGGGACCTCAAAGGGTCAGGATCTCACCTTTACATCTCCTCAGAAAAATGGCAATTCCAACAGAACAATGCCACTTCATACCTTGCTGGCTAGCCACTGATTCAGAACAGAGTTACAGGGAAAATGCTCAATTCTGGTTCACCTGCACTACTTCTTCCAGCTCCTGAACTTTTCTTTAAAGGTATCCCTTCCAGGTATTTAGTAACCTGTCCCTCCTTGGGGGAGGGATAGCTCAGTGGTTTGAGCATTGGCCTCCTAAATCCAGGGTTATGAGTTCAATCCTTAAGGGGGCCATTTAGGGATCTGGGGCAAAAATCAGTCTGGGGATTGGTCCTGCTTTGAGCAGGGGGTTGGACTAGATGATCTCCTGAGATCCCTTCCAACCTTGATATTCTATTCTTAGTCTATAACAGTGATCACCAACCTGTTGATTCTAGAGACTCTCCCAGTTGATCCCAATCTCTGGCAGTGTAGCAGGGCTGCTGCTAAGGCAGGCTCCCTGCCGGCCCCGACCTCATGTCGCTCCTGGAAGTGGCAAGGGTGGCCCCCTGGTCCCATGTGGGGACGGGGTCTTCACGCGCTGCTCCTGCCTGGAAGCACCGCACCTGCAGCTCCCATTGGCTGGGAATGGCCAATGGGAGGTGCGGGGGCAGTGCCTACAGAGAGCAGCAGTGTGTGGAGCCATGTGCCCACCACCCCCAAGGGCCACAGGGGGGCATTGGCCCCTTCCAGGAGCGGTGTGGGGCCGCGGTAGGCAGGGAGCTTGCCTTAGCCTCGCTGCACCGCCACCCGGGATCCACCCGAGGTAAGTGTCGCCTGGCAGGAGGCTGCACCCCAGCCCTGAGCCCCCTCCCAGAGCCAGCACCCCATATCCCCTCCTGCACCCCAACATTCTGCCCCAGCCCGAAGTCCCCTCCTGCATCCAAACTCCCTCCCAGTGCTTGCACCCCTCACCCCCTCCCACACTGCGAACCCATCAGCCCCATCCCAGAGCCCGCAACCCATCCCAACCCCCTGCCCCAGACTGGTGAAAGTGAGTGAGTGGGACAGCGAGTGACGGGGGTGAGGGGATGGAGTGAGTAGGGCTTCGGGGAAGGGGCGGGATAGATCCTGGGTTGCCCTTAAATTCAAAAAGTGATCTTGGGTGTAAAAAGGTTATAGACCACTGGTCTATAAGATCTGAAGAGGTCAGTCTAACATGGTATGTTAAGGGGATAGAATAGGAATTGATCTTAGACTAGTGTAGTCTACACAATGTGTAGTTCAGAGTATTTGTATTGCTTTCAAGGTTCTGTAAAAGTGTGACTTTTAGATGGATGCCTATCAATAGATAGGATTCTAAGAATAATTTTTAACATCTCAATAGCTGAAACATCTTTCGAAAGGATTATTCCCAGGATTATCTGGGGTGTTCAAAGAAACATTTTGGAAATCAAAAATTGTATTTAATTTATATTATATGGTATAGTAATCTCATAGTACCCTGCCTTATAATAGTTGGATTTAGAAACCTTCCCATTTTAAAGATCAACCATTGTTTTAGTTACTTAACAGGTAGAAAAAATGGGACTTGGCCAAAACATTTCCATCTTCAGCTAGGTTCTCTGTCAGGGTTATAGAAGTGACCAAAATATTTGTCTCCTTGGCTACTGCTGTGCAAGCATTACCAAGTTGATCATAAAACATTTCCTGTTCTGTGAATTATAGGAAAGTACTATGATCTTAACAATGTTAAAACACTTAAGTATTTGACACACTTAGCCTTTTTAGTTTCGAGTCTAAAGTTCAGCTTGCTTTGCTTGTATTTATTAATACAAAACAATGAGGAATAGTCTCTCCCTCAGTTAATCTGAAGCAGGCTCTTAACAATAACATTTCTGAGATATAACAGTAGAGGGAGTTCTCTCAATATTTCCTAGCTGATTCTGTTCTGATTCTAGTTGTATACACGAACATTATTTCCTTCCTGTTGTAGAAACAGCATTTCCAGCTTCCTTTTTTTAGACAAATTTAGGCCACCTCCCAAAATGGCAGCAGTGAAACACTATGGTTTTGTCTCAATACACCTCTACCTCGATATAACACTGTCCTCGGGAGCCAAAAAAATCTTACCGCGTTATGACGAACTTGCTTTGATCCACCAGAGTGCGCAGCCTTGCTCCTTCGGAGCACTGCTTTACCGCATTATATCCGAATTCGTGTTATATCGGGTTGCGTTATATTGGGATAGATGTGTACCTTTCAAAGTAGGAAACACAATTATCTAGCAAAACAAACGAGGAATCCTTGTGGCACCTTAGAGACTAACAAATTTATTTGGGCATAAGCTTTTGTGGGCTAAAAACCCACTTCATCAGATTTATGAAGTAAAAAATACAGGAGCAGGTATAAATACATGAAAGGATGGGGGTGCTTTACCAAGTTTTAGGTCAGTCTAACGAGATAACACCAACCCAGGAACCAAACCCTGTTACAAACCCTGGTGCCAACTCTGTCCACATATCTATTCAAGGGACACCATCATAGGACCTAACCACATCAGCCACACCATCCAGGGCTCATTCACCTGCAAATCTACCAATGTGATATATGCCATCACGTGCCAGCAATGCCCCTCTGCCATGTACATTGGCCAAACCGGACAGTCTCTACGCAAAAGAATAAATGGACACAAATCTGACATCAGGAATCATAACATTCAAAAACCAGTAGGAGAACACTTCAGTCTCTCTGGTCACTCAATAACAGACCTCAAAGTGGCAATTCTTCAACAAAAAAACTTCAAAAACAGACTCCAACATGAAGCTGCAGAACTGGAATTAATTTGAAAACTAGATACCATCAGATTAGGCCTGAATAAAGACTGGGAGTGGTTGGCTCATTACAAACCTAAACTTAATTTCCCCAATACTAATCTCGCCCTACTGATACTCACACCTTCTTGTCAACTTTCTGTAATGGGCCACTCTCTTACCACTTCAAAAGTTATTTTTCCTCCCTTGGTATCCAGCTGTTAATTGATTTATCTTGTTAGACTGACCTAACACTTGGTAAAGCACCCCCATCCTTTCATGTATTTATACCTGCTCCTGTAGTTTTTACTTCATACATCTGATGAAGTGAGGTCTAGCCCACGAAAGCTTATGCCCAAATAAATTTGTTAGTCTCTAAGGTGCCACAAGGACTCCTTGTGTTTTTTGCTGATACAGACTAACACGGCTACCACTGAAACCTGTCACAATGATCTAGGAAGTCCATGAAGGCTTCCACAAATGAGATTTTAAGATTAAAGAATAAAAATTGGTATATACAATAGGGACAATAATATAAACATCTCTTCATAAGAGAATGTGGAAGGGGGAAAAACTAAATCCTACAAGAATTCTTTGAACAAAAGACAGATGAAAAAAGGGGAAGAAAAAAAATATAAAAACCTTCAGTAAATGGTGCAGGACTAGAATTATTGTACTTGAGGCCACCTTACAACAGCTATTCAACCATCCTTCTCCTTTGAGGAGTAAAGTATTACATTTCTTTTGTAAATAACACATTAAAATAAGTGAATTGAGAATTTTTTATTCAAAACCTTCTTTTAATCTAGTGTAACTGACTGAACCTGGATTTATTCTTATCCTAAAATCTTACCTAAATCCACGTAGGCATTTATATTACCCCTATCACTATGGCATCTAGCCACCAACGTCCTATTATAGCTAGCACAAAGTTTGAGAAGTTTCCTAACTGTGATATTTAGAAGTCTTTCACAGCCATTCTTGATCAATTATTTCACCTGATGCAGTTTCCAGGATCAGTTTTGCAATCGGTATTGCATCTAAAACGTTCCCAAGGCAGCCATCCCATTGGTGGAGTCCTCAGTAAACCATTATCTAAGGATGAACAGCAGGCAGCCAATCCCAACAGGATGCTCAGAGGAGGCAGCAACATGATTAACAGGACAACTATAAATCAGAAGAATGGATCCAATTAATATCTTCACTTTTAGCACATCTGTTGTTCAAAAACAGTCCTACAATTTGACTTGTTCTTAATTGCTAGTTATCTATGTCTTAGGTATTTCTGGGGCTTCTAGCAACCAGGTATCTGAAGGACACCAAGGCATAGAAAATACAAAGATTTCAAAGGCTGATCATGATTAAACATGGACAAATCTAGATATACAGGGGGACATTTCCAAACCTTCGAACAATGATTTATTTGTCTCTTCAATTATCAATAGAAAATTTGCAGCTAAAACCCATTAATCACATTGAGAATACATCATGATAAATATAATTGCACACTTCAAGGATCAAACACTTCTTCCAAATATTAATACACTAAACCCTTCAATATTATTTTTGAGTAAACACTATATTGCCATTTGTTTTCCATTAAAATGCATATAAAGCTTGCATGGATAGATTTTTTTCTACAAGCTTCTTAAAAAATGTATATCAGTATACAACATACAGTTTTAATTTTGGCTGGTGGATCTCTTTTTCACCTTACCATTCAGAGACTGACCTGGGGCAATGACCTTACCTTGGGTTGAAGATGCAAAATATGCAACTCCTTTGGGATAAATTATTTTCAGTAACAAATTTGTTTTAATGAAAGTGGCATCAGGCTTAAGAAAGGGATTGGTTAAAATATCTCACACTTCTCACTTGCTCCCAGGTCTTCACTGCTTTTGCTTTCTCCAGTTTAGATGTTGGTAATGAAATCCTACTCCCAGGGTAGGACTGCCATCATCAATGATGCTGGAGCACAAATGGAATCACTGCAAAGACAGAGAGATAGTCACAGACTGGGACTCTGTATGTTACAGAACGTTTGACTTCCTGGGAGGAAACGGTTGATAAAAAGAAAAAAAAATATTTTTCTAATAACTGCAAGGGTAATTGACATCCTTCTACATCTCTGTGTGTGTTTCTTTTACTCTCTGCCTGGTACTTTCAAAACTACATTGCAGCCTTAATTGGATGAACACTTAAAAACAGATTTTCTTCTCTATTGGGTTATTAAAGGCCCCTACATAACAACACACGTTTCTCCCAATATTCTTGCCCAAATTTTTCCTTAACCTCTTCTGTTGTGAAGTGTGCTAAATTGATTGATTGAAAGACACAGCGAACCTCAGAGTTACGTGCACCAGAGTTATGAACTAACTGGTCAACCACACACCTCATTTGGAACTGGAAGTACACAATCAGGCAGAAGCAGAGACAAATATATATAAATAAATAAAGCAAATGTGGTACAGTACTGTGTTAAACATGAACTACTAAAAATAAAGGGAAAGTTTTTTTTTTTTTTTAAGATTTGACAAGGTAAAGAAACTGTTTCTGTGCTTGTTTCATTTAAATTAAGATGGTTAAAAGCAGCATTTTTCTTCTGCATATTAAAGTTTCAAAGCTGGATTAAGTCACTGTTCAGTTGTAAACTTGCGAAAGAACAACCATAATGTTTTGTTCAGAGTTACGAATATTTCAGAGTTACAAACAACCTCAATTCCTGAGGTATTCGTAACTCTGAGGTTCTACTGCAGGTGCATTTCATATACGTATACACATATAAAACATATATCTTTATCAGCTATACATAGTAAAATGTTATTAATGAGTTACATTGAAGAGCAAGAACTTGTAATAGAAGCGGGCAGATTACAACTATGTATAACATGCAACAATGCAAACTGAAACGTCCTCATTTTGTTTAAAATAAAATTCCTTGCAACAACATTTTTTTTCTTAACTATGAAAGTTGTTACTGTTGCCACATGAACTATAATTACACAAGAAGCAATTTAGAGGCATCAAAAGTGAGAGAGAAAACATAATTATCCAAACATTATAGAAGAGTTAATGATCAAGTATCTCACCTATATCGAAAGCAGGCAAGCTGTCCGATCTGTTCCTGGGGAGATGATCTTCATTAGAAAAAGAAGACACATGTTATCCCCCTTGTTTTAAACGGAGATTAAAAAAAATGTATTCACAGATCTGTCTTCTATAATTTATTCTTTTGATTTCACTGGATCGCTTATCTCAGATTATTGTACTAAGTTACATTTAGTGTAAGATCTCCCCCTCTCTCTGAAGCTACAATAGAACATTCCAAGAGCTTTCCATCTGACATATTTGCTCTCCTAGGAGGAAGCAGAAAAGGAGGAAAAATTCCTTCATCAATCTTGGGGGATTCTACAGTGCCCATCACGATAGTATCTAAGTGCTTCAGCAGTCAAAGATCCAACTGTGCCAGCACCAATGGCTATTGTGCTAGCATGTGTGTTGGCCCAACTGTAACTCTGAAACTGAAACTATTACTAAACACAATCGTCTAATTCCAGCCCTCATAGTTGCATTAATTGTCTCTTTTATAGCTGCAATTGTCATGGCCTAATGGTACCACAGAGAATGAGGGTCTAAGGGCTGAATGCTGACCCACTTCTGGATCCACTAAACACAGGATAACTGTTACCTTCATACGCACCAGGGGGCCTCAAGAAGAGAACTTGGTCTATTCAGTATCTTGTTTTCATACTCAGGATCATTCAGTAAGAGTCAGGAATCTGACCAAGTTTCACATTACTGCTATTTCTGCCCATTGTTTCTCTCTCTTGCCCACCCTCTTTTCTGTTTCTCTCCCTCTTCCCTCTCTTTGTGTCTCTTCCTGTCTGCATTTCCCTCTCAAAAAGCTCCCATTTTCCATTCCTTCCTGTAGATTTTATTTCCTTCCCTCTTGCATGTGCTAAAATAATCAGTAATGAAATAATTCTTACATTTAAACTGTTATAAGTAGTTTTAAGCATCAACACCCAATTAGATTAATTGGGGGTAGGCAGATCACTCCTTTAAGTCATTGTTTTGAGCCGTCTGCAGATTCAAAGACAGTCTTGTAATGGTTTATGCTTATGTCCTGTCTACACTATGAAATTTTTATTTGCATATCTATATTGATGAAGTTATGCCAGTGCAAGTCTCTAATGTAGACACACTGCACTGGGATCGGGGCAATTTACTGGTGTCAGCCCCAGCTTGTACTGGTGCAGCATGCCTAAATTAGGGACTTGTAGTGCTATAACTATACTGATGTGAATTTCCTTAACGTAGATGTTACACTGACAAAACCCCAGCCATGAGGATTGAACTTGGGACCTCTGGAACTAAATACATGAGCCTCTACTGCATGAGCTAAAAGCCAGACTCATTAATCTGTTTTTCTAAGTGGTCTCAGTGCTACCAGATAGGACAGCACACCATACCCAGGAGGTGGGTGGGTTACATAGACAGGACCTCAGGTCGTATGTACAAGGCATATCTTATTATTTGGGATGAGTTTCAGTTGATATGTTTTATTTGCATTTTGATTTTCATAACAAAATCAGAAATGGGAAGAAAAACAGTAGCCACTGGAGTCTGTACATCGTGATGTGCCATCACACAGGAGTATAACCTTTTATAACCCTGACCTATGGTATATGACTGGGGCTATGAAATAAAAAAGAAAAATAGCCTTGCCACAGCACAGTGGGTGTCACTCTCTTATTACTCCCAAGACCAAAGCCAGTAGTATCAAAGAAGCATTGGCCTGAGTGCTCGCTGTACTCCACTTATATTTAATTGAATATATCATTACTGCTCAGCGTGTGTGGGAGTGAGGTCAAGGATTAAACATGGACAAATCTACATATACAGGGGGACATTTCCAGACCTTCGAACAATTATTTGTCTCTTTAATTATCAATAGGAAATTTGCAGCTAAAACCCATTAATCACATTGAGAATACATCATGATAAATATAATTGCACACTTCAAGGATCAAACACTTCTTCCAAATATTAATACATTAAATCCTTCAATATTACTTTTGAGTAAACACTATATTGACATTTCTTTTCCATTTGCCCTTCCTTAACATTTGAGGTCAATGAAGGGCAAATAGCATAGTTAAAGGGCAAAAAGCACCTCTATTTTTAGTAGTGGACTGCTATAAGGGAGGGGTAGGACTTTCTAGAAGAATCCTGTATGAAAATAAAATGCATGCTCATTTTAAGCTCCAGAAACCTAGGAGGGAAAAAATTAAGATAGACTGACTCAAAAATAGACTAAAACTGAAATGTATTACTTCCCATACCAGCTCAGACTAGTTGTCCATCCAGTCAAGCATCCCACTTCCAGCAGTTATTAAAGCAATGCTTCAGGAGATGCGAAACTCCCTTGTAGAACAAACAGCCAGTTGTACAATGCCATGGAATCCTTTCTGAGTGCTGCAAACAATCACTCTATGCCACAAAAGGTGATGTTAGTTGGTCTGATTGCACCAGGAGCATGTGTGTGTGCATAGCTCTCACTGCACTGTAGGTAACAAGTGGGAATCATGCAGGATACTGCTTTCCAAACCAGTGAGTGTGTGGGCTACTCGCTTTGTTTGCAGGATGGAGAGTTATACCTTCCCTTATTTTTAACCTATTCACATACACCAGTGGGTTACCATGCAGGACCATATGTGAAATGAAGACATTATAGTGAAGGCTGCACATTTCAAGCCCAGCATTGTCACTAGTTGGGAGAAACCGTAGGCACAGTTTGACGTTTGTGCCTGCAGTTGTACCTGTGGTGGTAGACTGGCTAGGCTTGTGGGACAGCGCAGTGCCCCCCACCCTGTCCCTGTGACAAAGCATAGCAAATGGCATCAGGCGTGATGCTGTGGGGCGAGACCACCCTAAGACGCGACAAAGGCCCTCTGGCTGATGTCATAATGATGCATGCCGCATGCTGACCACGCCAACGTGTCATGGGGGCAGGCCCACATTCTGATGGTACCATGGCAGCCAGGTTTATGCCACACCATAAGGCAACCTCCTCCCGCCAGTGAGCTGCACCCACGTTGGCAGGACACCGTGGCGTAGAAGACCACCCGAGTCTCTTCAGCCCCCACCCACGGTCACGTGGTGCAATGGCGTGTGGGAGGCAGCGCGAGAACCCACGACGGGGAAAGAACCCTCCACATCCCGCGCACGCGCAGTGCTGTCACTGCCTAGCGAGCCGGCCGCCACCCCCCACATCGCAACGACAGTTGGCGCGGTTGGCGGGGTTGGCGACGAGACAGGGCTCGGAGGCCGAAAACAGTACCTATACGGAGGGTGGCCCAAGCGATGCGAGCCAGTACTAATTACCGTGTGGTGTCGACAGTCTGGCACCCCGTGCTTCCGCCGGGAGCCTGAGGGGGTGGTGTGATGGTGAACCTAAGCCAATCGGAGACTCAGAGACTGCCGGCCTCCGCCTATCAGGAGTGGCGTGTCTCCGGGGTGGCAGTTGAGGAGCCAATTAGAGGTGGAGATGTTGCCCGCTCCTGTCAAACATTCGCACCCGGTAGGGAGCGATATAGAGAGGCATAGTTTGAGTAACCAGCCAATCGAAGGAATGGAGAGGCAAGAGGGTTCATATAGAGCCAATCGGAAGCAAAGAATCTGTTCGCCTCAGCCAATCAGAGGAGCCGGCCCTGTCCTAGGTATTGTGGAGCCGATGGGAAAAGCAGAAATGTGCCCACACCCGCCAATCGGGCGGGGCTGCTGTGCTTGAGCGGCTGATTGTGGCGCTGGCCTCCCAGCGGCAGAGGGCGCAAATACCAGGTGGCCGGGTTTCATCAGCGCAGCTGCCGAGGCAGGAGTGGAGACGGCGCTGTTGTTGTCGTGCTGAGAGCTCGCCGCCGCCGGACCTAGCGAGCAGGTAGGCGGGGGGCTCACCGAACGGGGAAGCTGGCGGCTAGGTCCCCCACCCGCGTGGGGCAGGCTGTCCGTTGCTCCTCACCGCCCCCGGCGGAGGTGGGGGTGCTCTCGGCCCACTTCCCCCGCCACTCCCTCGTTAGGGAGGCTGCTGTTGCCCCTTCGCCGCAGTGTCGAGGTTTGGTTTATTCCCCCCGGCAGCCGGGTTACCCTGGTGCCTCCCTCCTCCTCAGCTCGTGTTAATCTTCTGCTTGGCTTGGTGAAGACCCTCGCGGGTGGTTCTGCGGGAGGCTCCTGATGGCCCCTCGCTCGGGGACGGGCGGGGAGGTGTGAACACGCGACAGGCAATGCTAAGTGCCCGTTGCGAAGTACGGGCCGGGACTCTTTGGGGGTGATCCCTCTGTGGTGTGAACGGAGCGTGTGTGGAACCTCTTCCAACCGCTGACAATGCCTGCTGGGGCTGGAGGGCCCCGGTGAGAGTGGGGAGTGGGGAGGGAGGTGCTGGGGGACAGGCCGCCGCAGCCTGTCAACTCTTTCAGCCTAATTGTGACTTGACAGAACTTCAAAAGCCCCTATCCACTCAGTCTGGTCAGTTTTAAACAACGATTTTCAGTAAGGGCAGGTGTTACAGCCGCTCCCGAGTATGTCAGCTATTTTTTGTGGTTTTACAACTGCATTTTTCTATGGCTTTTAAAATGGCAGTTTTCAGCCCCTGTTGCTGTGTGATGAGACTGAGAAGAAAAAATAATTGGCAAAGGAGGGAAGGTGACTATAAGAAACTCATTATTCAGAGACTGATTGTACGCAAAGTGGTGTCAAATACACCAAGTAGTATTAAAACAGTATTTTAACTGATTTTCAGGTTCACCCTAAAGAGTAGTAAGGAACAGTCACTATTGTTACAGTCACAGTTTGTGGTGTGAGTTACCTTTTCCTTTTGTATATGATATTTATTTCCTGTGTGTTAAGAATGAATTTGTTTGTTTATAATTGGTATGAATTAATTTCTACAAAGTTTAAGAAAAACACCTTAATATATGCAAAGTGCTATCACATTCACAAATTGAGCAATCAGGAGAAATATAGAGAAATACTTAATCCTTCAGTTATAGCAAATGTTACTTGGAAAGTAGTAGGCAAAAAACAAAACAGAAGTGATTTTAAAGTTGATGGTGTCTCTGTAAAGACACATTGTCAGTTGTAGGCATCAGATTTAATTAACTGTGGCTATCTTGGTGAAACTTCTGTCAATATAGTTTTCTTTATTAATACTTTTTCTATCTAAACAAATATTCTAAGCATCTTTCTTTATTAAAAACAAACCTCAAGCACTACCCCTCTAAAACAGCCTGAACTTCATGGTAGTGAGAAGTAACTTTGCAGTGCTGATATCTTCTGTTCTAAGTTTTCAAGGGGTTTTTTAAAATGACGGGAAGTGTGACAGCATAAAGGAAAACAAAACATGATTAGTGTCTTGCCTTGTCATAAGTGGGAAGAATCTAAACATGCTGTAACAAAACACTGCTGATAAATAACTTTTAACATCAGTGTATTATTCAGCAGTTGACATCTAGCTTATTTTCTGTTTCACTTACTATATTTATATGTTTTCTCATAAACACAGTTTAATTTAGTTTCAGTTTAACTACAAACTATTGCAAATAAAGTAGGGGAGTTGGGATATTGCAGTTAAGAGGAATTTTATTAAACAACTCGTCATGGCACAGGACAGTTCACTAATGATTTCTTACTACTAACCATAAGTAATTATCTTAAACTTAATCACTGTGTTTAAAACTAGTAAATACAGATTGTATTTTAAATAATGCCATGTGATTATTTTTTTTTCTGCATGAAATGCAGTTTTGATGGGACTGGGAACAGTGGAGACATCCCTGGGTATATGTGGATGAGATCTCAACCTGGAGCAACTAGGACAGTGTTCCATGTGCTCTCCCTGCTTCTCTCTTCACCTCCCATTTGCTGTCAGTGCTTGTGGTGGGGTTGGTTCTCCTCTCCCCCCCCCCCCCCTTGTGCTGCAAGACGTGGGAAGGGTATCTTGTACTGAATCTGAGCAGTGGGCCTGGCCTGCCCATCACTGATGTTGATGATGGGGCCTGGTAACGAGGCCAAGTGATTGGCTTATGCCTACAGCAACTGGATGGGAAGAGAGATTGCTACTCTCTGCTGCCTAGGTGAGTAGGCATTTTGGGATCCCAATATCAGCCCCACTCTGAATTCAGTTGCTTGATCTCTTTTAATGCCAGAGACTAGGCTGATGGCCAGTTCTGGGATCTAGAAGGGGCTTTTTCTGATATTGCAAAACTGGCAAACTGCCAGCTAGAGGTGGTTTGGGGAGTTTAAATTACAACTGCCACAACTTTAGCAGGTTCCAATGTAATTGGTGGGTTAGAAAGTGTCCACTTGAGGCCCCTTTAACTCAGTGGTTCTGGACACAGCAATGCATTGTAAGGGGATCTGCCTCCATATCTTTTGCAGCTTGTGGCACCATTCATCTTATCACTTCTACCTCTGGCATAGTATAGAGGAGGATAGAGGGTTGGGAATCAGGGTCCCATGGCTGGCCTGAGGACATGGAGTGGGCATGGCCTTGACACCCACTTTAAGGTTTATGACACCCAGGGCCATTGGTGCCAGTGGAGAATGGCACTAGAACAATCCTGCACGGTAGTTTACAGTTTACGCCGAAATCTAGAAAAGCACATACTATTCATTATGATAAGTGTGTGTTCTGAGTTTCAGCTTTCTAGTGTCAGCTGTTTTCACTAGTGGTGCATGGAGGAGAGAGAGAGAGATCATAATAACTGTTTTCACAAAGGGGGAAGGGTAGTGTGTGTAACTGATATGACTGGTTGAAATAAGACACCCCCCCCCCAAACCAAAACCCCCAACCAAAACAAAACCCCCCACAGATCTTGGGGTAGACACCAACTATGGAAAGTGTTCAACCTAGAAGATGAACGTTTAAGAATTATAATCACACTTTGTACTTGCTTATAATAGAAAAATTTTTAACCTTTGCAGAAGCAGTCACTAGAGCTCTAATAATCTGAATGAAAACTGTGTCTTTTTAACAGTCTTGTTGTTCTTCATCATTGAAACTGAACTACAGGGCAGTAAATTTGAAAATTATATCGACAAAATTGTTTCCTAAAATCCACTCCAAAATGAAGAATTTTTAAGTAACGTTCTTATCTTACCAGGTCATGATGTGAAGTTATTTTAGTAAATAATTTATCTTTGTTAGCTACTGCACGTGTTAAGCATGGGGCATGCCATATTATATGAAGTCTTTTTTACAGATCTTTGCTCACCTATGTCAAGATATATGTATATCCCACAGTGCTCTGCAAAGCTAAGCGTAGCTTTTGGCATTAGCGAATATAAAGCCTGTAAAAGGCAAGATACATTTGTTCTGTGTCCTAGTACAGGTACCGTCACAGTTTAAAATATAGTATCCAAAACAGAGATAAGGAGAGGTACAGAACAGCAAGTTAAGGAACTGATACAAACTGGTGGGTAGGATCTTAAGTGACATATAAAATGCTTTATAACTTGTAAGCAATTGTGCTATAAATATAAGTGGTTGGGGGCATAATTCAAAGCACCCCCACTGTGGAACAGCACTGCAAGAAATCATCCGAAGAAGTGGGCTGTAGTCCACGAAAGCTTATGCTCTAATAAATTTGTTAGTCTCTAAGGTGCCACAAGTACTCCTGTTCTTCTTACTGCAAGAAATGGCTTTCCAGAAGGATTGGTATTTTGTTAACTCTTTCCTTTCTGTATTGTACTGCTTTTTTGGGGGGGCTATGTTTGGTTAATTGATCTCTTAAGCATTCTTAATAACAAACCATATGTGTAGTCAACTGGCTACACTTTTAGACAATATTTTGCAGCATTCTGTTCGGGTCTTTGACAGTTTTACCCTTTTCAAACAATCAAAAATTGAGAGGAAGTTAATAAAGATGATAGTCTTATTGTTAGCAACTGTTTTCTATTAATTGAGGTTTTCATTAGCTTGACTTAAAATGACTTTTTTAATACTACACTCTGAGGTTGCATACATAGGTCTTAAAGTTTGTGATATGCTAATTCTTGAAACTGGTCAGACCTGCTGAATTCTGGCTATTGCCCCTAAATACAGTTTTTTGCAACTCTAGTGTCTAACGTTTCTATTTTATAATTAATGTTTCTGGCTAACAGTTTTCTTGCTTCAAAGAGTCTTTTGCTAACCTAATTTGTGACCTTGGGCAAGTCACTTAACTTCTGTATCAAAGTTTCAGTTTCCCTATTTTGCAAAGGGGGATAATGATACTTGCCTTCCTTTGTAAAGTGCTCCAGGATCTTTGGATGAGAAGTGCTGTATAGAAAATGTGTGGTGCTGATTATTTGTTTTGAGTTTTAGTAGTTGATCAAAGTGATCTACTTTCACTGACATTCGTCATATGAATATCAGAGGTGGCTGCATATTTGGTGATAATGCAGTTCTGTACATTTCATGTGGATGGAGTGTACCTTATTCTCATGATGAATTTCTTTCCTAGATCTTCATGACAGTTTTGTTATTGTTGAGTCCAAATTTCTTGTACCTAAAGAAGAATCTCTGGCACATTCTGGATGTTAGAGCAAGCCTTTAAAATGTTCATTGAGTGCATCAGATATTGCAGAAAATAGAAGAGGCTCCTGTCTTGTCCAATGGTGGAGGGAAAGGAAGTGTCCAAGCCTTTTACATCAGGGTGAATCAAATGGGCTATTGAGGGTAAAAAGTGTACTTGCAAAAATTGATGAGGAAAACAAAACCGCAAAAATTTGGTGACAGCTTGGGGTATTTAGTAAAAAAGAAAAAT
Source organism: Malaclemys terrapin pileata (assembly GCF_027887155.1). Taxonomy (NCBI): domain Eukaryota; kingdom Metazoa; phylum Chordata; order Testudines; family Emydidae; genus Malaclemys; species Malaclemys terrapin. The sequence continues at coordinate 65,524,613 of NC_071514.1, read as the reverse complement.
CTGATAGTACAGCTCAGGAAGGAGAGGTTGATGCTGAAGACTTCACTTACTACACTGCCTTCCATTGATGACTTTCTTAGGAACAAGTTGTCCCATTGTGTTTAAGAGTTGCTGGTAGAATGCCCTTCTGGAGGGAGGCATTGCCTAGGTTATTCATTAGTGGTATAAGGTCTTTTTCTGTGAAATAGGATGAATTCTTGTCCTTCATGGTGAAGATGACTGTCTGTTCAAAACAGTTTTGCTAGTCAAGATTTAGTGGCTGAGGAGTAATACATATATTTATTTATTTATTTTGGTCACCTTCACAGCAGTAATTCAGGAATTTTATTCCATAGTCAGGCAGGGCTTTGGAGCTGTGCTCCGGCTCTGTTCCAGCTCCATGCAAAAACCTGCAGCTCCACTGCTCTGGAGCTGCTCTGCGCTCTAGCTTCGCTCCAAAGCCCTGCAGTTCTGAGTGGACCTTGAAGTAGTGGTGCTCCAACCTGCTGCCTTTACATTTCATCTATTCTTCTTCATTGGACAGCAACCTTTGGGGAATAGTATGGACTATGAAGGCAATGGTTTTTAACAATCTGTGGTTATAAGGTCTTGTCAAACTAACTGTTCACTGGCTCTGTGGAAGAGGAACACTGTCCATCACAGCTTTTTGGAAATCCACTCTCTGGAGACAGCTTTGTGATGTAGTCCTTAGATAGGGAGATGAAAAAGTTCCGATCTTTGTCAGAAATGGTGTGTGGACTAGCAAAAGTTGTGGGTACCTTTGTTGTCCTCCTCTAGGCCAGTTGGATCAGTGAACATCTGACTGTGCAAGTCCGACTCAAGATAACTTGGCTGAATCTCATGGTAATAGTGGATATGAGATTTTGTGCCAGACTTGAAGATGTCATCTGAGCAAGTATTCAAGTCACCTGGTACAATTAATGTTGGTGATTTAATTATTTATTGCAGTAACTCCTCACTTAACATTGTAGTTATGTTCCTGAAAAATGCTACTTTAAGTTAAGCAAATCCAATTTCCCCATAAGAATTAATTTAAAGAGGGGTGGTTAGGTTCCAGGGAAATTTTTTTTTGCCAGACAAAAGACTTAGACATATATATATACACATACACACACACGCTCTATACGTTTTAAACCAACAGTTTAATACTGTGCACAGCAATGATGATTGTGAAGCTTGGTTGAGGTGGTGGAGTCAGAGGGTGGGATATTTCCCAGGGAATGCCTCACTGCTAAATGATGAACTAGCACTCGACTGAGCCCTCAAGGGCTAACAAGTTGTTAATGTGGCCTCACTCTACAAGGCAGCACGAATGGAGGGAGGGGAGACAGCATGGCAGAGAGAGACAGACACACACACCGTGTGTGTGTGTGTGTGAGAGAGAGAGAGACGCACATTGCCCCTTTAAGGATGCTGACCCCTCTCCAAGTACACTGCCTTTTTAAGTGGATTAGCAAGTTGAGACAGCAGCTGCTGCCAGCAAGCTCCCTTGTCCTGAGCCCTGTAGTGTCGTCCTGCCCCGCTCTGTGGAAATGGGGTGCAGGAGTGTGGGGGGGAACCCTGACATTAGCACCCCTCTTCTCCCCCCCCGCACAGCAAGCAGGAGGCTTCTGGGAGCATCTCCAAGGCAGACAGCAGGAGCAACAAACGGCAGTGGGGGCAGGGACAGATGAACTGCCTGGCAGTTGATATCCTGCTGGGCGTTTGCTGCACAGGGAACTTAGGGGGGCTGCTGGTCCACCCTGGTTCCAAGCCCCCACCAGCTAGCTCCAACAGGCTGCTCATTCTGCAAGCAGTGGACAAAGCAGGCGGCTGCCAAACAACATTATAAGGGAGCATTGCACACCTTTAAATGAGCATGTTCTCTAATTGATCAGCAACAAAACAACATTAACCAGGACAACTTTAAGTGAGGAATTACTGAACTTATTTGTATTATGGTAGGCAGATAGGGGCCTCAGGTGACTGTCTAAACATGTCAAAGGAAGTGTTCCTTGCCTGAAAGACCTCACAATCTAGGCTTTTGACAAGGTATAGCAGGCAGGTGAAACAGACAAACAGGATTAGGGAGGAAATGAAGTAAGTTTTACACACCAGGCAGTAGTCTCAATTCACCACCTGCCTAGTATTGCCAACTCTAGTGACCTTATCATGGGTCACACAGGTTTGGCTGGGGTTGGAGCAGTGTTTATGATGGTGCAAAAAGCTCAGGCCCTCGCAAGTTTCAGCCATGCCTGGTGGGGAAACCTTTTCTGACTGGCTGCTTTCCCCAGTGTCATGCTTTCTGGGGAAGAGCAGCCAATTAGCAAGCATACAGAGTCCTCTCTATCTCCCCTCAGGAGCAGACACCATTCTTCTAGGAAGGAGGCGGGTGCAGAAAGAGCCCAGCAGCTCAGGGTGGCTCTGCTCCTTCTGCCTGTCTTGTGAGCAAGTGAATGGTTCATCAGCTGCTTCCCCACTTTACTCTCCTTCACTGCAACACCAGGTTTTGGAGGGGACAGGAGTGGGTGAAGAACCCCAGGTGCTGCCTGCCAGCCCGGAAGGGGAGGTGGGAGACCCTGCTGCAGCTCCTCTAGGCCGGGAGTGGTGAGTGAAGAGCCCCTGAGGTGCAGGAAGAACAGAGATGAGGCCGGGTGGGGTGAGGGCTAGAGAATTAATGAGATAGTGGGTAGACGGAAGGGGGATGGGCAGATGTGGGGCTGAGAGCTTCTGTAGCAGGTGCCAAAATCATGTTGATAAATTTGAGAGTAGTGGCACCATTAATTGTGTCTCACATTCATACTGGGGGTGGATGGGTAAAGTCAAGGATCAAAAGATAGACAAAAACCTCAACATATTCTCTGCTTTTAAAAATCTTGGGTTTTGGGGGGGGCCAATCTCATTTTTTTAGGGTTCAAATAATTGATTTTTGACCTTTGGGCTGACAACACTGCTAATATCGATCTGTTCAACAGTGGCTCTGATGCACAACAGCTCTGGCAGTTGTATGTTTGGGAGAAGAAAAGCAATCTGGATAATGCTAGGATTTCCATATCAGACTGTTCTGTGGTGTACATGCTAGAGAACTCAAGGAGTTCATCCGAGGTCAAATACTAATACTATTGCCACTCCATCTCCCTTGTTCTCTCTGTAAGATTGTATGTACTGAGGAGCCTGGTGGCATGAACTATACCAGAATAAAACTGGTCCTATCATTTGCCAAGGTCTTGATGATGTATGCAGACTTGTTCTATGGTGTACATACAATGGATGGGGTGGGCAAGATCAATCTGTAAATAATGTTGGTATTGTAGACATCATATTAGTTGTCATAGACCTGAGTTTTGGGAAGTTGCCTCTCTTTTTGTGGGAAGGTGGTGGCAGATATGTCCAGCCTGGCTTTGATGTTTTCCTACATGACAGTTCCTTCTTGTATCTCCTCACGCTTACTGTGACTGGAATTTGGAAGTTTAATCCATGGAGTAGTGAAGATGGGAAGCAGAGATGCTTACATGCCCAGATAGAAGTATTTGCATGCTGCCTTTTGGCATGTGTGCTTGGAATTGCTTACCATTATGCCATGTGCATCTACTATACAATACTTTACAAAGTTTATTTTGTATCTGTCTTGCCTGTATCTCAAAACACTTGAGAAGTGAGTGATAAAGTCATAGAAAAGAAAGTTAAATATAAAACAGTGGAGAAAATGTTAAAGTATATTGTCCTAGGCTTTTATGGTGTATTTCCTATCCTGGAAAAGGATCATTGAAGGTTGCCTTTGTACCCAAATGAATGAATAAACTTGGAGTAGTTTGTATCAGTGGCATATTCTTAATCTTAGCTATAATTGACTTTCTGTTTTATCTCTTTGGTATCAAGGGTCACAATAAGAAATTCTGTACATTCAGTGGAACAGAGAACTTGAGGTCCTTCCACTAACTTTCTTTATGACTTTAGGGACTTTTTCAACTCTGTGCGACATTTTAGGCATGGTTAAAATGGGAATAATTCTTATACCTTACAGTGATGATGTAGCTTTTTAAGGTCCTTGGATGAAAGGCATTAGAAAAATGCAAGGTATTAACAGTAAATGCTTTAGGGTTACTTCTAGATTTTTATTAAAGTTGCTCATCTGGAAAATCTACCTTTTGGCTGAAGTATCTTATAGCCTGGAATTTTCTCAGCCTAGAAGTGTGTGTGTTTAAAGTTTGAACAAATTATCTTCACCTGTTCCACAGGTTGAGTTTATAGGTTGAGCATGGTAAAGGTCAAAAGTGCGTAAATAACAGATGACTGTTTTTGTTTAGGTTTGTTGCCCTTTTGTGAGAACTTCATCCGAGAACAAAATGTTACTCATGGTTGCTTCCTCTTCTTTCTGAGCAGTCAAGAACATTTGTTTAGGATAGGAATCCATTTCCACAGTCCTCTTTCTCTGTAGCATAGTTCAATTGTCAGTGTGGACAGTTAGAGCTTTTTGGATGAAGCTTTGAATTGGCTCTAAATTTTCATTTGAACTGATTAGTATAGATCCATGCTAGTCTAAGTCTATTGGCCCAGCCTGAGAGGCTTGTTCCTGTGGGCTCCAAAATGCTGTGTAGATATATACCCTTAGGCTCCTAAATAACTCAAATGCTTTTGAAAATTTTCTTATTTTCTTTAAATGTTACAGTACAGATACCCCAATTACTGTTGTCAGGGGTGTTGTATGAATTATAGGAAAAAATGTATTTGTGCATTGAAGAGGAGCGAGACCAATTGATAAGGACATGAGAGAGGCCATACTGGATCAGACCAGTGGTCCACCTAGCCCAGTATCCTGTCTTCCAACAGTGGCCAATGCCAGATGCTTCAGAGGGATTGAATATAATAAGGCAATTATTGCATGATCCATCCCATGTTGTCCAGTCCTAGCAACTGATCTATGGATGCACTTAGCATTTTCCATTGGCACGTTAGACAACTTTTCTAATAGCTGCACACATAATTTATAAACATATCATGATTAAATTCCCCAAATCTATTTATCATAAAATGACTTTTGGGGAGAAATATATCCTTTTACAACTATGCTGAGTGTAATAACTTTTTAAACTATGCATTACAAATATCTAAAGTATTTCACTTTCAACCAACCATTACAAATTACTTCCTTTCCACATGAACACTTGTTGGACAATGTCTTCTTAACTTATCAGAATCCTCCTTTCTTCTTGGTTGTCTGAATATGATTTTTCCTGAGGGCTATTCTTCCTATATTAGGAAAATTAATGAAATTAAATGGGAACTTGATAGAAATATAGAATCCTTTAATTTATTACATACAGTTTTTAAACTTTATAATTTTTTTTAAACAAAATAAATTCAGCTCTGTTTAAAAATAAAACAAAAACCCTTCCTTTTCCTCCAGAAGGAAGCACAGCTTAACTGTACACTTATATGGTAACTTTCAGCATTGAGCAAGTTCTGTTCTAGGAGCAATCTTACTCAACCATAGTTTGAAGAAATATATCTTGCTGTTAATTCCGTCATTTCAGAATCGGTATTGCTCTTGCATTGCAGTTAGAGGGCAGATAGAATTGCATTGGCTATTGGGCCACGCTTAGGGCATTCTTGTATTGAAACTGGTGTGCTGTATTGCTTTTTTGTCTCTTTTTATATAAGGAGTGACTTATGTGTATTTTTAAGATTGTCAGGAACACCAAGAGCATTGAATGTAGACACTCCTTTATTGTAATGGCGGGGGGATGAAGAGAAATAATTTGATGATCTGAACAAATGATTAAACTTTAATGGATATAGGACCATTAAACAAGATAATAAGACCAATGAGTTAAATTGAATGATATTTTAACTACGGTTATAAATTATTAAATGGTCAAACAGAAAGCATTAGTCTTACCTTTAATCCCCAGCCCTGGGCTGGCCCGGCCGGAGGGCCCCAGCCCCTTTCCCTTTAACCGGTTAAAGGATCTAATTTTAAGTTTTAAACAGTTAACTTTTTAAACAATATTTACATCCCTAATTTCAACAATACCTCTAGTTTCTTCCAAGGCTTAATCAGATTAATTTGTATTAAAGCTATGACACAAAAGACAAATGTCTACACTTGAGCTCTTTCTGGGTTTGTCAAAGGAAAGCCAAACATTGTGATGGATTTTAATTAATGTGTGTTGATCACAAAACTGAGAGGCTTACTAATTAGAATCCAATTATCTTGCTTTTAAATCTATCAGCAGTTAGGAGATGAAGATGCGAAAACATCTCTCTAGATTTTGTCTTCATATGGTATCCTTCATATTGGAGGGTATTCCAACATATTTTTCAGTAATAAATGAAACAGTATTACAAGTTTATTTCCCTTGCAGGAAATACAACAGCAGTATTGGTGCAAAATATTTTGTGAGCATCTGGTGGTAGTTTAGCAGTAGTGCAGTGAATTTGTTTTTTGAGAATAGGGTTGGGCATTTGACTGGTCCAAAAATCTCCCATAAATGTAAACAAACTTGTTTGTCTTAGCAATTGGCTGAAGAAGAAGTAGGACTGAGTGGACTTGTAGACTCTCGAGTTTTACATTGTTTTGGTTTTGAGTGCAGTTATGTAAGAAAAAAATCCCTACATTTGTAGGTTGCACTTTCATGATAGAGATTGCAGTACAGTACTTTGTATGAGAGGAATTGAAAAATACTGTTTCTTTTGTTTCTTATTTTTACAGTGCAAATATTTGTAATAAAAATAGTGAGCACTGTACTTTGTATTTTGTGTTGTAATTGAAATCGATATATTTGAAAATATAGAAAAACATCCACAAATATTTAATAAATTTCAATTGGTATTCTGTTTTCTAACAGTGCGATTAATCACTATTAATTTTTTTTAATTGCGATTAATTTTTTTTAGTTAACTTTTTTTACGGCTGTTGATTAAGCGCAGTTAACTCACACAATTAAGACTTTATGATCTCCAGTAGGCTTAACCATAGGTACTTATGCCAAATTACAAAAAAAGTTACTTAACTGAGTTGTTTTAATTCAGAATAATTAGAGACAGAATGAAATGAAGTTATAAAAAATGAAAGAATGGCACCATGATTACTCCTGGGGGAATTTTAAGCCTAAAAATTATGCGCACAATATTTTAAAATTCTGCAAAATTCTGTATATTTTATTAGTCAAAATAACACTATATAATCACACGGGTTTGTTATTTTGGTAATTTATTTCAGCAACTACATCTGTAACAATACAGACACACAATTTCCTGCAGGAGCAGAGTTAAAGAAACCCCTGTTTCCTATGCCCCTTTCCCCTCAGAGCCCAGCAGGGGGGTGCCCCTCCAGCCCAGACACCTGCACCCCTTCTTCCTTCAGAGCTCAGCTGGAGGTTCTCCCCAGCCCCGATACTTGCACCCCACCTCCCCCAGAGCCCAGGGATCCAGAGGGAGTAACAGCCTGATGCTGGGTCCTAGGCTTGTGTGGAGTTTCCTGTATGCTGCCTCCTTCCTTCAGGGTGTGCCAAGAATTGCAGCTGCTGGGAGTCCTCCATCTCCTCCTCCTCCTGCTTTCTCTCCCCCTCCCCACCCTGGTGTCTTCTACTTGTAAGCTAGGCTCTGCTGGGTCCAGTGGCCCCTAGTGGTGGCCAGGACCTCCAACTCATTTCTGTGGGAGAAAAAGGAAATCCTGCACTCACAACATTAATTTCTGCGTAAATTCTGCATGTGCAGTGACGCAGAATTCCTCCAGGAGTACTTGATGGAATCAAAGAGGTAGCCATAGCCTATGTTAGGGCATTCTTGCTGGAATATTTGACCAGGGTCAAATAAGTGTTCAACTGACAGCTTGCCAAGCTTGTTTGAAACTGTAACGTGGTCCTTCGCCATTTAGAGTGGACAAGTCCACAAATAGCCAGAGCACTTACCACTATTTGGTAGTGGTTAGCCTGGCTATTTTTGCAGAGGTGCTGACACACTTCACTTATAAATCTATCTAGTCCTTTATGAGTGCAGGAATAACTTTCTCAGCAGGTGAGAGGAATAGAAACAGAGATTGGCTGGGAGGTACTCTTTGAAATTGTTGCATGCAACTCGGGGGGGTGGGAGGGAAGAGAATGTTGGGTTAGTCACTCGGCTTATACCCACCCTGGTATGAACTTAAGTTTAATGCATTGTCTGGAAAAAATGTCTTCTCGTTCCTACTTCAGTGCAGAATCAGCATTGTTATTGAACCTCGCCCTGGTATGAGATTTGAACCTTCTCGTCTAGAGGCAAATATGCTAGCGAGTGGGCCATGTTAAAAGCCTCTGTTTATTCTTTCAGAAACTGCAGAATTAAAAAGTGGATGTGCGGGGTAACATGTCCAGTGTACCTGAAGACAGAAGCATCAGACAGCAGGACATCAAGAAAGGATTGCAATTTATACAGTAAGATCTTATGACAGATGTTCTTATAGGGTTTTGTGTGTGTGTGTGTGTGTGCGCGCAGTCCTACTTAAAATGTGGCTAGTCCTTTTATTTATACTGTCTTTTTAAAGAGTGAGATAAGGGTGAGCTTTTGGCCAATCAAACTTCATTTTGTATGCACATTTCAACATACTCTTGTTTTAAATGTTTAGTGGCTTCAAATTGACCTCCCATTTGCTTTAACAAAAGTAGGAGATAGGTCTCCTGTTTTCATGTGGCATTGTGTGTCATTGGGGTAAGCCAGGTGAAGCACTTTGAAGAGCGAAGACTGTTACTCCAAACAGCAGTTGTCGAATATGGGGAGAGAAAAGAACACCTGTATGTTTGGGGAAGCTGTGAGTGTAGTGCAGATAGTGAAAGTGTGCTCCAGAGGAGCTCAGCAGGCTATTTGTAGTAACATCTGCTGACCTTGAATGTTAGTTGGTAGGGCAATTCCCATCTTTTCATGTTCTCTGTATGTGTATATATATCTCCTTACTATATGTTCCATTCTATGCATCCGATGAAGTGGGCTGTAGCCCACGAAAGCTTATGCTCAAATAAATTTGTTAGTCTCTAAGATACCACAAGTACTCCTGTTCTTTTTTTTTTTTTTTCTTGAATGTAGAGTTCATCTCCTATCTATGTGCCTAAAAGCCCTTTTAATGTAATACTGGAGGAGGAAACGGTGAGGGCCTGTGTTTTCCCATCATACACAGCCCCTTCTCAAAGCAGGATATTTGCCTACTCCAACCTGGAAATGGAGTGGGAGGAGAGGCCTTGGAGAGCAGAAGACACGCAAGCTTTCCTCTCTTATCACAACGTGGCAGTTCAGACAGGCTGCTGGGAGAAAGAGCAGCTCTTTAAACCTCAGAGAGAGGAATGGGGTGCTCCAACATGGAAGGCTTGTTTCCCCGCAACCGGCCTACTGAGCTCCTTAGTCCATCCCAGCTATCGCTATTTTCAGGGGAAGGGAAATTCTTCCCTTTCCCATTTATAGACTGCCACAGATTCTCAATGGAGCAAAAGTAAGGTGATCCTTCCTGTGCTCTTTACCTCCCAATATTGTTTAGTTGCAGTTTGAAGCAGAAATGGTCTTGTCTCTCTTCAGTTCCCAGGGCAGCACTGGCTGCTTGAGGAAGTGATTACCCACCCTGTACTGATGTCAGAATGTATCTGATCAGGGTGTGGGAGTTCTATGCTGATTAAAATTATAGAAGTGGGAGGGGGTCAGTTAGCGCCCCCAAACATTTTTTTTTCTCTCTCTTTCTACCTGTCCCCCTCTCCTGTGTATGTAGGGATGCATTTTCAAAGACTACATTAAGGTTGCTGAATCAAGTACTTGGAAGTTAGGAAATGCCAGAATTAAGGCTGACCATGCACCCTTAATTTAGGCTATTGGTGCATAAGCATTACAATAGTGTGCAATCATGTAATTAACAGCTACTCTTTTCCCTAGGACTCCTGCCTCATTAGTATACAAAAGGGATGGTGCTCAGGGAATGTATTAGTTTTGTCTGTAGCACTCAGAACCCTTAAGTTGAATATTTGTTTTTAACAATCTATTCATTTACAAAATTTGCTTATCTTTAATTCCTAGGTCTACTTTGCCCTATCCAGGGACACAAGAACAGTATGAGGTAATGGAGTTATTTTCTGAAATCTATTAGAAACATATGATTCTATAATGGGTGGAAATCTCTTCCTTGTGGTGGTTTTAAAAAAACAAAACAAAAAAACAAAAAACTTGCAAAGTTTTTCTGAGGGTCTAAGTGACATTTTTACTAGTTTTTAATAGTGATAAACTACAGTGGTATTTACCTTTCACTATCTTGTCCCACCCTGCCATGTATATAATCAAATATTTGAATGCACAGAAATAACTTGTATAGTAGCTCAGAGAGAATTTTTTAACTGCCAGTTCACTCAACCTTGGGCTACAAATTTAGATCCTACAATTTCAAGAATCAAGCTCGTGTTCTATTTTCAGTAAAATTAGTTTAGCACCTCATTGCTGGTCAGGAGGAAATAGCTTCACCATATGAATCTACCAGCTTCTTTCTGAAGTTGTAGATAACTGGTAATTGGTATTAAAACTCTCCTTTCTCAGTGGTTTGAGTCTTGGACATGAACGGGCAATTGGTCTGATCCAAACATTTCCCTTCTGAGACTTCAGTGTGAAATACCAGAATCTGAATAAATTTTTTATATAATATATATATATATATATAAAAAAAATAGTGTGTGTGTGCGCGCGCGCGTCGTACATCTTTCATGAGCTGCTTTGTCAACAGTTGTGGCCCTACATTTATGTCTAGGTTCTTTTGGTAATGAGTACCTTACAAATGCCTAAATAATACTTCTCTTGCTACTTTTATATAGTGTATTTTCTTTTAACCTGGAAACCAATCTTTGCATTCAATTTTTTTCCCATTAACTTGTTGCGAGAAAATTGTGAGTTATGTATTCAGAAGTATGAAATGTTTGCAGAGAGTTCTTCTGTTCATGAGTGTTTCTTTGTTCCAGTTATTCATACAAGAGCTTGTTAGAAATCTCTTCAATGAAGGGAATGATGCATACCGAGAAGGTGATTGGGGAAGGTCACTGAGCCACTATACAGAAGCTTTAAACATATCAGATTATGCCAATTCTGAAGAAATCCACATTTCCAATGAAATACTAGAGAAGCTGCATGTAAACCGGATAGCATGTTACTCAAATTTGGTAAGTTATTTTTATTTAAGCTTTTGCTACTTTTCAGATAGAGTACATTAACAAAACATGAAGCCATAGAAAATTCACTAGTAGATAAAGGGCTCTTGGTTATGGTTTGAGAATTGTCAAAACTCGAAGCTTCTCTATCTTCTCTCCTTTAAATATGTAAGCATGTGTCTTCTAGATATTGTTAGACAATAATACTAGAAGTATCCTACTAATATAAAATGGTCATACCAGGCCCAAATGCTGATAAAGCGATAGGTTCATCCTTCAGATAGGATTTGTACAGCTAATATTCCCACTTCCCTACTGTCTTTTTGCCTGTGGGTGGACATGGTTCTTGGGGGGAGGGGGGGAAGAGGGGGATCTTAATGACCCCCTATTTTCACTGGGCTTTATACTTCGGTTACACGTGGTCCTTTTCAACCAGGGTGACCTATGTAGTTAGCATAAGTGTATATATAGTACCAGTGCTGCTCCTTAATTGTCTAGAAAAGTTGCTAATGAATGAGGCAATGTACTTCCTCCTCACACAAATAATCTGTGGTGCCTCTTCTAAAATTTTCCATTTGTCATTTACCATTAGTGATCCATTTACTGGTACATCAACAGCTATAAAGTACAAAGAATTAATGAACCAAAGGCATTATTACTGTTTCTTTCCTGTCCAACTACATAAAGAAAATCCTGTCTTATTTCCAGAATGAATTTAAAATAAAATCTTAAACTTATACTACTTCTACCTTTGATTCATCCAGAACTGAACTATCCAGAATCTGTCCAAGTAATAGAGCTGTTTGTCTTTCTGCTAGCCAGATACACTGCACTTCTGTCAAATAATATAAACTAGGATCATGAGGCTTAGTACAAGCAGGCTTTAGTATTTTTGCTGCGTGAACTCTCACTTTGTAAGGTAACTACTCTGCCGTGCTACCTGGTTGAATTATGTTTTAGCTGGACTACAAAGAGGGTTCTAGCATACTTTGGCAAAATACTGTCTTCATTTGCAATCTGACTGCACAGCATTCCATGCTTATAGTAAGAACAATAAACCAGCTGGTGAATTTTGGGTCAGAGTTACTCACTTTTATCCAGAAGTAAAACATTAGGAAAAAGGAATATCCTAAGAAGATAGCTTACTTGGGAACTGTACAGTTTTTCAGCAGTTTTTTTATTTAAATATAGGCTATTTGAATCTACTGCTCTAGCAACAAAATATTATTTGTTGAATAAGCCCTTAAACTTTTTTCCTTTCTCACAGAGATTGCATGATAAAGTTCTAGAAGATTGTGAAATAGCTTTAAGATTAAATGAAAATAATTTCAGAGCTCTGTATCGGAAATCCAAAGCCTTAAATGAATTAGGAAGGTATAAGAAGGCTTATGATGTTGTAGCAAAATGCTCTCTGGCTGTACCACAAGTAAGTAAATTATATGTTGTTAAATTTACTTTACAAATAATGTTCTGGAAATAGCTGGTACTTTATGTAGTGCAATGTTTTCTCCAATACTTATTCATTGTACAGTAACTCCTCACTTAAAGTCGTCCCGGTTAATGTTGTTTCATTGTTACGTTGCTGATCAACTAGGGAACATGCTCGTTTAAAGTTGTGCAATACTCATTTCTAATGTCATTTGGCAGCCGCCTGCTTTGTCCACTGCTTGCAGGAAGAGCAGCCTGTTGCAGCTAGCTGGTGGGGGCTTGGAACCAGGGTGGACCGGCAGCCCCCCTATCAGCTCCCCACTCCCCTAAGGGTATGTCTACACTACGAAATTAGTTCGAATTTATAGAAGCCGCTTTTATTGAAATCGGTTGTATACAGCCGATTGTGTGTGTCCACACATAAAATGCTCTAGGTGCTCTAGTCGGCGGACCGCGTCCACAGTACAAGGCTAGCGTCGACTTCCGGAGCATTGCACTATGGGTAGCTATCCCACAGCTATCCCACAGTTCCCGCAGTCTCCGCCGCCCCTTGGAATTCTGGATTGAGATCCCAATGCCCGGATGATGCAAAACAGTGTCGCGGGCGGTTCTGGGTACATGTCGTCAGGCCCCTCCCTCCCCCGTCACAGCAACGGCAGACAATAGATTTGCGCCTTTTTACCTGGGTTACCTGGGTTACCTGTGCAGACAACATGGAGCCCGCTCAGCTGAGCTCACCGTCACCATATGTCCTCTGGGTGCCGGCAGACGTGGGACTGCATTGCTACACAGCAGCAGTTGCTAACTGCCTTTTGGCGGTAGACGGTGCAGTAGACTGGTAGCCTTCATCGGCGATCTGGGTGCTGGCAGCCGTGGGGCTTGCCTTTTGGCAGTAGATGGTGTATTACGACTGTTAACCGGCCTATTACAAGTCGGGTCATCGCACGTTAGCAGAGTCTTCCCTGAGCAGCCGATCGTGCAATAGGCCTGAAGACCATCGTCATACACCGCCCCGTATTTGCTGCCAAGCACCCAGAAAGATGCCGAGGGCTATCAGTCACGCTGCACCGTCGTCTTAAGATGTAAAAAATAGATTTGCTCTGTATTCATTTGCTTCCCCCTCCCTCCATCAAATCAACGGCCCGCTAAACCCAGGGTTTTCAGTTTAATCTTTGGGGGGGACCATTCTGTGTGACAGTTGTTTGTGTCTCTCCCTGATGCACAGCCACCGTTCTTGATTTTAATTCCCTGTGCCTGTACGCCATGTCGTCACTCGGCCCGCCCTCCCTCCTTTCCCTAGTCCGTCAGATACTACGTTTGCGCCACAGCTCAGAGAGCCGAGAAGCGGTTCGCGCCTTTTCTTTGAATTCTGGGTTGAGATCCCAATGCCCAGATGATGCAAAACAGTGTCGCGGGCGGTTCTGGGTACATGTCGTCAGGCCCCTCCCCCCTCGTCACAGCAACGGCAGACAATAGATTCGCGCCTTTTTACCTGGGTTACCTGTGCAGACAACATACCACAGCAAGCATGGAGCCCGCTCAGCTCAGCTGAGCTCACCGTCACCATATGTCCTCTGGGTGCCGGCAGACGTGGGACTGCATTGCTACACAGCAGCAGCTGTTAACTGCCTTTTGGCGGTAGACGGTGTAGCATGAGTGATAGCTGTGGGGCTGGCAGCCGTAGGGCTGCATTGCACCTGCCCCTTGCCCTTTGGTAGGAGATGGTATATTATGACTGGTACCCGTCGTCGTCATACTGGAGTGGCTGTCAATCATGGCCACCTGGGCAGACATGTTTCGATGATGATGGCTACCAATCGTAATATACTATTTTCTGCCAATTGCCCATTGCCCAGTATTGTCTGCTAAGCACCCAGAAGAGGCCGAGGGCGATGCTGGGTGCTAGCGGACGTGGGGCTGGCGGACGTGGGGCTGCATTGCTACACAGCAGCAGCCCCTTGCCTTTTGGCAGATGATGGTATATTATGATTGGTATCCATCATCATCGTACTGGAGAGGCTATCACTCATGCTGCACCGTCGCCTGCCAGCTTAAGATGTAAAAAATAGATTTGTTCTGTATTCATTTGCTTCCCCTTCCTCTGTGAAATCAATGGCCTGCTAAGCCCAGGGTTTTCAGTTTAATCTTTGGGGGGACCATTCTGTGTGACAGTTGTTTGTGTTTCTCCCTGTTCCTGTACCTGTACACCATGTCGTCACTCGGCCCTCCCTCCCTCCCGCCCTCCCTCCTTCTCCTGGTCCATCAGATACTACTTTCGCGCCTTTTTTCTGACCAGGCGCCATAGCTAGCACTGGGATCATGGAGCCCGCTCAGATCACCGCGGCAATTATGAGCACTATGAACACCACGCGCATTGTCCTGGAGTATATGCAGAGCCAGGACATGCCAAGGCGAAACCCGGACCAGGCGAGGAGGCGATTGCAGTGCGGCGACGAGAGTGATGAGGAAATTGACATGGACATAGACCTCTCACAAGGCACAGGCCCCAGCAATGTGGAAATCATGGTGTCACTGGGGCAGGTTCATGCCGTGGAACGACGATTCTGGGCCAGGGAAACAAGCACAGACTGGTGGGACCGCATCGTGCTGCAGGTATGGGACGATTCCCAGTGGCTGCGAAACTTTCGCATGCGTAAGGGCACTTTCATGGAACTTTGTGACTTGCTTTCCCCTGCCCTGAAACGCCAGGATACCAAGATGAGAGCAGCCCTCACAGTTGAGAAGCGAGTGGCGATAGCCCTGTGGAAGCTTGCAACGCCAGACAGCTACTGGTCAGTCGGGAATCAATTTGGAGTGGGCAAATCTACGGTGGGGGCTGCTGTGATCCAATTTGCCAGGGCAATGAAAGACCTGGTGATATCAAGGGTAGTGACTCTGGGCAACGTGCAGTCAATAGTGGATGGTTTTGCTGAAATGGGATTCCCAAACTGTGGCGGGGCCATAGACGGAGCACCAAGCCACCGACTACGTAAACCGCAAGGGGTACTTTTCAATGCTGCTGCAAGCCCTGGTGGATCACAAGGGACGTTTCACCAACATCAACGTGGGATGGCCGGGAAAGGTACATGATGCTCGCGTCTTCAGGCACTCTGGTCTGTTTCGAAAGCTAGAGGAAGGGACTTTCTTCCCGGACCAGAAAGTGACCATTGGGGATGTTGAAATGCCTATCGTGATCCTTGGGGACCCAGCCTACCCCTTAATGCCATGGCTCATGAAGCCGTACACAGGCAGCCTGGACAGGAGTCAGGACCTGTTCAACTACAGGCTGAGCAAGTGCCGAATGGTGGTGGAATGTGCATTTGGACGTTTAAAAGCGCGCTGGCGCAGCTTACTGACTCGCTCAGACCTCAGCGAAAAGAATATCCCCATTGTTATTGCTGCTTGCTGTGCGCTCCACAATATCTGTGAGAATAAGGGGGAGACCTTTATGGCGGGGTGGGAGGTTGAGGCAACTCGCCTGGCCGCTGATTACACGCAGCCAGACACCAGGGCGGTTAGAGGAGCACAGCAGGGCGCGGTGCGCATCAGAGAAGCTTTGAAAACGAGTTTTGTGACTGGCCAGGCTACTGTGTGAAACTTCTGTTTGTTTCTCCTTGATGAACCCTCCAACCCCCCCCCCCCGACCCAGTTCACTCTACTTCCCTGTAAACCAACCACCCCACCCCACCCTCCCCTCCCGCTTGCAGAGGCAATAAAGTCATTGTTTTTTCACATTCATGCATTCTTTATTAGTTCCTCACAGAAGTAGGGGGATAATTGCCAAGGTAGCCTGGGATGGGTGGGGAAGGAGGGAAAAGGACACACTGCATTTTAAAACTTTAACTCTTATTGAAGGCCAGCCTTCTGATGCTTGGTCGATCATCTGGGGTGGAGTAACTGGGTGGACGGAGGCCCCCCCACCGTGTTCTTGGGCGTCTTGGTGAGGAGGCTATGGAACTTGGGGAGGAGGGCTGTTGGTTACACAGGGGCTGTAGCGGCGGTCTCTGCTCCTGCTGCCTTTCCTGCAACTCAACCATACGCTCGAGCATATCAGTTTGATGCTCCAGCAGCCGGAGCATTGCCTCTTGCCGTCTGTCTGCAAGCTGACGCCACCTATCGTCTTCAGCCCGCCACTTGCTCTGTTCATCCCGCGATTCAGCCCGCCACCTCTCCTCTCGTTCATATTAGGCTTTTCTCATCTCCGACATTGACTGCCTCCACGCATTCTGCTGTGCTCTATCAGCGTGGGAGGACATCTGCAGCTCCGTGAACATATCGTCCCTCGTCCTACGTTTTCTCTTTCTAATGTTCACGAGCCTCTGCGAAGGAGAAACATTTGCAGCTGGTGGAGGAGAAGGGAGAGGTGGTTAAAAAAGACACATTTTAGAGAACAATGGGTACACTCTTTCATTACAAGGTCGCATATTTCGGCTTGCAGGCAGCCATGGTAGGCCACAGTGTTTTGGCTTTTTTAACCTTCTTAACATGCGGGAAAGGTTGCAAACAGCAGCGCATTTCCCATATCAAGGATGAATTGGGTTGTCCATTTAAAATGGGGTTTCAATGTAAAAGGAGGGGCTGCGGTTTCCCGGTTAACATGCGGCACAAACACAAGTAAACCACCCCCCCCACACACACACACGATTCTCTGGGATGATCACTTCACCCCTCCCCCCACCGCGTGGTTAACAGCGGGGAACATTTCTGGTCAGAAGAGCAAGAACGGGCGCCTCTGAATGTCCCCTTAATAAAATCACCCCATTTCAACCAGGAGAGCTTTCTGGAGATGTCCCTGGATTATTTCCGCTCCATCCCCATACACGTTAACAGACTTTTCCAGTAGATGTACTGGCCGCGATTGCCAGGGCAAATTAATCATTAAACACGCTTGCTTTTTTTTTTTGTAATGTTTACAAATATTTACAAAGTTACACTCACCAGAGGTCTCCTGTGTGCCCTGAAGGTCTTGGGTGAGTTCGGGGGTTACTGGTTCCAGGTCCAGGGTCACAAACATATCCTGGCTGTTGGGGAAACCGGTTTCTCCGCTTCCTTGCTGCTGTGAGCTACCTACAGTACCTCCATCGTCATCTTCCTCGTTCCCCGAACCGTCTTCCCTGTGTGTTTCTCCAGTGAGAGAGTCATAGCACACGGTTGGGGTAGTGGTGGCTGCACCCCCTAGGATCGCATGCAGCTCCGCGTAGTAGCGGCAAGTTTGCGACTCTGCCCCGGACCTTCCGTTTGCTTCTCTGGCTTTGTGGTAAGCTTGCCGTAGCTCCTTAATTTTCACGCGGCACTGCTGTGTCCCCCTGTTATGGCCTCGGTCCTTCATGGCCTTGGAGATCTTTTCTAATACTTTTTTCCATTTCTTTTACTGCTACGGAGTTCAGCTATCAGTGTTTCATCTCCCCATATGGCGAGCAGATCTCGTACCTCCCGTTCGGCCCATGCTGGAGCTCTTTTGCGATCCTGGGACTCCATCACGGTTACCTGTGCTGATGAGCTCTGCGTGGTCACCTGTGCTCTCCACGCTGGGCAAACAGGAAATGAAATTCAAACATTCGCGGGTCTTTTCCTGTCTACCTGGTCAGTGCATCTGAGTTGAGAGTGCTGTCCAGAGCGGTCACAATGAAGCACTGTGGGATAGTTCCCGGAGGCCAATAACGTCGAATTCCGTCCACACTACCCCAATTCCAACCCGCAAAGGCCGGTTTTATCGCTAATCCCCTCGTCGGAGGTGGTGTAAAGAAACCGGTTTAAAGGACCCTTTAAGTCGAAAGAAAGGGCTTCGTTGTGTGGACGTGTCCAGGCTTCATTCGGTTTAACGCTGCTAAAGTCGACCTAAACCCGTAGTGTAGACCAGGCCTAAGTTCCCTGTGCAGCAGCTGCCAGCAGCCTAGCAATTGCAGCTATCCCTCCCCCCACTGCCATGTGCTGCTCCTGCCCTCTGCCTTGGAGCTGCTCCCCAAGCCTCCTGCTTGCTGTGCCGGGGGTGAGGGGGGCTAATGTCAGGGTGTCCCCTTTCCCCCTGCTCCTACACCCCGCTTACCCCTTCTCCATATAGAGCAGGGTGGAGACACTGATGGAGAGAGACAGAGAGAGCCTGGGGCAGCAGCTGCTGTCTCAACTTCCTGATCCACTTAAAAAGACAATGCACTTAAGAGTGTAGGCAGTGTGCATTTCTCTCTCTCTCCCCCCTCTCCCCAAGGTGTGAGCATAGCAGACAGACAGACAATCTCCCCTCCCCTCCCCTCCGTTCCTGCTGCCTTGTAGAGTGAGAGGCTATATTAACAACAATGTGTTAACCCTTGAGGGCTCAGCCGAGTGCTAGTTCATCATTTAGCACAGGGGTTCTCAAACTGGGGGTTGGGACCCCTTAGGGGGTCATGAGGTTATTACATGGGGGGTTCGTGAGCTGCCAGCCTCCACCCCAAACCCTGCTTTGCCTCCAGCATTTATAATGGTGTTAAATATATAAAAAAGTATTTTTAATTTATATGGTGGGGTTGCACTCAGAGGCTTGCTATGTGAAAGGGGTCACCAGTACAAAAGTTTGAGAACCCTGATTTAGCAGCAAGGCATTCCCTGGGAAATATCCCACCTCTTCCACCCTCTAGCTTTACCAGCTCAACCAAGCTTCACAATCATCATAGCTGTGAACAGTATTAAATTGTTTATTTAAAACATATACTGTGTGTATATCTATATAATATATAGTTTTTTGTCTGGTGAAAAAAATTTCCCTGGAACCTAACCCCTCCCGCCCCCCCCCCCATTTACATTATTCTTATGGGGAAATTGGATTCGCTTAACGTTGTTTCGCTTAAAGTCGCATTTTTCAGGAACATAACTACAACGATAAGTGAGGAGTTACTGTACCTGTTTTCTGTGTGGAAGCTAAGAAATATGTGGGTTGTGTTTTTTTGTTTGTTTGTTTTTGGGGGGGAGGAAAAACTAGGGCCCTCAAAATAAGTAGAGCTGACACAGTTGTCTAATCTTTTTCAGCAAGGAAAATTGACTCGCGGTATAGTTTTTTGTTTGTTTTTGCTAGTATGTATGGATGCTATCAGTGAGGTTCTTTTAGAGCAGTGATACTCAGACCTCAGTGGTTCAGGAGCCAAATTAGCAATCCACATTACCCAAAAGAGCCAAGTAGTAAATGAAACAATGAATTCACACTATATGCTACATATTCATATTTAAACTGTATGATGGGAAATACTTAGTTTGTATTCTTACAGCAAAATGACTGACTACATATTATTTTATCAATAACAGTTGGTTAATAACATAGTAAAAGCATCCTGATTGGTTAATAGTTAAATCACATTGTGTTTTAATAGCATATGCTGCAAAGAACCGCAGGAGATGCATTAAAGAGCCACTTGTGGCATGGGATCCTCAATCTGAGAATCGTGGTAGTAAGAGTTTTACTTTAAAGCAAATGGATTAGGTAACAGTGTTAGAATTTCTGTATAGTCAGTAAAGGGGTTTGACTACTACAGTTGGAAAGTGGCCAATAATATTTAAATATGATTTAGAGGCTTATAATGTAAAGTACAACATTTTACTGGAAAATACTTGTGCCAGTCTACGCAATTAACAAAAGGCTTGGTTCACATCCAGTGCAGTATTCATTGTGCAGTGAGTTAATTTTGAGAGGCTTCAGTATGAATTGAAAACAAATGAAGTTTAAAAAAAAAAAAAAAAAAAAACCAGCAGACCACAAAAATTTCCTTTTTGTAGATGGTAAGAAATTTCTTACCATCTGAACTGTCAACAAAAGGGCCATTATGAATCTTGACGTCAAATATACTCTTAAGGCCATGTTTACACTCACCGGTAGATCGGCACTGCTGTGATCAATGAAACGGTGTCGATTTAGTGGGTCTGGTGAAGACCCGCTAAATCAATGGCAGAGCACTCTCCCATAGACTCCGTACGCCAGCTCCCTGAGAAGAGTAAGTTAAGTCGGCGGGACCACATCTCCCGTCGTCACAGCGCAGTGTAGACACCGTGGTAAATCGACCTAAACTATGTCGACCTCAGTTAGATTATTCACTTAACTGAAGTAGCGTTACTTAGGTCAACTTACCACAGTAGTGTAGACCAGGCCTAAAGTGAAAACTGCCACTATGGAGCTGTGTGTGGTTTTTATTTTATTTTTACTCCCCCACCCCCAGGCAGTGGGACAGTTTTGCAATGTAATGAGCACTTTCATTTCTCATTAGCATTATCAGTAATTAAGGGGACTCAAGACGTCACAGGATCCAGTTCTTAGAGAAGATGGTTTCCGAATCTCTTTAATATTCTGGATTTCCTCTAGCTATTCTAATATTTATTTGTCATACATTCAGAATCTTCAAATAACACTTGTTACTTTCAGAAAATTTCTCAAATGTCCTTTCCTTTAAATACATATTTTTTTAGGGTGCATTAGAATCAGATAAGCTATGCAAATTGGAATTATTTACTTTGGCCACAAGGATTAAATGATGATAGGGATGTCTTTAGGCATACGTCTGCATAGGGCACCCGAAAATTTTGGGCATCCCTTAGTCTTAGTGTCTACCCTCTTTCTATCCCTGTTCTGACCCTTTCTGAAGGCTTCCACAGCTGGTTGCTGCATCCTGGTGATTCTTACTCCGGAGGGGATCTAGTAACTTAAAAGTGAAAGCCTTCCAGCCTGCCAGACCTATTAGCACAACACTGAAACTGTTATTCAAGTGGTAATGAAGCCATTTAACAGGCATTTGCCAACCCCCAGATATATACTGTCAGTTTCTGAATTTACTGACAAAAACAGTTGGGCATTACTGTAATATTTACTCAGAACATGTTCGTATACAGGACCTTGTATTAAAATTTGCTTTAAAAATATTTCATTAGTGTGTTGCTGATGACGATAAAATCACATCTTTAAAAAATCCTTGCATAGATTTTTTTAGATGCCGCCTGCCCCTGCCTGCCCGCCCGCCCCCCCCCCGGGCTGCGAGCCTGGGCTGCCATCGGGCATAGGGGACCAGTTTAATAATACTGCGTAGGGCCCCATAAATCCTAAGGACGGCCCTGAATGATAGACATCTTTATAAACATTCCTTATCCCAGTAATGTAATGGCAGGTGTTAGTACTAATTGAATATTCTGTTTGTGATGGATTTTGTGCTGTGCTTAAGACCCGTGACTGTTTCATCCTTGGCATTCTCCCTTCTGCCTGGTTTCAGGTGGCTTCTACCACTGACTAGTCTCCATCATGGATTTTTCTTTTGCTATCTATGCTGTGGAGTGAATGGTTACTTTTTTTCTCCATTTTATTCTAAATATTGAGTTATATATATCTTTAATCTGGCACCCTGTTCAAAATGACTCTTTAGAAGGCATGACTGTGAATCGTGTGGCTTTTTTTTTTTTTTTTTCTTTTCAAGACACAATTTTTGGCAAAGTGGCCAGAAATTTAAAAGTGCTGGGCACACATGACCACTTCCGTTGGCATTTCTCTTCTTAGTACTTCTGAAAACTGGACCACTTAGCTAGGTGTCTACATTTCAGTTTAAAAGCCTAACTTTAGGTACTCATGTTTGAATACCTTGGCCCTAAGGTTTAAAGTAGATCTGCCTTGAGTCTTCTTGTAACTTTGTATGACATTCTGAAAACAAACTTTAAACTGTCAAATATTCTAAATGCTATCTGTCATCTAAAATATGAATTAACTAGGACAAAGTGAAATATGACTTGATTTTAACACAGTGCTTCCAGATACAACAGAGTATATTCCCCAAAACAATTTAAATATTCAGCGATGTTCTTTAATAGTTGACATGCTAATAGAAGTGTGGCCTTCAGTTTGTAAAACTACAAAAAATACTCAAACTGTAGAATCTGTAAATCCCACTTTAAACTGGCAAAGGCCTGTGTCTTTATGGCTCTGAATTCATCTTGGGTAAAATGATATATACCTTTGAACTCAGTTATTGGCAGATGTTTATAATTTTTATTTAAATGTAGGGTTAGAAGCACACTTTAATTCCTGTTTACATTTCTCATTCCAAACAGTTGTATCGCTTTGCCCGAGGTGTGTGTGTGTGTGTGTGTTTGTGTATAGAAGTATATAGAAATGTATATGTATTTTGTTTTAGGATGAAAGTGTGATAAAGCTGACTCAAGAACTTGCTCAGAAACTAGGATTAAAAATAAGAAAAGCATATGTCAGAGCAAGGGTAAGGAAGATTTTTTTTTTTTTTTTTTTAACCTCATTCTGAGTTTTTAATGTCCACTATATACTTACAATGACCTGTTTAATTGCAGCCAACTTCCTCAAACTCAGTTTCTGGAGAAGTATCAATTAAGGTAAGGTTCCACATGTTCACAGTATACATTGATTTTGAAAGAACTGTTTTCTGTATTCTTACAGTGAAGTGAAACTGTCCAGTTAACGTTTGGTTAAGATTCCTGTCTAACCTTGTGTCTGGTTTTGCCATGAGTATAATGTATCTTACTCAATCACATGATCACTTTTTTATCCAAGTTATCTTTGTACAAGAACTTCCTTGAATAAAAGTTAGTTAAAAATGATGTCTTTACTCTGTTTGGTCTTATTAATTATTCGCAAGTTCTTGCTATGTGGATACAGTTAACCATTGCTTTCTGTACTTAATGACAACTTAAGTACTACAGATGTCCAAGTGAGTACAATGGTTCACATAGGTTAAAGATAGCGAGTTGAATGCAGCTAAGACACTAATAAAGATGTACTATGAGACCTGCACAGATGCAGGGGTTAGAGGTATAAAGTCCACCTAAATTGTAAACAGATGATGATAGCTAAAATTAGTAACACATTACATTAGTAAACACAAACATTTTAAAACAACAAAGAGTCTGGTGGCACCTTAAAGACTAACAGATTTATTTGGGCATAAGCTTTCGTGAGTATAAACCTCACTTCTTCGGATGCATAGAGTGAAAGCTACAGATGCAGGCATTATATACAGACACATGGAGAGCAGGGGCTCTCACACATCACACCATCAGGGGCTCATTCACCTGCACATCCACTAATGTCATATATGCCATCATGTGCCAGCAATGCCCCTCTGCCATGTACATTGGCCAAACCGGACAGTCCCTCCGCAAAAGAATAAATGGACACAAATCGGACATCAGGAATGGTAACATACACAAGCCAGTAAGTGAACACTTCAATCTCCCTGGTCATTCTATCACAGATTTAAAAGTCACTGTCATTGAACAAAAAAACTTCAGAAACAGACTTCAAAGAGAAACAGCAGAACTAAAATTCATTTGCAAATTCAACACCATTAATCTGGGCTTGAATAGGGATTGGGAGTGGCTGGCTCACTACAGAAGCAGCTTTTCCTCTCCTGGAATTGACACCTCCTCATCTATTATTGGGAGTGGACTACATCCACCCTGATTGAATTGGCCTTGTCAACACTGGTTAACCACTTGTGAAGTAACTCCCTGCTCTCCATGTGTCTGTATATAATGCCTGCATCTGTAGCTTTCACTCTATGCATCCGAAGAAGTGAGGTTTATACTCACGAAAGCTTATGCCCAAATAAATCTGTTAGTCTTTAAGGTGCCACCAGACTCTTTGTTGTTTTTGTAGATACAGACTAACACGGCTACCCCCTGATACTTGACAACATGCAAGATTTTAAAACAGTTTATTTAAATCTAAACAGTAAATGAAGAACTTATCTTATTTTACTAAATGAACATCTATTAAGTTAGTCTCACTTTTGTTAATTTCAGTTTCTCATGGCTGCAGTGCTTGGGTTGCACACATTGCAAGGAATGCTTTTGTTTGAAAAGCCATATTTCTTTGATCTTTAATTGTGGAAATCTCCTGAATTCTCATAAATTTTAGCTTTTGTAAAATTTAGGTCAAACTTAGATTGATAAGGTCAACTTAAAAATGTATGCTTGAAGGGCCTTGTTGCTCTTCAAGTTGATTGATTGATTGTTTTACTTATTTACAGAATTCAAATTCTTCTGTAGAAGATATTGAGTCAGGTGAGTCTTCCTGGACTACAATATTGTTTGTTAATGAAAGGAAGCTAGATACAAAGTGCAGCGCCGATGTGTTTATCGTTGTTAAAAACTTGTAAAATTCTTTCTGAATCATTAATTGAGCTCTTCTGAGTTTGACTTCTGTGAAACTGGTATTATATTTCTGTCAAGTGTGTGTGATCGTACAAAGTGCATTACAACCAGGAAAGCTGCTTCCAAAGATGACTTCAGCGGTGTTTTCTCCCACATCACTTATCATAGGTTATAAGTAAACCATAGTGACTTGTAAAGGTGATACAGTCTCTACTTCAAAGGGTTAAAAAATATTTAAAAAAATACAATAGATATAAAGGCAGATCAAAAAAGTTTCTCAAGTCAGTCCATGAAATAACTTCACATATCACTTCTTAAAACAGTTTTTTTTTTTTTTTTTTAAATTTGCCAGCAAACTAAACATAATAGACTGTGGGGTTTTGAGGGATTTGAGTGAATGTTGTGTGTATATGCATAAGAGAATACAGGTTAAGGTGGCTGTGCAAACTTTATTTAAATCTCCTGACTTTGTTATTGTTCCCTCTTCTTTTAATATTGTGTTCTGATATAACTTCTGTAATTTGGAAAAAATAGTGCTGAGGGGATGGATGTGGTGTGGCAGAATAAAGCATAGCATATGATAATTTAGGCCACAAGTCTCCCCCTCTCTTCTTGCTTGCTTAGTAGGTCAAAATATGGAAACATTCCAATACACATCTGCATATTTCCAATATGCAATACACACCTACATATTTTCTTCTGAAGTTAATTGGTTAATACAAACCAATTGTGTGCTTTTCTTAACCATCTATATCTTTATTCTAAAATTAAATTTCTTTAAGGCAAAGCATTTTTGTGCCAGATTAAAAGTAGTGAAAGAATATAAATATTTTGCAGAACCTTGACTAAAAGTTTTGGTCTCTTTCCCAAATTACCTGTTTCAGATTTATCAGAAGAGAAACAAGAGACACTTTCTACTGTTTCCTCATCAAACTTTGTCCCGGAAGTGTCAAGTGACTTGGCTTCAATACCTGTGCAATCCATATCTTCCGTCATGCCTCTTCAAGTGGAAAAGAGTTCTTTGCCTTCTGCAGTGCTGGCAAATGGGGGAAACATTTCTTTCTCTATGCCAGAAGCATGTTTAGATTGTGGAGATGGAGATGATATTAGTATTGGAGAAGAACTTGATGAACTACTTGATTCTGTACCTGACTCAGATGAAAATATAACGGTAAACTTTTGTTTTTCATTTTTTCTGGAGAGGAATCATTTCAAATGAAATCTTGTTTTTAGTTTGAGTAAGCAGACTCACAACTAAGTGTGTAAACTATAGTAATGCCTATTCTATCAAATTGCACCATGTCTTTTGACTCTAATATGAACTTCTCAGAAATGTCATGTTTTCAGTTTCTTCTTAGAATAGTGACAGCATTATCAGACCAATGCTTATCAGGTAATAAAGATGAAGCTGTGTCAGAGATTGAGGTATTTAGAGGCAGTTCTGGAACAGACAGATATATTAAATAGCAGATCACTTAGATCAGATGGTGTATATCTGACAGTTCTAAAAGAATTTGAAAATGAAGTGCTGAACTGCTAACACAAATATGCAATCTCTCATAAAATTGTCTACTCTCTGATGTCCAGTTGAGCAGTTGAGGGGTGGGGGGTAACCTGCCCATATGTTGACATGTTAACTTTAGCATATGGAATTATTCTTGAAGTAGGGAAATACCATGTCAATTCCTGAACAGATTGTAACTGTAAAGTGAATAATAGTTCCTCCCAAAACAGCGTGAATCTAATCAAGATAATACTATTCGTATAACTTACTAATGAGGCTGTAGTAAATAGATTCTTCATGCAGGTTTAGTGGACACAATTTAGAATAAGGTTCAATTTTGAGAAGTGTGTGATTCTCTATCTAAAGGGCTTTTTAAAGCAACATTATTTAGAAGCCTTACTCTGAATATTTAACTTTTAGTATTTTAAAATTAAACTGAGAAATGTAACTTTCTAAATTTCTGAAATAGATATTGCAAAGTAAAGAAGTTCTAGGAAACAATCTACCATGTTAGAATACGACTTCTTAAAATTCCCCTAGATTTTTTTTTAGGCCTCTTTAATTTCTGCGGCCTCTTTTGTCTATGTATTTAAAGGTATTTAGAAACTAAACTCTCAGGTTCTGGTCCTGCAAAGGTTTTAAACCTGTGCTTAACTTTACATATTGTGATTAGTTCTGCTGAAGTTAATAGGACTATACACAGTGTATAAAGTTAAACATGGTTAAGTCTCTGCAGCGTCAGGGTCTAAAATAATTTAGACTAAAGTACTGAAATGCAAGATATTCTTCATTTTACCTTTACCTGTGCGGAGATGGGGGTTTTGTACTAAAACAAAGCAAATTACTGAAAGCTAGACTGTTGCAGACCACTTAACCTTTTTGAAAAAAAAAATTCTGAATGAATATTTAGTAAAAACATTTCTCTTCTTTTTTTTTCCAGCAAACCACAGTAGTCAGAGGACCCATTCCATCAGCTAGTGTAGCTCCTAATATAGCCTTCTCCACAACTTTGTTAGGAGCTTTACCAGTTGGTGCAGGATTTGTTCCAGCAGCCTCATTTTCAGAAATGTACACACAGCCTCTGGCTTCTTCTTTGGAAAATTTTTGTTCCTCTTTAAATACC
The DNA here is from genome assembly GCF_027887155.1 of Malaclemys terrapin pileata. Classification (NCBI taxonomy): domain Eukaryota; kingdom Metazoa; phylum Chordata; order Testudines; family Emydidae; genus Malaclemys; species Malaclemys terrapin. The sequence continues at coordinate 65,497,312 of NC_071514.1, read as the reverse complement.
TTTCCAATCAGTGACTCAAAAAGAGGTAAGGAATGAGTCTCTGTTTAATCTTAATTTAATAGGGAGTGAGAGAAGTCTGTGAATGGTAGCGAGAAGTTAGCTGTCAAAAAAAACATTAAAGGTTTGTGGTGAAATGTTCAGGCAATTTGACTTGCCTCTTTTTTTAAATGTATCAAATATATAGTCAATATATACTGTCAAGAATTAAAAATAAAGCAACTGTTCATGTGATATCTATGTAAATGTGTTGTAGGCGCCCTCTGCTGGTTCTGCATGAACTATTAGATAGATTTTCCTAAAGTTGTTTTGATGAACCTGAGAGGGAAGTGAATTTAAAAAAAAAAAATTGCTTAACACTGAATCTAATTAGGTGTAAGTGATGATTAATACTGAGATCAGTAATGAGCTAAATAAATAGGAAATATGCAATAAACTAGAGCTGAAAAAATAAACCCCCTTATATCAGTCAAAAATCTTGTAGTTGTACATTCTTTGTAGAAGAATGGCTACTGCAAAATTTTGGTAGACTCTCCCAAACCATGTCCACAACCAGGGATTTGAAAGTGAACTGTTACCTGTTTGCCCACCTTTTACATTCTGGACCTCTCTCTCTTCGGTCTGTCCTTACAGTGACTGCCTCAACACGTGATCTGTGAGGCTGCTATTAAAGTTAATCCACTGATTGATTAACTCAAGATGACTTACCTTGTTTTTCTGTCCAGAGACTACAAGGCACTTGCATGTAGTGGGAAAAGACATTGACCCCTGTCACCTCTATAGCAGGTGCAATTCTTACATCAATAAAATGTGCTGGGAGGGGAAATAACTGAAAAATTTGTTTCTTAATCACTGTCCAGATCTATCCAGAGATGGAACACCAACACTTAACAGCAATAATTCCTCTCTTTTACTTGTAAGTATCTTTACATTTTCTTTCACGTGGATTAAAACTGTAATATTTAGTCATCAGGGCTTAAGGAAGTTTCTATTTTTTTTTTTAATTTTTATAATTAATTTTTAATTCAAGTTTTAAATGCAGGGATAGCTTTATCCACCATTAAAATGTAGCAACCGGAGTAGGAAAACAGTAGCTGTTGAATAGTACACAGCAACTCTCCAAGATAGAAAGTTTAAAAAAAAACAAAAAAAAAACCCAAAAACTATTTTCTGAAAATCCAGAGGGAATTTTAGATGAGGAAATTGTATTTACTAGTGTCCTAGCCAATTTTTGATTTTGGTAAACTTTTTAGCAAAATGCAGCATTGAAGCTTAAAATGACCACAAGTGGTCACAACTGTCTGAAACGTTATCTCTTATGGGTTTGTCTGGACTGCAAGGTGGCAAGACAGCAAATAAGGGGCAGTATGGAACTGCAGTGGCCCACAAGCAGGGCAATAACAATATTGTGACTAAGACTCTCAATCTGATCTATATTGTACTTGCATCTGAAGCTCATGTATCTTATTTTACCCAAATGTCTACTCAGCAGTGGGTGGCGGGTGTATAGATGGCATAGAGTGGAGCTAGTGATTTGCATACCCTCAGTCCACCAGCTACTGCACTTCTCCCAATGCCAATGTGGGGTCTGGCAATGTATGCAGCCTGTAACGGGGATATGGGCTCCTTACCTCCCTTTTTCCCCTGTGTGGATACACAGCCAGGCTCGCAATTGAGCCCTATATGAAGACAATCTGATGTTTTGAGGAAAACTTTCACTAACTAAGTTCTAGTTGTGGAGATATTAAAATGAGGTTGACATATCAAGTTAAATCTTGTTTCTTCTGGCAGATAAATGGTCCCAATACTTTGTTTGGGACTGAGGATTACATGGGAATTGCAGGTCAAACTAGGAATGACTTTTCACATGTTTTTAGCAGTGGAACTGCTAACATATCTGCATCACTTGTTGGAAGAAACCCATTGGAAGGTACACATGAACTAAGACAGGCCTGCCAATTATGTTTTGTCAAAACAGGTAAGGAGCACAGGAAGTCAGTTTGATCTATAATTAAATACATATTTACTATATCAGTGTTGTAAATTAAAATGCTATTGGTTTCTAGAAGTGCTCTTGTGTATCATTTACAAACAGAATATGGATCTGAATATTGAGTCTCAAAAACAGTTGCAACCATTTTTCTACCTTTTTCTTGATTTCGTGGTCTTGTCCTAATGGGTTCTTAATTTCTAAAACCACCACCAATCACTACATGCTTTCCTCATGCTGAAGGCTTACTGTGTAAAGTCATTCACGTTCTGTATTCACTTTCCTCCCAACCCCCAGGGTACTCTGAAGAATGACACCTTTGCTCAAGACTTAAAAACTTGCAATACCCACTCTGGTCATGGGGAATTGAACAGCAATTCAAAGTACCTGGTAACCTTCACATCCCATCTGTTTTATTGTTCTTTCAAACTAATTCTAAATCATTATCGTGATGCTTCCAAACCTTAGCAATAATTATTAACTTCACTTTATTGACACAAATTATTAACTTCACTTTATTAACCTATTTTGGGCCATTCAGACAACTAATCTTTGAGGTCTGAGCTGTTGCTGTTACACAGCTGTATTCTAGAAGCAACTTTTTTTTTTTTTTTTTTCATAAAGACTAATCTTAAAATCAAGCACTATTCAGGTTATAGACATTCTGAAATACTAGAGCAATAAAACATATATAATATTTCTAAAATTACACTGACATATCTAGGGAATGGTTATTGTAGTTTGCAGTTTATTATCTGTAGTTTTTAATACTACTTTTGTTATTGTGTAAGGAGGATCAACAGGTGATTTTGAAATGCCACATATACCTGATGTTTAATAAAAAGCAGCAGATAGAAAATGCTGAAGGATGAACTTTAAGATGTATCCATATGTTGGCCTTTAACAAAGCATCGGTTTCTTCCCTTGTTTCTTTGCATCCCCTGCTTTTCCTATCCATCTCTGAAACCACACAGTTCCACCATGAACTTTTTGTTCAAAGAGAACCTGACAGGAATGCACCAGACTCTATTCTTAGTGGGTTATGGTAACTTCTTTTATTGACTGGTATGGACACTGAGCATTGGAAACTTTAAAATCCATTTGCTGGTATACATGCATTCTGAGTATTTGTGGCTTTGGAAGCAAAATAGACCTATTTTTGAACACTGTATTTAGCACATGACAGTTAAAACACTACCAACTAGACCATGGGGCTGGTATTGTATTCCTACAGAATGCAAAAGTTGACCTTTTACTTGAGGTTGTGTTCTGTCTTTGAATTCACTCTTTGGCTGTTCAAGTTTAATAAAAATTAAATATTTAGTTGACTGAATTTGGGATTTTAGTTGCATGGTTCTCAATGACTTATTAGAGATGGGCAATTAAAGGCCCAAAACAAATTCATGAAACTTTACCCATTTGAGCCAGCAAAAACAGAAAAATACAGCTGGTTATTTTCATGCAGAAGCAAAGGAAGACTGTAAAATCTTCCTAAAATTACCTTCTTTTTTCATGTTGAGTCTGGTCTTGTAAGTATTTGCATAATTTCCTTCTACTCTTCTCCCTCACCCCCTTATTTAATATTACTTTGGCTCTTCAAATTTATTGGTTCAAGTAAGAATTCTTAAGTCTGTTCACGCATTTCATATTTGGACATGTGCCTGAATACAAGTGCCACAGTTATTTGTAACTTATGTAAATGATAAACAATTTTTCTATTATTTTAGGGCCTAAGTTATTGGATTTCACTTACCATCCCAATTTAGAGCATAAGTGTAAAAAGGATATTCTAATTGGTAAAAGAAAGAATTCTGAAGATAAATCATGGAAAAAAATACGTCCAAGACCAACAAAGACTCAATATGTAGGACCATATTATATATGTAAAGGTATGTTTAAAATACGGAAGTCACATAGTTTTTACTGAATTAACAAGGAAACTTAACTTGTTTGAATACAAAATTAATTGCAAGGTTTTAATTCCTATACTGAATATAAAGTAATGCATGTGCATTTTTTGTTATAAAATGTAGAATGAAGCTCCATTGTTTATAGGTATTTTTAATATTTCCGAGGAGGTTTAAGTGAAACCCATCATGAAAACAATGTGATTATTTAGAGCATATACTTCCTCTAATTATAATTATTTATTTAAAACACATGAAAATGTATTGGGCTATTTCTAAATAGAGCAGACTCTAGTATCCTTGTGACCTTGGAGGTTCTGGACACTTAACGTAAAAGTAAGCATTGCTACATAAATTCTCGGTATGAGCCTCTGCTTATGACTTCAGGGAGCTGATTAGTTTATCACAGATATTATACACAAATTAACATTTGTATTCCCAGCTACAGAGAAGAGAGTGGATATCTGTGGAAATATTTTTCTGGTTTTTTTTGCTTGAAATAAAGAAGGACAGCTGGCGGCTGTGAGGATAATTGGGGTACACATGCAAGCTCTAATGGACAGTCCACATCTTCTGAGGCGTTCCAAATGTAGTAAAGCTATTTTCCGGCTATACTGAAAGAAAGACAGGAGACTCTTGATATGGATTTAATCAGGCCACAACTTTATTATTAGATGTCTGGGACTACCTGGCAGATAAAAGTGTACAGTGCAGGCAACTCCATGTTTATTCAAATAACTACCCGGTGCTTCCGGGTAGTTTCATCCGGGTCCCCCAGCCAATCAACGGTTTGGGCCTTGCCATCCACTCCCACTTGTAGGAGAATTAAGGTGGGCTTTAAGAAAGGGGGTTGGCTCCCTGCCATACCAAGCATAGGAGTCCCCAACTCCCCCTGTTCCATTCCTTTAACCAGCACCTCCTTTTAAGTCTTTAACCAGGCCATTTATCTGGTCACTGAGTGCCTTCCTTGTGGAGTTACCTGCACTGGACATCCACCCCACACTTACAAAATGAGTTGCAACATATAGCCTAACCACCTTTTCTCCACACCAGAAAAGGTCTACCCTGACACCCCCCCCTGGAGAATGTGGGGGAAAAACACCTCACTCCACTGAAGTTAATATGGAGGTGAGGGAAAAATTCCTTCCCTTCCCTAAAAAGGAGCAATTAGCACAATAGCCACAGCAGGTCCTAACCCAACCTGATATTTGCACCTTTAGGGGAGGGAGGGTGGGTGCTGCCTTGCCTGCTGGGTGGAGAAAAGGCTTCCCCTGCCCAGGGCTTGCACATTTAAAGCCTTCTGCCCCTTACATTCCCTGGGGGTGAGTCAGCACCACAAAGCTGATGACCACTCACCTTTTTGTGGCAGTTTCTGACCTCCTGCCTCCCCACCATAAAGCACTGCTACCTTAAGCCTGGACAATGTTCCCCTTGCTTAAAGGTGCGGTGTGGTCATTCAAAGTGAAGTTTTGCAGAGAGGAGTAAGACCAGAAGAGTAGATTCATTTACAACAGAGGTGGCTCTTCATCAGACTTTCTGAAATGCAGAGTTAAGATCTAGTGATGATAAATGTGGCTGTGTAAAAGCGATGTCAAATTTAACTTTTATTTCATGTCATCCTAGATGTTGCTGCTGAAGAAGAGTGTAGGTATCCAGGCCACTGCACATTTGCATATTGCCAGGAGGAGATAGATGTGTGGACTCTAGAGCGCAAAGGAGCCTTTAATCGAGAAGCTCTCTTTGGAGGAAATGGAAATATAAACTTTACTGTATCCCAACTCCTTCAAGAACACCACGGACTATTTATGTTTCTTTGTGAGGTGCTTCTTTAAAGGCATATTTGACTGCTTTTTTGTTAAAGATATGAAACAATTTTAAACAGTTTTTCATTTGACAGCTTTGCTAGATAGTAAGGTGAACTGCTTATGGAATGATTTGGTTCATGACTAACTTGTAGGGTGACCAGATGAGATGAAGAAAATATCGGGACACCGGGGGGAGGGACAAAAAAAAAAGCCGAGTGCTCCCGGCGGTGGAAAATATCGGGACAAAAATTGCGTCCCAACAGATATCTAGGACAAACGCTCAAAATCGGGACGGTCCCGATTTTATCAGTACTAACTTGTAAGCATTGAGGTGCATGTTGGATAATAGTTTGCACAGTCTACATCCCTAGTAGAATCTTTAGTGGTTTCATATATGAAACATATATTCAACTTTTTTCTTTAATCCCTTGTTTTTGTATTTCAGAAATGCTTTGATCACAAACCTAGAATAATAAGCAAAAGGAACAAGGATAATTCTTCTTCTTGTTCTCACCCTGCCATGCATGACTTTGAAGATAACAAGTATGTCTGAAATATACTCGATATACGTTTCAAATTAGAAGTACAGTAGTACCTCAGTTACAAAGGTTATTTGTAACTCTGAACAAAACATTGTTTGTTTGTTTTTTTTCAAAAGTTTACAACTGAACATACAGCTTTGAATCTTCACTATGTGGAAGAAAAATGCTGCTTTTAACCATCTTAATTTAAATGAAACAAGCACAGAAACAGTTTCCTTACCTTTACAAAAAAAAAAAAAGTTTTTTAAAACTTAACCTAGTAAAAAAATAAGAGATGTTACAATAGTACTGTACAGATGCCCCCTGGGTTACGCAAACCTGACTTACGCAAATCCGCACTTACGGAAAAAGTTCCGTAAGCTAGAAATAGGAGGGGTTTTTAATTTTTTTTTTTTTTTTTTGCGTTGTTGTCGGGTATACGTTTCCGACTAACGCAAAATTCGAGTTAGGCAAGGTGTTCCGGAACAGAAAGCTTGCGTAAGTCAGGGAGTGTCTGTATTGTATTTCTTTTCTCTTTTTGGTCTCTGCTGCTGCCCAATTGCATACTTTTTGATTTTTAAATTGTGTGTGTGGTTGACCAGTCACTTCATAACTCTGGTGTTCGTAACTCTGAGGTTCTACTGTAGTAGAGATTTCAAAGCATTTTGAATTCTAATTTTCATTCCACAGCTGCAGATTAGCTTTCTCCTCTTATTTGCTAGCAGTCTGGTAGTTTTGCTTCGGTAGTAGTAACAATACAGACTTTTTAGCCAACAAACTTTAAAAACATAAATTTTGCCTGACAGCATCTTTGTGCTATAGGTATTGCCTTTATCTTATAGGGGGAAACTGAGGCAAAAGGTTCTATCACCCGCAGATAGTTTGCTTTGAATTAATGCATTTGTTGCATTTTCTTATCTAAAGTATAGTCCTACATCATTAATTATAAAAGTGATGATAACTTCTTTTTCAATACTGAAGAAAACCAGTGATATTGATCAGCTACTCACATGTGTTTGAAACCATTAACCATCAGTGCCCCTTACTAAGGGCTTCTGTACCTGGCAAGCTACATTGGCTTAACTAAAGGTGTGACTTTAAACTGATAAAGTTAAACCATTACAAACCCCTCTTATGTCAGCTACAGTATGACGTTTCTTTTTAGCTTAAACCTGTTTCTATTTGACTTAAGCTAAACCAAAATAAGTTACTCTTAAACTGAAATAAGAGCATCCACATAAGGGTTTGTATCAGTTAATTAAACTGGTGCAAGTTTGTGTGAGGATAAGGTTTGAAAGCATATCTAGCTTCATTATTTTCTGAGGTAAATTGTAAGTTTAAAAAAACTCATAGACTCATAGACTTTAAGGTCAGAAGGGACCATTATGATCATCTGGTCTGACCCCCTGCATGCTGCAGGCCATAAAACCGTCCCTACCCCTTCCCTGGACTATGCTGTTGAAGTCCCCAATCCTGTTTTAGGTGACTTCAATTGGCAGAGACTCTCCTGCTAGAGATCCCTGCCCCATGCTGCGGAGGAAGGCGAAAAACCTCCAGAGGCTCAGCCAATCTGCCCTGGAGGAAAATTCCTTCCCGACCCCAAATATGGCGATCAGTAAGACCCCGAGCATATAGGCAAGAGTCTCCAGCCTGACCCCTGTCAGCCATTATACTATTTACCTACCATTGCTTGGTTTTCCTTGACTACTATGTTTTACCATTAAACCATTCCCTCCATAAATTTATCTAACTTAATCTTAAAACCAGACAGGTCCGTCGCCCCCACCGTTTCCCTCGGAAGGCCGTTCCAATATTTCACCCCTCTGACGGTCAGAAACCTTAGTCTAATTTCAAGCCTGAACTTCCCCACGGCCAGTTTATATCCATTCGTTCTCGTATCCACATTAGTACTAAGCTGGAATAATTCTTCTCCCTCCCTTGTATTAATCCCTCTAATATATTTAAAGATAGCAATCATATCCCCCCTCAGCCTTCGCTTTGTCAGACTAAACAACCCAAGCTCCTCTAGTCTCTTTTCATACGACAGGTTTTCCATTCCTCTGATCATCCTAGTGGCCCTTCTCTGCACCCGTTCCAGTTTGAGTTCATCTTTTTTAAACATGGGAGACCAGAACTGCACACAGTACTCCAAATGAGGTCTCACCAGCGCCTTGTACAACGGAAGCAGGACCTCCTTATCCCTACTAGATATACCTCGCCTAATGCATCCCAAGACAGCATTGGCTTTTTTCACCGCCACGTCGCATTGTCGACTCATAGTCATCCTGCGGTCTACGAGGACCCCTAGGTCCTTCTCCTCTTCCGTTACTTCTAACCAATGCGTCCCCATCTTGTAACTAAAATTGTTATTAGTCATCCCCAAATGCATCACCCTACACTTTTTACTATTAAATTTCATCCTATTTCTGATACTCCAATTCACAAGCTCATTCAAGTCTCCCTGCAGGATATCCCTATCCTCCTCCGAATTTACAACGCCTCCCACCTTCGTATCATCCGCAAACTTTATCAGCCCACTCCTGCAATCGGTTCCGAGGTCAGTTATAAATAGATTAAATAAAATGGGTCCCAAAACTGAACCTTGAGGCACTCCACTAGTAACCTCCCTCCAACCTGACAGTTCACCCTTTAATACGACCCGCTGCATTCTCCCCAGTAACCAATTCCTTATCCACCTCTGGATTTTCATATCGATCCCCATGTTTTTCAGTTTAACCAATAATTCCTCATGGGGTACAGTATCAAACGCTTTACTGAAATCCAGGTATATTAGGTCCACCGCATTTCCCTTATCTAATAAATCCGTTACTTTCTCAAAGAAGGAGATCAGATTCGTTTGGCACGATCTGCCCTTCGTAAAACCATGTTGTAATTTATCGCAATTGCCACTAACCTCCAGGTCCTCAACTAGTTTCTCTTTCAGAATTTTCTCTAACACCTTGCACACTACAGATGTTAAACTAACAGGCCTGTAGTTACCCGGATCACTTTTTTTCCCTTCCTTGAAAATAGGAACCACATTAGCTATTCTCCAGTCTAACGGGACCACCCCCCGAGTTTACAGATTCATTAAATATTATCGCTAATGGGCCTGCTATTTCCCGCGCCAATTCCTTCAATATTCTCGGATGAAGATCGTCCGGTCCTCCCAACTTAGCCCCATTAAGGCATTCAAGTTTTGTTTCTACCTCGGATACGGTAATCCCCCATCCTGAATGCCCCTCTGTAGTGGTGCTAGTATCCCTAATACCTTCATTGGCCTCATTAAACACCGATGCAAAATATTCATTGAGATATTGCGCCATGCCTAGATTGTCTTTAATCTCCTCTCCGGCAATAGTCTTCAGCGGTCCCACTTCTTCTTTCAAAAGACAAAAGATCCCACAGTGCTCCTTCTGTGACCTTTATATATGTATGAAAGTTACTGCTATTTAGACTACAATGAGAGCACTATTAAATATATGGGGACTCTACCGTCTGTAGGAAATAAATTTACAATGTTTGTAGTGTTTCTCATTCTAAGTAAAGTAAACACTGCAAATATGAGAGTAAGATAAATACTGTGAAGTCTTTTTTAATGCAAGCCTATGAATAGTTTAGTTATTGGACAGCACTGATTTCTGAGACATTTCTCTCCTGCCCTCCCTCTCCCCCTTCTCCGCCCCCTACCTCCCCCCCCCCGGCTTGGCCTGCAAATGGTTAATTTAGACCCTAATTCTGTAAACTGCAGACTCTGTTCCTGTTTAGAGTTCCATTGGTTACAGTGGGGCTTCACCTGGTCTTAAGCATCTACCTGCATCAATGGGCTTACAGGAACAGGACTTGAGTTTGGAGAGCACTTTATTCAAATTTCTTCTATTGAATTAAAAAAAAACTATAGTATAAAATTACTGAGTCGGGGTGTTTCCAGTGGAGTCCTGCAGTGATCAGTTCTTGGCTCAATGCCAGTCAGCATTTTATCTGTGATCTAGAAGAAAATATAAAATATTGCTGGTAAAACTTGTAGATGAAACACAGGTTGGTGAGGTAGTAAATAGAGGCTTGCGTATAGTGAGATTTAAAGTTCATTTCTTCCAGCTCTTCTTAGAGTGCTTGCTCATATCGATTCCAATTAAGGGTGGACACGCGTGCGCACGATTGTCGGAGAAATTTTCTACCCTAGCAACACCCGGTGGGTCGGCTGTGAAGCCTCCTGGAGTGGCACCTTCATGGCACTGGATATATACCCCAGCCGGCCCAGCGTCCCCTCAGTTCCTTCTTACCGCACGTGACGGTCGTTGGAACTGTGGAACTTTTGATGTTCTCCACTTTCCCTAGCGTTCTTTTTCCCCATAGTTTATATAATTGTTATTATAGTTAGTGTAGTTATAGTTAGTGATTGTGTACATAGAGTTAGGAGAGTGGGTTGGAAGGGGTTTTCCCCTCCTCCCCGCCTGCCTCTTGGGCTCATGCCCAAGGCTCCGGGCTTTAAGCCTTGTTCAGCCTGCTCCAAGCCTATGCCAATGGGCGACCCCCACAACTCCTGCTTGAAGTGCCTAGGGAAGTCTCACCAGGCTGACAAGTGCAAGATTTGTAAAGCGTTCCGGCCCCAGACCAAAAAGGAGCATCTTTGTCCCTGGTCACTGATGCTTCGTCCTTAGGATGGGGCGACCACCTAGGTGACCTCCGAACACAGGGTCTATGGACCGCAGCCGAACTATCTCTACACATCAATGTATGAGAACTGATGGTAGTGCGCCTGGTGTGTCAGGCATTCTGGGAGCGTCTACATGGGCGTTGCGTGGCCGTCCTCACAGACACCAGGGCCATGTTCTACATCAACAAGCAAGGGGGATCCTGGTTGTCCCCCCTCTGTCGGGAAGCCATTCATCTGTGGGAGTTCTGTATAGCCCACTCTAGCCATCTGATGGCGTCCTTTCTCCTGAGGGTCCAGAACACACTGGTAGGTCGCCTCAGCAGGTCCTTCCAGTCTCACAAATGGTCGATTGGTCCAGATGTCATCCACTCCATCTTCCTCAGGTGGGGATTTCCCCAGGTCGACCTGTTCGCCTCATGCAGAAATCGGAAGTGCAAAATGTTCTGTTCTCTCCAGGGGAGTTCCCCAGGTTCGCTGTCGGATGCCTTCCCGATCCTGTGGAAGGACCAGCTGTTCTATGCCTTCCCTCCGTTCCCGCTAGTCCACAAGGTCCTGCTCAAGGTACTCAGGGACAGAGCATGTCTGATTCTGGTCACCCCTGCGTGGCCCAGGCAACACTGGTACACCATGTTGCTGGAGCTATCGGTAGACGCTCAGATTCCACTCCCGCTTTGGCCGGATCTGATCTCACAAGACCACGGCCACCTCTGTCACCCCGACCTGCAGTCCCTCCATCTCACACGTGGATGCTGCATGGCTAACTCAGTCAGACCTACTCTGCTCACACTCGGTGCAGCAGGTTCTGATAGGTAGCAGGAAACCCTCCACCCGAGTCACATACCTGACCAAATGGAAGCGTTTCTCCTGCTGGTGCGCTCAGTGCGACACACCCCCTTTGCAGGCATCGGTGCCTCTTCTCCTAGACTATCTCCTATCCCTAAAACAGCAGGGTCTAGCGATATCATCTGTAAGGGTGCACCTGGCAGCCATTTCAGCTTTCTACCCAGGAGAACATGGTCGCTCTGTCTTCTCCAACCTGACGGTTGGTAGGTTTCTGAAGGGACTGGACTGTCTCTACCCGCAGGTGCGACAACCGGTCCCAGCGTGGGACCTTAACCTGGTCCTTTCCAGACTCACGGGACCCAGGTTTGAGCCAATGGCCACCTGCTCACTCCTCTGCCTCTCTTGGAAGACAGCCTTCCTTGTAGCCATCACTTCAGGGAGGCGCGTATCTGAGATCAGAGCCCTCACGTCGGAACCGCTGTACATGGTTTTCCATAAAGACAAGGTGCAGCTTTGCTCTCACCCTGCCTTTCTTCCCAAGGTGGTGTCAACTTTTCACGTCAACCAGGACATTTTCCTCCCGGTCTTCTATCCAAAGCCGCACGCTACACAGAGGGAGCAACGGCTGCACTCCCTCGACGTTCATAGGGCCCTCGCCTCCTATATTGAACATACGAAGCCTTTCAGAAAGATGACCCAGCTATTTGTTGCCGGGGCCGACCGGATGAAAGGCCTCCTGGTCTCCTCACAGCGTATCTCCTCTTGGATCATCTCCTGTATCCGTGCTTGTTACGACCTGGCCAGCGCCCCAGCCATGCACCTCACCACCCATTCCACAAGGGCCCAAGCTTCATCGGCTGCTTTCCTGGCACAGATTCCAATTCAATAAATTTGTAGAGCTGCCACTTGGTCGTCAGTGCATACTTTTGCCTCCCACTACGCAGTAGTCCAGCAGTCCAAAGACGATGCTGCATTGGTTCAGCAGTTCTGCATTCAGCGATATCTCACTCCGACCCCATCGCCTAGGTAAGGCTTGGGAGTCACCTAACTGGAATCGATACGAGCAAGCACTCGAAGAAGAAAAGATGGTTACTCACCTTAGTAACTGTTCTTCGAGATGTGTTGCTCATATCCATTCCAAAACCGCCCTCCTTCCCCTCTGTCGGAGTTGCCGGCAAGAAGGAACTGAGGGAGTGCTGGGCCAGCTGGGGTATATATCCAGTGCCATGAAGGTGCCACTCTAGGGGGCTCCACAGCCGACCCACTGGGTGTTGCTAGGGTAGAAAATTTCTCCAATCGTGCACGCGGCGCATGCACACCTAATTGGAATAGATATGAGCAACACATCTTGAAGAACAACAGTTACAAAGGTGAGTAACCGTCTTTTATCGAAGAGTAGGTTAAGAGAGAGCTATTGTGGTCTAGATGCACCAATACAGGGAAAAGATTTCTGATATTGTAGAGGACTCTTTAATTTAGCAGACTAAGTGGCTGGATGTTGAAGCTAGACTAACTGAAAATGGAAATAAAATATAAATTTTTAAATGATGGTAAATAAGCTTCTTGGTACATTTGTGCTTGTAGTACCTACCACAGTGGTCAATAATTGAGGGCTTCAAGGAGCTACTGCAGTACAAATCATTAGTAACTATTGGAACAGCTTTCCTAGTAACGTGATGGGTTCTTCATCACTTGGAGACTTTAGTGTGCTTTAGAAATCACCCTCATCCTCCAACAGTGCACATTACTGCTATCTGTAGATAAGCCCAACGTAATTTCTACTTAAGCTAGAGACATGTAAGCTTGATACAAGGGTTACTGGGGTGAAATCCTATGGCCTGTGTTTTATGGAGGAAGTTGGACTAGATGACCTTCGAGGTCTCTTCTAGCCTTAAAAATCTGTTCTTGACAAATGATGCCCTTGGCTGTACACAATCTACTCACTGACTTCTGTAGGAGTTATGTGTACACATACATCAGAGGAAGGAGAGTGGGTGTCTATGTAATTCTATGGCAGTTTCCATGACAGTAGAATCCAGGAGCGCAAAGAGCTCTGAATACTGCTTATTTGTTACTTTAAAGTTCAAATTTATCAATTTGTGGTGCATGCTGATGTATAAACTCACATTTTTCCAAAGTTTTAAGAATTAATTCCTCAAGTGGAAAGACCTCATAGTCACACACAGAATTCACTTGTAAAAATTACACAAACAGTAGTGATCTAGGATTACTCTGCCTAGCAGAATATAAGATTTTTTTTAAAGAGCTGTCAAAATTAAAATATGAGGTGGAAAGAATGGTCATGTTGCATGCTTTCCATATGCACAAGGAAGGTCAGTAACTTTACACAATGCTTAAAATATTGATTTCTTTTCAAAAACAGGTGCCTTGTCCACATTTTGCGAGAAACTACAGTAAAGTATTCCAAGATCCGTTCCTTTCATGCTCAGTGTCAGCTTGACCTGTGCAGGCATGAGGTGCGTTATGGCTGTTTAAGAGAAGATGAGTGTTTTTATGCACACAGTCTTGTAGAACTCAAAGTCTGGATAATGCAGAATGAAACAGGTATGTTTGGATTTAAATATTACTCCTACCCCCAGTGCAAAAAGATAAAAGAAATGCAATTAATTGACCCACTAGTCAGTGTCTTCTTACAACTTTCTGTAGTCTTCTGTATATCCAATAAACAGTTGGTCAGTTTTACTAGCTAGTGGGTATTGAGTAAGATTGCTAGACATATAAAATTAGGAAACTAGCTTTAACTCAAAACTAATAGTTTCTTAATCATAGGACTGGAAGGGACCTTAAGGTCATCTAATCCAGGGATTCGCAACCTTTTTCTTGCTGAGGCCCCCTCAACATGCTATTAAAAACTCCAGGGCCACTTGGGAGTGGGGGCATATTTTGACTTCTATTTTGCGGGGGCAAGGGCTGGCGGGGCTCGGTTCTGCACAGCAGGGTCCAGGGAGGAAGCACCACCTCAACCCCTGATTCACCTCAGCAGACCACCCAGCCTGTCTGGGTTGTGGGAGGCCACAACCAAAAAATAGAACTCAAAGGGGGGACTCAGTTCAAAAAGTCTGAAAACCACTCAGGGTGCAGGCAGGGGGTAGCTAGGGGCTGTGTGCAGGCAGTGGAGTAGCTCAGGGTGCAGGCAGGGGGTAGCTAGGGGCTGTGTGCGGGTTGCAGGGGGTAGCTCAGGTTGCAGGGAGAAGGATAGCTAGGGGCTGTGTACCAGGAGGGCTCCCCCTGCGGTGGCTGTTCCCCAAGGGCTCTGCCAGCCCCAGAGCCGGGTCTCCTCCCCACCCCACCCCCACCTGGACAGCTCTTACTGGCTTACTGGGAGCTGAGGAGCAGCAGCAGCCCTGGGCACCAGCAGCAGATGGGAGAATGCCACGGCTGCCTGCTCCATGGCACCACCAGCCAGAGGAGCAGCTGCCCTGCACTGCCTAGCTCTGGCTTTTCCACCTATAGCCTGACCAGAGGGATGGGGCTGGGGGAGAGGAGGAGCTAAGGGGGTGGATTTGCCCCCAGACTGCCCCACTCTGAGTAAGGCACTGCAATTTGGTGGTGGTGGGGCAAACCCTTGTGCCCCCCCCCCCCCCAACTCTGCCTATGGGCTCAGGGCTTCTGCCTACTGGGAGCTTCGGGGGATGATGGGGAACACCTGGGCTGCTGGCTTCAGCCCCGCGCCACTTCTGGCTTCAGCCCCACAGGGGGCGCTGGGGCTTGGGGCACTGGGTTTCAGCCACAGGGCCCCACGGACCCCCGAAAGGGCTTGCGGACCCTGGTTGAGAACCGCTGATCTAGTCCAGTCCCCTGCACTGATGGCAAGACTAAGTATTATCTATACCATCCCTGACAGGTGTTTGAGGTTTTTAGCTTTCATGTTTTAATTTTATTACAAAATTGCTTTGACTAGAAATTGAGATACTTACTTTGAAGGCAAAGGGGAATATTTCTGCAGTGTGTGAAAGATATTGATCAGGCGTATCTTTTTGTTACAGGTCATTGATCCAGTTTTTTTAATTTTTTTACTTGTCCAGTGTTTTTGTTCCTCTAGCTCTATAATGGCTTAATATTGCTACAAAACTTCCTTATTGTTAAATCTCCTTTCTTCAGGAAAGTGGTGGTCCCTCCAACCAACTTGCAGTGGACCTCAGCTACTCTCTCTACTTTGCAATATGAGGGAACACTGCTTTAAATATTAGTTGGGTTGATCATCCTGGGTGGCGATGATGCCCAAAAAAAGGGTAGTGTGAGCAATGTGGAGATGATACGGTGTTCCGTAGTTGAATCTCTTTTTTGCCCAGACTGTCACTCTGAACGTGCTTATCCTGTGGAGAAGGAGCATCAGATCAGCTCCACTCTCTCTGTGTCTGGAAGTGTATCGGCCAACTTAGGATGACCCCAGACCAAGAAAAGTTTCGGAGGAAGACAGTCATGTGGAAGTATACAGAGTCCTCCCAGTTTTCTGTTGCTCTAGCCCATTTGTCTCTACTTGGCCTTTGAAGATTCCTTTTTGTGGAAGGAAGGAAGGAAGGACAGCTGCTCTCCCATCCTTTCCTGCCCCCCAAAATGTCTAGGTTCAAGGGTAGCTGCTATTTCCTCTTAACCCTATAAACTTCCTATTAAAAGGGTTAGGCCATCCCACAAACATGAGTGTCCACGTGGGTTCTTCTCTCCTATGTGTGTCCAGACATAATCAAGGCTCAATTGATAATTTATAGACTCTGAGGGTTGGAGGACTCTAAACAAGGGGAATGCTCACCTGAATAGGAAGCCCCTTCCTGCCCCTGCTCCAAATCCAGGCACAGACCTATTTTTCTTTTTAAGGACTCTGAAAGTCTGATAGAGTTGATGTCTTTAGTCTTCAGCCTCTCCATGGACATTGGGGAGAAGAAACCTTGGTGAGGCTTTAATTATATGGAAAGGTGTGCAGTAAAAGTCCATATCTCTGAAGACCTTGAGATTATTACAGAGCCTGAGATAAAAGTGGTTGCAAGACTGGCTATCATTAAAGGCAATGTGACAGTCTTTTACATCCTGCCTATGAGTCTTGCAAGTCTTGTGGGGGTCTCTCTCCTAGTAATGCTGATCTGTACATGAGGAGGGTTTTTATAGGGGTCTTGTGTACATAAACTGGAGTCTCGTTTTTGGAAAAATGAGCTGGTTGTCAAGAGGATTGTAGCTAGCTTGCCTGTGGTCATTTGCACAAGGCCTTAGGCATCTGGCTCCAGGATTTGAAAACAGGCTGTTTGGAAGATCCAATTAAACAGAAAACGTAGGCGATGCTGTGAATGTATTTGTGTTATGTGGACAGTGTAGGATTAACTTGTTTTAAGTGCTTGTTTTTTGTAAATCTTGCGGTAGGGAACACCAGTGTCTCTTTGGCAACCTCAGCTGTTTTTGGGGGGGATTCAGTAGCCCTTGAACATGTATATGAATAAAACTTCCAAATATTCATAATTGTCTAAGACCTTTGTTTTCTCCTCTGCAGGTATGTCACATGATACTATTGCTCAAGAATCAAAGAAATATTGGCAGAATATGGAAGCAAATGCACATGGAGCACAGGTATTTCCACTCGCATCTTTCTCAGGAAGCAAATTTATGTGGGACTAGTGTGATTAGTGATGTACTGGTTTTGATGTCAATGTTTATAACACGATTTAACTGTTAATTTATATCCAAAATGGTTGTCCTGAGCATATTCCCCAAATGATTCCCTCTTCTTTCGCCCAGCCCCTTAAAGAAAAAAATTAAGCTTTCTGGATACTTCAGATATTCCCAGATTTCTCGTTACACACGTGCAGTTACTTTTTTCCACTTTGCTTATTTTGTCATAAGCAGAATATAAACCTTCAAAAATGTATTCTTTCAAATTCTTTCTTCATCTGAGGACCTCGCATAAATCCTTTTCTAGTAGTTTGTTCCCATGTATATTTTGTTTATACAGCACATTGTATGCCCATTGCCACAAGCTCTGGGTGCATTTATACAATCTAAACAAAATTAACATACTGTCATTAACAGAAACTTCTAGTTTTTAAGATTGCAAATCTAGGTCTTTTTTGATGTACTTATAAGCTCTCTAGTATGTAACACATCTAGAAACATTTTATAACCCTTTCTTATCTTCAGGGGTGCTTAATGATTTATGTATGGATTTCTCTGCAGATGCAAATCACCATTTTAATTTTTTTTTTTTTAATTTAAGGTTCTTGGCAACCAAATGAAGCATGGATCTCTAAATTTGAAAATGAAGTTTGTGTGCGCCCAGTGCTGGAGAAATGGTCAAGTTAGCGAGCCAGACAAAAACAAAAAATACTGTAGTGCCAAAGCAAGACACCCGTGAGTAATAGATAACGTCAAATGCATAATGTCTCTTAGTAAACCATTTTATAAAATCTTCTGGGTGATCTGTATAGGAAATAAGACTATTAAAAGGGATGCAAAAAAGCAAGTACAGTTGAAGTAGAACTTGGCCTGAAAGGCTGAAGACTTTAAAGTGTGTTCATAATCAAGAATAAAAAATGCATGTTACACACTTCAGTTGACAGTTTATGCTGACTTTATTTTTCCTTTAACTCACAACCATGACAGGTGTTTGAGACTTCTTAAATAAATTGCATTAAAACATATGGCTTTGGGGCTCTTTAGGTCCAACCATTATCTTTTTATTATTGACAAATAGTACGGTATGTAGATGTATTCTATGTATTTGAATGCTTCCATATTCCTTAGATGGACCAAAGATCGTCGTGTGGTGCTGGTGATGTCTAATGAGCGTAAGAAGTGGATGACCATTCGCCCTCTTCCCACGAAGAAACAAGTGCCTTCGCAGTTTGATGTATATGTTTATCTAAAATGATCTTTTTAATTAAGACACTTAAGTCACTGGAAAATACTAGTAAAGGGCCCGATTTCTGCAGCCACTGTGTGTGAAATGTCTATTGAAATCAGTGAGAGTCATTGGAGCAGCTGCAGATCCAGGTGCTAGGAAGGACTGAGCTCATTTTTTATTGCTGAAGCTCCTCCAAGTCCGTGAAACTTCAGTAATAGAAGTATAGAAGGTATTAATATAAGGTATTAAGTAATCTCATTTGAAGTCTGTAAAATATTTTTATATAGTTCTCATAAAACTCTAATCAGAAGAGTGCATAATAGTTTGAGAGCGAGATGCACTCCATACAATATTGGAAGAGACCAGGAATTTCATTTCTTCTTGTGCAGTTGTCAAGATGAGTTTGCAAAAATCCTGCTTCCTGGGTTCTGACAACTCATTACTTCAAAAGGGCTCTGTTTTCAAAGAGCATTGTGTGATTTATTACAGTGAATGGGAGGCATTCGCTAACAACGTAATGCATAAATTTAACCTTACATATTTGGAGTACTGTCAGAAGTAAATAATTTGAATTCCTGCATAATAGAAATACAGTACAGACCTAAAATGTTATGTTCTAATCATAGTGTGATTTCTAAGTCATAACTGTCTGCATCCAACCTATATTTTCTGCTAGCTTTGCAGACTGATGAGCCCTTCTGTAGCTAGTGCTTCATAAGGCTTTTTAAGACTAGATAAGATCAGTGTGTTATATGGGCTGCATCCAATACTACCTGTATGGCCCTGAGGATGTCACATGAGCCACAGCTGTGTGCTGATTGGGCCACAAGTGGCCTGTGGGCCACAGGTTGAGAACCACTGCTCTGACAGCTTATTTGGAGGACAACTATTTATTTGAGTTATAGTAATAGTAGTAGCTTGTCTGCTTATCAGAATGCTAATGTCCCTGAAGTAAAGCTACAAAGATCTTTCATCACCCATCATAACTTAACATATGCCTAAAAGATATTTTTTTAATTCATATCTAGTTATGCAATCATATTGCTTCAGGCAAGAAATGTCAATATGTTGGAAACTGCTCCTTTGCTCACAGTCCTGAGGAGAGAGAGATGTGGACCTATATGAAAGAGAATAGTAGTAAGTAAAAAATGTGTAAAGGTATTAAACACATACATACTATAAATCCTGGGTTTTCTCTTTTTCATCTCTCTCCTACAATAAGTACCTCTCAGTCAATTTTCCTCTAGTCTTCCCTAGGCAATCTGGTGGGTAGATTTTTCTTCAGGTTAACCCAACCTCCCTCTCATTATACAAAATTAATGTCTAATCCATAGTAACACCATTTTAATATAGATTCATATAAATACCAGGTGACCCACTATGTGACTGAAATTAGTAATTACTGTCAGTGTAGTTTTTAGCTTTGAAGATTCTTGAGTGAGTAAGAAGAATTGGTTGAATGCAAAAACACCATTTGCAACCCTTTGAGAGGATCAAATTCCTGTTCAGATCAGCTGTATTTGTACTTATCGTTTTTGCAAATTGGGTTTTGTTTGTATATGGGGGCTGGCTGGCTGCAAAAGTACCAGTATTCACATGTAAACAAAAGTATTCACTATTCATTCTTGGGTTTTACATTTGTTGTCCAAATCAGGGAGGTTAATAGGGAGAAATAATACCATGTGACTGATCTCAAAGAACAAAGATTGAATAACTGAAGTGATATTAACATTGATTTGCAAATGAGGAGACAGGATAAATATCAGGAAATGTATTTGTAATGCATTTGACTAGCTCTAATAACAGGATTAATGATAAAATCATAGATCAGCATAATAGGGCCTAATTGCAACTGGGGCCTTTGGGTGATACGTAATATAAATATTTGCTACTCATATTAGGTAAATCTTAATTTCCCCTACTTTGGTGTCTTGGAAGAAGGTGGGTCAGACTAAGAGGCCAAAGTTTCACATAGCCGTCATTATTAGCTACTGTGTCTCTCTCCTCCCTTCAGGTCTGCAATTTGTCTTTCCTTTTCTGCTTATGCTACATAGGGCCTAAAGATATCTGTGCCTTATTTCCAAAATGTGTCTGCAAACTCAGTTATGTATTGTACTCACTCTGGCCTTAATTGCTGAATACTTATTTTAGCTTCTGATCTTGTTAGTTCAAGACATGGAGCAGTTGTATGAAATGTGGCTAAAGAGTCAAAAACCAGAAAAAGGAGAAGATACAGCTACTCAAGCAAACAAAGAAAATGGGAAGCAAATTCATATGCCAACTGACTATGCTGAAGTTACAGTAAGTAATGCAGGTTTAGTAATTATCCTAAACTCTGGAATTTTTTTTGCACGTAATACTAAATACTATGTTCCTTGTTCATACAACAGTCACTGAAATCCTTGTATGCAGTGTTGTTGTGGCCATGTCAGTCCCAGGATATTAGAGACACAAGGTGGGTGAGGTAATATCTTTTATTGGACCAATTTCCGTTGGTGAGAGAGACAAGCTTACGCAGAACTGTTCCTCCTCCTGAAGAAGAGCTCTGTGTAAACTCGAAAGCTTCTCTTTCTCACCAACAGAAGTTGGTCCAATGAAAGATATTACCACACTCATCTTGTGTCTCTGAAATAATCGTAGTTAGCTAACATGGAGTCATGCTGTGGACCGTGCATTAGTGCTGCTCTTCAGAATCTACAGAGCCTGGGGAGGGGACAAAAACCTCAGCTGATGACTCCATATAAACAGACTTTAAAATTGTTACTGTTTGTTAGCCTATAATTGTTTCTTTAGCTAATCCAATATTAAAATGTGTTAAGGAGCAGTTTTATGCATGAAGTATTGATTTTTCTTAAATTTTTTAAATGTGTGTAAACCAGGTGGACTTTCACTGCTGGATGTGTGGAAAGAACTGTAATAGTGAGAAACAATGGCAAGGTCACATCTCTTCAGAAAAGCATAAGGAGAAGGTATTCCACACTGAGGATGATCAAAACTGTTGGCAGCATCGGTTTCCAACTGGATATTTTAACATTTGTGATAGGTATGTAGCATTTATATTTGAGATGTCAAAGTTGCTCACTCACAATTGTGCTATTGCAAATATAGGCAGATACTATACTTGCTGCAGTTACCTGAGATGAACAGTGATTTTTTTTTTTGTAATGATACCCACTCTATTAGTATGCATTGTTGAAATCTTATGCAAAGCAAACAATTAAATATCAATATTTTAACATGAATACCTGAGTGACCAGATATTTAGTGTATTTTAATGTGTGATGAGAAGGTTTGGCTTTGAGTGCCAGATGTGGAGCTATGTGGAAAGGTTCAAGCCTTTTTGTGTTAGGATGAAACTTTGTTTAAATAATAGCATTGGTACATCACAGCTATTGCTATAAATATACCTCTCTATTTTCCTTAATGAATTACCTGTAGAGTACAAGAAATGTATGCAGTCTCACCCACTATTCTCATGTAACAAAGTATCTTGAAATTATGGGGTGTTCTTTGCAAATCACATATTCACTTGTCCAAGAAAATACTGTCACTGGAAGCTATCTATGAAATTCAGGTATGTTCCAAAGGACCCTACACACCAAACTGGCCTGCTGGCTTTCTCAAAGCTGGTTAGTATACTCTACTACCCTGTCTTGTATTCCAGTTTTGGAGCACTCAACCTTTGCACCCAAGCCACTTGGCCTCAGGTGGACAAGCTAACATGCTTTAAATCACTGGAGCCAACCCGGTTGGCTTTGGAGTCTGGGATCTAAGGTTGGAGCTCCAGACTGCAGGCGTTTTTTGTGGCAATATTAAAATCTTCATTTTATTGATAAAGAGAGAAACTAATGATTGTCACAGCCAGGGATTCTGATGATTTTTGGAACAAACTGAATTTAATTGATAGGTTAATATCTTAAAATGATTTTTTTGGAGGAGGGTGGGTTTGGGCAAAGTGGAGAAATGAGGAGTGGAAGGCCAGAGCTTTGGCTCCTGTCCCCAAAAGACTTCTTCCTTACGTGGTTCTCAAAGACTATTAAAGAGGGTAAACTGAACTGATGCATCTTCATTTTAGAGAAAAAATAATCTCTCTCCTAGAGAATTTGTGCTTCTTTAATAAAGGTCTAATTATACCAAAAACATGGCTAGTAGAAAATATTTAAGACCTTTTAAAACCAGATAGTTAATTCGTGATACTTTTGTGAAAACTATAACACACCAATTAATTTTTTAACAGATATATGGCTGGTACTTGCATTGAAGGAAACAACTGTAAATTTGCACATGGAAATGCTGAGCTCCATGAATGGGAAGAACGAAGAGATGTTCTAAGAATGAAGCTCAGCAAAGCAAGAAAAGACCACTTGATTGCTCCAAATGATAATGACTTTGGAAAATATAGTTTTTTGTTTAAAGATTTAAACTAATACTAAAATGATGCATTCATGTTACCTTATGGAAGCATAAACCAGAAAATTTGACAGTAATCAAAAGCATGTGACAGAAAAGCAGCAGGTTTTCTGCTTATATTGGCATATATTGTTCCTCCTGAACAGCAAAATATAGTAGATGTAGGGGGATTCAGAGACCTGTCTGTGCTCTCATGAAACAGAATGGTGAAGTAATAAAAAAGATATAAAGTATTACATGCTTATTCGCCTTCTGTTGGACAGAATGTTATGAAAGAGGCGGAGGAGGAGGGAGAGGTTATAATGTGTAGGAAGCGCCCCTAGTGTTGGTCCTTCAGATGAAAACTTTATGGTAAAATTACAAAACACATGAGGTGTTTTGGGCTAAGAAGAAAATTATGGATGAAAATTCTTTAAATGTTTTAATGGAGAGGATTTGTTTAAAACAAAACTTTGCTATTTATCTCTATGTAGGTTGTTAAAGAGGATTTTCTTATTAAAAAGGATTTTAAGCAAAATAACCATTTAACTACAATATATGTTGAATGGGGTATTTTTTCTCTATTTGTATATTTCAATATAATTTACTGAAAAGGATCTTGGGAGAAAAATGTATTGATTTTTTTGAAAATCAAGTAGTTAAAATTCTGTTTCTTGGTCTTTGCTGTTTAAATGATGATTTTGAAAGATTACACTTGTATGTCAGTATTGTGTATTGTATGAACCAATGTTACCTGTAATAAAGATAACTTTACATAAAGCACGTAGCTTCTGATTGACTTCTATTTTGCACGAAACAGTTACTTGCTCAAAAGATTTTTCTAATGGGCAACTAAATCTAAACAAATATGTTTAGTTTATCTTCAAGTTGTAGCTGATTTCTTAGAATAGTTTGCTTTGGAACAGCTGCTGACAACCCAAAAAGGGGAAATGTTAGGAATAGGTTTTTTACACTGGTAGACAGAGTGGTCACTTATACCGCACATTGGGCAACACTGATTAGGTCAGAAAGTACATTTTAAAAATTAAAGCAGTAAAGCTTGCTTTAGCAGATTATTTTTAAGTGTCCACCCCAGAGGAATGGGACAAAGTGCTATCAAGTTTTGTATTAGAAGCATATGGTTCCCAGCCTCTTGTGTTGGGAACTCTCTCTACCCTCTCTTTTTTTTTTTTTTTTTTCCCCCCTCTTTCCTTTCCCCTCTCCTCCCCCCCAAGTGAATCGTACTTCACAGCCCACTTCAGAGAGAGGCCCCATCCAGCAGTGAAAGACCAAAAGAGTTTTCTTTGCTCTGAAATGTCACTTCTGAACAAAGTTACCCTCTGGGTCAGAACTATTAAATCTTTCTTTTCTTACTGCATTTTGTGTTTACTGCAGATATGTCTGCTCGTTTCATTCCTGACATTCATTTGTGCTTTTCTTAATCCAGTTCCCCCCAAAAAATCCATTTCCTTTTCAATTTGCTCCTTTATTGGATCATCTGGTTCCCCTGGGAAAGCTTTTAAGAATTATTTTAATGGTTTGAATGTGGTTACTGGGATTCAGGCCATAGTTTAGTTCCATACATTTTACATTGTGCAAAATCAGCATGTTCAAGTACTTGCACACTAAAAACAAGGCTGGATATTGATCTGTCCCTTGTGGTCCATGAAATAAAAAGCACAGTGGATTCAGATGATACCTTTAAAAATAGAGCATAAGACCATGCATGATGATTGCACTTTACTCTGTGTCCATACAGAAATTACAATAAGGTATACAGGTAACATGGAATATTTGGCTCGTCCCTGAACTACCAGTTGTTAAAACACTAACCTTCATTACACTTGTCTTAGTTTGTTTTAATCAACTTCTAAGATTGAAATAGAACTTCCCTACTGGTCCTGTCCTTTCTATTTGGCAAACATTTCTGTCTCTTTTCTCCTTTCAGTTAACATACCTACCACCCACATCAACAAGCTGTTCTCCTGGTGCTTGCTCAGCGCATGGGGCTCTCCACCCTTTGTACTCCCTGGCGCATACTTCAGGAGGTGAGGGTAGCCTTGTCGCCCGTTTCTCGGGTTTACCTCAAGCACGTCCTCTGGGAGGGTGCTCCCCACCCACCCCAAGCCCTCTGGGTCTCTGCGTAGGGCCCTTGCCCCATGAGCCCCCTCGGCCTTCCTACCCACATAGCTTGACCCAGCAGTGCAACCTGCAGCCGGTTTGCCTTTGAACCATGCCAAGGGCACATCTGTACATGCTCGTGCTCCATACTCTCCATTTCCTCACCCTGGTGTCCTGCCCCAAAACTATGTGGCAGGACCTATTGCCACATATTGAGGGTGAGGAACCCTGTGGGCCGGCTTATATTCCACCTTGTCCCACAGTCCACTGGGCATGTTAGTTGGCGGCTCCATCATGGAGCCATGGGCATGTATGTGGCACGGTTCACCCCCATTCTCTATGCCTGTCCCTTTTGCGGTGTGAGGGAGACCCTGGCACACATTTACCTTGAGTGTGCCAGGTTGCAGCCCTTTTTCCGACTCCTAGACCTACTGTTGCATTTTTGCCTACACTTCTCCCCCCACTTGGCCCCCACAAAGCCACGGGACATCCTTGTCAACCTCCTCCTAGTGATGGCCAAAGTGGCCATCTACAATACCAGGAAGAGGATGTTGGCTGAGGGGATTCTCTGCGACTGTGAGGCCTATTTCTGATCCTCCCTCCGTTCACCCATCCGGGCCGAGTTCCTCTGGGTGGCATCTGCCAGATCCTTTCCCACCTTGGAGGAGCAGTGGGCGCTGCCCAGCATTCTCTGCTTGGTGTCCCCTTCAAGTTCCCTACGTTTGACCCTCTGAACGTCACTCCTGTCATTTTTTCTGTTCCCCATAATTATTTGAGTCCTGGGCTCAGTGAATCCTCCCCATAGGCTGGGAAGGGTCCTTTAGCTGTGAAACCCAATAAGGTGTTGTTTGTTTTATTGTAAGTTACCTTGGATAAGAAAAATCACATGAAATGAGGTTGTATAAACAAAACCCCTTTACTGTTAAGTCTCCAACCTTCCTTAAACATAGCATGAGTTCATTTTTTGTGGACAGTACTCAAATGGTTAAACGCTTCATAGAAGGGTGTGGTTCAGCTTTTTCACTTGTTCTGGATTTATTCAACCTGTAATATTACAAAAATGAAACAAAAAGAGGGCTTGAAAATTTAGCAAACATCTACTCTGCTGAGACCAATACAAAGAACAGTCTCCACTTTTCCCAGGTTGCTGCTCACAGAGGACAAAATAGCAGCTGTGGAAACAGATCAGGCACCAGAGCTGGCTGAAGAGTCAGAGGACACTCAACGTGTACCAATAGGTTCATACTTAGGAAGGGTAGCTCCACAACCACAGAGGTTATATGTTTGTTTGGCTTATGTTTAGAAACAAAGCAAGAAAACAAGGGTTTGGTAGGAGTTTCATGCCGCAGCTGGGTGCTGGAACAATTTTTTTAGTGCGGGGTGCTGAAAGCCATTGAACCAAACTGTAAACCCTTTATATGATGGACACTACTTCTTGTCAGGGAGCAGTGCAGCACTCCCCGCAGGCCTAGTTCCAGCACCTATGGGCTGCGGGATCCGGCCCGCAAACCCTGTCCACACACCTCGCAGCTCTCAGGGAGGGTCGGTTGTGTTTTGACCATTGTTAAACGGGAAGGAGGCGTGTATCGCCCACTTCGCCTGGGCTTCGCAGGGACCGTGGGCACTGGATAGGCCCCTGGGTTCTGCGGCGAGGTACCCAGAAGCGGCGCCAGGGGTTTTGTCGCCCTAGGCGGGGGTCCTTCCGCGCCCCCGGTCGTCGTCGGCAATTCCGGGGCGGGGGGGGTTCTTCCGCGCTCCCGGTCTCCGGGGCGAATGAAGGAGCCGCCGCCGAAGACCCGGAGCGTGGAAGGACCCCCCCGCCTCCGGATTGCCACCCCCCCAAATCCTGGCGCCCTAGGCGGTCGCCTAAATGGCAGCGCCGGCCCTGGACGTACCCCTCATCCAACCCCCGGCGCGCTCCTAACACTTTTCCCATCCATTTCTATTGACTGAGGAGGCCTCAGTTGGGGCCGGGAGCTCCCTTCCCCGCGCTCTCTCAGCGGTTCAGGCGCAGCCTCCCAGGCTCTGCGCTTGGCTGCGGCCAGGCCTCAGCGAGGCGCTTCTCGCAGCGCGGGGCCGGGCCTGTGTGCGCCTGCTCTGCGGGCCTTGGCTGGCGGAGCCCGGGCCGGGGCGGGCGAGGAGACGTGGCGGCGTTGGGTTCGCTTGTGCGCGGCAGCCGCCCCCAGCCGTCCCGCCCCAGGAGCCCCTGACAGGCCGGGGGTAGGGAGACGTGTGCGAGCCCCAGCGGCCCGGCCTCGCTCGTCCGCCCCTCCCCGCCCCGGGCTGGGAGGTGATGTCGTTATGCGGAGGCTCCGGCCACTCCACTGCCCCTCGGCCCCGGCCCCGGCCCCGTGTTGCCCAGATGTCCCGGAGACCCGAGCTGCTGTGTGGAGCTGCTATCGTGCTGGGCTGCGCCCTCCTGGTCACCCTCAAAGTCACCTGCAGGTAACCGGGCCCCCCGGCCGTGGAGATTCACAAGGGGGCTTCCGGCACAGGTGTGCACTCCGGGGGTGCGATGCGCTCCCCTGGGCGCTGGCATGCACCCCCGGAAGCCTTACTGGGAGAAGGTGGGGCTGTTGGTCGCTCCCTGGGCACTGGCATGCACCCCGGGGAAGCTCGCCAGGAGAACATGGGGGGTGCTGAGGGCTCCTGTGGGTACATGCACCCCACGGGGCCTTAGTATGCAGAGTTGGGAGGCTCTGAGCTGTTCTCAGGGTACTGACATATACCTCGAGGCCTTAAATGGAATATATTGGGCTTTCTAAGCAGCCCCATTAGTACTGGTGTGCACCCAAAGGTACCTAATGGAGAACCTGGGTCGTCCCTCAGATCTTGCACTGGAAGGACATTAGAGTTAACTGTGCTAGGACACTGCCAGGCACCAAGGATTCCCTAATGCAGGGGTTCTCAAACATTTTCATAGCATGCAGCATGTTTTAATAAATAATTGTGTTAGGAACCCACACTGCCCTAAAGGGGATACTAACCAGCTGCTTCTCTCCTCTGTACACCAACCTGGCTGCTGTAATGTCATTCTGCTATCCACAGGGACTAAATGCATCATTTAATCAAAATGAGTTTTAATAGCTCTGACCCATAGGAACTGCTCTATGAGAACAGATCTATAATCCTTGTGGTCCAGTATCCTGTCTTTGACAATGACCAGTACCCCAGGTTTCAGAGGAAGGTGCAAAAACTCCCATGATATACCATATTATGCAATACTATGGAGAGAAAGTTCAAGCCTGATTAGCACAAAGTTTATTTAACTACTTTTGACATGTAATGGAGATTTAGAAGCAATTAGTTTTGCTTCATGTTTGATCTTTGTGGTAACATATGTTCCGTGTGTGTGTGTGTGTGTGTCTGTGCATGTAGCTTTCATCTTGCTGTGTATGGTTAAAATTTTGTTTGGAAGCTCAAAATGCAATCTTAGAAGAACTTTGGTTTTTATTTCTTTATGCTCTATACATATATGTAGAAGTTTTGACCTTTCCTAGTATATCTATTTAAATATATAAACTAATGACAGGAAGGTAATTCTATTATGCTGTTACCAGAAAAGAAAGTGCAAAAAAGTGCTCAAATAATGTAAATGTGACTTCCATTAAAAAAATTATTTGTGTTTAAATTGATACATGGGAAAGTTGCTGCCTTTACAGCGCCAGAAACTGTAGTGTTCTATACAGAGAACAGTACAGACATGGCACTGTAGAGTATTCCTTACATCTCTCCCAATGTACTTTAAATTTGACCTGGAGGTCTCAATCTGGACCTCTAATGTTGAGATGGTAGTTTTTCCATGTCTGTTTACTCTCGTTTCTTTTCTAAGAAGTTGCCAGCTGGTAGTAACTGTGATCATGTTTTTTATGATGAAAACTTTCAGATCAATAGACAGTGGAGTGAGACTTCTAACTTCTTTTTTTACTCATAGGTCAACAAACAGTCAGATGGTGACTGCTTTTGCTCACTGTCTCTGAGGGTTAAAATTGCATGGGGGTAGTATATTTCATGCCCACTGCTGTTATCCAGCCTCATTTTTTTTTTTTAAATTCCCCTATTGGTAGGGCCCTATCAAATTCACAGCCATGAAAAACGCATTATGGATCATGAAATCTGGCCCACCATGAAATCTGGTCTTTTGTGTGCTTTTAACCTATACTATACAGATTTCATGGGGGAGACCAGTGTTTCTCAGATTGGGGGTTCTGACCCAAAAGGGAGTTGCAGGGGGATCATAAGGTTATTCTAGGGGGGCTGCCCTAACTTCTGCGCTGCCTTCATAGCTGGGTGACTGGAGATTGGTGGCTGGTGGCCGGAGAGTGGAGGCTGGTATCTGGGTGCCCAGCTCTGAAGGCGGAGCCCCACCAGCAGCAGCACAGAAGTAAGGGTGGCAATAACATACCATGCCATCCTTACTTCTGCACTGCTGCTGGCGGTGGCTCTGCCTTCAGAGCTGGGCTCCCGGCCAGCAGCCGCCTCTCTCCAGCTGCCCAACTCTGAAGGCAACGCTGCCACCAGCAGCACTGCAGAAGTAAGGGTACCAGTATTGCAACCCCCCTACAATAACTTTGTGACCCTCCCACAACTCCTTTTTGGGTCATGACCCCTACAATTACGACACTGTGAAATTTCAGATTTAAATAGCTGCAATCATGACATTTGTGATTTTTAAATTCCTATGATAATGAAATTGACCAAAATGGACTGTGAATTTGGTAGGGCCCTACCTATAGGACACTTTCTCAAGGAAGGGTGCACAGAGACCTCTTCTGATGCTTGCCATAGTGCAATGGTTCTCAGCCTTGGGGGAGGGTCATGGTCTCAAAGCTACTTTCTGGAGCTACAGGTTGTAAAAAAATTTTCACAGAACTTAGACTTTCAATTAAAAACAAAAGTATCTGTAGCTCTCTGGCTGCAGAAAAAACCTTTGTAAATAGCTGTAGAATTTAAATTTACTGTACAGGAAGCTGGCAGTGACACCTATATTTAAGTTGTTTATCACCTTTCTTGCGACCTTTACCTCCTGAGAAGCTTTCAGACCTCCATTGTTTGCGGCAGACCTTTGATGTTCAGCAGGCAGATAACCCTGTGGGTACAGAAGTGCCATTTTTGTCCTTTGAAATTCTGTTAAGCTTTTGTTGAGATATAAGCTATTAAAAATAACCATTTATTTTCTCTTGCCCGCTCAGGAAGACTTTGGCAGCATGCCAAAAGAATAACTAAAAACAATTATTCTAAGCCTGGCCAGCACACACTGTTCTGAAAACATCTGGGAACATCTGGAGCTGCTGTAGCAGGGTAGAGAGAGAACGAGCCGGGCTCCTCTTCTCTCCCTCTCACAACCTTAGCCCGATACATGGCTCATGTTCCCCTCTCGGGGCACTATAAATAGCAGGAACCCTCCTACCTCCTCCAGTAGTAGGGTAGAAAGAGAGAGCCGAGTGGGCTCCCTCTAATCATCCCTGGACCCAGCACGTGGCTGGGGATGCCACATGGCACAACAGTTTCCCCCACAACTGTTGGTGTGAAAGGTGGAGGGAGGAGACCTCAGCTAGGCTCCCCTGGAGCCAGCACCTGGACACAGCAGTCTATCCCCTTCTGCTGTTGCCAGGTAGAGTACCTGGTCCTGTAGCTCAAGTGGTAGCAATCTGTGCTGCAGCACTGCAGGCACACCTTTCAAATCCTCTTGCTGAGGCATGGTGGGGATATTGTCACAGTTGCACATAAACTTGTTTTTACCTTTATTCATTTAAAAAACACCCAAGTGCCACAAACCTAGGAAATCACAAATGAAAAACTACATTAATAGAATGTTACTTAGGATGCAAAAATCAAGCATTCAAAAGTTAGCAAATGTCAGATTTTTGGTTGTCTGTGCAATCTTGAATCTGTGCCCTTGTGTTGATGTTTTATGGTACAGTCTTTAATTTTATCTTCACATGCTATTTTTTCCCAAGGACCTTGTTTCAGTCAGTGCATCAGTTGGGTGCACAAGGATGAATTAAAGTTGCACAGACAAGTACAACTCTGGTATTTCCTAATCTTTGAGTGCTTGACTATGCAACTTAAATAATGTTCTTTTAATGTATTTTTGTATACATGGAATATATATATGTATATACTTGCTTTAGAGAGTGTGCAAGTCATGAGATGTTCAGTACTAATGTAGAAATTGTATTTTAAAATATATTGTACAACAACTATTTATACTGAATAAGAATGCCAACTTTGGTTATATATGACAAACAAAGATTAAAAATACACCTCTACCCCGATATAACGCGACCCGATATAAGGCGGGTTCGCATACAAGGCGGTAAAGCTCTGACAAGCTGCTCTGAGCAGCATGTTAAGGGTGCTGGGCCAGGCTGGGGCCGAGGGGTTGGATAAGGGGCAGAGGGTCCCGGGGGCGGTCGAGGGCTCCCCTTCCCAGAGGTTCTGGGAGGCAGGAGCTGTGGGGGGCACTTTTGGGGGCCCCGCAGTCCCAGAGTGGGCCCTGGGGATTAGCGGGGGGCTGTGAGCAGCCCTCTCTGCTTCCCTCACCCTGGCCCCAGGCGTGTTGCTCGGGGGAGGGGGTTGGGGGAAGGGATCCCCCCCGCACTCACCTGCAGTAGTGGAAGCGGAGCAGCCTGGCCCCAGCCCATTCCACTCTGCCATCTCCCAGCTGCAGCGCTCCGCTTCCTGCTGCAGGTGAGTGCGGGGGGGCCTCCTTTCCCCAACCACCCTGCACTCACCAGCAGCAAGAAGCAGAGCGCCGTGTCTGGGAAGTGGTGGAGTGGAGTGGGCTGGGGCTGGGCTTCTCCGCTTCCCGCCGCTGCCAGTGAGTGCCTGTCAGGGGGTGGGGGGTGTGGATAGGGGTCAGAGCAGTCAGGGGACAGGGAGCGGGGGGTTGGGTAGGGGGTGGGATCCTGGGAGTGATTAGGGACGGGGGTCTCTGGAGGGGGCGGTCAGGGAACAAGGAACAGGGAGGACCAAAGCAAGTTCGATGTAATGTGGTCTCACCTATAACACGGTGAGATTTTTTTTGTCTTCCGAGGACCACGTTATATCGGGGTAGAGGTGTAATGTGTTAGAACATAGTGCTGTTTTTTGTACTGAAACAGGACAAAAGATTCTTGGATATGGGGTTGTTGGAGAAAAAAAGTGGATGGTTTTGCCATAGTGTTTCCAGCAATATAGTTCTAATTAGTTTCTCAGTACATAAGAACGGCCGGACTGGGTCAGACCAAAGGTCCATCTAGCCCAGTATCCTGTCTACAGACAGTGGCCAATACCAGGTGCCCCAGAGGGAGTGAACCAACAGGCAATGATCAAGTGATCTCTCTCCTGGCATCCATCTCCATCCTCTGACAAACAGAGGCTAGGGACACCATTCCTTACCCATCCTGGCTAATAGCCATTAATGGACTTCACCACCACGAATTTATCCAGTTCTCTTTTAAACGCTGTTATAGTCCTAGCCTTCACAATCTCCTCAGATAAGGAGTTCCACAAGTTGACGGTGCGCTGCGTGAAGAAGAACTTCCTTGTATTTGTTTTAAATCTGCTGCCTATTAATTTCATTTGGTGACCCCTAGTTCTTGTATTATGGGAATAAGTAAATAACTTTTCCTTATCCACTTTCTCCACATCACTCATGATTTTATATACCTCTATCATATCCCCCCTTAGTCTCCTCTTTTCCAAGATGAAGAGTCCTAGCCTCTTTAATCTCTCCTTATATGGGACCCGTTCCAAACCCCCTAATCATTTTAGTTGCCCTTTTCTGAACCTTTTCTAGTGCCAGTATATCTTTTTTTAGATGAGGAGACTACATCTGTACGCAGTATTCGAGATGTGGGCGTACCATCGATTTCTATAAGGGCAATAATATATTCTCAGTCTTATTCTCTATCCCCTTTTTAATGATTCCTAATATCCTGTTTGCTTTTTTGACCACTTCTGCATGGACATCTTCAGAGAACAATCCATGATGACTCCAAGATCTTTTTCTTGACTTGTTGTACCTAAATTAGCCCCCATCATATTGTATGTATAGTTGGGGTTATTTTTTCCAATGTGCATTACTTTACATTTATCCACATTAAATTTCATTTGCCATTTTGTTGCCCAATCACTTAGTTTTGTAAGATCTTTTTGAAGTTCATCACAGTCTTCTTTGGTCTTAACTATCTTGAGCAGTTTAGTATCATCTGCAAACTTTGCCACCTCACTGTTTACCCCTTTCTCCAGATCATTTATAAATAAGTTGAATAGGATTGGTCCGAGGACTGACCCTTGGGGAACACCACTAGTTACCCCTCTCCATTCTGAGAATTTACCATTAATTCCTACCCTTTGTTCCCGGTCTTTTAACCAGTTCTCAATCCATGAAAGGACCTTCCCTTTTATCCCATGACAACTTACTTTACTTAAGAGCCTTTGGTGAGGGACCTTGTCAGAGGCTTTCTGGAAATCTAAGTACACTATGTCCACTGGATCCCCCTTATCCACGTGTTTGTTGACCACTTCAAAGAACTCTAATAGATTAGTAAGACACGATTTCCCTTTACAGAAACCATGTTGACTATTGCTCAACAGTTTATGTTTTTCTATGTGTCTGACAATTTTATTCTTAACTATTGTTTCGACTAATTTGCCCGGTACCGACGTTAGACTTACCAGTCTGTAATTGCCGGGATCACCTTTAGAGCCCTTTTTAAATATTGGCGTTACATTAGCTAACATCCAGTCATTGGGTACAGAAGCCGATTTAAAGGACAGGTTACAAACCTTAGTTAATAGTTCCGCAACTTCATATTTGAGTTCTTTCAGAACTCTTGGGTGAATGCCATCTGGTCCCGGTGACTTGTTAATGTTAAGTTTATCAATTAATTCCAAAACCTCCTCTAGTGAAACTTCAATCTGTGACAGTTCCTCAGATTTGCTATGGAGGTGTTAACTGCAAAAGTAGAAGTACCGACATGGTCCTCCAATGCTGCTGCAGTGGTCATTTGGAATTTAGGAGAAAGGCAGGGTAAAAAAAGAGCGAGACCGTGATATCAACCTTTACATATGATTTAAAAAAAAAATTCTTTAGTGCCTAGAGAAGAGGGCCGCATTGTTCTAGGCACTGTACAACATATACTACTCTGAAGAGTTTACAGTCCAAGTTTAGCCTTGATCCTGGAAACACTTGTGTGCTTACCTTTACTGTCATGAGTAGTTCTGTTGAACTCAGTGGGAGTACATGTGGCAGTAAAGTTAAGCACGTGTGTGTTTGCAGGATTAAAGTCTAAATGTAAGACTATAGATATTAGGTGGATAAAACAGACCTTTAAACAAACAGTTTAAACTGATTTTTAGGGGCTGATGTTTGTGTAACAGTTGATCTAATGTTCCTCCATATACCTCATGCTTATTATAAATGTATAATCTATGCTTGTTCAGGTCCAACCATTCACTTACCCCCTCACATTGGTACTAGCATTTATTGTTATCCTTTTGATGCAGAAATGGTTGTGGATCCTGGCTCTCCTTTTCCCTCTAGTAGTTTCAAAATGGTTAAAATTGAGAGCAAATAGAAGTTATGTATTCAGAAGCCCATGAGGAGTTACGTTAGAGAAAATCACTATAAAAGCTGCCGGACCATAACTTCCTTCATTGATTTTTTTTTCTTTTTTTTTTCTTTACTCGTTCTCCCCCACCCTCAATTGGAGGCTGGCCAAATATTATTCCTTTATTAGTGATATTTTAAATTGTCTCACAGTTTAAAACCTTTCCTGCACCCCATTTGAAGAGAGCAATCTTATCAGTTAATATGTTTCATAGTAAAGACATCTTCTATTTAGATTCTTATATGTGGCCATTAATCTCAATTTTGTAAAGTTTTTGTTTAAAATTCCAAAACTTTTGGAATTCTAAAGCCTAAAACTTTCTTTTAAATAAAAACTTAGGATTCCCATAATTTTAGAATATTTTACTGAGGATTATTACTAAAATTGAACTCCAATATTGTGTAAAAATGAGTGAAGAGCCACAGTCCTGCCCAGAAAATGTAGGATCTGTTTCATAAAAGCAGGCAGAACCATTCATACACTTTTGACAAATCCAAGTGAGTGTAGTCTTGAAGTGCTAAAAAAAGTTAACATTTTTGCAGAGTAATTGTGATCATGAAAAGGGTTTTTTATGCATGTTAGTGTGTTGAGGGCAAAATAATTTTATTCCAGGGTTACTAAAATTGTGGCCTGGAGAAACAAAGAACAGCTAGGCTTAATTACTAATAGTTGTTTTTCATCATGATATTAGATGTGCATTAATAGCTTAGGGGATACCATGACTTGGGCAAGAAAGACAACTTTACAGGCCAGATTCCGATCTCATTTATACCAGTGTAAATCTGTAGTAACTCAGTACATTTATTTTGTATTTAAGCCAACGTAAAAGAGAGAGAATCTGACCCTGAGAATTCTTACAGTATAATAGGAATCTAGGCCACAATCTTGCAAATACTTACGAATGTGCTTCATTTTATGATCGTGAACAGTCTGGGTACGCAAGTAGTAAAGTTGAGCATATGCAGTTTTTGCAGGATCCGGGAGCTATATGTGACAGTTTCTGGACAGTAGTTATTAATGCTATTTATTCTGTCAGAAAAACAGAAAACTAGAAAAACCTAAAATGTGTGTTCAGTTCCATTACTATCTCTTTTGTTATGTCTCTCTTATGGACAGTTTCTAATAAGAGATTGCATCTTCTACCTGAGTGAGATCAGCTTCCTGTAGGGAACATTATTCTGTAGGAAAGCTAAAGCAGAAGTTAATATACCCCAAAAATAATAGGAGGACCATGTGTATTTATCACAGATAATCCTGACAGAGTGTTGATGGAAAAGAAAGATTGTTTAAAGTAGGGGTGAAAGTACCTTAAAAGACTTACCGGTACGCTGGAGTACTGAGCGGGGGTGTGGCCTCAACCGGAAGAGGCGGGGCCTTTCAAGATTTAAAGGCCCTGGGGCTCCGGCTGCTGCGGGGAGCCTCGGGGCCCTTTAAATACCCGCCAGAGTCCAGCTGCCGGGTCCCCGGGGCTCTGGGAGCCGGGCTTGGGCAGGGATTTAAAGGGCCCGGAGCTCCGGCCCCTGTGGGGAGCCCCGGGCCCTTTAAAGTGCCGCCCGAGCCCCGCTGCCAGACCTCCGGCAGCGCTTTAAAGGGCCCCGGGCTCCCCGCAGTGTCAGGAGCACCGGGCACTTTAAATCCCCGGCCGAGCCCAGCTGCCGGAGTCCCGGGGCCCCGGCAGCGGGACTCGTGCGGGGATTAAAAGGACCCGGGCTCCCCGCAGCGGCCGGAGCCCCAGGCCCTTTAAATCGCTGCTGGAGCCCCAGGGCTCCTGCAGCCGGGCTCGGGTGGGGATTTAAAGGGTCCGGTGCTCCTGCAACTGCAGGGAGCCCCGGGCCCTTTAAATCACCGCCAGAGCCCTGCCGCTGCTACCCCGGGGCAGCGGCAGTAGGGCTCCGGCAGTGATTTAAAGAGGCTCGGGTGGCGCTTTAAAAGGCCCGGGGCTCCCCACAGTGGCTGGAGCTCTGGGCCCTTTAAATCAGTGCTGGAGAAGCCGGTCCAGTTTGGCACGGCGTACCGGACAGGACTGGCTTACTTTCACCTCTGGTTTAAAGGTAGGTGAATCCTGTTTATTTTATCACAGATCAATTAAATCAGTTTATGAATAGACAATGGTAAATAGTATGAAATTCAGTAACTGAAAGGAGAGCTTTTATTCAATCATTTAAAATAACCCACTTTAATAGTATTTGCTTAAAATCTCAATTTAAAATCTCTTTTAAACCCTAACTTCATTTAATGAGTGATCTGTGACAGGTAGTTAATTAAAATTGAGGACAGATCCTCAGTTATAAATCAGCATAGCTCTATTGAAGTTAGTAGAACTATGCTGATTTACATCAACTGAAGACCCAGTCCAAGGATCTTAAATTAAAAGGTATAGCTTGGTCAGCAATACCAAGAATATGGTGTTCAGGTATTCAGAGTTTAACGGAAGAAGCTATTAATAAACGTCAAGATCCAACAATATGTCAATACTGAAGTAAAATAAATTTCAGTAATAAAGTTAACCTAAACCTTGTCAGTGTTTATGCAATGCTGCATGCATTAACTGAAACTTTAGGGTTGGTGATGGAATCTTGCAGGGTTTAATTTTTCTTCCTGGCTTTTGGGTTCTTGCTGTTCCTTGATGTGGGCTGCAGGTACTGCTGCTTTTGCTCTGAACATCTCTCATTCTGTAATGCGTTTCTCTGTCTTTCTTCACTGTGTGTGTTTAGTCCTCTGGTGTGGAGTTAGTGTCTGTGTTGTAAATTGCAACAGATGTGAAGGCAATTTTTAACCACTTTCTCAAAGTTAATACATCTCTTAAGAGATTTTGTTAATCACTTCTTTACTGGTTTATCGCCATATGTGCTGGACTCAGTCACTTCTTTGGCTCATGCCTATGTAATAGGATTCATCAGTTCATGTCAACATTTGTAATGCTGTTTCTTGATAAAAATGGCTTTTAAGATCTCTTTGAATACCTAACATTTGTCTTTAGTCCATTTTCTGAATGTCAGTTTAGTTCCAAAAATATTTGGGTACTTGAAGGGCTTTTTTGAACAAGTATAAGCACGTAGGGATAGAATCCCAGCTGGTTTAAATCAGCATTACTGAGTTATTATTAGTCTACTATTAAAATAGTCTCTCCAAAATGTAGCTTCTTATATGAAACCATCTTTCAGGACCGTTTTTGCATCTTCCTAAGTATGGTGAGTTAGTTGCATTAGAACAGCAATTAATTCCCCTGTTAATATAAATATCTGTTTATTCAAGCAGCTTCTGAAGTTTTCAATAACAAAAACAAAAAAGCAGATGTAACATAAAATTTTGGTACTTTGTTTTTAGCTAAAGTATGTCATTTTCTACTTTATAATTCCTTAATACTGTTTAATGAGGAATGCTTGTTTTTAGAAATGAAACACTTGCAATCAAAAGAATAACTTACAAATCATCACGGACAACACAAAGTAGTATAATTATTATGGGATAAATAGAAAAGGTTTTCCACTTTAGTTAAAGGTATGAGCTGACAGTAAATTCTAGCGTGCTTTTTCTTATCTTTAATATTCTACTTGTGTGTTTCTTTTTTAATTCTTATAAAAGTAAGGTTTTGCAAATTAATCATTGCTCAATATAAACTTTATTCTAGAATAAATCCCAAATAAGAGAAAGTGTAATGTACATCTTAAATAGAGATTTGTCAATATAAGAGGAAGGGATGAGAGAGCCCAGTTCTGTGATTAGATTGCTTGGTTGTTCGCTGAGAAAACAGTTTGCTATGTATTTTTACTCCATTTAAAATGGTATTTTGGGTCAAACCCAGTTCTCCTTAAGAAAGTGAATTTGTCTTGGTGACTGTTATTTTCTTTAAATAAGATTTATGCCCTGACAGTACCTTCACATTTAAAAGGAGACGTGTCTGTTTTGCCCTGAATGAATTTTGGCCTCTTCAATGATTAGTTCTGAATTTGCAATGAAATAAGCTATAGCAAACATTTTACAAAATACGAAGTTGTAATAAGTAAAACATATTAATTACTCCTTCATAATACAACATAGAATAAAGAAATACTGAACATTTAGAAGACTAGCTAACTGTAATATTTTTACAGACATAGCTGTTATTTTACATCACAAAACGTTGACTAGTGTCTGTTCTCTTATCACCTAAGGTACAAAAGTTAAAACAGGAGGCGGCCAGGGAAGAATTCCAAATAAACCTCTTATGCTGGTTATTTCTCATGCTAAAGAGAGATGCTATTCCTCCTTTGACAATTTAAGGGTTTGTGTCTCTTAGGATTCATTCTGTGCTATATTGGTTTTATAATTTGATTATTGATTGTGTTCATGCAATAATTTGGTCAGGTAAGTTATTAATACAAGTTTATACTGTTGTCAGTTCCTTGATTAATTCATCTGATCTCCATTATAACCTCAATTTGATCATTGCGTTGTTTAGTGTCTTAGGGAAGTGTAGCAAATTAGTTAGCTTTATATTTGCTTGTTTAATTTCTCAAAAAATTCATAAAAAGTACACCAAATTTTCTCTCAAGTGTCTGTGAGGTCCAAACAACCTATAAAGATATGAGCCCACTGACACACTCCTGAATTAACCCCCATTACCACTACAATATAATACACTATCAGACATATTCTTGTGCTTATTTCTTAAAGCCTATGTTTTATGACATGTCATAGAACTAACCCAGGTAATATAAATTTTTGTCATTTGCATCAATTTTGAAGATTTTTGTCATTGCATAACCTTTGCTAGGCGTCAGTAAACAAGTGTTTTTGGAATGTTTACATATTTTTTTTGCTGCTGTATTATGTTGTCTAAGTACTTTTATTTTCTTTCCCTTAGCCGAGCAAAAGATGTAACGATGGCAGCGAAGGTTCCAGTTAATTTCTTCTCCTCAAAATCTCCAGTCCTTGATCTTTTTCGGGGGCAACTGGACTATGCAGATTACATTCGCCAAGATTCTGAAGTTGTACTGTATTTTTTCTATGCCCCATGGTGTGGACAGTCCATTGCAGCAAGGGAAGAAATTGAACAAGTGGCAAGCAGGTTGGCAGACCAGGTAATTCCAGTAAAGATGTTGATTAAAAAATGGCTTAGTTGACCTTCATTCATTTCCAAACACTGCCTTTCTCTGAGCATCCCATGGGAAGTCAGTGGGACCTGGATGCTTATGTTTAGCCTGTCCTCTTCATTTTTAAATTTAAATGCAGAAAAGCCATGGTCCCCATTCTCTCACATTTGTGTTATTTCCACTTCTAGGAGGGGAACTGTGTGAAATTCAACAAGTAGAATTTTCTCATTATTCTTGAAAACAGGGCTGGGGTTGCCTTTGTGCAGAAGTGGCAGCTCCTAACATCCCAAACGCTTGAATCCTATGGGATCCACCGGCGGGATAGGCATCCATATAGAGGCCCCTCTGTCTTTACACTGCTGCCCAGTTTCTGGACACTTCATGCCTACAGCTGTCCTAAAACTCCTATCAGTGGGTTTCATGCCACAGCATGGGAAATGAGTGCAAATTACTACAGACTTAAGGCTTTGTCTACACCAGCACTTTTGTTGGCAAAACTTTTGTTGGTTGGGATGTGAAAAAAATAGCCACTGACCGACATAAGTTTCACCAACAAAAGCGCCGGTGTGACTAGTGTTATGTTGGCGAGAGATGCTTTCTTGCAGACATAGCTACTGGCACTCGTTTAGGGTGGTTTAATTATGCTAGCAGGAGAGCTCTCTCCCGTCAGCATAGTTCGACTACACAGAAGAGCTTACAGCAGCACTGCTGAAGCAGTAGAGCTGTGCTGCTGTAAGGCCTGTAGTGTAGAACTGGTAATTTGGGCTCACGTGCGCCTTAATTTTGGGGGGAAGGGTGAGAGAGTGCTCTGGACTTTTTCTGAAGGGTTTTAATCATGCGTGTGTGACTGAAACAATCTCCCAAGTGCGTATTTTTCTAGAAGCAACCTCTGTGCCTTCAAGATAGTGGAGAGACAGTGTGGTTCTCCTATTCCCTAGAGAAGTCACAAAGGAGGTTTCATTATGAGGAAGGGATTTTGGACATTTGTTTAAACTTTCAGCATACTAAGCCTTGAAAATTTGAGCTCCAAGAGGTGAATTTTTCCTGAAATGAATGTCATATGAAAAGAAAGAAGTGGTTTAAAATGGAAACCTTGTTTAACCTTAACTATAATGAACAGAACCAGGTAAACACAATGAGGGCCTGGTCAGCTTGACTGAAAACCAGCCAATGATTGTGTTGGTTATGTGCAAAACACTTTTAATACGTAGTAATGTCTTCTTACATATGCTTCCCTTCCAGTTGAGTGCTCTTTCTTCTTTTTTTTTTTTTTTTAAGTTTAATTACTACCTTTCTACTCTGCTCAGAGTGGTCTAGAAATGAGTCACCATTTCTAAATTTACTTAAACTGAAAACAATATCAATACCTAAAATCCAGTTCCTTCTTGCTTTGGATCATTCCCTTTCTGCCTTTCCAAACACCAAGAGATGGGTTTTTTGTTTTTTTTTAAAGAGTGTATTTCACCTTTTTGGAAACTTCAGTTGGTGCTCCTCTGAATCAGTCAGGTTGTTTGACCAGTTATAGAAGTAAATAACTAGCGCACAGCATTTTTCAGAAAAGAAACAGGAAATCACATACCACATCTATCTTGGATTTTGGTAATTATGTTTGAAATTTTTATTTGATACAGTTAATTATTAAAGACCAGTCAAGAATGGCATAACGTACAAACACAGTGAACAGTCTTTGCCCTGAAGAGCTTACAATCTAGCTAGACAAGACAAAGAATGGGAGAAGGTGTATAATAAGAGTGCACATATGATGACAGCAAATGTTATGTCAGTTTCTTGATTTTTTTTTTTTTATTTTTGTTTTATTTTTATTTGTGTGTGTGTGTGTGTGTGTGCGTATGGATTTAGTTAGGAGAAGATAAGATAAATGGAAAGAAAAGTGAAGAGAGAGGGGACATAGCAGGGAAAGGTGGAGGGGAATAGAAAAGATGGTAAGAGGGGCAGTTGTGGAATGAACCTGAGATGAAGAGATTTTGGAGGGCAGGGAGGGAAGAGGGTTGCAGCAAACAGCCAATCGGCATAGGGTAGAGAAAGTTGTGGTGATGTGTTTTGTACCTTTGGTCTGTTCTGCAGGTGCTGTTTGTGGCAGTTAACTGCTGGTGGAACCAGGGGAAATGCAGGAAACAGAAACATTTCTTTTATTTTCCTGTGATATATTTGTACCATCGGAGGTAAGAGTTTCACAAATATGATTTATCTGCATTTTAGATTGCTGGTAGACAGAACATCATAGAAATATCAAAAATGCGGTTTGTAATACAAGGGCTGTGGGCTGAAGTTCATCCCTGTGCAGAGGCCCAGTAGAAAACCTATGAAGTACTTACACCCCCACAGGGCCTAATGGGATTTAAGTGACTCATAGGCCTTGTGCTGCCCTTTGCTAAAGCCTGCCCATTGTTTTGTCCTTAGGCAAAATTCCCATTGACTTCAACTGGAAGTTTGCCTCAAATGAGGATTCAAGAATTTGGACCTATATTATTTGTTTTATTTTTAATATTTTCTGCTTGCTTTGGGGGTGGGTAGCATCATTTGGTCTCAATTCAGGAAAGCACCCCTCCTGGGGCCAGCACTTCTGTGCTTAAGTCCACTGAAGTCAGTGGGATTTAAGCATGTACTTAAAATTAAGCAGATGCTTAGGTCTTTTTCTGAATTGGGGCCTCTACCAATGTTATGCTGTGAAAGTTTGGCATCCCTAGTGTCCCTTTACATCTTTTCTTTTTTTGATTTTTGTCTGAACTTGAAAATAAGGCACTGAGCACATTGCCTGACACTAGTCTAAGTGGAGGCAGGTGCTGTGCAGTCTCCCACATACATTTCTACCTGTGCGCCTTAGTCCTGCACTGTGGCTCCCCGTCTTTTCCAGTCCAGCATTTCTCCCTTGAGTAATCAACTAATCGTGAAAACTGTGCAACATGGTGTTTTTTGCGCATGTTTACTAATGCTTCAATTTTCAATTCATTTTATGTAGATGAGGGGAGAATGCTGAAATTTGCTGTCAGCTGAAATTCAGGGCTTGTCTACATACACAGGTTGCACTGATATAACTTAAAACAGTATACGAACTGATTTAGTTAAATCAGTGCAAACTCTGAAGTTGACACACATCATTGGTTGGTCTTGAGTCTGTAAATTTATCCGTACAAACTAATCAATATAGCCAGGTTTAAATTGATATGAGGGTCCACGTAGAAAGTTGCACCAGAATAATAAAAGGCTTACAACTGATTTAGTTATTTCAGTTTGTATTTACCAGCCCTCAGATAGTTACATGTTAAGCTCTAAAACATATTTTCCCACCAGTATGATTTGGATTAGTGTGGTCTTTGTACTTAGGAAGGCGCTAAATTAATTAATGTAGCAGATTTTTGCTTAGACTCTTAATTTTATGTGTAAATGTGTGTTTAAAAATAAAATTCCCAAACAACACACACCACTTTACAGGTCATTATAGACTAGTGTGCTTGAATTGCTTATGCCAGGGGTAGGCAACCTTTCAGAAGTGGTGTGCCGAGTCTTCATTTATTCACTTTAATTTAAGGTTTTGCGTGCTGGTAATACATTTTAACATTTTTTTTAGAAGGGGTCTCTCTCTAAGTGTATATTATATAACTAAACTATTGTTGTATGTAAAGTAAACAAGGTTTTCAAAATGTTTAAGAAGCTTCATTTAAAATTAAATTAAAATGCTGATCTTACGCTGCCAGCCTGCTGGGTGGGGAGTTCAGGGCAGAGGGCTGGGTGTTGTGGGGGGACTCGAGGTCAGGGCAAAGGGCTGGGATGTGTGTGGAGGTGCAGGGCACAAGCCTGGGGGGGGTTCAGGGCAGAGGCCT
The DNA here is from genome assembly GCF_027887155.1 of Malaclemys terrapin pileata. Classification (NCBI taxonomy): domain Eukaryota; kingdom Metazoa; phylum Chordata; order Testudines; family Emydidae; genus Malaclemys; species Malaclemys terrapin. The sequence continues at coordinate 65,453,779 of NC_071514.1, read as the reverse complement.
GGGGGGGGGGACTCGAGGTCAGGGCAGAGGGCTGGGGTGTGGGGGGGTTCAAGGCAGAGAGTTGGGTGTTGGGGTGACTCGCGGTCAGGGCAGAGGGCTGGTGTGTGTGGACGTGCAGGGCACAAGACTGGGTGTGGGAGGGATGGGGGTTCAGGGCGGAGGGCTGGGGTGTGTGTGGAGGTGCAGGGCAGAAGGCTGGGTGTTGGGGGAGGACTCGAGGTCACGGCAGAGGGCTGGGGGGTGTGGAGGTGCAGGTCAGAAGGCTGGGTGTGGGGGGGGTTCAGGGCAGAGGGCTGGGGTGTGTGTGGAGATGCAGGGCAGAAGGCTGGGTGTTGGGGGCAACTCGAGGTCAGGGCAGAGGGCTGGGGTGTGTGGGGGGGGTGCAGGGCAGAGGGATGGGGCTGTGGGGGTGCAGGACAGAGGGATGGGTGTGTGTTGGGGTGGGGAGGTGCAGGGCAGAAGGCTGGAGGGTGTGTGAGGGGTGCAGGGCAGAAGGCTGAGTGTGTGTTGGGGGTGCAGGGCAGAGGGCTGGGGTGTGTGTGGGGGGTCAGGGCAGAAGGCTGGGGTGCTCGACTCGTGGGGGTGCTCCTAGCCCCCTGCCCTGAGTGGCTCATGGCAGGGGTCTGGGAGGGATATGACCTGTTCCACCCCCTTCCCCCAGGCCCGTCCCTACCTCTCTCTGCCTGCTCTACGGAGCAGCCAGCACGCTGCGCTTGGCTCTGCTCCTCTGGGAGGAGGAGGGGTCGGAATGCACCACATTGTGCAAAGAAGTGGGGGAGGAGGGAAGCTTGGCTGCTGCAGGACCAAGCTTCTGCCTCCTGCCCCCACAGGGGAGAGCGATGGGCGGGGGGGCTGAGTGGGGCGGGAGGCCGGGACCCCCTCCCCACCGCTCTCCCCTGCGGGGGCAGGAGGCAGAAGCTTGATCCTGTGGCAGCCAAGCTTCCCTCCTCCCCCTTCTTCCCCCAGCGTGGCGCTTTCCGGCCACTCCGCCCCTCCTCCTGCTCCTCTCACCGGGCAGGCACCGTGCCACTCAGAATCGGCTCGCATGCCGTAGGTTGCCGACCCCTGGCTTATGCTGTGTGGATGGACTCCTCTACCTCTCCCAAGGTGTCGAACTTCTAAAATTGTATATTGTGCATGCAGAGTAATATTTTTCCATCAATTTTTCTGACCTATGCATTCAATAATAATGTTCCTGTGTGTTGATATAATGCATGTTGCTAGCAGTCCAAAGAGCTGTAATAATACCAGTTGATATGATCCAGTGGCATGCCTCTGGACCAATTCGATCTATATGAATACATGGTATTTTTTAATGCAGAGTAATATTTTTCTTATAATGTTATATATATTACATATAAATATGTGCAAAACTACATCAAGGTTCTAAGTGACTCCCACAGAGGGAATGTGACTGAGAGAGTTAAATCCACTTTATGCTTTAATTTGATTTTATGTACTACACCTAACTTTCTTTTGATTGATTTATTTCGTTGTGAGTGTGGTGTTAAATCTAATCAGATGGCAGTTAACAGATTCCCACTTGTAAAAGCTTACTTCATTCTTGCATCATTCATGTGTGATGGAGTAGCAGTGTTTGCACCGGTCTAGTTTAATTCTTATTCTTTTTTAATCCTCAAGGATTTTTTAAATATATATTTTTGCTGTTGTATGTCTATTGAGGGGTATGGACAAAGCAGAACGGCCTGTCGCTCCACATGCTAATTAGACCATTTTGTAACTTTTGCCTGTCTTTTACCACCTTTTTTTTGACAAGACTCAGAGGTTGTCTTAATTCCCAGATCCTTACTGTCACGCACAATCATAGGCTCTTTATTGGTGTCTCTGTTATTTCAATAGGTAAATTCTTAATAGGTCTCCCTTCTAGTCCCTTAACACTGATACTCTGTCAGTTACAGAAGTTACTCTTAATCAGCACTAGGAACATCCTCTGCTCTCTAGGGACTGAGTATGGTGTCTGTGTATTACTCCCAGCTTCTGCCATCCCAGCCAGGGACTCCATTGTTAATTTAGTGGTCGCAGCTTAACCTTCAAATCTTAATGTATTATTTTTTTGGTACTAGTTTTGGACCAATTGAATACAAAGGCCCTATGAGTGCTGTTTATATTGAAAAGTTTGTTCGCCGGGTGATGACACCACTACTCTACATCTCGTCTCGATCAAAATTACTAGATTTCCTCTCAAATTATGAGGTACTTGTCTCTCTTGTCTAGTTTTACCATTTGTGGTTCTGAAAGGGTTTGATTTGTTTCAGGATTAAATCTGACCTTCTCCAAATCAGTAGGTTCTTTCAGGGTCTCAGAAACCTGCAGTGCATCTCAGGTGTTGTTACAATTATAACACATGTGAAATGACAGACCAATAATACCAGTTCCTAATACACTGACTACATATTTCCTGCATTATATGAATTTCAGTGTTTCCCTAGTTTATGATTATTAATTTGTATTACAGTAGTGTCTAGAGACCAAAACCAAGACTGTGACTCCTCTGTATGAGGTGTTGTATAGTCTTTGCCCCCAAAGAGTTTACAGTTTAAGCTTGGAATGCAGTCAAAGGATGAATAATAGAATTAATGTTTAAAATAAAAGTCAAAGTAATATTACAAATTTCTAATAAATGAAAATATCAATCAAGTAAAAGCTCACATTAAATCAAATGAATAACTGACTTCTAGAGAATTCTTCACTAACTTGATAACCTATATTTGTTCATAGTATAACTTCACACTTTGAATCCACATCAGGGGATGTTGCATTGTGTTTGATTAGCTTTCAGTTTCTGGTGTGTACTTACACTGTGGCAGTGCTCAAAATGTGGTAGGTTGCTTTCCAAACACACATTAAAATATGGTCCCTGCTTTGAAGAGTGTGCAATCTAAAAAGACAAATGAAGGCCAGGGAAAAGAGATACCACATGCAAGCAAAGTTGTCTGGGTGATGATTGGCACATGTCATTTTAGTTGCATTTTTTTGTTTTTGTATATGGGAAGATTGTGGGAGAGACAAGAGGATTGATAAATAGAGCATGGATTTGATGAGCATAGGAATAGGAGGAATGATGGACAGCAGGGAAGTCTGAGACTAAGTGTGGAGAGAAAGAGGAAAATGGAGATGGGAAAATAGCGAGTGGGATAGTTTAGATGGGGTGGGGAGCATGGTGGCCAGAAAGTAAGGTCCTAATGCGAAGGGGATTTGGTCAGAGAGAAGCAAGAGCAAAAAACAGTCAACAAAATGTGACATTTGACTAGTTACATTTGAAGCGTCCAGTGAGGTCAGGAAGCGGAAGGGTAAGAAGGCCCTGCTAATGCTGCTGTTCCTCTTCTGAAGAGCTCTGGACTAATGTGGAGCCCCCATATGTTTGTTATGTGTGTGCTGCCACAAAATGGGAGCTGCTGAACCCCCCCCCCCATTGCAGCTGCCACCCTAGTCTCTCTTGCTCCCAGCAGGATCCAGTCCTTGACTAATAAAAGGCTCCTTGTCCCTGCTGTCCATCCTTGTCTCAGCAGGCCCTTGAGGCGTGCCTTAATCTTGTGGCGATGCTGCTTCCCTCACTACCAGCCCACCATTATGGTCTGTGGATTACAGTAAAAGTTAGGGCTACATTCTCTTCTCAGTCCATAGTGGAATGTCATAGGGAAGTTTTACACAGAGATCAGGGTAGTATGTGGCTTTTATGTAGTAAGTAAACTTTGTTATTATTTCTATTTGTTCAGTTCCTTGTTGTCACATTTGGTGCCATTGAGTGGGGAAAATATACTCCCCTTTTAGGATTATGGCTACTTCTGCCATTTGATTATCTTCCTTCCCCATTCTCCTTTTTTCAGTTTCTTTTTCTTTGTGTGATTCCTTTGGCCTTCCCTCTCTATTTTCTTCTCTGCAGCAACATTTTCCACACTATTTGGGTTTTGCTCCCACAGATGGTCAACAATGAAATGTTTAATGTGGACAGTAACATTTCATTGCGTTTTAGCACTTGTCTCAATGAAATTAATGGCTGATGGGGATTCACAACTTCTCATCATCATTTTTTCAAGTAGTCCATTGATTCAGGTGGACATGATAGCTTCTGTTACACTTGATTCATGTTTGGAAGATTTTCTTCAGAACCATGAGGGCAAGAGTTTGGGTTTTTTTATTTAAATTAAATCTTAGATTATTAATATGCCTCTGGTTTCAAGTTTCAGATTTCAGTATGATCAATAAGGATCAAATCCAATCAGAATTCCTTTAATCAGATCAAGTAGTCTCTTAACAGTTGAATGCCTTACCCCTTATTCAGGCCAGACTCTAACTGCAGTTAATAAAAGATTGTCCTACGTAGTGAATATGAGAACAATCCCGAAGAGTACTTGGAAGACCATGACATCAGTGTACAATGTACATACAATATGGGTTAGAGGGAGGAGAAAATAATGTGGAATAGTACTTTTAACAAGCAGACCTTCAAAATGACAAGTTTTGAAAAGTGGTACCTCTTGTTCATACTTGCTTTTATATGGCTCTTTATTATGCCATTATGTCTGTACAACTGAATAACATACCTTCCAAGATGTGATAATGTACTCTAATTGGGTCTTGCTGTCTCTGAAAACAGTTTTCAAAGCAGAAAGGTATGGATTAAAAGTGAAACAGTAATGCATGGAAGTGAGTGTGTGTGAATATTCTGGGAAAGATAGTTTTGCCAGAGTCACTTATATCTACAATTAAATTTAGAGTTAGGTATATCTCCATATATATATCTCCCAGAGCAGGAAGGGACCCCGAAAGGTCATCGAGTCCAGCCCCCTGCCTTCACTAGCAGGACCAAGTACTGATTTTGCCCCAGATCCCTAAGTGACCCCCTCAAGGTTTGAACTCACAACCTGGGTTTAGCAGGCCAATGCTCAAACCACTGAGCTATCCCTCCCCCACCTTAACCTATCCTCTTTCCTTAACTCACTTTGTTGTACTTAGGCCTTTCAGGGGAGTGCCAAAAGGTTGGACGAAGCTATATGTATTGTCTGTTCAGTGTTGCAATACTACTTCTTTTAGGTGCTATGGGGTGAGTTTGTGATTGCTTGAGGATTGCTTTTTTTTTCCCCCTGAATTTCTTTGTTTTATGAATTTAAATCCAACTTTTTATACATTTAATTTATTGTAGTCATGTGGTTTAACACAGTGGTTCTCAATCTTTACAGACTACTGTACCCCTTCTAGGAGTCTGATTTGTCTTGTGTACCCCCAAGTGTCATCTCACTTAAAAACTACTTGCTTACAAAATCAGACATAAAAATATGAAAGTGTCACAGCACATTATTACTGAAAAATTGCTTACTTTCTCATTTTATCATATAATTATAAGATAAGTCCACTGGAATATAAATACAGTACTTACATTTCAGCGTATAGTATATAGAGCAGTATAAACAAGTCATTGTCTGTATAAAAATTTAGTTTGTACTGACTTCGCTAGTGCTTTTTATATAGTCTGCTGTAAAAAGAGGCAAATATCTAGATGAGTTGATGTACCCCTGGAAAACCTCCGTGTACCCCCAAGAGTACGTGTACCTCTGGTTGAGAACCACTGGTTTACCATATCTCATCTAATACAAAGGACAGGAAGACTTCATGATTTAACAGTCTTTACAATGTAATAGCATCAGAAATGGATAGAGATTTTGAGTTGAGCCAGTGCTAGTGTAACCCACCAACCTTCTGGATGTGATGTTCTGTCCCATCTAGTGGCACCAAGACCACTTAGAGAGAGTTAAATGAGTCTGCTCTACAGCCTTAGCTAAGAGCCAGTTGGCTTTTAGCTCATGCAATAGAGGCTCACACACTAAATTCCAAAGGCCCCAGGTTCAATCCTGCCCACCCACAACTGGGGTCTGTTGGCGTTACAAGTGGGGGCATGTCCAGGATTTGAACTGGAAAGTCTCTGAAGCTCAGGACACGCTTCTTCAGCTAGGGGAAGTATGTAACCCACACACCTCCTGGGTGTGGTGTTCTGTCCCATCTGGTGGCACCAAGACCACTTAGAGAGATAAAATGAGTCTGTCGGCTGTTAAAATGAGTCTGTTACACTAGCTGCTGTGCATGCATACTACCAAGAGCTTTCCTTTTTTTTCTCTGAGACATCTTCCTTTTTGGTTAATGAAAGTGATGTAGTACATTCTTGAGGACTGTTGTCACAACTATATAACTAGCAGTTTTTCACAAATATACATCATGAGATATTTAATATGTTTAAAGTGAAGCGAACCTGTCAGTAGTATATATTACGAAGGTAGATAAAGCAGTTGCATTTCTTTCATGCAAACCTGTATAATTTCATAGCTACTGGACTGATTAAGTGTATCTCTGTTTGTGATGTTTGATTCTTCTTTTGCTTTTTGAGGTTACAACTGGCAAACTTTGCCTTTCTAGGTGAGGGCATCCAACATCCTCTTAAGAATACCTCTAAATTGGTAAGGTTTGATAGACATATGTAATTATCTTTCTAGAAACAAAATGAGCACTTGAGTTCTAGGATACTGATAGATGCTCTTAAAAAAAAAAAAGATGTATTTAAAAAATCACTTGTTCTATTGAGTTAACATTTGTGATTGTTTCTCTGAAACATAAAAGCAGCCTCAGGTAGCCATTGCTTATATCAAAATGCAAGGTTGTACCAAATGTGCTCTAAAGTTCAGACAAATACAATTGTCAAATAATTTAGGTGGAGAACAATTTTCTGTTTGCAATCTGGTATGTATAAGAAAGAACCTGTATGCTACAAGATTGATGTATGGGGAAGGATCTTCAGCTGGATGAGTTGAAATTGTATTTTGAAGAATGTTATAACTTCAAAACAAAGCATGATGCAACTTGAAACACCAGGCAAATAAGTTTCAGAGTGGTAGCCGTGTTAGTCTGTATCAGCAAAAAGAATGAGGAGTCCTTGTGGCACCTTAGAGACTAACACATTTATTTGAGCATAAGCTTTCGTGGGCTAAAGCCCACTTCATCAGATGCATGCAGTGGAAAATACAGTAGGAAGATATATATGCATCTGATGAAGTGGGCTTTAGCCCACGAAATCTTATGCTCAAGTAAATTTGTTAGACTATAAAGGGGCCACATGTACTCCTCGTTCTTCAGGCAAAAACAGATGTTTGGATTACTTCTGATTCATGGCACCAGGAGATGTCCTGAGGAAGAGCCCAAAGCCTGAGAAGGACAGTGAATAGGAGGAGGGTCTATAGGGTGTCTAGGTCACATATTGTTTAAGGGATTATACATCAGTAAATAAGGCCCTCATCTTGTAAAGGGATTGCTAAAAGCAGATCCATATGTTGACGTGAATTTCTTTGCAGAATCTAAGTTTGTAATTTATGGGTTGGACTAAATGGCAGCCTCTGCCAGACATGCAAGGTTGGGCATAAGATATTTTCTAATGGTCACCTCTGGTAGCAGACATGCTGTGTCATTCTGCACTGGCTGCAAGACATAGGGTTGCATTGTGACAGCCCAGAATAGGGGGAATTGCAGTAGATAAACTGAAATGACAAAGCCTTGGGTGGCATTGGTGAGACTGAACTTCGGTGGCAAATTCTTTTCTTCTGTTCTGACAGATATGTTAGTTGCACTTTGTGAAGGATTATTTTCCTTTTAAAAGGACAAACTGCTGTTTTTGAGCTCCAGTTATTGTGTGCACACAGATTCTTATTTGTCTTTCTCCTTTTTTGAACTTTTTATTTACAGCTTTATGCAGTAAAAATGATAATGCCACAGTGAGAAATGTACATTGATTTTAGCAGATATAGTCTATATAAATGAATGGGGCTATTCTTTTAACTTTTAAAAGGTGATTTATCTTGATTTTTTGATTGTGATGACTGAAAAATTGGGAGTCATCTTTATGGATAATACATATATCCTCATCTTTTTTTATTTAAAGAAGAAAAAAGCTTTTTTCCCGCTTCTCTCTTTTTTTTATTTTTTTTAGGGCTAATATTGTTCTAGACTTTTATATTCATGACTAGCAATGTTGCTTTGTGGTTTGAGCAAAGAAGTGATCGTCAGGAGTTACTGACTTCTATTCCTGTTTCTGCCCTGGATTTACTGTGTGACCCTGGGCAACTCTTTTCCTCGATTCTGTCATTTTGAAACGAATAGTAATTTTTACCTACCTAACTTCTTATGGCTTCTAGGATTTAATTAATATATGTAAGGTGCTTTGATATTCTCCAATGGCAGAAGCCATAGAAATACAAAGTATTCTTTTTAAAATAGTAACATTTAACAGTTAAACATCATTTATATTTTCAGTGCACATTCAAACTCTTTTCTCTCCCACTTTCAAAACTCTTCTATGTCCTTGCAAAATCAGCAATGTTTACTTTACATCTGGCACATTCTCACATTTTGGTTTTATAGGACAGTCTCTTATAACAGAGAAAACAAATCCTTGTTGGTTCCAGTGTAAAGGGGACTAAAAAATAGGTCTACTTTGTCTTCCTTCCCTCACTCATTTATGGCTAAATGAATGTTCTCCAAGCACTATGTCAGCTGTCCCATGACTCCTGCCGGTACTAAGGACAACTGTTATGGTAAAGAAGAGGAAGAGGGAGAAATATCAGCCAACTCCAGCAATCAGAGCACCAGTGAGATTGAAGCTGTCAGGGAGCGGCAAGAGTAGAGAAGAAGGGAATTGGGCAGCTGTGCCATAAGTTTAGGTAGTGGGGAGAGAAAAGGACCCGATGGCTGGACAGCATTTGCAGTGGAGAGGAAACCCAGAACACACGGAAATGTTCAGGAAAGCAGAGGGCAAGAGAGGAACAGATCAGTTAGGAGGGAAAGATGGGTTTAAAAGCAAAAGCAGACAGTGTGATTCAAATTTTGCCACATTAAAAAGCAGTAAAATATATATAATTATTTTTCTAAAATTGCTTTTCCGTGTAAGCCCAGGGACAATGTGCAGCTGTGAATGGGAGAGGATGTGGTCCCTGAAATAATTTCTGAATTATGATGATGATCATTCTGTGAAAAAGTTGGAGAATCCCTGTCCTGAGGCATAGGTGTTTTGGATTGGAGAACAGGAAACATGAGCAGATTTCTATGGACTTCCTCTCCAACAGTGTACTATTTTTTTGGCTAGCCTCTGCTGTTGAGCCTCATCTTTTACATGCTAAAATGTTAATTTCTTATAATAATAAGAAACCAAATATTTACCATGACTGATCAGCAGTCATTTTGATTTCCAGCTTTTTATAGATAGAACAAAACCCTACAGTGTGCACATTGTGATTTCCTGTGTTTGGAACAGGGGAGAAGTCTGTGAAAAGACAGTTTGCTGTGAATTATATACTCTGGTTTCTCTTCAGATCGTATAAATCTTTCTTTTAGTCATTTCACTGATCTTATTTTTGGGATTCTTTGTTTATGAGAGACATAGGAAAATCTCAGAATACTATTTGGTTTCTTAGATGACCAAAAAAAGATTTAAACTATTTCTGAGCAGACTACTTTTATTTTTTCTTATTGTGCCAGGGGACACATTTTGTAAAGGACTGACGTGATATATTTGGGGGAATTAGCAATTCATATTTACAAGTGTCCCTTTTCTTCCTCTTAATTTACACAGATAAAAAGTACATCAGAAGTGATATTCTTCAAAATTAAATGTACAAAACATTTTTGATTGAACATTTCGGAAAAGATGTAGAGAATTTTGATCAACATTTGACTTCGTTTTGACATCTTATTTATCTGTTTCTATTTCTTAGAATTATTGATGAGTAGAATGTTTCAAATCCTGTGACCTATATGAAATTTAACAGGAAAATAGCAAGTCGATGGGAAAGTGACACAGTACTGTATAACAAAAATAGATTAGTAAAGATATTAATAGACTGAAAAGCTATATTTAATGCCACAAGAGGGCCACAAACCCTGTGATAAAATAGCTGGTTGAAAAATGTATTATTTTCTAGATTTAAAAGTGCTGATTCTTCTCTTCCTAACACTAATATAGAACTCTATTGAAGGCAGCAGTGGACTTACACCATTGTAAAAATGGTATGAGATCAGAATTGGAATTGTTTGAGAGATGCAGGAAAAATCACAGAATAGTATTTGGGGTCTTAGACAACCCCCCTCCCCTTCCAAAAAAGATTTAAACTACTTCAGGAGTAAGATTTACTGCTTCTAAGAAAGCTCTGGGTCCAGACTGAGTTTTTTGAGTTAGAGGCATCTAACAGTTATTTTAACAAAATGTTAATCTCTGACTCAGTTCTTCATCTGTTTAACCAGATTATTCAGGAGCAACGTCCTCCATCTGAGGTGCTTAAGCAGCAGACTTTTTCCTTCAGTAGTGTCAGGTGAGAGGCCTAACTGGCCTAAGAAGAGTAAACAAAAGACACAAAGGTGCACAGCACACTTGCCCTCTCCACATCTAAGGGAGACCTAGCTGGAAGGAGCTCCCTGTTTTGCTCCAGCTCTTGGAAAATGTCTCCTGATCAGTGCAAGTTGAGTGGGTCATTTCTTCACCAGCTGCTTATGAAGCTGGCTCCCATCTCTGCTACAGCAGTGCCCAGCTTGAGAGCAGTGGTAAGGGAACAGTCTCCATTGTAGCCTATGTCTGTCTAGGGAAAATTGAGCTATCCACCTCAGGAATTAGTCAGAACTCTGCCTCCTTTTCCTTTCTGACAGGCTAGGTCAGTAGCAGGGAGATGTTCCCACTGGACTACTCAGCTGGCTGTACACATAGGAAACTAGACAGCCTTCATCTCTGTGGAGCTACCTCACCCCAGTCTACAGTTCCTTCCTTAACTTTTAAGAGCCTTAGCTGATATAGGACATATAGTGTTTATCATTGGTGATTCTGGGCCCAAAAGATAAGTTTCCCCTTTAAAGTGTTCCTCTCCTTAAGAACAATGAGGAGTCCGCTGGCACCTTAAAGACTAACAGATTTATTTGGACATAAGCTTTCGTAGGTAAAAAAAACCCACTGACACGACTGGTTTTCCAAGTGGTTCTCCACTTGTAAGGTAACTCCCTTTTCTTCATGTGTCAGTGTAATAATGCCTGCATCTGTAATGTTCACTCAATGCATCTGAAGAAGTGGGTTTTCTACCCATGAAAGCGTATGCCCAAATAAATCTTAGTCTTTAAGGTGCCACCGGACTCCTCGTTGTTTTTGTGGATACAGACTGACACGGCTAGCCCTGATACTCCTCTCCTTAAGGTGCACCACTCTTCTCCTGAGGGTGCTCCCGGACAGTGCTTAAGAGCTTCCATCTGAATGGACAAAACAGTGCTTGCTCTCTCCCCATCCCCCTAATACTGCCACCGATCCCTGGTTCTTACTTCAGGCCTTAAGAACAAGGATAAATTCAGCCAGAGTGGTGCTAAGTGACTTTGCATATGTCTACGCTTCGACCTGGGACAGCTCAAGGGACATATCCACACGAGTTCTGATCATGCTAGTGTGCTAAAAATAGAGTGCAGCTATGGCAGTATGAGGGTTTAGCAGCCCTGAGTACCTGCCTAGCATCTTGGATGGTAAGTACTCGGGGTAGCTAACCCCTTGCGCCACTGTGGCTATGCTCTATTTTTAGCATGCTAGCTTGATCAGAGCTGGTGTGGGTATGTCCGCTCAAGATGGGAATCTGACCCTGGAGCTTGAAGTGTACACACATCTTTTGATTCTACTTGTGCCAGAAAAAGTAATCCCTGATGACTCTGTTCCCTTTCTCAAGAAGGGAGAAAGAAAGCATTCTTCATCAGACAGAGGTGTAGATCCTGTCACTGCTCTAGTGCTGAAGAGAAAAGACCAAGACCATGGAGACACGCTTCTTTCTCCCAATGAGACTGGGGGCAGATGGATGTAAAATAGTCCAAGCAGCAGGACAAAACCAGATTGGAAAAAATCCAGAAGCCCTGAAACAGTCCTCATCCCCCAGTTCTTCCTCATTCACAGAAGTAGGGGAACTTTCAGAAACAGCCAGTTTCAGAAGAGAGAGAAATCAAGAGAGTTCCAAAGAAAAGTGTCCATTTTACACCACACTAAAAGAGAACTGAGAGCCCGGGGTAATTCAACCTCTCAAAAAACCCAGAAGAACAAATCTAGACAAATAAGGCAAAATTAAGAGAAAACATTTCCCAGTATCTTCTAAGTAGGAGCTGTGTATCCCCCTTCATTTGACCCTCCCCAGAATCAGTGAGTGTGTAGTCCTTGAATCCCAGAAGTGACCGCAATCCAGAACTTTTACACACTTCAGAAGAATGTCAGACTTCATCTTTCTTCCCAAAGTGGGAGCAGTGTGACTTCTTTTGTTTAAAGATACAGCTATATCTCTAGGTAACTTCCTTTCTCAAACTACTGGAAAAAGGCTGGAAGCTAGTTTAAGATTTTGTTTTGAAGCCTCCTTTGTGCCCCTTTGAATATCTGTAGCTTCTGAGTACTTTTCCAGAACCATTCTTCTCTTGATGAAGGATGTAGTTGGTTGGTAATATCTCACAATCAGTTGCTATGGAGGATCGCAAACTTCATGTAGAAAATAAAGGTAGAATATATTTTAGTAAAACTGTGATTATATTTTATAATCCATATTTATCATGCAAAAACAAGAAAATCAAAGCCACCTTACAAAGTATCTCACTAGTTGCTTCTCTTGCAGTGGATGTTTCTCTCAACTGCTTACATTTCATAGTTCCAGCAATGGTGGGCAATATTGTAGTAAGTTGAAATATGTGGCTGGGCTCTTAAAATGTATCTTTTTTGAGATGGGGCAACCAGAACTGCAAGCAGTATTCAAGGTGTGCATGTACCATGAATGTATGTAGTGGCATTATGATATTTTCTGTCTTATTATCTATCTCTTTCCTGATGGTTGCTAACATTGTTAGCTTTTTGGATGCTGCTGCACATTGAGCAGGTGTTTTCAGAAAACTATCCACAATGACTCCAAGATCTTTGTTGAGTGGTAACAGCTAATTTAGACCCCATCATTTTGTATGTGTCATTGGGATTGTGTTTTCCAATGTACATTACTTTGCATTTATCAACATTGAATTTCATCTGCCATTTTCTTACCCAGTCACCCAGTTTTGTGAGACCCCTTTGTAATTCTTCACAGTTTGCTTTTCCAGTCATGGGCCTTATTTGAGTAGAGACTGTCAGGCATGCCAAGTTGTCTAGTGTGGGGTTGTATGCGTGTGTGAGAGAGGGAGTGTGTGTGTGTGTGTGTGTGTGAGAGAGAGAGAGAGAGAGAATATGTGTGATTTGGACAAACGTCTGTGTATTTGGGACTTGGACGAGATTACTGAACTCATTTTCAGCTGTACTTTAAGGCAGAATTTGAAATGTGACACCTAATCTTTTTCATTTAAAATGTATTTCACTAGGAAACGTGAATCCAGAGAAATCTTCTTTCATCATAGGACAGTGAAAGGAACAGTGAAAGGATAACCATCCACACTTACCACAAATAAAATTCAGTATTTCACATTAATGTTAACAAGTTGCATTTAGTGTTCATTTTTAAAAGGTAGCTTTTAAACCCATTTTGTAGCTCTTTGTCCAGATAGCAGTGCAGTTATCAAGAAAATGAAGTGTGAATAAGAGTCCGACACCTGAGCTCCAGCTTCAGGAAAATGCCTCCTGATCAGTGCAAGTTGAGTGTGTGATGAATTACTTGTTTTATCTGCAAATGCAAATATAAATGGTTCAAGGAAGGCTGTCTTACATTCTGATCTGTCTACTCAAGTATCTAAGTTCTAAGAATCACTGTTGTACTCCTACACTATTATCACATCTTGAAAGTCTACAAACCAGTTCAAGTCTCATTAATGTAAAATATCCCTAAGTAATTTTTTAAAATAATTGTATATCCATCTCAGTAAAATTCAGGGTTTATCTTTAATTTTGGATGGCAGAAACCAGAGAAATCTGAGCTTACTTCTTGCACACCTGTTCTTAATCTATTTTTATTAGGCTATCATTTAAGCTTCATATCTCCAGCAAAGGGAATGGGATCTGTAGTTTCTCTCTATTTTGACCAGTATTCTCCCCTCCCTCAACCCAGTCTCGATGGACAAAAATTTTGTATTTCTTTCTAGAGATCACAGATCCTTTAAATCTCAAATTACCTGGTTGCCCAGGCCAACAAAATAATATATTTTCTTTTTGTGGAAATGCAAATAGGATCTGGGCTTCTCCCCTTTGTTTTTGTGAAATCAGTCTCTCAGTGATTTCTCTTGCAAGAATCTCATATGATTGATAGCTTCCCAGTGTGATTTAGACTGGCAGTCATGCAGAGGCTTCATATATAGATGTGAATCATGCACAGTATAATAAAAACTTAAAGAAAGCCAAGTATTTTACGTTGAAAAAGGGTTACAGTTGACTTCATTGTACGATGACACATTAAATCCCAAATCTCAATTTCAGAAGAACCCAGTATGGTGCTATGTAGAAAATCAAGTTTCCATCAACATGGTGGTGCTGAAGCTTGACTCCTGCAATTATTTTAAATTATTACCATTTGCTTAGAGAATAATGTAACAACTAACACGGGAAATATGTAACTGTGAAATTATAATGTTTCTACATATATACAGATTTGGTCTTGTGCACATTTTCCAAATTATAATATTGGCTGATTTTTTCCCCTCCTTTTAAGATCCACTTTTCCTGCAGAGTAAAATGGCTAGTTTGTTTTTTCTAAAAAACAAACAAACAAAAAACAAAAACAAAAACAACCCATCAATGTTTAATCTGTTATGTTTTTTACTATAGTTAAAGTATCCCATAAATGTGTACTTTTGTAATAGCTTAGCTAACTCTAATTCTTATTCTTGCAGCCTGGAGTTCTAGGATATTTTGAGTTCAATGCTTCACCTCAGCCTCCTGGTTATTTGACGTTCTTCACATCAGCATTACATTCATTAAAGAAAGGTAAAAGCTTAAGATTAAGAATTTAAGGCACCTTTGCAAATAGTTTACATATGTGAACTTCAGTTCTCATCTGAAATATTCTGTAATTTGAGAATTACAGCTCTTAGTATTGGTCTGATGACTAAGTCGTATTCCTTTGTTAATAGACAATGAATGGATTAAGGAGTAAAACACCTTTTATTTAATTAATTCTTATCTTATATATCTTGTGGACAGGCAGAGTGAAATCAAATACATAGTGTGTTTATCCTTCGTCACATTTTCATGGCAGAATAAATGTGATCTTCATTTTGTATACAACTCTTATTTGCCAAGTCTCTCCACTTTATTGAAGGAACTGCAGTTCATGTTTCATGTCACTTTTCATTGGCTAGTATTTGGGTACAGAAGTACTCAAAAGTAAATATAATTTTTGTAGCCAAATGAAAATTAAGCAAAATCACAAGTCTAAGCAGTAAAATTATTGAGTGCATTCCATTTTTTAGGATCTGATCCTGCAAACAGTTATGCTTGAGTGGCTTTACTCACATGAGCAGTCTCTTCAAAAACATATATTTGAGACTGCTGATTTGCGGAGTCCATGGTATGTTATCTATTTTTCAGATGTGTTTTGTTTTACACTGGAGTCAGAAGTCTGCTAATGCAAGACATGACACTGGGGCTCATCCTCAGCTCTTTCCTGTCACTTTGCTTAATTTAGCTTCTGGCTTTTTCACTTTTCCTCATTTTACATTACTTAATGTCTCGGAAACATCTTGTAAATCTCTTCAAGTTACCCTTTCTACTGAAAGATGCTAAACAAAGAAATATTTACTTCCTTGGGGGTGATTATGGTAAAACCAAGATAGTCTTCTTACATGGAGCTTACCCTGTTTCCCCGAAAATAAGACATCCTCCGAAAATAAGGCCTACTTACAGTTTTGCCTCTCGTTGTAATATAAGGCATCCCCCCGATAATAAGACCTCCCCGATAATAAGGCATCCACCGATAATAAGGCATTTTTCATTTCTGAAAAATAAGACATCCCCTGAAAATAAGACCTAGCGCATCTTTGGGAGCAAAAATTAATATAAGACACTGTCTTATTTTCGGGGAAACAGGGTAGGTTAGACAACTGCTAACAAAAGGAGATGCGCCTCCCACAGTGGTCACTTAAAATCAAGAAATTTGACCTCCTCCCTCCCCCCCCAAAAAAGGTTATGTATAAAGAAGAACTAAATCTTTCTTCTTTTCTTTTTTTAAGGGGGAAAAGTAAAACTCTGAGAGTGGGCTCTGTTGCTGACTGATGCTCATTGGTTTGGTTTATGTCTGTTTTAGTGGCTGGTAGATAGCCAACCTACCCCCATCCACATGAATATCTATCTAAGCAAAGGACATATCTGTATTTTGGAGAGTTTTATTCTAGTTTCCAAATTAAAGGAGAACTAAACCCCAAAATGTTTCATGTTTCAGTGCATAAACATAAAGCATAACATATTTATATGTATTTTGAAAGGTTATTTTATAATGTAATTGTGTTCCTGTTGTAGCTTTTTAAGTGCTGAGCATTTTTGCCACATTTCCTAGGAGCAGAAGCAATGATGTCATAACTAAAGTGGTTTACACACCACTGACCTGGCCTCCCCAGTTAAACCATCAGTTTCTTAATTCTGAGTACATTGCAGAGAAAAGGGCACAAAACATTCCTGCATTTAAAATGCTTCATCTCTGAAACAAGAGCTTGTACGCCAAGAATAAATGCAGTGTAAAATATAATTACAAAAATATCTTACATTATTTATTTTGATGTTTGCAGCTGTAAATGTCATACATTTTTTAGGTGTAATGAACATGGTATCTAGATAATTTCATGCCAAATGTTGCGGAAACACTAAATAATACAACTTTTATAGCCTCTTTTATCCAGTTTGTTGCATACATTATATTAATTCTCACAACACTAGTAATTATTATTGACCCCACTTCATAGGTTGGGGACCTGCGGCATAAAGAGATGGAGTAGCTTGCCCAAGATAAGTGAATCTGTGGCAAAACTTGGCAGAACAGAGTAGTCCCAGCTTTGACTTTGATATATTATTAATTAGTCGTCCTTTGAGACCCAATCCTTATTTTATGTTTTTAATTTTCCTTAATTATGCAGATTGATAATTTGTGTTTTAAAATGCTGAGGAAGACCGTTTGTCTTATTTTTGCTGGTTGAGTAATTCTTTTGTTAACTCTCTCTTATGTGTTTTGTCATATACATTAAGGCAAACTAGATTCCTTATAGTTTGCACTAGCTGGGTCTATAAAGGGCTGCTACAGCACAGCACATTAGAGCACTTTACAAATTACTCCTCGAATGCACTTTGCTGTGACATGTAGATAAGTGCTTATACTCTCAGATTGTTCAGAAGACTTACGCTGCCATCTTTAACACATACTATCACAGTAAGATTTAATCTATAAGGTATTTATTATGATGGGAAAGCAATGTAGGAGGAAAAAGCTGAGTGTTGCTCTATGGCATGAAATCCTACTCAAGGAGCTGATTCTAGAAAATACAAAGCATTGATGTCAGTGGATATGGGTACTTAGCACCTTGTAGGATCAGATCATCAATGAGGTAAATTATGAACAATTGCTTTGTTGTGACATCACATTTTTGTTCAACTGGAAAATGAACTTTGTGAATATTTTTCATTTTTTGAATGTGTAATTGTAGCGTTCCTAATTTTTAGTTCTTCATGTAATTGTTCACATGGATTCAACTTTTTGATATTTTGTGTCATGCTTCCTGATTCTTTTGGACAGTAGTGTCTGTTCAGGCTGTGCCTGTAGCGTAACTGTCCTTGCGCATCCCCACCCCAAGGGTAATAAGGGTGGAATGGGCCCTACTGACCCTCAGTTTCTCTTATTGATCATGCCAGTGAGACTGAACTCCTGAAGAGTTCCCCTTTTTCTATGTGCACTGTGCTACTGACATTAGTTAGTAATCTTAATGTTTATGTGATTGTTAGTTAATTTATTGTTATAGTTAGATGTTGCCCATTGGGGGGAAAAATCTAAGCTTTTCTTCAATAGGTTTCAGCTTTGGTACAAAGTGCCTTGGTACCTACCACCTCTGTACCCCTAGTGGACAGTCATCAGTCTGTTGTAATTGGACCTGACCTTTAGACCACATGCCTCCAAGCCAGTTGGATTTGGGCAGTATCCAGTCACACTTCCAGGTGCAGACCTCCTGTGTGGCCCCTTGGGATGTAGGACTCTGCAATCCAGCTGCCCTAGACCCTTAAACCAGTATTGTGACCCCCTCTTGTGTTAGTCACTTCATGGAGGTGACTGGTATTAAAATAAGTTGCCTTGGTCTATCCTTGCAATCTCTAGGCAATCACAGCTACACACTCAAAATGCAAGTCAAATGCAAGTTCTTCAAAATGGTGGTGTCAAGGAAAGTCACAATTTGATACAGACATGTACAAATGTGTATCAGTTCATCACACCAACCTCTCCCTCCCCCAGAGACAAGACAGATAGAATGGCCCATCCCTTAGATGACATTTACTGCTCCTCATCCCCATCTAGAAACATCAGGGAGTCATCTTCCATTCACCTCCCCCTCCTTGGGTGGCACAATAGAATCAGGAAGAGACTGAAGGGGAAATTCCATAAGAGGTAGCAGGAAAAGATCTAGGACTCATTGGGAATATCCCTCCTGATACCCCCCTCAGTACTCATATTCCTACCAACTACAGGTTGTCCATTGTATGTGATGATGATATCACAGCATCACATGTGTTCTTGTGGCTGTATAGTCCAACCTTTGAGTAGCAAACAGACTAGATATGTGGAGCTCAGTCCACACCTTTACAAGACACTATTCTTTGGTAGAGTCTTCCAGTTCAGATCCCTGTTTCGGTAGGGCTGTCCTGCTGTCATTGTTTGAGAAGGACTCCTACAACCCATCTTCAAGCAAACAGACAACTGCTTGTTAGGCACCAACATTGCTAGACGCTCACTTGAAGAAGAAAGAACGGTTGCATACCCTGAAGTAATTGTGGTTTTTTGAGATGTGTTGCCTACATGGATTGCACAACCTGCCCTCCTTCCTTGCTCCTTTGGCGTTCTACTCCTCCAGGATTCTTTGTTGGTAAAGGAACTGAGAGATGTTTGGATTCACTCCACCCTTTATGCTTTCAGGTAGTGGGTGGGTGAGGACAAGAGGTCAGACTAGATGATCTGGTGGTCGCTTCTGGCCTTAAACTCTCTGATGCCTAAGATGCAGGCATGGCCCCAACAGATTCTGCTGGCCAAAAGAATCTGATCTCATGCAGATGGAGTACATATGCACCAAGAGTGGAATTGTGTGGACAACACATCTTGAGGAACAAAAGTTACTGTAAGCTAAGTAACCAGTAACAAAAAGCCAGCAATGCTGTAAAAAGGATAACTGGTATATAATATAGCCTCCTCAGGCTGTCAGCTTCAAAAGAAGCATCACTCTGCATCATAAAACACTTTACCCATATTGTCTACTGCTGAATGAAACTATCTACTATCATGAATTCCTACTCTATTCTGTATTATACAGCATTTCACTGTGTGACATTACTCTGTGACACTGCATGTTAGCACTAGGTGTCCTGTGACTATCAGGAAAAAAGACTCCAGTAATGGTGCATCCCTGGCAGGCAGAGTTGTTCACTTATTTCATAAATATTTTTTGTTAATTAATTTTGTTAAATAGATCTTTAGTAAAAAACAGCATATTTGCCAAAAATGGCAAGTATTAATTTTTTTAAAAGTTATGCTGATGGAAAGATGAGTGCTTGAGAAACCTTGCCAGTCAGTGTTTGCAAAACATTTTAAATGGTTAAGAATTTTGAATTGTTACTTTTTGTCATGTGATATTATGGCAATGAACAGAAACCAGAGATGTCAGAGGCAGCTGTATTTGCAGAGAAATAATCCATCAGAAGCTTGCATATGGATGAAAAGTTGCATTTCATGTAATTTAAGTAGTGCAAATCTTGGCTAACTTGCAGAAGGTCCTTACTTGCTCATCCAGTCAGCCATACTGAGTGGAGTAGGGAATTCTTGTTGGAGAACTTGTGTATTGAAATTCATCTGCCTTTTTAGTTAGAAAATATTTTTGCATTTGTGCTACAGGAGAAGAATTATCTTTGTACAAAAGTTTTAGGATGGCTATTTTTTTGAACTTGTGCTGAATTTCTTAGATTTTTCAGTAGATTTTTATTGTTTCCATTTTTTAAAAAAAGTGTTATTCTGTCTGCCTGTATTTGACTAGTGCTGTGACACTGACTGGCTTTGTCAACAACTCTGTGGGTATCTGTTGGTATTTTTGTTATCCTCATGGTTCTTCAATTCCTGAGTGACAGTGAATTCCACTGTATCCTTCTGCAATCTGTTGTTTCTAGCAACTGCTGTGCCAAGGTGCAGTTGCTACGTTCTTGTGCTAGTACCTGCTATTTTGATTTCAAGATCTGTCAGTTTCTTAAACTTTTGTTCTCTGTTTAGTTTGTGCCCTCCTTTTTTCTCTTCTGTACTGCATATGTGTATCTCATCTCTTTTTTCTTTTTTTTTCCCCAACCCCCTTTTCCCTTGTTCCTAATGTCAGGAGCAGCGCCAGGATTTTTGGCGCCCTAGGCGGGGGTCCTTCCGCGCTCCTGGTTGTCGGCGGCAATTCTGCGGCGGGGAGGTCCTTCCGCGCTCCTGGTCTTTGGGGCACTTTGGCGGTGAGTCCCGGAGCGAGTGAAGGACCCGCCACAGAATTGCCACCGAAGACCCGGAGCGCGGAAGGACCCCCCGCCAACGAATTGCCGCCAAGGGCAGCAAAATGCCGCCCCCCAAATCTTGGTGCCCTAGGCTACCGCCTAGGTTGCCTAAATGGAAGTGCCAGCCCTGCCTTTTGTCCCTTCAGGAAGCATTCAAGAACAGTTGAAGATGAACAGTGATCTTGCAGTTTACTTGTAAATTGTGTGATATTCTTTCCCCTGGCTCTAAGAAGAAAAAGAGCAGAAAATGCAGAATGCCTGCCATCATGAGCCTATTTCTAAGCCCTGCTTATTTACTCCGGATCTGATAATTTATCCCTGTGTTTCTGTGGCTTCCCACTAGTATACAGTTCTCATCCAAGGACTTTTTTCTTGTTGGAAATGTGCATTAGACAGCTTCCTGCAGGACCATGGTTAGTGCCAAACCAATACTTGCAGAGTACAAAATACCAACAACTAAGTCACTGACCTTTGGCATAGTATTTACAGGCCTCAGAAGGGTTAAATCAGTAATACTTGTGTTTTCACATCTTCCATGGAACACACTTTTAGAAGTTTAAAACCATTATTATTTATTACCCATTTCTTTATTACTTATTATTTGTGTTATTGTAGTGTGTAAAGGTTGGGGGCCCATTGTGCTAAGCACTGTACAAGCAGAATACAAAGAGTCCTTGCCTGAAGAGCTTACAATTTAAAAGACAAGGCAGACAAAATATATAGTTAAGCAATAATATATTATTTTCATTCTTATAATTAAATATTTACTTGTTTATCTCCCCAAAGACATGAGCATCCTTTCATCCTTAAAGTGTTCTGCTAAGCCCTCCAGTAGTTTCTAGTGCACTGGGATGCAGTTCTGTAGAAGGTACTTAAATCTGCATCTTTTTGATATGAAAAGATTCAGGCTTCTTTAAAAAACGATGATAAAAGTGAGAGAGTCTGGGTGGGATTTTGTTGAATAATGACTGAACTGCTATATATGTTTCCTATTTATAAATAAATAAAGGCAGACAGCTCTCTGTCTCCATGACAACAAAATCAGCCACCTCACGTACTGGTGAGAAAAGGGATAGAATTCTGTAGAAACAGGTTAGAAAACATACATCGTGATAATATGCAGCTTTCTATATCTGTTTTTCGGTTTATATGGCATCTATTTAATACTCTAGGTGCTATAAATCAGCAAATATAGAAATATACGTGTATGTGTATGCATATACTGTATATTAATGCAAAGGTTAAAGACCCTGTCAACTTGATTTTTTTTTTAAATGACAAAAATATCATTTTCTGATAGAACACTCTTTAAATAATATATCCTGATTTTTTAAAATTCTTTCGTGTTTTTAATAAATATTTTTCTTCTCTCCTGTGGATGCTTGAATATTTTCAATAAGGGAGAAACTGACTTATCAGGGGAAAGGATGATGCTAATTGTAAACAAAGTACTATCAGATGGACGGAGTAAACAAACTGGAAAAATAGAGAAATATTTTTCCCACTTCTGTTAGTTATCGTACTCTTAGCTGTTGCCTTTAGCTGTAGTATGCACAAAGTTTTCAGACAGAAATGTGATTTTGAAATTTTGTCCTTAAAAAAACAAACAGAACTTGCTCATATCTGCTCACTCAAAATAAAACCCTCAGATAATGATATTAGGAACCATAATTTAGGT
The DNA here is from genome assembly GCF_027887155.1 of Malaclemys terrapin pileata. Taxonomy (NCBI): domain Eukaryota; kingdom Metazoa; phylum Chordata; order Testudines; family Emydidae; genus Malaclemys; species Malaclemys terrapin. The sequence continues at coordinate 65,431,382 of NC_071514.1, read as the reverse complement.
TCCCTACCCTTCACCCATCAATCCAGCATTTAGGATGATCATATAGACTCTTGATTCAGCAAGGCATTTAAATACATGCTTAATTTGAACTTTAACCATTCATTTCAACACCTCCAGTCAAATGCTCTGCACTGTTAGAAACACTGCTGGTCCCACTGGATAAAAGAGGAGGATTCTGCAGCTGGATTTGTGACCCATGCAGGTAAAACCTTACTGCAGCAGAAACAGTTCAGTTGGGGTTACCATATTTTAATTTAAAAAAAGGAGGACACTCCACGGGGCCCCGCCCCAACTCTGCCCCTTCCCCGCCCCCAGCCCCACCCCAACTCTGCCCCTTCCCCGCCCCGTCCCCAAAGTCCTTGCCCCAACTCTGCCCCCTCCCCTGAATGCTCCCCCCCCTGCGCCCCTCCCTTCCCCCCCCCCGCTTCCCGCGAATCAAATGTTCGCGGGAAGCCTGAAACAGGGAGGCAGCAGGTAAGCTCTGGCTGAGGCGGGGCGGGGCGCGGCCCAGTCCGCCCCCCCCCCGGCCGAGCGGCTCCTTTTGGCGGCCAGCCGGCCCAGGCCAATAGGCTCTGGCCTTGGCATCTCCCACTCGGCTTGGGCCCCTGGAGCACCGGCCCTGGTTCCGGCCGAGCACCCCGGCCAAGCACCCCGGGCCTGGCCCCCGGCCAAGCACCGCTGGTCCCAGCGGCTCCAGCCCCTGGCCGAGCACTGCCGGCCCTCCCTCCCTCCCTATTTTCCCGGACATGTCCGGCTTTTTGGGATTTCCTCCTGGACGGGGATTTGAGGCCCAAAAAGCCGGACGTGTCCGGAAAAATCTTGAGACATCAAATGCTGACAAGAGTATTTGTAACAAGAGTAGGCACATGGAACTTTGTATAGTATGGGAACATGTATGAACTTTGTGTAGTATGGGAAAGCTGGCACAAGCCTACACAAAATATGAAAAAACCCACATCTGAACATACTTGGTGTCAGTGCAATGAGAGACAAGATATTGTCTGGTGGTGCTACAATTTTATACTCAGGAGAAGGAATGCACAAAAGAAGTGTAGGAATTATGCAGGATAACATTCCAGCGAAGACCCTGCTGTCTTGAGAACCGGTGAATGGCAGAATAACAGCCCGTCTGCAAACAAGACATATCAAGTGTACAATAATCCAAGTGTATGCACCAACAAATTCAGCAGGCGACCCTGAAATTGATGTGTTCTTTGGGTAGGGTTACCATACGTCCTCTTTTTCCCGGACATGTCCGGCTTTTCGGCAGTCAAACCCCCGTCCGGGGGGAATTGCCAAAAAGCGGAACATGTCCGGGAAAATGGCTGCTCTGTTTAAGAGCCTGGCTGCCTGAACGCTACCAGCTTCGGGCAGCCCTGTGCCTGGAGACCCTGCGCCGCTGGAGCCCGGGAGGGGAAGTGCCCGGCTGGGGGCGCAGGGTCTGGAGGCACGGGGCTGCCCGAAGCCGGTAGCGCTCCGGCAGCCCGGCTCTTAAATAGAGCCGCGGGGACTGGAGCCTCCAGCCGCTGGGGCTGTGTGTAACTGACACAGTGTCAGTTACACAGAGCCCCAGCTGCTGGAGGCTCTGTTTAAGAGCCGGGCTGCCCGAGCGCTACCGGCTTCGGGCAGCCCCGTGCCTGGAGACCCTGCGCCCCCAGCCGGGCACTTTCCCTCCCGGGCTCCGGCGGCGCAGGGTCTCCAGGCACGGGGCTGCCCGAAGCGGTAGCGCTCGGGCAGCCCGGCTCTGTGTAACTGACACTGTGTCAGTTACACACAGCCCCGGCGTCTCTATTTAAGAGCCGGGCTGCCCGAGCGCTACCGGCTTCGGGCAGCCCCGTGCCTCCGGACCCTGCGCCGCCGGAGCCCGGGAGGGGAAGTGCCCGGCTGGGGGCGCAGGGTCTGGAGGCACGGGGCTGCCCGAAGCCGGTAGCGCTTGGGCAGCCCAGCTCTTAAACAGAGCGGGGGCGGCTGGAGCCTCCAGCCCCCGGGGCTCTGTGTAATTGACCCAGTGTCAGTTACACAGAGCCAAAGAGGAGAAAAGCCTCCAGCCCCCGGGGCTCTGTGTAACTGACACAGGGTCAGTTACACAGAGCCCCAGCTGCTGGAGGCTCTGTTTAAGAACCGGGCTGCCCCAGAGCTACCGGCTTCGGGCAGCCCCCTTGCCTCCGGACCCTGCGCCCCCAGCCGGGCACTTCCCCTCCCGGGCTCCGGCGGCGCAGGGTCCGGAGGCACGGGGGCTGCCCAAAGCCGGTAGCGCTGGGGCAGCCCGGCTCTTAAACAGAGCCTAAGAGGAGCAGAGCCTCCAGCTGTGGGGGCTCTGCTCCTCTTCGGCTCTGTGTAACTTATACAGTGTAAGTTACGCAGAGCCGCCGGAGTCCCGGAGGGGAAGTGCCTGGCTGGGGGCACAGGGTCTGGAGGCATGGGGGCTGCCCAAAGCCCGAGCGCTACCGGCTTCACGGTTTGCTGGGCAGCCTCCAGACCCTGCGCCCCCAGCTGGGCGCTTCCCCTCCCGGGCACCAGCTGCGCTGGGGAAGCACCGGCTGGGGGCGCAGGGTCTGGGGGCTGCCCGGGAAACCGTGATGCTGGTAGCACTGGGGCAGCCCTTTCCCCCTGGCTGGGAGTGGGAGGGAGGAGGGGGCGGAGTTAGGGTGGAGGAAGGGGCGGAGTTGGGGCGGGGCTAGGGGTGGGGAAATGGGCGGGGCCATGGCCCGTGGAGGGTCCTCTTTTTTTATTTATGAGATATGGTAACCCTATCTTTGGGCAGGTACAGCAAATTTTGGATGATGTGCCTAAGCATGACATCATAGGCACAGCAGTGGAAGGCATCCATGCTAATAATAGCAAACAGCTTTTGATTCTATGTGGCACAAACCATCAGTCTCTTCCAGCATAAGAGGATTCACAAGCTCACATGGAGATCACCAAAAAATGCAACTGTCAGCCAGATAGACCACGTGTGTATCTCAGGGGTGAGCATCATCTTTGAGGAATGTTCCTACCCAGGTGTTGGCTTGGATCGTTATCATTTAGTGGCCACGTTACAGTGTAAACTTAAAAAGATCATAAAGGCAGACAAAAAGAGTGTTACAGCAAAAGTAAAGTTCAAGGACAAAGAAATACAGATCAGATTGCTTTTAGCAACCGTTACACTATTTTACAGGCTCAGGAAAGTCTGGAAGAGAAAAGGTCAAACCTGAAGACAGTAATCGAGACAGCTGGGCCTCCAAAAGGGGTAAAAGAAAAATGCATGGATTACATCTGGCACACGGGCAGCAATTAACAAGCAGAAGGCAAAAAAGGACAGAGCAAGACGCAGGCAGCGCTTTTACAGACAGATGCAAGATGTAGAGAAAAAGACGCAAAAATAAAGAAGAGAAGCAGACAGGATAGAAATGCCTGGGTTCAGGAGAAGTCTGCAGAGGCACAAGATGTACCACTGAGAGAGACTTCAAAGAGCTCTACAGAATAGGGAAGGGCCTCTCAGGAAGAACCAGACCATCACGGGTACCCCAGCCCATCAGGGACTTTTATGGACAGATGTTGAAAACACATGAAGAACAAGCCAGATGAAGGAAAAAACATTTCCATTCCATATTAAACTGTCTAGAGCCGCAGTCATGCACACGTTCCAGAGGAATGCCTATGTTAAGTTAGAAATAGAAGAGGGACCAATAAATAACACCCAGTGAAATTAAAGCAGCCATCAAAGGCCTCAAACGGGAAAACTTTTGAAGTTGACAGAATTCAAGCAGAGGTAGAGTGACAAACGGATATTGAATGCGCTGGCATTATCTGGAAAGACGTGCCACGATTAGCGAGCACACATAATCAATGCAGGAACTGGATTGGCCAATATGCCAGCAGCACAGGAGGGTCTACAGTTTAATTCACATGCTTAAATACCTTCCTGAATGGCACAATAATGCTAATATAAAATAACTTGATAAGCAATTTTTATTTCCTGTTGTTTTGCATTAAGAATCCAAAATGCAAAAGGCTGTTCTGATGATTAAATATGCAATGCTTGTAAGGTTGATAAATTAAGATTTGTGTTGGTTATTCTAGTTACATTCTGCCTACGGAGGTTTGCTCTATTGCCTTATTTTATTCCTTTCATATTTCACTTGTAATGAGCAAATACTGAATGTTGAACATTGGGGAAATATCCTCCTGTCTTTTCACTGCATTTACATTATAATGTAAAATGCTTCTTATAAACAACATATGTTACTGTAAGAGAGATTTGTTTTCACAGTCTCAGTACACAGATACCTTCTTATAAAAGGTGTATTTCCTTGAGGTAGTATTTTTGTGTGTGTGCAAAAAAATCTTGAATTTGGTGATGTTAGTTTTTGATGTACATAAGAGTTTTCATGGCTTGTTTCTTTGAATAGCTTTTATTTAGGAATGTAATGCATGTATTAATAATCCCAATGCTTTGTACTTAAGATTTTATTTTAGAACTAAAAGTACTCTACAAACATTATTTAAGTCCAACAACATTCCTGTGAGGAGGCAGATATCATTGTACTCATTTTACAGATTAATAAACTGAGGAACAGATTGGTTGAGTGACTTACCCAGTAGGTTTTACTTGAAAGTCATTTATTTTGAGGCAACTTTCCATTGCAGTAGTAGTTTTAAAATCCTTGTGTACAAGTGGGCAGGCAAGTAATCATTCTGGAAATAAATGATCTGACATCCACTTTTTCCCAAAAGGCAGGCTGGAGAGATTAACAAATACAGTTGTTTGTCTGATTAACTTTGGACTTTACTGATGTATTACAGCTGTGATTGGATTTTTTTTGAAAGATACAGAATAATTGATGAGAACAAGATAGCAGTATCTCTAATGGCGTTGTTTGTTTCCACCAAGACCTTGCTGTTCAGTATTACATTCCAGAGAGCATACCAATTCTGTTGTCTTTCTGCCACTTGATTCTGGCTAGAATTTAGATGTGTTTTGCTGCTGTTGTAAGTAGCTAACTGTGTGAAATTTGATCTTTGTCTATCTTGAAATGCCTGTAATGTATTGCTCTTTTATTTGTTAGGAGAAGTTGATGTTGGGGAATTGCTTGCAGTTCTTGACTGTTTCTTTCTCTGTAAAGAACACTTTTTAAATTCAGTTTGGTGAGAGTTTGTTCTTTTGGCTATTAGTGGAGGGATAAAAAAAAATCTCTCTGTACTTTTGAGAGAGAGAGAGAGAGACTTTGAGTCACAGAGGGGTTCTGCTGTACATTGCTGCTTTGCTTGTTCCAAACATTGCGTCAAAACATTAATAAAAAACTAGAAATGTCATGGACATTACTTGTAAAATCTTATTTGTCAGACAGAATTGATTATATAAACTATTTAGCATTCTCTTCTTTAATCTTTCACTGTAATTTCAGTGTATATACCTATAGGTAGGGCTACGATTTTGTCACGGAAATCACAGAATCTGACTTCCAGAGACCTCCGTGACTTGAGCCCCCAGCTCCTGAGAGCTGCAGGGTCCCCCCATTGCCCGGGGTGACTGGGAACTGTGGGACCCCGAGATCCCAGCCGCTGTGGACAGGGGAAGGAGTGCCCCAGGAGCTTCCAGCTGCTGTGGGCAAGGAGGGTGCTCTGGGATGCTCTGGAACTCGGAGCTGTCGCGGCCGGCCGGGGTGCCCTTGAGCTTGGAGCCACCACAAGCGGCCGGGGTGCCCCAGAGCTCCCAGGCTGCTGCAGGTGGCGGGGGTGCCCCACAGCTCCCAGCTGGGCCCCCAGGGGCAGTGTGGGGACCCCGCAGCTTCTCATTTTGTCATGGATATTTTTAGTAAAAGTCATGGATAGGTCACGAGCTTCCATGCTTTTTTCTTTATTGCTCATGACCTGTCTGTGATTTTTACTAAAAATATGCATGACAAAATCTTAGCCTTACTTATAGGCCCTAATACTGCTTGCATTAAAGTCAGGTTCTTAATCTGGCCATATTTGTATCCAGACTAAAAGTCTTTGCTCCACTACCTGTTTGTTTGTTTTTTATCATGAGATATGTGTACAATCCAGTGGGTGAATAGTTTCCTTGACCCATACTTACAGAATTCCCACTACATTGATGAGAATGAAGCATTGAAGGGGAAGTATATGGCACAGTGAATGGTTATATATGCATTTTATTTGTCCAATTTATCACAAAGAATACTATCAGAAAAGAGCTGTAAACCTTCCTTCTGGTAGAGTCCACATGCAGCTAGAACTCTGATAAAAGAAGGTGCTACTACTGGCAAGGAGAGACCTGATTCACTACCTCACCTTTGTTGCTTCCACTAGCGGAACTTCATCCTGGCCAAAAGTAAAGCTGTGCTCCCAAAGCAATGCCTCATAGTGTGAATTTCCTGGGAACACAGAAGGGTCTGTCTGGTTCAGCGAAGTGCATTTTGCAGGGTGACTCTAGCTCTACGGCTGTTGATTTGAGTTATAGAGTAGCTAAGCTAATAGCTGAATTTCTGCTTTTTCTTACGGTGTTTAATAAGTGTCTTACTAAGGTGAATAATGTAATGCTAAATCAGTGCTCCAAACCTCTGAGTAAACATACACGTGATGAAATCATTTGTACTAGCAATATTTGTAATCTCATAGATCGAGACAGCTTGTTTTGGTTCATATAAATTGTAGTGTGAAAGATAAGCAAAAACAAACATTACCATTTGGAGCTGAGCAAATGTTAATGTTATTACGAAACAGACTGTTACATTCTTTCAACTGTGTACAGTACTTGTTTGGTATGGTCCAGGTTTTGACTGATTTGTCTGTTGTAAAATGTGCAATTTAAAAGGTTGACTTGGAAATTAGCTCACTTAGGTATCTTAAGTAGTTATATTAGATTCTTAAAATCATGATCTTGTATTGTCTGTGAATTGAGACTGTTTAATCTGCTGAAACTGGCACACAGTGCAAAAAATTAGTAATATTTTACCATAGTACATATCAAATATATGTTTTCTCTCTCATTGTTTTTACTCTTTAAATTTACACCAAATTCTGCTGAGATAGTAATTAGAAATGTTCTTGCTCCAAATCTTGGATCATAGAATACAGATGTCATATGAGATGTAATATGCTCAACTGGACTAAAATTTTACTAAACCATTTTCTGCTACTTTTTAAAAAATCAACATTTGTTTTTATCAGATTAGAGTCTGAAGTTTTTATACTTCAAATTAAGACATCTGTCTCTGTTAGAGTTGGGTAAATATTGCAAACAGCAGATTCACTTTAACAGAATTCAAAATCCTTTTTATTTTCTTTAAGATGTTAATTATTCTCCATGAGTAATTTGCCCATTCCAAGTCTCTGTAAAATGTTCCTTGGGTGTGAGATATTTGGGCAGATTCACTATTCTCATGAGTGGGCAAACGCCACAGTGGAATTGTGCCCACTTTTAACAGTAGTAAATATGTGTTTATAAAACTGCTTTTAATGTCAGACTTCTTCAAATGCCATTCATACTCCACCTTTATTACACACTGTGCTATAAATACACCTCTACCCTGATATAACGCGACCCGATATAACACGAATTCAGATAAAGCAGTGCTCGTGGGGGGCGGGAGAGGGAGAGCTGCGCACTCCGGTGGATCAAAGCAAGTTCGATATAACATGGTTTCACCTATAATGCGGTAAGATTTTTTTGGCTCCCGAGGATAGCGTTATATCGGGGTAGAGGTGTACACAATTTTTTGAGTCCACAGTAAAATAATCTAAACCAGTGGTTCTCAAACTTTATTGGTTAATATACTGCTTTCTTTAAAAAATTGTGAACTGAAAGGATGGAATATCAAGCTCATGTACCACAATTCGGGAACCCTTGATCTAAACTGTAATCATGTACTTTCCTAAAGGTTGAAATTGCTATCTATGTAGCAGAATATAATTTTATCATGAGTATTTATAAGGTCACAATATTTATGTGGCTTTTAATTGAGATTTAATCAGGAAAAATTTTCCCTGAGAAACACAAGACTCACTTCCGCTTTTGGAGAGACCTCTTAGCTGAGTGGAGTGATATGAATCCCTCTTGCCAGAGAGTATTATCTCTGGCATTGCTAAGTTGATTTTATAATCTGAGGGAACTAAAAGGACCCTGGAGACCTATTATGTTTGTTTGCTCTATTCCTTTGTTAGATGTGCTCTGGCAAATTTTCCTTCTTATAAATCTTTGCACATTTTTTTTTTTCAAATCATCCCATCACTATTTGTCTTTCATGCACTATAATGTTTTGTCCATTGAGTTAGTCTTTATACTTTGTCTGGTTTTGGCTTTCCATCATTTATTTTTTTGCTTTTGTTCCTTTTAGTTTCTTTATAGTAGTTACCTGTTTTATTGTATAAAATTGTGTAATTTAAATCCGATGACTCATGTTTTATTTTTATTATAATTCAGTCTAGCATAATATAGTTGAAACTACAGTAGAACCTCAGAGTTACAAAATGACGAGTCAACCACACACCTCATTTGGAACCGGAAGTACACACTCAGGCAGGAGCAGAAACCAAAAAAAAAAAAAAAAAAAAAAAAAAAAAAAAGCAAATACAGTACTGTGTTAAACATAAACTATTAAAAAAGGGGGGGGGGGCGGGAGCAGAATTTTTCTTCTGCATAGTAAAGTTTCAAAACTGTAAGTCAATGTTCAGTTGTAAACTTTTGAAAGAACAACATAATATTTTGTTCAGAGTTATGAACATTTCTGGTGGTGTTTGTAACTCTGAGATTCTACTATATTGAAAACTGAGTACAGTAAGAACAAGCCAAAACTAAACATTTAATAGAGGCCGTCTTATTCAGTTTGCACACTATATGATAATTTTTTTTAAAAATGAACTGTAATAAATGGCAGAGACGGGTGAGAGAAAGGAAGCATGGGTGCAGCTAAATCCACACTAAAGGCTGCCTCAAAAGTGTAACCCACCCTCCTGCACCCCAAGCCCCTCATCCTCAGCCCCACTACAGAGTCTGCACCCCTAGCTGGAGCCCTCACACACCTACACACCCCAACCTCCAGCCCAGAGCTCCCTCCTGCACCCTGAAATCCTCATTTCTGGCACCACCCTGGAACTCGCACCCCCAGCCCAGAGCTCCCTCCCATACTCCAAACCCCTCAGCTCCAGCCCCGAGTCCCCGAGTCCCCTCCCATACTCTGATCCCCTCAGCTCAGCTCTGCTCCCCCAGCCCAGAGCCCGTACACCTAGCCAGAGCCCTCACCCCTTCCTGCACCCCAAACTCCTGAGCCAGCCCAGTGAAAATGAGCAAGCGAGTGAGGATGGGAAGAGCGAGCGACAGAGGGAGTGGGGGACGGGGGCCTTGGAAAGAGATGGGGCAAGGACAGGGTTTCGGAGGAGGGGCAGGGCAAGGGTGTTTGGTTTTGTGCGAGTAGAAAGTTGGCAATTATAAGTTGATATTAATGTCAGTAGCTTATGCAGGGCACACCAACCAACATTTTCAAATTAATTTCAGGGAGTGGCCTACCCCACCAATACTCCCACTTCTAGCCTCACCCTCTACCCCACACCTGCCTCTGCCTCGTGCTGCCTGGGGTCTGTGCCACCATGTTGGCCTTGCAATTCAAATCTACCCCCACAACCGACCGTTGGTTGCCAAAACCACCCCTCCTTGCAATACCAATGGCAGAAGCAGAGCAGAGGTCAAGTACATTATCCAGAAACTTGAGTGTCAGCCACACATGCACATTAATCTCTCACTGACTCATAGAGAGAGGCTGATGCATCTGATTCTGAATAATATAGATTTTATGCAGGAGATAACATTATTAAATTGGGAGTTTTTCTGTTTGAAATGGAAATCTCCCTGACGTAGCAGGAGACTTGGTCAGTCTGTGTAGGGCAGCAGCAAAATGTGATATTGCTTTTACTTTTGAATAGTTTCTAAAAATTTCTACTTTAAAACTTGAAACTTTGTGTATAGGTATTTCAGAAGGGGTACACTTGGTTAATATTTTTTATTTTAATAGAACAAGAAACTCTAAAATATAACAGATATGACATGGTAAATACAGTACAGTTATGATAATTGAAATAATTAGCATTAATATAAGTTAACATAATTGAGGGGAGTTCTCAGTATTTTGGAAACAGGACTAAGTTTCACACAGAATCATAGAATATTAGGGTTGGAAGGGACCTCAGGAGGTCATCTAGTCTGACCCCCTGCTCAAAGCAGGACCAATCCCCAACTAAATCATGGGTAAAGTAATAGATAACTGAAGCTTGGGCAAACAGACTAAAAATACATCAAGGTCAGTTGTGACAGATATTGGAACCCCATGCAGTATTTTTCAGGACCATTGTATAAAATTTATGAATGGTTTATGTATGAGTGCGTTCTGCTCCATGCAGGAGGGTTACCACAGCTCCTCCAAGAACTAATAACAGAGCGCGGTGATTTAACGCGAGCGGCTGAAAGTGTAAACAACTCCAGAGAGGTACCGCCCCTGGAGGAATTTGCATATACTGAGTCAAACTAGGTTTTCAGAGACAGAGAGAGAGAGGCTGAGTGAGGAAATTAGCATGACTCTTTGTCCAAGTGGGGTGCCAGCCCTTCCTAAAGGGTTGGAAAGTCAGTGTGCCTGCCTGGCTCCTTATGTAGAAGATGGCTGATTACCAGTATATATAGTGTGCGTTTAAATCTGTTTATTGTTTTTATATGTTTTCTCTGTGGTGGGATGTCCTTAAAATAAATGTACACTTTCAAGAAAGCTGCGTGGTAACTTGTAACTGCTGACATACAGTGGTCATAGCCTTTGGAGAGAAAGCACAGTGCAGGTGCAGGCCTTGAGGCAGACTGGCTTCTTGGGGATATCGCAGTGTGTGGCAGGAGGCTGTGCAGCCTTAAAACTTGAGGTCAGAGGGAGTGGGATACGAGTCCCTGCCCACAGAGAGGTGATGGCTGAAGGCCTGAGACCTGACTGGGCATTCTGGAGTGGACCATGGAGTGTGAATACAGGTACATTTACCTTGATAACAGTGTGTGAATATTAGTTGTCAGGATCTCAACAATTTATATAGTGAATGCTTATGCACTGCTTGCATGTAACGGGTTTTAATTATTTATAAATGTTAATTACCAAGTTCAACCATGCAGCATATTTTGCTTCAGCTGTGGTAACCAATTTAAGTATCAGTTTTGTATTGTTGCCACCAAAAGATTCATTAATTTCTTTCCATGAGTTATTCAAAATACTACTACTAAGTATAATAATTTGAGATGAAAAATCACTTGTTAGGTTTAATAAAGAAGATAAATATTAAGTTTCAGCTCAAAATTGTTTTTCCATAATGCAGTGAAATACAGTGTGAACTTCAGTTTGTGTCTTTATTAGCTTCACAAGACTAGCATTAATCAAAATCTGTCTGACTGGCTTTGTGCTTCTTGGCCTAAATTCATATGGTTGTAAATGACATTAAAGTCTTCCAGAAGGAGGAAATGAAACCATTCTGTTTGGTGCTGATGATGTAACATCTCCAAAAATCTGGTTGTGTTTGTTTCATTGTAGCAAAGTCAGTTTTGTAGTGAAATTCAAGTTTTGTACTCACCTGCCTCTTTTGTCTACTGTGGGTCTGATCCTGAGTTTTCAACAACGTATAGCCCTTTGGTAGCATTATTCAGATTTCATGTTTTTAGGTAGATCTAGTTTAGTAAGAAGCTACAATTATAAACAGATTATTTTAGTGAATCGTATATATAGATAGTGGTTATCTATCCTTTAAATTGTGTGTGCGCAGTTTACCAAATAAAGTATCCTAAATTAAATAACAATTTTACAGTAATTAGCAATTATTTAATTATATATATAAGTAACCCTTTCATATAATCTAATATTTTCTCAATGAAGAGTACTTTATATCCAGAGCTTTTCTTGAAGTTTTAGGAACACCTTGCACCACTCAACATTCTATCAATTTTCAAGGTATCCCCACGACCCTCATCAACACAACATTCTGAAGAGTGAAAAAGGCAACTTAATATGTTTGAAAATTATACTAAATAGTTCAGTATCTGGGATCCTAATTTACATAATTAGCAAAAATGACAAGGTCCCAATTGGTGTGTGAAGTCCAGATGCCCCAAGTGCCTCAGACTTAGTCACTTAAAGCTTCTTTCATTAGTTATAACGATAATAGTATGCTTTTCAGATATGTATGAGAATTTTAAATTAGCCCAAGAATCAACTCTGTGACATCTGAGGTCTTGTCACCCAAACTCCACATGAATCCTACATACTATGAAACACTGACTCTATGCAATGGAGTAGTACAGTTATGGGATCTAAGTAAGTCCTGGAAGCCATTGTGATGAAAGCATTTTTAGGAATATATGCACTTGTAGGTAAGGGTATTTGGTGTGTTAAATTATATGCATTTGTTTTTCAACATAAGCACCTTACAAGTAAATTTTTAATTGTAAATATTATGCAAACTAACTTTTAGATCATCTTCTTATAAGGTATTGTTATCTTCCCATCATCACTCTGATGTGGCTTGGCAATCCTAAAGCCCTACTCAAATTTCAGATTCTAAAGTATGTAGGTTTTCAATTCTTTATCTAAATCCAATGGATTGTTTATGTGCCTATGCAATTCTTTCTTGAGGTGACCTTTTTTAAGAATCTTTAACTCCCATTTGTCAGCTGTTTCTATAAATTGCTTTCGGTGACTAACAACTGGAAACTCTCATAGTTCCAGATTTGGATTTATATAAGCTGCTTAGCTGGCAATTTTTCTCTCCCTCTTCCCTGCCCTCCACAAACAATTACATTTGACTAGTACCGATATCTTTAAACGCTCCTTTCCTGACTCCTTGCTTGGAAATGACATCAATCTCCGGTGCTGCTGCTGTTTATCAGCAATGACTTTTTCAGTTTGGGCTTTTTTGAACTATTCTAAAATCCTAGATGATTTTATGATTAGTTGTGTAAATTACAGATGTCTTTTTCCTCCAAGAGACTGTTTAAAAACTGTGGCACCGATCCTGTGGATCCATGATAGTAATGAAATACGACAGTTATGGCAGCTGCACTCTTTTGATGGCCACTCTTTGTGACCAAGTGGCTGGAAAAGTACTGCTCTGTGGGAACCAGCTGCTGGAGTTTTGGACGTTTGATCCCCCTTATTGATTCAGCAGCATAACTAATAGGTGCTTGACTTCAAGCATGTGAGTAGCCCTGTTGACTTCAGTGGGACTGTTCACATAGTCATAATTATGCTGAATTAGAATTATGATCATCAAGGGGAGGCAAGGAGAGACGTAGTAAAACTGGAATATGTTCACTTCAGTTTAAACCAAAACATTATCTTTGGAAGTGATATTTGTTTTATGTTTTGGAAGGCTTCAGGGAGATATTATTTTTAAAAAGCTGATAAAGCAGTTGTCTTGGCAGAAGGGAACGAACTAGTGGATGGAGTCAGTTGAGACCATCAGAGATTCATGATAAAGGCACTGCTATGCGGTTTATCACTTGGTTTAATATATTCAGAGATATCACTTCTGTGTGTTCATAATGTACCTTGTGTAATTCTGAGCTGTGATGTTGCAGCAGTGAGTCAAAAGGATCTCATGGTGCCAGAACTGTGACTCTCACCATTCATAGTTTGTAACAACATTTTGTGTGTTCAACATGGTACTAAGATGTAGCTGTATTAGAAAATGTGACTCTGAAATGGTGCTATAATACACATTATAGAGTTACATAGGCAGACTTATTTTGTTTGATAAGTCAGACTTCTTCACTGAGCCAAATTAAAAGCAATACAAATCCTTTTGGTTAATCCATAAGTCTTTTGAAGGGTACTCCTGGGGGAATTCTGTGCCACTTTGCATGCACATATTCAATGAGCCCCACAGATGGCTATTTTTTTTGTCAGGCCAGGTCAGGAGACAGGGTCTGTGGGATGCTGGAGGATGAGGGGGCTCATAAGGCCTAGTGAGGGGGAGGACAGACTGAGGTGGGGGCTGAATGGGAGTGGAGGCACAGGGCCGTGGGGGGAGGGAGATTCAGAGACACACGGGGACGGGGGAGGTGGGCCAGAGCTACATAGAGACAAGGGAGTGGCTGAGTGAGGGCACAGAGACACATGGTGATGTGGGCGGGGTGCAGAGCTACATAGAGACAAGGGAGTGGCTGGGTGAGGGCACAGAGACACATAGTGATGTAGGCGGGGTGCAGAGCTACATAGAGACAAGGGTGGATGAGGGCACAGAGACACATGGGGACGGGGCAGATGTATCTGACTGAATGGGAGAGGCTAGGGGTCAGCCAGGGTCTGCATTGGGGAAGCTCCCTAACAATCCCTCCCTTCCCCCCCTCCAAAAAAACCCCAAACAAACATGTTTCATACTTTTCCCACCCATACCCAACAGCCCTCCAAGTTCACACCCAGGCTCCTTCACAGCAATTTGCTTCCCTCCGTTATCCCTGACTCCCCCAAGCCTTTGTGTTGCTTCTGAGGTGTGTGGGAAATACGGTTCTGTATTGTAGTTTAAATTAATTATTAACTCAGAGTTCTGTATTAATATGCCTAGTAAGAAATCTATTTGTCAAAAAACATTTCCTGAATCTTTTTTGTTGTCTGTATTGTTAGATAGACTTGCTGATAGGTATTATGAAATAAATGACCAAAAATAATTGAAACTGGTGTAATTATATTGTGTTATTTTGACAAATGAAATATGCAGAATTTTGCAGAATTTTAAAATATTGTGCGCAGAATTTTTATTTTTTTGGTGCAGAATTCCTCCAGGAGTAGAAGGTGAACAGTTGATGAGTTAGTCAATAAATATATTTGTACCTAACTTACGTAGGTATTGTTTAAAGCTGAATGGAAATGTTGGTGTACTTGAGTTGGAGTTCTGCGAGTTTACATTTGAGTTAAAAATTTTACGTATAATGTGAACATGGGACAAAAGGTGTAACTTTAAAACTAGTTTCTTATTAAAGAAAATATAAATATTATAAAACAAATATCACATGACACTTTATTTTTGCCATGAAGAAAATTGGGTGTTTAAAATGTTATATTATGACTCAGAAATGATATTTCCCATCAGATTTAGTGGTTTAGGAACACACACTATGTACAAGCCAATTCCTTTATGCCCAAATCTGACCATGGTTACGCAGGAGATAGTTTTTTTTTCTTCCTTTCTTTCTGTAGCACTTCGGATTTCCGGGGAGTCACCCCTATGTCCTGTTGCTGAGAAAAGAACTGGGCTTATTGTTCATCATTGTTAAAATTATGACCAATTCCCTTATGATAGTTTGTGTTCCTACCCTTCAAATACCCCCTTCCCCACCTCTGCTCTGGGCCACTTTCATGAGAGCATTCTCAAACAAGAAGTGGTATCTCTCTTACAGTGAGGAGAGATAGAATAGGTTCCTCCTCAGTAGCAAGGGAGGGGTTTTAGTTGACATATTTCCTAGTCCACAAAAAGAAAGGCAGTTAGAGACCCATTCTTTACCTCTGCTATCTCAACCAGTTTATTCACAAACTCAAATTTCACGTGGTCATGGTGGCATCTATTATAATTCCATCCCTGGAAAAAGATATGTGGTTTACAGTTCTCAGCATGGATGCCTATTTTCACATGGACATTTACCCCGCTCACTGACAGTTTCTCAGATTCATAGTTGGCCCCGACCACTTTCAGCACAGAGTACTCCCTTTTGGCATTGCTGCCACCCACAGGGTCTTTACTAAGGTGTTCTCTGTTGGAGCAGCCTATAGCAGATGATATGGTTTCACCATCTTCCTCTACCTCGATGATTGGCTCCAGATTGCCAGGTCCATCACAGCAAGGACTTACATGCCGAGAGATAGGTGTCAGGTTATGAATGTTGTCATAGACCAGATCATAACCAACACCAGAGTGCCTGTCACGATCCCCCCCCGCCTCATGCACTTACATCACACCTTTCGGAAGACTCCACCTTCAGTGTAAACTGACTATTTTTACCCTTTGTTTTCTATGGTTTAACCAGTTACTGATCAATGACAGGATCTTTTCTCTTATTCCATGACTGCCTACTTTGCTTAAGAGCTTTTAGTGTGGGACCTTTTCAAAGGTTTTTTGAAAGTCCAAATATACTAGCAACTGGATTACCGTTAACCACATGCTTGCTGACTCCTTCAAAGAACTCTAATAGATTGGTGATGCATGATTTCACCTTACAAAAGCCATGTTGACTCTTCCCCAACATATCATGTTTATCTATGTTTCTGATCATTCTGTTCTTATAAACAAATGGAGTAAGCCAATATAATTCTCCTGTTTCTTGTTTTGTCATGTCTTGCTGCGTGACATGAGGTTAGCCTTCTGCCACTCTGTTTCCCTATCTGTACAATGGAGATAGTGATAGTTACCCTCCTTAGTAAAGTACTTAAAGATCTACAGGTGAAAAGCACTACATAGTTGCTAAGTATTATTATGATAAAATTCATTATTGTTTAAAGGGATATAACAGTATTAACATACTCTTCTCCTTCAGTGTTTCAAAATTTTATTAAAATTGAAAATGTACCCTTTCAGATTACCTTGGAACAATACACTTTGGAGTGATCACGGATAAACAAATTGCAAAGGAGATCTCGTTGACGCGCTCGGGAAGTCTGTACCTTCATAGACATGTCAACACTTCGCTTGTGAGTACTATTATTATTACTTAACATTTATATTTCAGTAGCAACCAGAGGCCAACTAGGTTGGACCCATTGTGCTAGGCACTATATAAACATAGAGTAGATGACAGTGCTTCAAAGAGCTTTCATAAAGCTGTTATGTGCTAGAAAGCAGAGTATTTAAGAACTGACATTTCCATAGTGTAGTATTTATTGTCCTTATGTGGAAGATAAAAGTAAGTAATTGTGTTTGAGTTTTGTTAGTTTTAAATAGTGGATGCTATTGTGTTTGTACTGTGTTTTTTAAAAGTAACATACCAATTAGTTCCATTCCTGATGCTGGCCTGACACTTCATAGCAGAAATAAGAATGTCCATACTGGATCAGACCAATGGTCCATCTAGCCCAAGATAGGCAAAGTATTCTACATTTTCCAGTTATTCTTTA
This sequence comes from Malaclemys terrapin pileata, assembly GCF_027887155.1. Classification (NCBI taxonomy): domain Eukaryota; kingdom Metazoa; phylum Chordata; order Testudines; family Emydidae; genus Malaclemys; species Malaclemys terrapin. The sequence continues at coordinate 65,414,280 of NC_071514.1, read as the reverse complement.
TCTATATACATCTTCCTTGCTGGGTCTGATGATTGACTGGGGACTGGCTGATGGAGAACTTTTGTTTTGCCAATGTTCAGAGTTAGCCCTAGGCTTTTGTAAGCTTCAGAGAAGCAATTAAGAGCTGTTTGAAGAGTGTGCAACTACAGCACAATCATCTGCGTACTGGAGTTCGTTTTTTATTGCTGATATTACTTTAGTTCTGGCATGGAGACGAGAGAGGTTGAAGAGGTTGCTGTCAATCCGATATTGGATGACAATGCCCTGTAGTAGACGGTCTTGGGTTAGTGTTTTCATAGCTGCTAAGAAAATGGAGAAAAGGGTGGGTGCCAGTACACAACCTTGTTTTACACCAGTTCGGATGACAAGGGGCTCAGAAGTAGAGCCACTGCACAGGATGGATTCAGTCATCTGGTCATGGAGGAGTCTTACAATGGTGATAATTTTGCTTGGGCAGCCAAACTTTGACATGATTTTTCACAGAGCCTTACGGTTGACAGAGTCGAAGGCTTTGGTCAGATCGATAAAGGCCATATACAGCTCCTGGTGGTGGTCTTGACATTTTTTCTGGATCTGCCTGGCTGTGAAAATCATGTCAGTGGTGCCTCGTGATGGTCTGAAGCCGCACTGGGACTCTGGAAGTACTTCCTCTGCAGGAGGGAGCAGGCGATTCAGTAAGATTCTAGCAAGAATCTTTCCAGCGATGGAGAGGATGGCAATGCCTCGATAGTTGCCACAATCAGCCCTGTCTCCCTTTTTGAAAATGGTGACGATGTTAGCATTACGTAAGTCAGCAGGGATTTCTTTGGTGCACCAGATTTTGAGGAGCAGCAATTGAAGCTTGTTAGTCAGTATTTCTCCCCCCGCTTTCAGTACTTCAACTGCTATGCCATCGGGACCTGGTGCTTTATTGTTCTTCATTTTTTAAATTGCTTTGCAGACCTCCTCGGGTGTTTGGTGGGTTGTAAGAGTTTCCCAGATTGGGTACTGAGGAATGGAGTCGATGGTGTTGTCAGTCACAGTTGAGTCTCGATTTAGAAGCTTTTGGTAGTGTTCCTTCCAGCACTCTTTGATAGATTTGTTTTCTTTAAGAAGGGTACTACCATCTTTGGAGCTCCGAGGTATGAGGCCACATGAGCTTGGTCCGTACAGGGTCTTGGTCTCACTTTAAAAAAAAAAAAAAGGGGTGTGGGGACACCTATATTTACTAAGTATATCAAAATGAACAAAGGTTTAGTGTGAAAAACATTTGATAGAGAGGAGCATGTTGCCCCAGTCCATATTTAATCCATTTATAATGTAAACAATAAATTCCATATTATATTGGCTGTCTTTCACAGCTCTTGAGTAGTGCCTTTGTATCAGGGGAAACAAATTATGTTGTCTGGGATAATAGATGTGAATAAATGATATCAGAATGAGAATGATGTGAAGGAAAAGCCAGTAGTGGCAACAGAATTTTAGTGGCCAAAAAGAGACGGAATTAGTTTATCACTTATTCTGTGATGGCTGTGAACAAGAAACTTCCACTTCAAAGTTCCATTCCATACATGAAATATCCATGCTGCCAATATACTGGAACTGGTATCAGAGAAGTCATAGGGTGTAATAAGTAGAAAGGTAGGGATTCTGATGATGATCCTTCTTGCTATACCCTTCAGTCTCTTTGATAGTTCTACTTGATAAGAACCTAGGAGAAACACAGACCACAATGAACCAAATCCTGCTGGCTTTACAACACAGGTGCACCAATAATCATACATGTTATAGTTTTCCACCATATTTCCTATGATTAATTTATCAGAAAAAACAAACTCATATACCAGAAACTGCAATGAAGTACTGAATATTGCTTTGGTGATAAGGAGTACTTTTTTTTAAAAGGGCGGAGAGGGGAAGGGCAGTCAGTATGATACATTGTTCCATTTAAAAATTGTGTTGGGACAAATGAAAATACAATATGCATTGAAACACTCGAGCCTGAAAAATCCACTGAAGTAAAATATTGTAAGCAAAAGCAAGTGATATTCCCACCTTTCCCTGTAGTATACACTTGCATGGTATATAGTCCAAACCAAACCTCAGGGAGATTGCGTGGGTGGGGTAATTGTAATAACAGCAAAACGTAAACTTCAGCCTACACTAGCTGTCTCATTTCTCTTTTCTGCCGAAAACTGGAAATCACAGGGAAGTGGGGAATTTCCAGCAGAGAAAATGAAAACTAGTCAGAAGAGATTAGCAAATTTCCCCGAGAGATGGGTGCATTCCAAAAAGAGGTTCTACAGAAAATGAGATAGCCAAGAACAGTTTCTTAATAATGCAGAACTTTGACAAATTGCTATCTCCCTCCCCTTTTCTCCATCTTTTTGAGTTAGCTTTTGCTGTGCATGATTTTGTTTAATGAAAGGGAATGTTTTCTTGAAAATTTTGAGCCTGAAAAGTCATGTAACAGTTTCTAGGAAGAAATTGAACATTCTAAAATAAAATATGAAATTTTCACACTTCTAAATGAAAAAGATAAGTAAGTATTCTTTGTCATACTGGTGTGTTTACATTTGTAATTAGTGGTTATTATTTAAATTTCTATTTGATTTTGTTAGATCAAATTTTAGTGACCCAGATTTTTATATCATTTATTCATACAAACATCCTGTATGTATTTTATCAATTACAATGTAATTAGGAGAAAGATAGTATAATTAGAAAAGTGCTGTTTTTAATAGTTTCTAATTACAAGAGAAGTAAATGATTATTCCATAGTCTTTGGTTATAATCATCTGTTCACATGGTGTGATGATTTAGCTGGGCAAAAGTGGCTGCTGCTATACATAAGCATGCTCTCATTTTCTTTAATAATAAATACGTATGTTGTGGTGTTCAACTGCTTTGATTTGCAGACATTTACTGGGAGGCTCAGAACTACGTATAGTCCATAAAGTGGAGAGGAATTCTAAACAAAGGCAGATTAAATTGTTTTATAACAGTGGTCAAAGTTATTTTCTGAACAGAATTGCCAAAACAGTAGTGTTCTCTTATGCCAAATAATTGTTTTAATACCTCACAATAACCCACAAGGGTTGGTTGCCATCAAATTTGAGGTCAACAAACATTTGATTACACTGCTCTACAGCCAAAATGCTTCTGAAATAAATGTAGTCAAACTTTACTAATACTGGGTCACTGAGAACAAAAATGATGCTTAAAATTGTTGATTGGCTCTAGTTTTCAAGATATGCTATTGGGTCAGAATATACGACCCTTGACTTGGGAATGGCGGAGGATAAGTGAGTTAGAAAGGGAAGGGATCTCAATTTAAACCAGAAATGACTAAAATACATCTTTGACTGGATCTATGAATAAATCTATGACTGGGTTTGGACAGTACTTGCTTTTTAGGCAAAACAATGAATGATGCAATCGGAAGCTGGTATTGCGTCATACATGATATGAATTGCATCATGTTATTCCTAGAAGTCATGGATGATGCAATCATAACGAAGCTTACATCACTCTGCTGAACAAATTGCCCTATATCAGCTCTAGAAATCATACAGTGTCGTGCTCTCGTATTTGTCAGTGTTTGATTTTGCAAAGGGACACATTTCTGTTTAGCCAAAGTGAGCAGAGATGCCTCGTACTTGTGTGAACAGTGCAGATAACTTCTGCTATGTTTGTGGTGAAGTGACTTTTGCATCACAAAAGCGCAGTATAACCATTATGGTTAAGAAAGCCTATCACCTTTATTTTTGCTGCAAAATTGGAGATCAGGACAAGAGGTGGGCCCCACACATATGCTGCAACACTTGTGCAACAAATCTTCGCCAGTGGTTGAACAGGAAAAGGAAATCTATGTCTTTTGCAGTGCCAATGATTTGGAGAAAGCCAACAGATCATACCAGCAATTGTTACTTCTGCATGGTGCCTCCAGTTGGGAAAGGTGTGTCAAAGAAGAAAAGGTGGACTGTGCATTATCCAAACATTCCATCAGCTATACGCCCAGTACCCCACGGAGGACTGCCGGTTCCTGATGAACCTGAATCATTCTCACTTGAGTCAGACGAGGAAGAGGATGAAACTTCTGATCCTGAACCATCAATGTCACAGGACCCACATTTTCTCCCATCCTCCTCCTCTGAACCACACCTCATAACACAAGGTGAACTGAATGACCTTGTCAGGGATTTGGAACTACCCAAGAGTAAGGCAGAGCTGTTGGGCTCTAGACTACAGCAGTGGAATCTCCTGGCAGGTGATGTTAGGGTTTCCATGTTCCGTGACCGTCAAAAGGATCTTGTACCATTCTTCTTCATGGAAGGTGATCTTGTAACCTGCAACAACATCGATGGTGTGATGGCAGCCCTCAACATCGTTCACGATCCAGATGAGTGGAGACTGTTCATTGATTCGTCGAAGACGAGTTTTAAAGCTGTTTTACTGCATAATGGCAATGTTTTGCCATCAATTCCAGAAGGTCATGCAGTCATATGAAGGAAACCTATGACAACATGAAACAATTTTTGAGGTGCATAAACTATGACCAACATCAGTGGCAGCTTTGTGGCGATTTGAAGGTTGTTGCTCTCTTGCTTGGTCTGCAGACTGAATACACAAAATACTGCTGTTTTCTCTGCGAATGAGATAGTCGTGCAAGAGATTCCCACTACATCAAGAAAGATTGGCCACTCCGACAGTCATTGGAGCCTGGGAGGAAAAGTGTTCAGCATCCATCACTTGTTGAATCAAGGAAGATTTCGTTACCACCCTTACACATCAAGCTGGGTCTGATGAAGAACTTTGTCAAGGCCATTGACAAAACACAAGCAGCTTTCAAGTACCTCCATGGAAAATTTCCAAGGTTAAGTGAAGCTAAGATAAAGGAAGGTGTCTTTGTTGGTCCTCAGATTCATGAACTTCTTCGAGATGATGCATTTGACCATGCACTGCATGGCAAGGAAAAGACGGCATGGAAAGCCTTCCAGTTAGTGGCAATAAATTTTCTCGGAAACAACAAGGCAGACAACTACAGGTTGTTGGTGGAAAACCTCCTCAATGCATACAAAAGCCGTGGTTGCAACATGTCACTAAAGATACACTTTTTTGCACTCTCATCTAGATTTTTTTCCACCGAACTGCGGAGCAGTGAGCGACGAGCACGGCGAGCGATTTCACCAGGACATTGCAACAATGGAGAAACGCTATCAGGGCAAATGGAGCCCATCAATGCTTGCAGACTATTGCTGGACAGTGACAAGAGATGCTCCGTTTAATGAATACAAGAGACAAGCCAAGAAGTGCCGAGTAGACACTGAATAGGACTAAACTATGTTTATAATAGTTTTTTGCCTTTTATTTCATAATAAATTTTATTTATATAACCCTTTTGCTGATTTTTAAAGTGTTACATAAATAGGACAGGTGAAATATTATCATGTAAAGCAACCATAAATACATGAAAAGACCTAGGTTTACAATTTATGATTAAAACTCTACTATCTACACAATGTACATAGACATAAAATGTAAAATCTTAGAAACAGTAGCCAATCAGTTGTTTTAATTGTCATATTTGAATTCAGCACATCAAAATAAATAATAAATAGCACATTTTATCTCTGAAGCAGAAGATTTCTCAAAAATTGTAGACCAGTGTTACCAAGGAATGTGAGAGAATATACTCAAATGTATAGAATTTTGTAAACTTCAGTGTTAAGAAATGGCACATGGATTGGACATAACTGTTAATGGAAATGTTAATTATGTTTAAAGTATTTTTCCTTAGTAGGAAGCTTTAATCTGCCCTTTGTTTTGGGAAAAATAAATACTTTCCTTGTATCATTACAAAAATCCATCTTATTCTGGTGCAAAATATTTCAGAAATGTGAAGACAAAGGGGCTCTAGAGAGCTCAAATGAAAATAAGATGTGCTTTTGCCCTGCCACCCTGAAATATACTTGTTTGTGCGGTACTCATTTTGCTCTAAAGATACCCGATTTATCACACTCAAGCAGAAAAATTACTTCAGTGAGTTAACTCAAAAAGGCTAATCCTAGTGTCAGCTATGTTCATAGAGGCTGAGAATATTAATTTTGGTTGAAATTGATGAAGCTGGAGGAGCAAGGAAGGACCTGAAATGCAACTTTTAGAATAGCTGTTTGGTGTAAAGACCTTATCTCTGTGTATATCCTCATTAACAGTGGAAATCGTCGGGAGATAAGGCATGTATTTACAGTTTATTCTACTCAAACCATGATGAAGGATTTTCATGTATCACATGAAACAGTAACTGGTGTCTGTGCAAACCTATGATAATGGTGCATGATAAACAGCATGCTTTAATTCATGAAAGTGACTCCAGAATTTAAATTCTTTTTTTAGAACATTGAATTAGTTAATCACAGTCAGTGATACCAAAGCTATTGAATTGCAATCACAGCTACGTCAGGATCTTAAAGGAGATGCATTTAAAGAGAGTCAATGTGATGAAATTAGAGACATAGTGGGGAGGTTTTTCTGGTGTCCCACCATAATAAATCAAGGTGAGTGGCAATATTAATCTGGAAACTGAGGTCTTTCACATTAGTGAAAATAAACACAAGAGGAGATTTGTATCAGGTGTAGAGGAGAAATAAAGAGATCTAAAGTCACTTGAGAAGCATTTTGGAAATAGTTTTGAAATGGATACATATTGATGGCCCAGAGTCTCCACACACTTTTATAGAAATATACACATTTTCCGGGAGGGAGGGAGAGTGGTCGGGGGTCTGAGTGTAAGAAAATATAAAAGTGAAAAAGAACCTGCTTGGTAGAGCATATGTTGTTGACAAGACTAATATGATATTTAAGCAGGTGAGAGTTAAATATAACCTTCCCAATCAAAATTCTTTTATCATCTGCGAATAAGATCTAACATGCTAAAGGATTATGATGCAATTGTTTATTTCTATTCCAATTTATCTATTCCAGTCTGTCAAACAAACTTTATTGTTGAAAAGGGGCAGATGGCATTAATTTCATTAATTTGTTAAGCCCAACTATGTGCTATCTATAATACCGAAGACATGGTTCTTGCACAAAGAACCTTGCAGTCTAAATAGACAGATAATGGAAAATCCACTTGGAGACCCAGAGGGAAGGTCTGTTTTAATGGTGGTTTGGTTTGGTTTGGTTTTATAATAGCTGAGACACTGAAATTTTACTGACATGGGTTATCATTAATGGGCTTTGCAGAGGCCGTTATGTTAGGAAAATTCCAGGTGTAGGTGGATGGCAAGGAAAGATGCATAAAGATGATGAGAGCATTTATTTTGTATAAGACCTATGGTCCTCATCATCTTATAAATAAGCATTTGAGAAAAATTGAGAAAAATCAGAAGAGAATGTGGGAATTACCTTAGAGAGGCAGAGTAACAAAAATTGTCAAAGCTTCTACCATCTAACAACTGGTAAAATTTAATCTTATGAACATAAGGGTGTTACACAGGTAGTCTGTCACCCTGAAAATCCTGTCTGATTATTTATTTATTTATTTATGGATAAAATAACATACACTAGAGATGCAGGGTAAAACCTTAACATTCACTTTGTGGGTGTTGATTTCATAATTCCTTTAGGCAGGGACCTTCTTTTCAGTTCTAACCACATTATCAGCATTCAGCAAAGAAATAATAATAATACAATGAAGTTAAGGAAGTGCTGGGAGTATTAGTTCAAGATTCTATCAGAGCTGCTTGATGCTTTTACCTCTGTATTACCAACATTGAGACGGCTTGGTTGGAAAACAAAAGAATACGAGAAAACAATAAATTGCTTTAAATTTGCTTTTGATCACCATCTGATAAGTCTTAATTGAGAATTGAAAATACAGTGAGCCATACTTCACTGTGAGATTCTACTCATGGTACTATGAGTTGGAGAGGAGTAGGGAAGAGTATCTATGGGGAAAGATCTATGGAATGATGACTAACGTGAGAATGGTTCCTGAATAGTGTCAGTAAATTAAAAATGTCAGAGCTGTAACAGTACCAATATAACATGTATTGGACATCTTATGTACCTCATTAATCAGTAAACAGTGTATTTAAATAAATGAGGAGGACTAATTATTTTTTCCCCTTTCAAGATCTATCCAAGTGAAGTCATGAACTACACAGCTGAGAATATTTGCAAGTGGGCTCTAGAAAACCGAGAGACATTTATACGTTGGTTGAGACCACATGGAGGAAAAAGCCTTCTACTAAACAATGAACTGAAGAAGGGACCAGCACTTTTCTTATTTATACCCTTCAATCCCTTAGCAGAAAGTCATCCTCTTTTAGATGAAGTAAGTGAGATATATTATTATTTCTTTTTATTGTGGTAGAGCATGCAGGCCCCAGTCCCATTGTGTTGGAACTATACAAACCTAGAAAAAGGTCTATACAAGGGGGGTTGCTTCTACTTTGTGCTCCATAAAGATCTAACTTGAAATTGTATGTATTGATACAGATTGGGTGCCATTTATGTGTTACTTGATGTTCCAGAATAGTGTACATTGCTTATACCGGGTCTGATTCTTCTTTCCCCCGCCCCCGCACAGCCCAAAGTTTGTGGTTTTTGAATGCTTAATGGAAACAATTATAGATCCCAATTCTCATGAACAACAGGGAGAGAGGAATGGTTACTAGTGTATATATTTTTTTCATATTGAATTAATTAAGTGAACCTAATGTTGCCATTGAGAAATTGAAAGGATTTATTATGGTGCCTTCCAATGGGAAAAAATAGTAGTTAAGAACATTGAAACCTATAAATCCCGGAATGGTCCTTGCTATTATATTTGAAAAAGAATATCAGATTATAAAGAAAGATTGATGCAATCAATTTTAATTCATATTCATCATACTTACACACTCTATTCTCACCCTCTTTTTAAAGGGGCCATTTCTGGTTCTTGGAGTGTTTTTTTCAATGGGCTGAAGGACAAGCCATTTTTATTTATGAAAGAATCTTCATTGTAATGCCACTTGCATTTAAAAAGTTAATTGTGACATTGATGTTCGCTGCTGTCTTTGTGTTGTCCAAAGTCTTAAGGCATTGTTTCATCTGCTTGAACCCAGTTAACCTTGTTTACATGTAGTAATTTGATCTTAAGTGGCACTACTGTAGAATTATAGTAAATTACTAGTTTCAAAGTCAGTTTCAATAATATCTAGCCTCAGTTTGGGCCTCTTGACACTAGAAATGGCTTAGTTAATAATCCAGAGGTGTTTCCTTGAGTTGGCAGAGCATGCTTCCTACTCAAATTTCCTCTTTCCCTTCTCTTTGCTAAAGAAATTAAACCAACATCATTCTAAGATTCTTGCTTTACTGGAATCAGTGATGTATAGTGGTCTGAGCATGGGACTGGGAACTTGGAATGGCTCGGCATTAGTATTAATTCAGTTGGTTCAGTTTTTCTAATGTAAATAACTTGCAGTAATTAAAGTCCAGTGTATCAAATTTTTGTGGGGAGATGTAAATTTGACTCTAAAATTGAGATTATGGTTTCAGTTGCAATTCTCATTCATTACATAAACAGACATTTATGAAAAGTGTTGAGTTTAAACCATTTTGACTGCAAAGCTGTCATAGCTAATGTATCAAAGTGAAACTGTACATCAAAACTTTTAGTTATCAGCTGCGTTACCCATGCTTCCACAGGCAAATCCATCTTTGGGGGTCATGTCAGAGGTATATGTGAAACAAGGACTCACTTATTGTGGGCTTGTTGCCAATACACCATTACCATTATTGTCATGAACATATACAAAAGCCAGACATGACAAATTCCACTCCTTAAGGTCTTGCATAAATTTGCTTACAAACTTCTCAGCAGCATGAATCTACCCAGTTTATATATCTTTACAATAGCATATTCTGTTTGCACACACAGTGACTGGTAACCCTTGTAATTCCTTGCGTTTACCACAGACTGCAGGATTGCTGTAAAGAGGCATCATAGCCAGGAATTTTCAAGTCCTGTAGGAGGTAGTCAGCGTATTTTCCAATTCAGCTGGTACTGTTTGTTTTGTTGGGTGCTGGGCTGTGGGAGCATGATATTATGAAAAGTAATGGGCGAAACCCCCTAAAGTTTGGTTCCAGATCCAGACTTTCTCAAAGTTCAGCTGGACTTCAGCTCTGAGGTTCTTATTTGGGCCAATTAGAGGTGAAGGAAGGTCCAAGCTGCAAAGTGCATGGTTTTCAGATCCAGAGCCCATTAGAGAGAGGGATCTGAGGTGAGAAGTTTTGGTCTGGATCCCAAATTTTACAGTTTGGGAAGGTTCAGACCCACATTTTTTATTCAGCTCTTTTTCTAGTTGTGGGCCTGTGGGATTTCATTAGGTCACAAAAGGCCTTATCTTCCAACTAATTAGCTTTTGTGGTATCTGTTACTAGTTTGTCTCTAATGAGGTCAGTGATTTTCATATTTTCCTTATTGCTTATGGCACATAGCAGTTACTTTGCGTACAAAATCATTTGCAGAGACTGAAGAAGAAGATTGGAAGGGAATTGGAGCGATTCCTATAGCAAACTGTGCTCCATGTAAAGCAGGCTTAATTCAGACGTTTTTTCGGCACAGATAATACACTCTTTAATATTAGCCATCATATATTTTGATAAAGTAAAATCAGTACCCCATGTGAATAGCCAGTTTCTGATTTATCCTAGTTAAGAGAAATATTTATTTATATCAAAGCATTAAATCAGATACAGGGTCTCCTGGTTACTGTAGCATGACAGTGTGTTAAAGTGGGCATAAGAAGCTACAGTATATTATGCAACTTGTTTACCACAAGGAGAAATGGTTACTGCAGCCAGCAGCCTTTGTGAATTTCATTTGGCTCTGAAACCATTTGCCTGTAAGGCATTCACACAGTGTGAAGCTGTCAATTCATTGTATGTTAGCAGTGCTCAAAAAACTACAAATTTCTCTGATTAGAGCTGACTGAAATAAGATTTTGTAATGCAAATATGTTTTTTCAGTTTATAAAAAAAAAAAATTCAGGCGTCCTCCAACATCTGTTCACATGCTTTAGAATAGGTTACAACATTAAGGAATGAGCCTTTATAGAATCTAATCTGACATTTTCAGGAACTATTAAGTATATAAAAAGAAAAGGCTATGCCAATGATTTCTTAAAAAAAAAAAAAAAACTATCACAGAAGTTGTCATTGTGGACCACATCTGAGAGATGATCATGTGACCCAGCTTCTCTCATAGTCATAATCTCACAACATCCCTGTGACAACTGCAAGGATTGTTTATATGGAAAAGTACTAGGAGGACAATGTGTATGTATTTTTAACTGTTTAACGCAATACTTTGTGGGGGAAATGTAATCACACTGTCTCTTTTTGCTGTTCATTTCATTTCTCCAACCTATCTGTTCTGCTACAATAAACTCATTAGAAATTTAAGAATATTCCAATTTGCAGTTTTCAGAATGTGCTGGTTTATAGGAAAGACGAAAAAGAGTAGGTGAAAAAGCCCCAGTAACTACTGTAAATGAGGCCCGGCTACTATGCATATGGCTGTAAAATAAACTCCTACTAGGACACAAGAATTTTCATAATAGGGAATTTTAGTATTATAATGAAGAAAAGTGTAAAAAAACAAATAAAAAAAACCCCAAAACCAAAAACAAACCTCCACTAATTCTGCAGAAATGGAAACCCTGACTTTACTATAAACTCAGAATACTGTTTGTGAAGGAGAGAACCTTTCATGCCCATATGTTTTCAATTAAGTGGCAATATTGATATCTTTAGTGAAATGAGGACTCAGTTTAGTGACCAAATCCAGAAGTCCGTCATTCAAGCAAAACTTCTGTTGAAGTCCGCAGCAGATAATGTTACTATTGAAATAAATGGGAGTTCTGCCCACAGAAGGACAGGAAGCTTTGTTCTTATATCAGTAGTTGATTTGACTGGATGACTCTTGTTGTTATGTTCACAATGAGATGTTAAGACTGTCTTGAGCATTATATATTTCGCTTTAATGTATTTTTCCTCTTCTTTAAGAAAAACAAAATTTGGGAAAATGGATATATTGTATAATGTGTCAAATAACAGGATTTAGCATCACAGTATAATGTTATTAAAGCCTAACAAGTATGATATAAAGAGGGTTTTGAGCTGACTGTAAAAAAGGAAGATCTTTTTAGTGTGACTCGTTGTCACTCATCACTCTTCTTAAGCATATACTATATTTGAGGGTTTTTTTTAATTTAAATTCATAATAAAGCAACAGTGCATCCTATGGCTTTTGGTAAGAAACTAAAATTGAAGGGTAAGAGTTGGCCCTGTGTCTAAAATTCCAGGATTGTATATCTAAAACTAAATATATTTTATGTATTTCAAAAAAATTGGGACAAATATTGTCTGTGTTGATACATGAATGATATATAACTGATCACGTTTCTGTGTAATTTGTTTTTTCTATAGATTACCAAAGTGGCCTTGGAATACAACAACTGTAATAAAAGCCAGGCAGCTGAACCTGTTCTTCAGCACTTGAGAGATGCAAATTCACCAGATTTTGAGTCCATTGTACCACATGCGCGTACACAAGTTGCAGACACTTACTCCATAACAAAGTACCCATGCTGCAACACGGTGGTGCTCCCTCAGTGGCACTCGATCTCTAGGACTCACAATGTCTGTGAGCTTTGTGTCAACCAGACCGTTGGGGTCAAACCAAGTAAAGTCAATATACCACAGTGTAACTTTTTAGAGATAGAAGCAGCTTTGGACTCTTTCTACCTCAAGGAACATACCTTTTTCCAATTTGTATCAAATACCATAGAATGCAGCAATTTCCTAAGTTTCTATAGTCCTTTTAGCTACTACACTGCATGTTGCAGGACAGTAAATAGGGGTCTGATCAATTTAATTAGTTCTGAAAAGACCATATTTCAGACCCCTAAAGTAGCATTTTCTTCCCATGGGAAGAAAGGTAAGGATGATATCCAACATTCTAGTCCTCACATTGAGGATAGGAATGGTTTTACTCCTGACCTTTGCGTTAATGGCACTCACATTACCGGCCTGAGCTGCAGAACCAACAAGACCTTGAATCTCTATCTACTGGATTCAAATTTGTTTTGGATGTATGCAGAGAGACTTGGAGCATCAAGATCTACTCATGTGAAGGAATTTGCTGCCATTGTTGATCTGAAGGAAGAGGCACACTATATCTTGGATCAGAATCAAACACTTATAAAATCTACTCTAGGTATGATATCAGCAATCTTGTATTCAAAATTTAAAGTAAGCAAATACATTAAATGAAGATAGGATGGAGTTAGTAAAGAATAATAACTTTGAAAAACATGTTATTGACAAAAGCAGATCAATTTGCAAAGTGAGCCTATGGAAAGCATTCTGGATCTTCATCTGCTTAATAATTAATCAAACAACAAAGGGTTGTTCTAGGTATGATAAAAGAATGAATAATTTCACAATCCAGGAATAACTTACTCAGTTCAAGTGGAAATTTTGCCAACCTCAACCTCATAGTATTTGTCAGTGGTTGGACAATAGGTATGTCATCAAACTATAGGAATTTCCCTAAGTGGTCAATCCACGAAACCAGATTACCAGCAGATTTAAAGAAGTGTACCACAGAAGTGTACCATAGCTCAAATTAAATAACTGCTGATGCCTCAAAGAAAATGTTTAAGATGATTTTATGATTTTAAGATGCAATTATTTGCGCGATTAATCGCACTGTTAAACAATAATAGAATACTATTTATTTAAATATTTTTGGATGTTTTCTACATTTTCAAATACATTGATTTCAATTACAACACAGAATACAAAGTGTATAGTGCTCACTTTATATTTATTTTTTATTACAAATATTTGCACTGTAAAAAACAAAAGAAATAGTATATTTCAGTTCACCTAATATAAGTACTGTAGTGCAATCTCTTTGTCATGAAAGTTGAACTTACAAATGTAGAATTATGTACAAAAAAAACCTACATTCAAAAATAAAACCTTGTTTAACAGTGCAATTAATCATGATTAACTTTTTTAATCGCAGTTAATTTTTTTTAGTTAATCGCGTGAGTTAACTGCAATTAATCGACAGCCCTAATATAAACCCATCATGGTGACATTTAACTTTAAAAGGGGAATTACCCCAAAATGAGGATGATTGTTAGTGTGAAATTAAAAGGAGCTGTCACAACGGTAAATGCCTACTATTTAAAATCACCATAATAGAGGATCAGACTAAATGTATACCCCGAATCAGAAAAGACAATAAGAGGACCAAAAAAATGCCACAATGGCTAAACAGAAGAGTAAATGAAAGCTGTTTAGAGGCAAAAGAGCATCTTTTAAAATTTGAAAGTCAAAACCTAGTGAAGATAATAGGAAGGAAACAAACTCTGGCAGGTTAAGTGTAAAAGCATAATGAGGCAGGCCAACAAAGAATTTGAGAAGCAACTTGCTAAAAGATGCAAAATCTAACAGTAAGAATTTTGTTAAGTATGTCAGAAGCAGGAAGCCTGACAAACAGGAAGTGGGCCACTAGAAGACCAAAGTGTTAAAGGAACACCTAGGGAAAACAAGGCCATTGAGAGAAGCTAAACAAATTCTTTACATTGGTTTTCACTGTAGAGGATGTGGGGGAGATATCCACTGCAGAACTATTCCTTTTGGTTACAAACCTGAAATACTATCATGCAAGAGGTTTTAGAACAAATTGATAAATTAAGCCATAATAAGTCCCCAGGACCAGGTGGTATTCACTCAAGAATTCTGAAGGAACTTGGATATGAAATTGCAGAACTACTAACTGTAGTATGTAACCTGTCACTGAAACAAGCCTCTGTACTGGATGACTGGAAGGTGACTCTAATGTAGCTTCTAAAAAGGTTCCAGAGACAATCTTGCAATTAGGAGCCAGTGAGCCTAAATTCAGTCCTGGTCAAATTGGTGGAAACTATAGTAAAGAACTGAATGATCAGACACATAGATAAGCATGATTTGTTGGGGAAGAATCAACACTGCTTTTGTACAGGGAAGTCATGCCTTACCAATCTATTAGAATTATTTGAGGGTGTCAACAAGCATGTTGATAAGGGTGATTCAGTCAATATGCAGTACTTTGATTTTCAGAGAGTCTTTGACAGGGTTCCTCACCAAAAGTTCTTAAGGAAATTAGTCATGGGATAACAGGGAAGTTCCTCTCATGAATCGGTAACTGGTTAAAAGATAGGAAGCAAAGGGTAGGAATAAATGGTCAGTTTTCACAATGGAAAGAGGTAAGTAGTGGGGTCTCCCAAAGATCTGTGCTGGAACCTGTGCTGTTCAACATATTCATTAATTATCTGGAAAAGGGCGTGAACAGTGAAGTAGCAAAGTTTGCAAATGATACAAAAGTATTTAAGATTGTGAAGTGCATAGCTGACTGTGAAAAGTTCCAGGAGGATCTCACAAAATTGGGTGACCAGGGAACAAACTGGCAGATGAAATTGATGAATGAAATGAAACATTGATAAGTGCAAAGCAATGCACATTGGAAAAAATAATCCCAACTACACGTATATAATGATGGGTTCTATACTGGCTGTTACCGTTGAAGAAAGAGATCTGAGTCGTCATGGATAGATTTCTGAAAACTTCAGCACTGGGTGCAGCAGCAGTCAAAAAGGCTGTTAGTAGCTATTAGGACAGGTATAAGAAAATAAGACAGAAAATATAATGCCACTGTATAAATCCAAGGTGCACATACTGTGTCCAGTTCTGGTTGTCCCTCTCAGAAACGGATATAGTGGAACTGGAAAAGGTTCAGAGAAGGGCAACAGAGATGATTAAGAGTATGGAATGGCTTCCATCCAAGGAGAGTCTAAAAAGATAAGGGATGTTCAGCTTAGAAAAGAGACAATTAAGGGGAGATATAACTAAGGTTTATAAAATCATAAATGGTGTGGGGGGAAAATTAATAGAGAAGTGTCATTTACTCTTTCCCACAATACAAAAATCAGGGGTCACCCAATGAAATGAATAGGCAACAGGTTTAATACAAACAAGAGGAAGTACTTTTTTACACAACCCACAGTTAGCCATGGAACTCATTGCTGTAGAATCTTGTGATGGCCAAAAGAAAAATTGGGTTAAAAAAAGAACTAGAGAAATTCATGGAGAATAGGTCCATCAGCAGCTATTAGCCAACATGGTTACAGATGCAACCCCATGCTCACAGTGACCCTAAACTTCTGACTGCCAGAAACTGGCAGGGAAAGACCCAGGAGGAACTCTCCAAAGTTGCCCTGTTGTGTACACTCTCCCTGCAGCCCTGCTATTAGCCACTGTTAGAGACAGGATACTGGGCTAGATAGACCATTGGTCTGATCCAGTATGGCAGTTATGTTCTTGTGTGCACATACTTTTGTCAGAATGAATTTATCAAGACAGAGATATGAGGTGTATTTAGTCAAATTATGTTACCTTTGTTTTTCTAACTGTATTTGAAACCATTTCTAAATTAACTTAGTAATTTGTTTTTTTTTCTGCCATTAGATACTTTTTTCCAGACTAGTACACGCTTATTTCCAAAACTACATGTGTGCAGTCATTTGCTCAGAAGAGCACGTGAATTACATTCCTAACCTGCATGTCCAGTTATTTGAAAGGCACACACAAGATCTATAACTAGCCTTTTACCCATGAAAATACCCACTTTGCATAACAGTCTGGTTAATTTCTTGCAAAAATTAAGTGCACCTTTTGGGCATGAAATTGCAAGCATACAGTTTTGAAAATCATGCCTTTAATTCAGGCAGTGTTGAAAGGGAAGAGGCAAATTCATGTAAAAATCAGCCTTGTAATGTAGGCAGTGGTGAATGGGAAGAGAGGCAAATACATGTGTGTTCATAATTGAGTATTAAAATAAGTTGCTCAGATAGGTGTATTTACATTGTTCTTGCATCATTTCTTGCCCTGGGCCAGTTGCATAGTTACATTTTGCAGCAGAAATTGAAAAATAACTTAAGCAAATACCTCAGTGACTAAGATATTTAAAAACAAAAACAAAAATCCAACTCCCATATTCCTTCCATACTCCTTAAGTAGAGTAGCTATTTTTAAACACAGATTATCTTGCAGTTAGAAGCTAATTACAGTAATAGATCTAACTGTTGGCCCAATGAGAAACTTTACAGATTGTTTCTAAAAAAATATCACGAGCTCTTAATACAGTTAAAAAGACAGACCTCATCTTTTTTGTTTCTTAAGTACACCACAGCAAAAAACATCCCATAGTCTTTCAAAATCTAGTTGCTCTAAAAACATGGAGCTTTGGTTTGGTCTTGATTTTCATGAATTTTGAGTTAAAATTTTAAAAATAAGGTAGAATTTACTATTATATGCAAATGCACCTGTTCAGGTACCTATAATTTGCTTTTCCTGTTCACTTTGGTCATTAATTTAATCCTGATTTTGTTTAGTTTTCATGCTAGTGTTCTCAATGTAGAAATGGTCAGTTTTCACAATGGAAAGAGGTAAGTAGTGGGGTCTCCCAAAGATCTGTGCTGGAACCTGTGCTGTTCCAAATGACTAAATTATTATTTGAGTATCATCTGGCATTGTATAATGCGAGTCTCAGTTCTTGAATCTACTTGGCATCATAAAGTACATAGTAGAATTATGACCTGGATCTAAATTGAACAGGAAATACAGTTTTGACATTGTAACACATAGAAAATGAAGTCTCAAGGCAGTGTAGATGAGTGGTGTTTTATTTTCATATCTATCTTTGATGGGTTATTGTTCAAAGTTGTCTGAGAAGAAGTGAATTTTATGGAAAGAGAGTTGTATGGGGGGAATATGGTCATTTGACACACAAGAGAGCAGACTGTTTCAAGCACATAGGCATGAAAGATGACTGGGGGAAAGGATATAAAAGAAGTAATTAGAAGAGGGACTTGGGCAGAGCAAAGGAGAGTGGGAGGGTAAGTAGGAAGAAATAAGAGCATAGATATAAGTATGAGTGGAATCGTGCGGAGTCTTGAAGAGGAGCACTGGAAACTTGAACTTGGCGCAGAATGTGAAGGAAAGCCAGTGAAAGGATTCTAATTGGGACTGACCATGTGGCCTGATCACAGAAGAGGAAATTTGTATTGCAGCATTTTGGATAGACTAGAGCAGCATTCTTAACCGGGGTCTGTGGCCCCCTGGAGGTCCATGAGCCCTTTCAGGGAGTCCATGGGGCCCCATGGCAGAAACCCAGTGCTCCGAACCCTGGCACCCCCCTGCAGGGCTGAAGCCCGGAGTGGCGTGAGGCTGAAGCTGGCACCCTTCCTCCCCCCTCCCTCCCCCCCAAAGCCAGGAGCGGTGCAGAGCTGAAGGTACACCCCCCGGCCCGCACTGGGAGTGGCACGGGGCTGAAGCCAGGAGCCCCAGTGCTCCTCCTCCCCCTGCCTGAAGCTGGGAGCCATGCAGGACTGAGGCCCTGAGTCCATGGGCAGAGTTGGGGGGCACAAGGGTGTTGCCCCCCCCCCCCCAAACTGCAGTGCCTTACCCAGAGTGAGGCAGTCCCGGGGCAGCTCCACGCCCTACCTTCTCCTCTCCCCCAGTCCACCTCAGGCCTAGCTCTCTGGCCAGATTGGTGGGAAACCAGAGCTAGGCAGTGCAGGGCAGCTGCTCCTCTGGTGGCACCATGGAGCGGGCAGCTGTGGCTTTTCCTTGTCTGCTGCTGGTGCCCAGGGTTGCAGCTGCTCCTCAGCTCCCAACCCCCTTTGACTGCTCACACAGCTGGTAAAAGCTGTCTAGGTGGGAGGACCCGACTCTGGGGCCTGCAGAGCCCTCATGGAGCAGCCACCACAGGGGAGCCCTCCTGGCACACAGCCCCTAGCTATCCTCCTTCCTGCAACCTGAGCTAACCTCCTGTACGCACACAGCCCCTAGCTATCCTTCTCCCTGCAACCTGAGCTACCCCCCTGCATGCACACAGCCCCTAGCTATCCCCTCCCTGTTTCCTGAGCTACACCCCTCACTGCACACAGCTCCTAGATATCCCCTGCCTGCACCCTGAGTGGTTTTCAGACTTTTTGAGCTGAGTCCCACCCTTGAGTTACATTTTTTGGTTGCGGCTCCCCACAACCCAGACAGGCGGGTGGTCTGCTGAGGAGAGTTGGGGTGGAGGTGGCTCTCTCTCCCTGGACCCCGCTGTGCGGAGCTGGTCCGAGCCCTGCCAACCCTTGACCCCTCCCATCCCAGAAAATTAAAAAAAAAATTGAAGTCAAACTATGCCTATGCCCAAGGGTTCCCCCCTCCCTGGCCTGGAGCCCTGAGTCCTGCTGGGCTCTGGAGTTTTTATAGTATGTTGAGGGAGGCCTCAACAAGAAAAAGGTTGAGAACCCCTCAACTAGAGTAAGAGCAAGGTAAAAAGCAATGATAACAGTGAAGAGAAGGTTGTAGTAGTCAAGGCAAAAGATAACCCAAGGCAGTTTTCTGCATTCTGTTGCCATGTGAATGATCGTTAATCAGAAACGGAGGTAAAACTACAGAAATAATATTTAGGGCTAGTAAACTAGACTTGTATTTTTCTTTTATGCCATAAGTCAGTTTGTCTTCTGAAACGCAAAGTAAAAACAAGCAGCCTAGATATTACAGATATAATGAAGCTGGAATAACCTTCTCAATGTCCTTCTTTCATTTTAGAGAACTTCATTCAAAACTTCAGCATTCTCTACAGTCCCTTGAAAAGGCATCTTGTTGGTGACTCTTCAGTTCATCTTCCTGCACAGCACATAATCACCGAAGTGACTACTACCACCTTTCGTGATGTGGTGGTTTTGAGTGAAAAGGTACAGCTCATTACTGCAGTTACATCGAGGGATTAATCACATTTTGATTGATAGAATTGCGGAATTCAGTCTTCTGAATTTTCATTGTTTAAAACTAAAGGGTCTCCTCCTCTCCCATCCATGGAGTTACACTAATTGTGTACATAATTTTAAACAAGGGCACTCCATGAAAGTTGTACTTCAGAGTCATTTAAATTTAGGAGACCACTCTGATGGCACAGAGCAGCCAGAAAATCAGCCAAACCAGTTCCCTGAAAACACCCACCCTCTGCCTTCCTGTGCTGTGTGTATTTGTCATAGCTGTGGTTTAGCCTTTTGTATTCTTATTTGCTAAATGTGGTTGAATTACATATATAATTGTGGGGGATGGAGAAGTCCTGCTTTGCCCTTGTTTTCATGGTGGCAATACTTAACAAATATTAGGTAGAGTTTGAGACCCAAGGTGAAGAACAGGTCCCAAACCTACTCAGTCTTGAATGGAATTGGAGATATGTATGATGAACATTGCTTTTATGAACCAGTTAAGGCTGTAGAGATTGTGCTGGTTGCAGAGGGAGCCTCTTGCTGTCTTACTAGAACTAAGGTACAAAATAGTGAACAAAAGTGATTGGGAAGTAACTATAACAGAGAAAATTGAAGGTTGTAAAACAAAGAAACAAAAATCCCAACAAAAAGTAGTATTTTAAAAGCATACATCACAAAAATCCATAATAAAAAGCTTTTTGATTTCATGATGTGAAATTTTTTGATATACAGTGTAATTTTGAAGGGTGCCTAAAGTACTTTATATAATTTGATTCTTTAAACGTGTGACTGAATTTGGACTAATATTCTTTGGCTACTAGGATAGCAGAGAATGAATGCATGTGCAATATTCAATTTCCTGTGTCCCCAGTGCCTAGTGTGCTAGCTGCAGGAAAATTGCTTAGTTCTCTAGAGTTCCCCAGAGATTTTCTATTTAAAGTGTACAATGACCATTATTTAAATGGGAATGAAAGGCTGGTCTTGGAATCTGAGTATCTGTGAATTTGAGAGAACCTGTCCGTCCCTTCCTTCATGGGCCCTGGGGTTAACAGGACTGCCTGCATTTCCCTCAACATGTTCATAATACTTGCAGCTCTGAATTAAAATAATGACTATAATCAAATCTCATGCTTCAGGGCTTCAGCCAATTGCCTGCAGCAGTCAAGAAGGATTTTTTTCCCCCTCTGCATGATGTATTCATTGGCAGAGAGGGAGATTTTCTTCATCTGAAGCAGCAGAGATTCCCCACAGTAGGGGACAAGACAGTGGACGGGGGGTGGACGAGTATATGCCTGGCTGGTGTATCTTGCTCACATGCTCATAGTCATACTAATTGCCAGATTTGGGATTCAGAAGGAAATTTCCCATAGGTCACATTAGCTGGAACCTTGGGGGTTTTCACCTTCCTCTCCAGCATGGTGCTGGTTCACCTGCTGGAGTCATCTGGGCATTATCATTGCTCAGGCCTTGGACACTTGGGGGCTCCTTGACTCTTGTTCTCTGTTTGTGGTGCACGGTTTAGTTTCCTGAAGACTGAAGAACTTTAGTGTAACTAAAATCTTTGAGTTCAGCACAGGAGTATTGGAGTGAAATTTAATATCCTGTGATATACAGGAGGTCAGACTAGGTGATCTAATGGTCTCTTCTGGCCTTAAATTGTTTGAAACTATGAAAGAACAATCATGAGAACTATAAGATACTTTGATACTCCATTTGCATTTAGTGGAAACCAAGTAATCCTGTTTGGTCATTTTTCTGGTTTTGAACATTAAAGGAAGGATGGTTTATGGATGACTGCTAGATGACATGAAGTGAGCACAGAGCCCCACATATGTTTTGTTGGTGCATCAGTATAACAGTATAGAGTGGCTATGTTGTAAGTGCCGTCCAAGAGTCAGATTGCTCGTTCCATTTTAGTCATTGGGCCCAATTCACCTCAGTGCTATAGATGATCTTGGTGCAGAGAATGATGAGGGATTAAAGATGGTTTTATGCCACCTTTGTATCTCCCTGATGGTGGGGCCATCATGGGCTGGTTGAGCTCCCAACAGAGATTGGCGCCCAGAAGACTTGCACCTGGCTGCCAGTTGTAACCCAGGCCATATCTCCTTTTCCCAGGCTATGCTATCAACATGCCCCCTGCATCAGGGATTCCTGCTGGGTGTGGCACTGAGCCATTATATCAACCTTGCACTTGCTGAGGATACCCCTCATGTTGAGAAAATTTCCCCCTGGGCCCTACAACAGTTTTCTTTTTTCTTTTTGCTTCAGGAGCTGCAGGGCACCAATGAGTTGGGCCCATTGCTTGGTTGACAGGGGGTATAGAAAGATGAGGTTACATTTTCTTTTGTTTTTAAATAGCTCAAAAGTTTTGTTTTACCCAGTGATGACTATTTCTGCTTTATGTAAACAAACCCCAGTTGCTAACTGAATTTCTCTTCCCCCTTCTCTTCCCCCCACCCCCTCCAGGATGTCTTGCTGCTTTATTATGCGCAATGGTGTGGATTCTGTGCTTCTCTTAATCACATCTTTATCCAACTAGCGCGACTTCTGCCTCCAAACAACTTCACTGTGGCGAGGTAAAAGAATCTATCCTCATTTTCCACAGTATTTTTAACTATACTGTTGTGACTACTTGGACTTCCAGACATGCATATATGGATATTTTGTAGCTTGTAAAGTTGATATAGTGCCATTAATTTCCACTAATTTATGTTTAATTTTAAATTAAGATTGCATGTCTGTCAAATTAGATACAAGTCCCATGAACTTGTTATAAGCAGTGTATTATAACATTACATAATAAGTTTAGAATATAACTCTATTAGATTCCAATTTAGTCTGTTTACTCAAAATTGAGTTGAGTGAGCTCATCAGCTCAGAGGAAAAATATATGTAAAGAGAAGAAAGAAAAAATGTATACTGTACTTCGGGTAGACGCTTTATCTCTTCTTTGTATGTACATTTTGTTTTCATGTAAGTAGTGCTAAAAGGTTTAGCACCGGGTGGTGGTTGGATTGCTGTCCTGCTAGGTTTTTTTGCACTTTTAAAGAAAGTGATTTTTTTATCTAGTACACAGTTTGTGATGGACTGAAATCCTCAGAACTGATAAACACAGAACCTGGTAAATCATGGGCAGCAAGAGTGCAAACTTTTTCACATCACTCCTCCAAAAGCTGTAGCAAAACCATGTGCAATATTATATTGTATTATTTGAGAAATAATATGGGATTATGAATCCAAAGCTATATTGTGCAAGGAGCAAGACTTTTGAGTGTTTAGCAGTGCCACCTTGGCATTCCCTTACTGCCATGTCTTTTACATCAGCACTTGCAAACTCTTCTTGAGTTGCATCTTTTGTCATTTCACTTTGGCTGAAATTCACTTTGACCAAGGGCCAGCCTGAGGCCTATTTATCACATAAACCCAATTTTTAAGACTTTAAGTGGCAGAGTAAAGAGCAACGGCTGTTGGCTGGGCACCCAGCTCTGAAGGCAGCACCATGCCAGCAGCAGCACAGAAGTTAGAATGGCAATGTGAAAAATTATATTTGAGCTCCAGCTTCCCCCTTTATCCTGCCTTCCAGGTGTGCGTGGCCCTTCTGTGTGAGCCCCAGCCACTTGGGGCTGACAGCCAGACCTCTTTAAAAAAAAAAAAAAAAAAAAAAAAGGCACGCAGTTCGTGCCTCCCTTGGAAGGCCTGCCCCATAGATTGAGAACCACTGATCTATACAATACTTCATCTAAGTTTTGCCATTCCCTCTTACTGATAATATTTAACCTGTTGCACCATACATAGCTTAGGCTAATAATGGAGCAAGAAAGTCTTCAATGGTCTGACAACCAGCTAGCTACATAGCTTTTTTTATTAACTATAAGATGAATACAGTATTAGAAAAAAATCCTTTTATTTAATTTTTAAAATGGCACATTTATCTCCTTTATCTTATTTTAATGAGCTGTTAAAGCAGTCCTAAAACCTGCTTTTCTAAGTAAATACAAAATTTCACTCTCAGTCTTGGCACGAGCTTCCCTTGAGCTTTGATTGCTGAATTTCAGTTTTATTGCAGGGCCTATTCTGTTCCCATCTTATCTCTCATTCCCAGAGGTAGTGGAGTGGTTACTTGTGCTACTCTCCACATTCTTTTCCTTTCCTGCACAGGAGTCAGATGGTTCTGATTAACTGTAACAGAATCCACCTCCTGGTTTAAAAGGAGGTCAACATAATACAAACATAATATACCACTGTTATTAAAGTGCAAGCACACAAAAACAAATGTGGGGGAGGAGGGGTTAGAAAGGGAAATAAAGGGATTGGACAAATTTCATTGGGGAGCAAGTTCCATGTTGTAGGGCCCACTGCCACAAAACCAGTCTCATGCCTCCTGCTATTTAAGCTTCCCATCAGTCAGTAAAAGGGCTAGTCTACATGCATTTTTTGTACTACTTCAACAATATCAGTTTCTAAACCATTATATAGTTAAAACAGTGCAAAAAGTCTGCATGGATAAGCCCCAAGGCTCAACGAGTAAGTCTTCAGTGTAGCCAGGGCCAGCACAGTTAAGACTTAATAAAACAGCACTGCTAATTTAAAGTCAACCTGCTGTAATAATAAACAACTATAGATTATTGACAATCTGTTCCCATCTGTAAGATGGTGCTCTCCTATTATAATGGATGAAACTCAAAAGTCTCAATGTTGTCCAGAGCACACTAAACTTGTGGTGTCCTGGAATAAGTGATAAATAGTTGTGAATAAGCATACAGCTGAATGGATGCTTGCTGTGATGAGCCACATGAGGTGTTTCCTATTCTGAGGTCTGAAAATCTCTCTCTCATGTTATTTATAATGGGAAATCTGGTTTTCTGGGAATCAAGATAAAGGTTTTTTTAATTAATTGCTGTGTTATTAATTTACTTTATGAACAGTGAGGATATACCAAATGTCTTTCCATATTTTTCCCAAGACAAAATGTAGCTGACACCATACATCTTACACAGTTGCAAAATAGAAAATTTCTAATGATGGCTTTCTTTCCACTTACCATTGTATAAATCAGGGATTCTCAAACTTATTTGATTGGGCCCCCCTTCTTTGTTCCTGTAGTCGTCTAAACACTATCCCCCACAAAAGTTCAGATACTGCCACCCAGCTCTGAACGCAGAGTGGAGAGCAGTGGCTGCTGACTGGACACCCAGCTCTGAAGGCAGCACTGCGCCAGCAGCAGCAGCACAGAAGTAGGGGTGGCGATGTGAAATATCACTTTTCACAGCAGACTTATCACTCCATTGCCACACTTATTTCTGCGCTACTGCTGCCACCCTGGGCTAACAGTCAGAGCCCCACCACCTTCAGGTGAGGGATTGGGGTCCAGGGTGTGGGGGAGGAGTCCGAGCCTGGGTGGCGGGGCTCCAGTTGTCTCCTTTATCCCCACCTCCCAGGTGTGCACAGCCCTTCTGGAGGGCTGACAGTCAGAGCTCTTCCTTTCCCCCCCCCACCTCAAAAAGCACACAGCTCACGCCTCCTTTGATATATTCCCACGCCTCACTTGGGAGGCCTGCCCCATAATTTGAGAACCACTGGTATAAATGATTGAAACTGCAGCCAATGGTTGTCAGATCAGCATGTCTCAAAACAAGAGTTCTTCCCAGTACACATAGTAAGTGGCAATGATTAGTCCAGGTTTAATTCATTACTGAATAAGAAAATTGCGAATATTTATACTAATTTCATTTTCTGGCAGAAAAATATCAGCTAGAGATCTGTTATGACAATTAGCTAAACTGGGATTAGTTGTTTTGAGTATTATGTGTAACTCTTCTAATTTGTCTTCACCATGTTTCTTGTGTCAGAATACATTTAGGCATGTTTTCTCTTGTGACCTCTAATCCCCCTCTAAAATAAAAAACCAAACAAACCAGATATTTGAGAAGCAAAAGTAATAGATGGAATGTTCAGCTGCATCTTTATCAGTTTATTTTTTCTTTTTGTTTCATTTTTAACAGAATTGATGTCACTCGAAATGACCTTCCATGGGAATTTATGACGGATCATCTCCCAACCATTTTGTTTTTTCCTTATAACAGGTAATGTCATTTCTTTCTCTTAAAGTTTTTTTTTTTTTTTTCCTTCCATTTCTTGGAGTTTGAAAAATGAATCTGGTTACATGCCTAAGAGGAGAGGAAAGCCAAACAGCAATTCATTACCATGTATTTATCATTATTACCAATGCACTTTCTAAAATAGACATGTGGACAAATGATGATTTTCTGAAAGTGAATTAAATTATAGCCCAAGTGTTATTATTTTATAGTTTGTCAGTATTTATTTGTAAACAGCAATATGTATTACTAACCTTATTTCCTCAAATAATTTTCCCTCTCCTTTGGTTGTGCAGCAGTTCTTTTGGCATTGTCAGAATTGACTAGTGAGTGAGAACTGGAGGGAAGAGAATGACAGGAAAAGAGGCATAGTTAAAAAAGAGACTGTGAGAGATGTCAAAGGATCAAACAATGGGTTATTGAAGTAAAAGGCAAGACTTCTTGCTAGTTTTCTATCAAAAAAGTTAGAATAGGCCTGGGCTGAGGCAAAGGGTCAAGGTCTTTCCTAGTTAAACTAATCCATACGTCCTATCTCTTAATAAGATAATTAAAAAAAAATAAACAAAGAAAGTTAAAAACAGGCAAGAATTTAAAAGCTAAATGAAAATAGAAAGTTGTCTTGAATTTATATTAAAAATGCTAATAGGCAAGAGTTAAAAATAAAAGCAATAAAAGTCAAGGAGTTGGAAGTTAAAGGGAAACTCATTGTATCTCTGATCATAATGGTTTCCTCTGGCCTTAAAAAAAATCTGTGAATCTTTTACCCTACTCCTTGGTGTCAATGATTATATTGTAAGTTGTTTGGGGAAGTTTCTTATATGTTTGTAAAGTGCTTAGAACCTTCCTAAATAATAACAGTTTAATGTCTGGTGGAATTGAAGGCTTCTCATTTCACCCAGACAGAGCTTTCTGAACCTTCATTGGTTAAAGTAAAGTTGTTTTGTGTTTCGCCAAGACCTCCATTCTGAATTGGTATTTTTACTCAGTTAAACTTTTTCTTGATTGCATGTAATAGTGGCTGTCACACAGCACATCATTTCCTAGCTGAGGGGACATCTATTGGCTACACAGTTTGACACTCTTCCATCTTTTATGGAGGCAGAAAGCCCTCTACAGTTCTACAGTATTTCTGGCCCCTGTAAACTCACTAGAGAAGATGCCCATATTATACATAATCTAAGGTCTGATTCTACAAATATTTATACATGGAAGTAATTTTACAAATGGGAATAGTCCATTGATGTCTATGAGAATAAAGGCTCATGTGATTAAAATTACACGTGATTAAGTATTTATAGGATAAGGGACTACGTTTTCCTCTGTGAAGCATTATCTGCAGAGGTGTGGGCAGTTTTATGATATTCTCTCTCTGTATACAAGGAATTTTCACACTAGAGCAAGCTTCAACAGAGAATATGTACACAATTTACCTAATTGGCCAGGTTCTCTCTTCTTGTGTGTGAATTGGATTTCATTTTCTCCTTGTTTCTTGCTCCATTAGTGAAGTCATTAATCCTGTTTTGTGACATCATTGTGTTGCCATAAAAGTATGTGAAGTCATAAATGCAACATTATGATTTCACTCCAGGATCAAGCAGAAAGAGAATCTGGTCGGAGGGGGAGAAATGGGTAGCTGAAAAAGCATACATCTGAAATATAAGAGGGGAAGTAGGTACCCTTATTATCAAAAGTCTTCTTCAGCAAGGAACCATTGTTAAAACTGTTTTGAAATTGTACTGGTCTTTAATATGAGATTGTCATGTCTGCATACGATGAGTCAAATGAGAAACAATCTTTTTGCAAATACTATCCATATTCTTGTATTGTTTTTCTGCAGTGTTTGTTAAAGCTAAGTTTTATTTCAACCTATGAATATATCAAACACTGTGCTACAGGTCAAAGGAAAACCACATATGTAAACCAAGTTACATCATGTAATAATTTCCGGAGTAAACTATCAGTGGTTGGTGAAAGATATTTTCTCCTGCAAACTGCATTTAATATTTCACAAAACACTTTGATACAAGTGCAATATTTTTTCAAAGTTTTAAATAATGTTTTGGGGAAATATCAGTTACTTCATCTGTCACCAGGAACTTTAATGTTACTGGTTCTGTTTCTGTTTTACCATAGCAATGAACAATCACACTGCACTGCTCTAACTTACATCGCAGAAAATGTTAGTATTGCAAAGCACCTTTTTTTTCAGTCTGACTCATTAGCAAATCATTGACCTTTCATAAGGGAAAAGCTAACTTCTGAATTAAATGCAACACAATATCTTCGCTGCATGAAGAGTGGTACTTCTTGATTTAAAAATAAATCTTTAGTAGATTAATACCTCCATAGTAGAATGATGATAAAATTTCCAAAGCAAAATGGCAGGAAGACTAGGAAATGTAAATATGATAAGGGGAAGTGCTTCTAAAAAAAGATTAAAATATTAGTCTGTGGTGGTTTCATTTATCCAGATAGACAAGAAAACAAATTGTAGAACCACCAAGAAATGAACAAGGAAAACAACATTTCAGAAAGTATTAGCATAATATAATATGATATGATATACAGAATAATCTTGGGTTCTATGAAAAAAGAGTGCAACACTTTTGTGTGTTTTTTGAGGAAACAAGATGAAGAAAATGTGCTTGGTCATTTTTTCCAAGGTTTTCTTCTTATCTTAACTCTTCCCGGTTTGGAGGGGTTTATGGTTTGGGTTATCATCACAAATAGTAAACTTTGTTTCACTTTTAGGAAACTTTATTCTCTTTCATCTTCAGAAATAAAATTGGGAATCTAATTTTATTAAATTTAGAAGCTCAGAAAAATATATATATGTAAATTTCAGAGTACACTGTAGATTAGTGGGTTTTTTTTTTAAACAATGTGTGTATAGGCAGAGATCCTAAAGTTACCTTTAATTACAATCAAAATTAAAATCAAATTTAAAGTTCTGCTTAGAAGAGGGGAGGGGGATCTTTCACTGTAGCAATCAACCAACTAAACTTCTGAGTTCATGTCATATTATACAGAATCGTATGGAAATACAGGCGGTGTGGTTGGGGTTCTGTTACCATTTGAACGACTGTTTCAACAAACAGGAAAAAAACACAAAAACAGAACTTTATGTTCCTAGAATTTGTTATGGCTATGAAAGGACTCCTGTATGAAATCCACTGTGGACAATGGCAAGCAGCTTTAATGTACTGCTTCACTGGTCAGATACTGTAGTAATGGGCACTGCGGAAAAAAATTAAGTGGCCACTGTGTCACAAAAATATATGACATTGTTTCTGTAGATTTCTAAGCAAGTGCTTTAAACTCTGTTCCATGATCAAAAACTAAATATGTACTGTACAGAACATATTCAGGAACTTTTTTGGGGAGGTTGTTCGGTCGTATTAGTTTATCACTAGTATTAATATTTTTCCTGATATTTGAAATACTTTGGAGGAAACAACTTTTGTATAATGGCTGAGATCTATTACAAGCCAATTAAATTAGTTTTATTTCTGTTGATTTTGAAGACAAATCAATTAAACACTCGTTCATTCCTTTCCCAGCATAGTTTCACAAACTTGTTTCTGAACAGGTCTCCTGTGTCTAAGTGGCTATAACAGAAAAAGACATATTAAATAGAGGTGCCATTTGGACTTTGATACGTTTGGAGTCTGGGAGGACAAAGACCCAAGAGAGGATTTATTGCTTTTCTATTGTATTTCATGTTCTTTTTCTATTTTTCTTATTATTATAAAGCAATATCTAGAGGCACTTTTTTCTTTAAGAAAAATAAAGTTCACATTCGGAGTTGAGAGTAAAGTTAACGTTTCTTCAGGTAGATTTTTAAAAGAATATTGTCAAGCTTGTTAGACCTAAGAACTGACTTGCCATGATATTGGGGCCATATTGAAATTTTTGTTCTCTGGATTATTTTAAATTTAATTTATTTCTTTTTTGCATCAAATATTCCACATTGCCCTGTGTAAAATTTTGCCTGACTCCCATTTTAAGAGTCAGTTTCAGTTTTTTTCAGTTTCTTTTAACTTTGCCAAACTGTAACCATTTGGGCTGAAATTTTACATGCTGGCTGTGCAAGTTGGGCTGAATTTTTTGGAAAATTTCAGCTAAAATGGTTTAGCTGTTTCAAAGACTGGGCTAGGGATAAATACGTGGATTACCCATATTTAAAAAAAATCTGGCAATCTTTTCTTTGAACAGCTCTAGCGCCCCCTTTCCTCCCCCTTCCCTCCCCAATGCTTGGAGCAGGGACTTGAAATTTGATGGGGAGTGATTTTAGTGTCAGGGATATGCCTTTTGTCATCTCCATGAAAATTTGCACATATTTGGCCAAGCTGTAAACTCAAGTTATAAAAGAGGCAGGGATCCTGTGGCAAAACTAGTATGCAATCATGTGCTTACTCTCATAATGAATATGCACACGGGAACTGAATTAAGGTTGCACGGTGCTTGAGTTTGCAACCTTAATATTCTTTTAATGTAGTTTTTTTGTGTGCAATTATTTTAAAAGTAGATTTTTAGACTTTTAGTGAACTAACTTACTTGTGACTAAATGGTACTGAACCAACCCATGCCCATGTGATCTGTGATGTGATAGCAATCTCTGTCATAAGGTGTGTCTTGTCTTATTTTTCTTTTATCTAGTCTTATAATCTGCTGCTATGTTTGCCTTCCTGCTCCCTCCCTCTCATTGTTTAATTGCTTGTCTTTCCTCTCTTCTCTCTGCTCTGTTTTCTTCCTAATGCTATTATCTGGTGTGTATTTTTAAAAACCAATTTTAAATGGTTATTTTGGAGCCTATCACCATAATATCTAAGCAGTCTTTTATCTTTTAGGCTCATGGTTTAGTAAAACATGACTTTTTCCCTCACTGTGTTTCTATAAACAAGAGGGGTGTGTGTGTGTGTGTGTGTGTGTGTGTGTGTGTGTGTGTGTGTGTAAAGTAATGGTTGTGATGTAATACATGGTCATTATTATATATGAGTAAATTTTGTCTTTGTGTAGATTCCATATTTTTGCCAAATCATGACAAGCTGCATTACATTTGTGTGCTCTTGTAGTTAGCAATTGAGAAGCACAAGACTGTGAGTATAGAAGTGACTTATCTGATCACGAGACGTTTGTAGGGGAAAAGAACTTTATCCATGTCATTACTTGTTTACTCTTTCAAGAATAGCTTAGCTTTGAACAGGAACTTCATTTGGCATAGGTTTTTGGACCGTTAGTAAAAGGGGATCATGTTGCTTTTCCTACCTGAAATGGAATAAACAGAAGCTGCCATAAATTAAACGAAGTAAACAAACAATGTAATGTAGTATGAATGTTCCGGACATTAATAAATTCGAGTATTTTCCTGGATTTCATAGAGAGTATCTTTTGAGGCAGCAGTGCGCTTAATAGGTCAACGTAAGTACATACTCTTCCTTCTTCCCTATGTATAAACAACTAAAGCAGCCCAGGAAGCATTGTTTTAGATTTAGATGATTTGGAAGGGTATTTGGAGTTGGCAGTTGTGTCCATTTTACAGAAGTGATAGCAGTACCTTTTGTGAGGCATTAGGTCCTGCTGTTAGATCTGTGAATAGGTGGAATATAGAGCATCCCATTCTGATCAGATTTTCTCATTTCCACTCCAGCCAGGAAACAATCTAGTGTATTTTTCAACCCTCATCTCATTCTTTTCTTTCTGTAGCTTTTTTGCTCCAGTTTGGAGGTATGCCTTTTAGTCCTTTTGGGTAGCCTCAGATATTGGTCACCTTTTTAATGGTGTTATTGATTGATCCAGAGTCGGCTTCTAGCTTCTGTATTTTATGGTAATGGGACTTTTATCCTTAGTTCAGCAAAACTCCCATTAACTTCAGTGGGAACTTTGCTTGAATCACCAAGTCTAAGCATTATGTTTTTGCAGTTTGATTCTTTCATGGATTAGGCAGCTAAATAGAATTCAAAGAGTTTTTCACTGTTTTGTTTCACTGAACTATATAAGGTATAATACTCCTATCATTTAGTCATCTTTGAAACATCCACTTCTGTTGTTTTTATTTCCTGGTCTGCAGGGTATATTGTGCTGACTGATACAACACTGTAACCCAGTCCTGGTATTGAATCTTTCTTCTTTTGGAATAGTCCATTTTGGGTGCATTCCACAAGTAAATGCTTTTACCCATCTCACTTTGATTCACTTACAGACAGGCTCCCACTTCCTCAGGGTGATTAACGTGAGTTTATCCAATTTGATGGGTCACACTGTGTGCATATTACATGCTGTAAATCCCGTTACTGATTTGGCAAACAAAGGAACTTTGTAGAAAAGAGTGCAGCTGGTGCTCTTCAATAAATCTCCGAATTTGGATGGAGGGATTATAATCACGGTTGGAGTTGCTGAATATACGAGTTGTTTCTCTATCGCGTGAAGTTCTGCAGCATAAGACAGTGAGTCCCATGCCCAATTCTCCTAAACAACTTTAACATTGTCTCAATAAATCTCAGATTTGTATTTAATAAACAAACAGGATTTTGCTGGTTAAAAGTGTACCCCAGGCTTAATACTTGTCTTAAGCAAAGATATTCCTGATTAGAATTGTGGAAATATGACAGTTTCCCACTAATTTACAGTAGGTGGTAACAAGTTAATTTTTATCTGGAAACTGCATAGTATGAGATCTACTATAAGGGGGAAAGTACACTTTGGACTGGATAAAGTTTTTCCTTTGTTACCTCACTTTTAGAGTTGAATTAAGGCAAACTTGTATAAAACCAGTTACCTCTATTCAGAAAAATCACTGTTCTATAGTAAGAGATATTTTATCTTTACCATATCAAAGGTGAAAAAGCTTAATTTGGGGGTGGGGGGGGAGGGAGAAAGGTGTATATTATTTTTCCATTCAAAAATGTTTCTTTGGACACTAAAAACCACAAATTACTTCAACATTTTTATAAACAGTGTAAAATTGTAACCTACTGTATAACCCTTTAAACTGGGTCTGTTTCCAAGTCGAACTGTGCCATTTTGTTGGGTACCTGAAATTTAAAAACCCACCCGAGGAAAATGCAGTATGCTGATGATTGTTGTTGAGCATTTGCAAGTGCGGTTTTCTATTAAAATGACAGACAGGACTGAATCCTGCATATTCCAGTAATCTGCTTAGGGCAAGGACAAGCGTAGGAGAGAATCTTTCTTTCCCTTCAGCTGAGGTGCAATAGCATTTACTCTTAAACGGAAGGCTTTCCCTTCTCATTAACGTGGTGGAATAGGGCCTCGCTACCTTTCATACCCTTTGTTTTAAAATAGAAAGTTTGAGTGGTAGCTTCTGCAAGTCTGTGGCTGCAGAAAACTAAATAAATAAAGAAACCTTCTTTCTTCATTAATATTGCCCTACCACAGGATTCTGACCACTGTCATCAATGCTTTGGACACCTAGATCTTAAAACTCAAATTCTTAAAAAGCAGAAAAGAAAAATCTCAGATTTTCTTTAGAGGGACATTTAACCTGGTTCCTCCATTATAAAGTAAGGCATCAGTATTTTATGACTGTTGTTGAACTGGTTTCTTAACACATCAGAGTAACTAAATTTTCTGCAGTAACCCCTTCTTCCTACACTATCCTCTAAATAAAGGAAAACTTAATTCTTTCTGACATTTAACCCATTTTCTTATGGCCCCCTACATATTTGTTTAATATACATCAGAAAAGGATTACTAGACAATTGTTTTATAATTGAAGGGCATTATACAACCATTTCCTTTACAAAGCTGGGTTAGCATTTTGTTCGCTTTCATAAATCTAAAAAGGGGAGGGCCTGGCTACTAGTGACTTGTTCTAGAGTTAAGGAAATTAAAACAGCTTTTAAAAAGCTACCCTATTATTTACCTGTTTTGGATTTGACAAACTGCTCAACGAGGAGAAAATATGATTGTTGTAAACTTAGGCCCAAATTCTGGTCCTGTACCCTCAAATGCAGGCAGATTCCCTAGATTTGGATCGTATGCTTCTGTGGCCTAAGTTCTGCTCATTCATACCTGTGCTTTTATTCTAAGACCCGAAAGGTGCTTAATGTTTCCTTTCAAGAAGAATTTAAATGGGAAGGCACTATGCTTTCATTCAAAAACAAAATGAGGCACTGAGGGAAGTGCAGGGATAAAAACAGCTCTTTTGTGCTGGGTCATTTCCATTCTGTGCTCAACACACACAAAAAAATCAAGTTTTTCACTATGAGAACCTATTATTGATTATGATTTTACAAGCTTAAAATAAAAGCTTTTCACTGAACTTATTGAGGTTGCTTCTGGAGGTTGGCTCTTACAGGGAACCAGTCAGAAATAGTGCTGCAAGCCAGCTGTTTATCTGTACCTTCCTGTGCTAAGTTTCAAGTTCTATTTTTCTTGTAGAAGTCAGACATAGGATAGCACTACAGGAACTTAGAGGTGGAACATCATCTCTGTGTTCCTTGGATTGGCTGTAGTACCACTACATAGGTGAATGTTGGGGAAAAATGTAAAAATATCAAATTGAGCAGTAAGTTTGAATAGTTTAAGCTGAGTAGCAATGCATGCTGAAAAGGGGTAATTCTGATGCACTTAAAGAATCTCCATTTGTTACTGTGCCATGGGCAGTATGTGTCTGCAATTTCACTCACCAGTTAAGTTTTCCCTTTGTTAGTGTTCAGTCTTTCAGATTGAATGCTGGCTTATACTTCACGGCAGGGTATCAAATGAAGCCTGATCTTTAGGAGCATGTTTACCTCTCTCACTGAATGGAAGAGGTAATGATTCATTTTTTCCCCCTAGGCATACTCATCTCAGAAACAAGGGTTGGAAGTTTTCTGGTAGCATGCATACTCTACTTATTGATTTGGCAAATGAACATTGCATCATAAAGTGTACTATAATGTTTTTCCTGGAACTAAGTTGTCAAATTGGTGTTTCTACAGCAGGAAACTGACACAGACTACACAACTTATGCTGCTTTGGAAGAAGGATTTTAATTTATTATGCCTTTATTTAGTAGGCAGTTCTCAGTCAGAGTTTAGATTTGCTACAGTGCTGTGCTTGTAAAGCACTACACCTTTGGAAATATTGAATCAGAAAAGCCTTGTCAACTAGGAATAGCTCTATTTGCTGTCTTAGATACAATGGCCTAGTGTATAAATTCAGTTTTCCCCCCCCCCAAAAAAATTGAACCAATTGTAAACTAAATGTCTAGGGGTGTGCTTTAAGTACAGTGAAACTAAAGGATTTTTTTTTTTTTTGCCTCTTAGATTTTCATAAATAAAGGACCAAAGACTAGGTTCCAACTCTTTTTTACAAAGATATTGTGAAGTCAAGCTCTGTATCATGTTATGTGCTAAACCAGTTTTAGCCATCTTCCAACCTCCATTTGTTTTCACCAAATAGTAGGATGACAAAATAGAACCTCTTGCTTGCTAAAACGACATTGGTTTCTGAAGTATTAGTTGTTAATGTAACTATGCTCTGAAGGCATCAGTATTGGTAGCAGACATTGACAGGTTTAGAATGCCTCTTGCTGAATGATAGTAGTGTAGTGTATGGTTCAGAATACTTAGTGTAAACTTTTTTCTTCCCCTACTTTGTTAATGGATTTTTCAGTGGTATTGGCATGGAGGATGAAGATCAGAACTATAACTGGCTTATCACTGTATTCATGTTAAGGTAAAGTGCTGTTTAAGTGGGAAAATACAAAATGCATCTAAAAGTAGTATTGCATTGCAAAAAAACTAAAAATTAAAAAAATATCAAATTGTGATTTATTACCTCTCTGAAGTCAGGAAAGAAACTTAATGAGGTTTATCTAATGAAACTGAAAGCATACAGCTACTAGCAGGCTGTATCCTAATGTGGAGAATTAATTTTTGGAAGCATGAAAAAAATAAAAATCATGCATCTTAATTTGCCCCTCTACAATGTAGGTGTAGGTTATATTATGGAAAAAGCATAAGGATTCTCTTGCTTAAAATTTAGTGTACAGAATGGTAGTTAAATAGAAGTGACATCTAGAAATTTAGTTTTGATTCCTGCTGTTTAAAATCTAAACCAAATTACACTGTTCAGATAAATAGCCAAAGACATTTTAAATGCACTAATTTACCTGTATATTTTCATAGGAAGGACAAAAGTGTGAAGTTTCCTGAAGATTTTTCAGTTACTCTTCCTAATCTGCTTAAGTTCATTTTACATTACTCAAGTCTACCTTCAGCTGCACCTGACTCAGAGCCCTGCACCAAAGAATGTCCACAGAAAGAGAGAGTGTTACAGCAAGAGCATCTCTCCCATTTAAGGAGTGAGATTCAGAAATTGAGATCCGAAGTCAGTGCACTACACCAGGCTCAAGATCAGCTGGAAGCCCAACTTTCTAAAGCCAGAAAAGAAGAACATCAACTACAGCAGCAGAAGCATACACTGGAAAAGCAGCACAGTATCCTCCAGCTCCACAGTGAACAGTTACAGGCACTCTATGAACAGAAGAACAGAGAATTAGAAGAAATGGCTGAGAAGCTTCAAGAATTAGCAGATGCATCAGAAAACCTCCTTACAGAGAATGCTTTACTAAAAGTCCTGCTAGCAGCAATGGAGGGGAAGCTAGAGAACAAAGATGAAACCAAGAAATCCATTCAGTCAGAGGAGACTCGTTCCACCTACAATACTGGGCCAGTTCTAACTGCTATAGAGAGATTACATGAAAGAGAAAGGCTTGATGTTTCCGATGTTGATACCACAGTGACTGAGCATAAAGAAAACAGGACAGAATAATTACTTATGTTATTGGGGGGGGGGGGGAAGAAAAATCAGGAATGACACTGTATTGGGAAGATATTTATGCAAATTTTATTTGTTGTAAATAAAATATTTTCCAATTGTCTAGAAAAAAAATCAAACCAGAATATTTCTGTAATACGTCAAACAAACAATTTACCAGATCTTGAAACCTAAATGGAGATATGGAAAACACTTTCCACTTTACTATTGCACTAATTTGATAGCCATTTTGTTAATTTAACCTAGGTTAAAAATAGTAAACTCCCAGGGACAGCAGAGTGAAGCATCTCCTACAAAGGGACCAATTTTTTCACTGGCTTCCTCCCATGTCTCCCAGAGGAAGTGTTCATTTAGGAACTTTGACCATTTATACTTTTCTAAGAAACAGCTGAAGTTAGCCATCATCACTGCATTTTGCCTTTGTTTATAGAATTGACTGGAAATGTTGAATTTGTTTATTTAGTAAAC
The DNA here is from genome assembly GCF_027887155.1 of Malaclemys terrapin pileata. Classification (NCBI taxonomy): domain Eukaryota; kingdom Metazoa; phylum Chordata; order Testudines; family Emydidae; genus Malaclemys; species Malaclemys terrapin. The sequence goes on along the minus strand of NC_071514.1, from coordinate 65,377,058 downwards.
TTGAATGAAAAGTCAAATGGTTAAAATATTCTGTCATTCCTGTTGCATACCACTTTTTCATGCTCCACAATTAACTTATAATTGTCTTTGAATTCTAAGTTAGGGAACAGATTTTCATAGATGTTTCATTATGGGGAACAAAAGGCAGAATAATCTCATCCAACCTCCTTATGCATCCCACTAGTGTTCCCTCTACCCCCTGCCCCTCAAAAAAAAAAAAAAAAAAAAAAAAAAGTGGGAGAAGGAGAATAAAGTTTGGCATCCCAAACAAGCAAAGTCTACTTATTGATTGCTCAGCATATATGCAGTTAAGAATCCAGTGTGCATGTATAGGCCAGTGCCTCAAACCATAGACTGAAAAATAAAAAAAATTGGCAGCTTTGGAGCCAGTAAATACACAACACAGTGTTTGCCCCCTCCTAGGCAGTTGTATTTGGACAAGCACTTCCTTCCTCCATTAGTAGCAATGGATTTGCTTAGCCAAGCTGTGGCTTTTGCAGTGAAAGACACTTCATTTTCTAGCCTCAGTTTAATCAGTGCACACAGGAATAAGAATGCAACTCAGCAGCTTGTCCTGGAGGGAGCTAGCAATTTAGTTCATAAGTGGACTATCATTTGCTTGCAGATAAAGTCATTAAGGCCTAGCTAGCTAAGAATAAATAGTGTTATTCCCAATGTATAAGCCATCATTCACACCTGTATTTAGCATAATAACTGTTCCCCCCTCCCACCCCCCCCCCTCCCCCCCACACACAGATGGTGGTGGTTGAACTTTTGCATTATCTACTGCTTGTACATCTCCCCCTCCTCCCCCCCCTTTGCATCTCAGTTTGCTAGGGAGTTTAACTTAAACTAAAGGAATTCCTTAGCTACATATGAACTGGATCTGGCAAAAGCTGGGTACTTAGTGGAATATGCAGGCCTAAAAGTTAGGAAATCTAGAACATTTTAGCCATGGTTGAATGATTGTTCAGAACCTATGGTACTGTTTACAGTCTATAATTTTACACTCCAAGTACCTGTTATAGGTTTCTCTTTAGTAAAGAGAAGGGAAAAGTTAGGAAATGTGGGGCCCCTTTGTGTGAAGGTACTTCAGATTGCACCAAATTTTTTAAAAAAAAAACTACCCCTACCCACAATTTCCCCCCCTCCCTCTATTCCTTCCCCAACACACCCAAAATTTAGTTAGCTGTTACAAGATAGATTTCTGTCTGCCCTGTAAGTTAAGAATCCAAAAAGCTTACCTACAAAATACATTAACTATAGACAATTTGGTATCTAGACTAAAAACAGTTTGCACAGTTGGCTGTTTAGCATCATGTTTACATATGCCCCAGCTACTAGGTACACATATAAACAGTGGTTATGGGGGGGTGGGGGGAGAAAAAAGAGAAATAGTTACATTAATGCCAGTTCTAGTGAAAACACCACTTCTGTAATTAACATGCTTGCTAACAGGAGGGAAAGATCTGCTCTACTGCTATTTTTAACTCCACTGGAAACCTTCTGGACCATGCATGAAGTAGCCATCATTAGTTCCCAGATTGGAATCTGCTAAAATGGCAGTTTCCTTGCAGTAGCTACATGGCTAGGACAATCACAGTATTAGCTGTTATCAGCTAAATCTACCCTAAAGGAAGAGAGGTACAGTTCCTTCCTTATAACCCCTATCCTTTCTGCCTCAAACACCTTAATGAGATTATATATACCTGCATTCAGGGAAAGTGTTCTGACTCAGTCCCATAAGAGGTTTAAAAACTAAAACTAAAAAGCAACCATTCTGTCTTTATGGTTATTCACTCAGAATGTCATAGCAGAAACAGGCTTTAACTGCAGATTTGGTTTTGAAGGTCTGGCATCCGCTCTGTAATCATGTGGCTCAGAAGTCCAAATGTGTGTTACTAAGAATAACTTCATACCACTTCCATATGCTGGATAACAAAAAGCCAGAACTCCTGGCAGCCTATTTACAGTTCACAGTTTTAAGTAGTTCACATTACAGTAGTAGTTCCATCAAAATAGGCTCAGCTAAACATTCAAGTAACAAAAATGCAATTAATCTTTTCATGCCAGCATATCCCTGCATGTCCATTGCCAGCAATGGACTTTATACCAGAGAAGTCACCTCTTAGCACTAAGGAGTTAAAATACAGGATTGATGGATAGTCTAGTTTCTCAGTGCATGTAGTGGCAAACCAACAAAACCATAACTTTGAAGTCTTATCTCAAGGTGTTTTAGGAGAGAGCAGTATGTATGTCCAGTTTCTTCACAGTATCAGTTCTGCTGATTACAGACATCTTAAGTGTAGTCCAAATACACATCTGTGCTGCTCGAAGTTAGCTATGAATTTCTGTTCCATTAGGAGTCAGCTTTGCTTTTCTCTCTACACAAGGTCCTTTAGCAGAATACTGCACCAAAAGGAAAGGCTCTTTGGTTTCTCCTTCTCCCACAATGCTCTCTTCATCTTCAGACTGGCTAATCCTTTGCAGACGCAGGTAACACCAGCAGCCCAATATCAAGGCACCAAGAGCAGCAATAGCAATCAGAATGACTATTACAGTCACCACTCCAGTGGTAGGGCTGTGATCCATAATAGACATGGTCAGGATTTCAGGACAATTATCAGATCTTAAATATGGTTCTTCAGTTCTTGCTGTCAGTTTTGAGATGTCTGAAGCGGCATCTTGGAACTCCTGAAATACAGAAATAAGAGCTGTAATGCAATTGTACAGGGATATTATGGTTTTGCCTTCTTCAGTAGCTTTAGTGTTACGTGGCCAGTGCTACAGATTCTGGCAGCCCACCCTCTTGCTGTCTGGTTTTGCTCATTTGTTTGCTTGGGAAAAATAAGTATTAGCCCTCTTTCATACAAAGCCTTTCAATTTGCATGGCCATACATTAAAAGTGTTAACTTTTTATTCAACATCATTTTGCCTTAGCTTAGACTCATAGGTTACATATGGTACATTTCCTACTGGACCAAAGTAGTGAATGACGCCGAAGAAAATGATCCTGAATGCTTATGGATCAATATTGAAAGCACAAGATGAGGTATTAGTCAGTGTATGCTACAGATCAAATCACAAGAGTGAACAGGAGGATGACTGCCACCTCTCTACAATGAGAATGGAAAAAAGACTGATCATAGAGGACTTCAGTGTGACTGACATATGCTTGAAGTCTCATGCTGCCAGTACTGAAACATCCTTGGAATTTCTGAACACTAGAGATAATTTCCAAACTCAAAGGGTTGCAGTCAACATGGGAGGAATTCTATATTACATCTTGTAATATACAAGAGGAACTGAACAGCTAAAAGTTAAGTCATTTCCTGTACTTTTACACAACATTTAAAAAAAAAACCATACACCCTCGGCCATGGAGTCTCAGAGCCAGAGTCCATTGACTCTGGCTTCAGGGCTAAGATGAGCAGTGCAGACATTAGAGCTCAGGCTGGAGGCTGGGTTCCAAGACTCTCCTCCTTCACATGGGTTTCAGAGCCCAAAACTATACAGCAATTTTTAGCCCTGAGCCAGGTAAATAATGAAAAGCACAAGTCACTGATTCAGATCTATCTAGATTGCTTACACCACGTCTACCCAGCACACATGATGCATTTTAATATGGCTACAAGTAAATGTGCACATCTGGGAACAAAGAATGTAGGCCATACTTACAGGATGGGGGACTCTATCCTGGCATGCAGTGACTGAAAAGGATTTGAGCATTGTGGATAACCAGGTGAACAAGAGCTCCCACTGTGATGCTGTGGCCAAAAGAGCTAAAGCAATCCTGGGATGCATAAACAGGGGAATCTTGAGTGGGAGTAGAGGGGTTATTTTACCTCTGTATTTGGCATGGATATGACAGCAGCTGGAATATTGTGTCCAGTTCTGGTGTCCACAGTTCAAAAATGTGGATAAATTGGAGAGGGTTTAGAGAAAAGCCACAAGAATGATTAAAGGTTAGAAAACATGCCTTATCGTGAGACCCAAGGTGCTCAAATCTAGCTAAACAGAGATGGTTAAGGAGTGATTTGATTAGTCTTAAGTGCCTATATGAAGAACAAATATTTAATAATGGGCTCTTCAATCTAGCAGAGAAACCTATACAACATGATTAGGCCCTACCAAATTCACAGCCATGAAAAATGTGTCGGACTGTGAAATCTGGTCTTGTGTGCTTTTACCCTATACTAGACAGATTTCACGGGAGAGCATTTCTCAAATTTGGGGTCTTGAGCCAAAAAGGGAGTTGCGGGGGGGGGGGGTCACAAGATTATTTTAGGAGGATCACAGTATTGCCACCCTTACTTCTGCACTGCCTTCAGAGCTGGGTGACCAGACTGGTGGCTACTGGCTGGGCACCCAGCTTTGAAGGCAACACCCCACCAACAGCAGCACAGAAGTAAGGGTGAAATACCATACCAGGCCACCCTTATTTCTGTGCTGCTGCCTTCAGAGCTTGGCTGCCAGAGAGTGGCGGCTGCTGACTGAGGGCCCAGCTCTGCAGGCAGGAGTGCAGAAGTAAAGGGGGCAATACCATACTATGCCATCCTTACTTCTGCGCTGCTGCTGGTAGTGGCTCTGCCTTCCTGGCCAGCTGTTCAACTCTGAAGGCAGCACCACTGCCAGCAGCAGTGCAGAAGTTAAGGTAGCAGTACTGCAACCCCCCCACAACTCTTTTTGCGTCAGGACCCCTAAAATTACAACACTGAAATTTCAGATTTAAATAGCTGAAATCATGAAATTTACCATTTTTAAAATCCTATGACCGTGAAATTGGTAGGGTCCTAAATACGATCCAATGCCTGGAGCTTGAAGCTAGACGTTCAGATGGGAAATCTGGTAAGGTTTTTAAATGGTGAGTAATTCGCCATTGGAACAATTTACCAAGGGTTGTGGTGGCGTCTCTTATCACTGGCCATTTTTAAACTCAAGCTTAGATGCATTTCTAAAAAATCTGCTCTAGGAATTATTTTGGGTGAAGTTGTGTGACCTGTGCTATACAGGTGGTCAGCATGGATGATCACAATGATCCCTACTGGCCTTGGACTCTGAAGTGTTGGTTACAGCGAGTTCCTGAATGGATTTTATCTGACCTGAAGAGATGATAGCCAACACAGAGTCTCCAATCAGACACTCAAGTCTAGTCATCTCTAGAGCCTGCTCATGGCAGTACGTAGTTCTAGGTAGGGAAGGGAACTTTACAATTTATATTTAATCAAACAACTTTAGTGGTTGCACAGCTTTGCCTTAGTTCAAGTCAAAGCCCATTCTGCCAGCTGCCTAACACTCATACCAGAGACATCCCCAGATCTGAAGAAATTCTTTCCTATACAACTAATGGACGCCTATACATTCTAGTGTTATGGGGTTTATAAGATATAATATAATGCATGTGCCAACTTCCATCATGTAAGCTCTCAACAGTTTCATAATCAGGTGCTAATTTCATAGTCTTGCTAAAACATTTAAGTACAAGTATAGATATACTTCAAAAGTTGTTTAAGAGGAAACCCTGTGCAAGTAGAACCAAAATTGCACTTTGAAGCCTGGAACAGAAACAGTGATAGTATCAGCACTATCCATGCCCCACCTACTAATGCAAAGCTGGGGGTGGGGTGGGGGTGGAAGATATTGTGTTAATCTGTTCCTCTAAGACAAATAAAGCAGGAAGACAGTGGCAGTTTAGTAAGTTAAGCATGAAACATTGAGTTCTAATAATAATAGCTCTTATGTGGAGGTCACATTTTTAACCTGTAAACAGGAAGGATTAGACTGCAGTGCTTTCCACCACCCCTCCCCATTTTTAGAAAGTGCTGGAAAACTGAAAAATCCTGTGACCTGAACTGTGGTACAGAAACTAACTAGGATTATTTTAATGTGTACAGCCATGATTAGCAATATTCTTGGAACACCAATAAAGAACTCTCCCCAGCTAACATGAATATTAAAAACTGGAAGATACTGTAGAACTTGTGAGTATTTGAAAGAAGTTTTGTCAAGTCAGAAAAGTAATAGCTGCTTTAACAGTAGTTGGCAGAAAGCCAGCAAGTGTGACAATGGTGCATGACAGCATCACTGGCTATCTACAGCTTAGTTATGTGAGAAGGAGGAGGATACCACTATCCAGCTACTAAATAAATTGTTCTACCTTCCAAGTTACTTCATTCGTTCCATCCTCTGTGCCCCACTGCAGTACCAACGGAAGGTTAATGTTCATCTCTGCCACAACTGGTAAAGGCACGAAGCCTACATGGGAGTAACTCCTGGCTTCCGCTCCACTAGTTGAGCTTTGGGAGGAGAGCCTGACTTGTCACCATTTAGTAAAGTTACTATGGTCAGGCAATAGCTGCCGTTGTTTGCTTGGTGAACTTGCTCAATGCAGTGGATTAAAACAAATAAACAAAACACGGCTGTGACCCAGGAACCTAATTAACTACAACTACAAAATAATACAACTGCTTTGGCCACATAGTCATTTATTACTGACATTCAACAGCTGCTTGCTTTAGTAGTGACAACAAATGCAGTTTTACTTGTATTTTTAGGAAAAGACAGCTGCCGATGCTGGCTTTGAGCGAAGTGAGACTTTCCTCCTTGTTATTCTGGCAGGAATGGAAGAGGGTCATTACTTCAAGCTTCCCTCCCCCATCGCTCTAGAAGAGCAAAATAATACAAAAATAAAAAAAGAAAGTTAAAGCAACCTGAAAATGAACCTAAGGAGGCAGCAGCAGTGTGCAAAGGAAGGGAGGGATGAAAGGTGGGCTACAGGTTTTTTGGGTATTACTCTCAAACCTACCCAGACTAATCAGCAGTAGCAAGCAGAAAAATCCCTGTCCTCCCTTAAGTCAGGACTCCTTATTTAAGAGGATGCTCTTTCACAAAGATCTTTAAAGAAAGTTTCCACTCATTGTATTGTGCTGTACCATAGGTCTTTTATCCCAGCCTATGGTTAATATTTCTTTAGACTTCTTACCCTCTGCTGCTGACAGAGCAGAAAAAAACCATCAAGGACTCTTGAACCTAGGGGCTCAGCAATGAAGCGTAAGCTGTAGTCGATGATCCTATTGGGAACCAGGAAGTGGGTGGTGGTAGGAGGCAAGTGAGAAGCTAACATTTGCACGGTCAGTGGAAAGCATCAAGGGCTCAGATGGTCAGGAAAACAAGCCTCTCCCCTCCACCAGAGAAAGCTTGTCTTTGGAGTAGCACTGCCTGGCTGCTTCATAGAGCTCTGCTGTAAGCTCAGTGTCTGTGGGAAAGGACGGACGGACAGACACACACACCCACCCACCCCAGCCCCTGAGAGACGGTTTCCCCACCTATCAACATCATCTCTTCCCCCTCCCCACCCTTTCATTCTCTCCCATCTCACCTACAACAGGAGGTTTGCCACAAAAACCCAAAAACTGAGCTGGTTAAAATGCAGACCCCATCATGTTGCTTATAGGCACGTCAGGAGTCATTGCCCAGAGTCCATCCACTAGCCAGCCTTTAGACAAGCATGGACATTCACACCCAGGACAACCACTGTTTGGTATCTTGTTACTTGTGCAGTCTACTCATGAAAAAAAAAAAAAGTCATTAAGTACACAAGTGACCTTGGGCTCCATGTCTAAAGTCCCATATCAAATGTACTTTGTTGTACAAATAAAACAGCTTGGTTTTAAGTACAAGCCCTGCAAGTTAGATCTGGGGTTAAAGCCAAAATGGTTTCTCTTCTGAAGCACAGTCGCCAGTACTACAAGTTCTGCAGGCCTAATTCTGCTCTCAGGCACTCCTGTGCAACCCAACCGTCTTCGGTTACATTCTGTACAAACCCAGAATATTTACTAAATTCCAGTTGCAGGTGCACAATTCAGCTATGATACACAAAAAGAAATAGCATAGTCAGAGTAGCAATTTTTTGTTTGTACACACAATGTAAAATAATGGCACCTGCAATTTCCCTTCTGATAACTATGATCTATCTTTCTGATAGTGTAGTCTTATAATGAAGATTGTAATATCTAAGCCAGTTTTGAAGTAAGGTGATTGGAAGGGGCCTAGATGTCAGATCAGATTCATTAACTGATTGTTAAAACTGTATATCTACCCAGAGCACCAGATGGCTGTATTTTGTAACTAAACTGCAATTAAGACTAAATGACCTGATCCAACAAGCTGACCCACTCAAGACAACACTTGCATCCAGATAGCCTAGGCCACAGTCTTAGCTGATCTTCTATTTGTGATAATTCTCCCCTGTTTAAAATGGATATTGTTCTTCCTTTTTGTCTAGGGACAAAAGGGGGGGGGGGATTTCTTGCCATCCCATTTGACAGGGGAGGGAACTTGAATGTATAGCTGGACTGAGAACTCAGTTTCTCACCTCTCCAAGGGTACAGGAGTGTCTTTCTTCAATTACTAGCTCCTTCATGTGGTGTATGCACATGGTATATGGATAGGATGTGAAAGAAAAAAAAAATAGTAATTCTTTCTAAAAGCAAAATCAGAAAACCTCTACAGCTCTCAATTCTTCCCAGAAAATAATTTCTTTACCCTTTTATAAGAGGTTATTTGAGCTGTACTGCAACTCAAATGAAGTTGGAAGGGAAAGATTAGTATCTTCCACTAGAAGATTCTTTTCCCCTGCTTCCCCATTTTTCTTCTCTTATATACACAGGGACCAGGACTTAAGCTGGCAGCTATTTCCTAGCTACTAGTGGACATCAGAAAGAATCTTGTTAACCCACCTGTGTCTAATCATGGGTCTCAGCTGCAGCAATTCCCATTCAGCATGGTGCTTCTGAAATACATAAAACCTTGTGGCAGACGCCAAGTTAGGGGACAATGAGGAGTTCTAAGGAAGCTCATAGTAGGCTATGAAGAGACTACAATACTTGCAGGTAATGCAGAAACTGTACACTTTTTTGGTTTAGATTTTCTCCTTTTTTTGCTAATAAGCCTTTTTACCAAGGGAGTTAACCCAGCAGCTTTACCCTGTCAGACAGGTGCATGAATATATCCTGCAATAATGGGCAGCATAAACAAGTTCTTAAAATGGAATCTATCTCCCTGGTAGAAGTGATAGTTAAGTCTTGTTCTTAGTCTCTTTCCCAGTCAAAATACAACCTAGTCCTACCCCTTGTCTGAATGATCATGTCACAAAAACCTTTGAGGAAACGGTTCTGCTGTAAGTGTCCTATGCACTCAGACAAAATAGTGCATGTGTGAGTATGTTCCAAAGACCGTGACTGTAGCATGAGGGGTATTATTGAAACAAATTCTTCAAGTCAATGCTGATATTTACATTGAAGATAACAGTAACACTTTACTAAAAGGTTATTTTAATCTGTTTAGTTTGCCTCAGAAACAGTAACCAAGAACTAAAATGGGCAGAGTACATAGGTGAACTGCAGAAGTTCCATCTGAGGCAGGCTACATGTGAATAAACTGTTAGAAGTTCCAGTTATTTCCATACATTATTTCAGACACTTTTTATATAGCAAGGAAGCACAGGCCAACTGTTTTGGCAACCATCATGGAAGTAGGCCACCATTCACACTTTTTTTTTTTTTTTTTTTTTTTTTTAAGTCAACAAGAGCCTAGGTTTGTTACTAGTCACTAAAGGAGTTCTATTCTATTTAGAGACCACTAGATGGATAATATGGACCATGGTATCTGCTGAAGTCTCATGGCCCCTAATTATCTCATTACAGGATATGGGTAGCTCTCATTGAGGTCCAAGGATGTTACTTGTCTTCTGTGGCAGTAGGATCAGACTTGCGCAATTTAAGGAGGTCTGGAAGGTTTTTTTTTTTTTGAGGCATATACTTCGTTTCTTCACTCAAGAATTCAGGTCTTGTCTATCCTGGAAGTTTCTATAGAGAAACAGTTAAGAGGTCACAAGTAGAAGGGGGGTTGTTCAGATTTCTTCTATGGGATGATGAAAAACACAGGTATTTGGAGTCCTTAAAAAGAACATCAATGAATCGAAAAAAACAGACAAGCCAGGCTTGTGCCCCTTGGCTGGGCCCTCAAAGCTTTACAGCAAGCTGATTGGTGCTGAGAGACTTTTGTCTCCGACATGAAAGCTTAATGTCTCTGCAAGGAGTAAATTATGCCAATAATCAACCACCAAGGTAAGAAAAAGGCTTAGGGGCCTACCAAGAGCCATTTGAGGTATATCTTCTAGCAGTGTCATCTGCTGGAATTGTACTTAACGTTCCTCATGGTCTCTAAGTATCCCAAATATCAAGTCACAATACAACTTTAAATAGAACAGAAAACAATGACTGGCAGTAGCATGGTGTTTGTGAAACTTAATCTTGGTTAGCACGTGATCCTGATGTGAAGGTGTTACAGGGTGACTGGATCCTATAAGGGCAATAGAGCCAGCCATACCATTGCCATAATTAATTAGCTGTTTCCCAGCCTGAGGGGAGTGGGATTAAGGAGGGTCCAGTGATGCTTCATGGTCACATTGGCATTATAAAATGACAGATCATCTTGGGGGTTATAACTGGAGTGAATGAGGAAGGGCTGAGCCAGGGTCTGCAGAATACTTAGTACCCCCCACAGGAGCCAGCCTGAGAGCCCAGTGCTCTATATACCGCAGCAGAGAACATAGCCCAGAAGGGGCTGAGAACAGTACTTCAGGGAAACCAGCCTGGGCCCTGAATGCTCCATCCCAGAGCCATAAAGACCAAAGAGGTCCTGGGAACAGGTCAAAGAGGGCAGGCTGAAGAGCAGATTAATCTTTTTGGTTTAGGATTTTTAGTTGGATTTTGCTACCTCAGAATGGGTTAAGTTTATCACTTGGCCAGAAGGCTTAAGCCACATGAAAGCTGAGGTGGTCAACCTCCGAGTGCCTGGCCAGTACCAGGCCAGCAGGGTGGCATAACAGGCCAGATAGTTGGCAGCATAATGCCAGCAGCAAGCTAGGTGTTCTGAATACTAGATTCAATTTAATATCTGTTTGAAGGCAGAACAGATTTCCCATTTGGTTAATAAGTGCACATGGACTACAGCACAAGGCTCCCTTATATTCTTGTTAAGGAGTCATGAGTTTAGGGATCTGAACCTGTGCCTAAAAAGTGTCATAAGGCCCCACCCAATCCTGCAACAAGTTGGGTGCAGGGGACTGCCCACACACATTCTGAGGTCCACTGCAAAAGTGGGATTTGCAAGGGCAGCACCTGTGCTTCAATGATTGCTTTTAGGAAAGAATACCTTAACATATCTACAGTATTCTGGGTTGGCGCTGGAATAAGACATCTGCTGCTTAGTTCTCTTGTAGCATGGAAAACAACTTCAAGTTGCCCTACATATTATCAATGGCCAAAGCTAAGTATCAGATTATTAAGAGGCAGTGCTTAATAAATTAAGCTATAGATGGACTGTAAAACAGTTTGCAAACCAAGTGTTACCTCATCATTGCCTTTAAGAGAGTATTAATGTTGTAGATGCTTCTACAGTCACATTATTGATGCTACAATTGTAGCAATACTCCCTAGGAATAATTCATCCCTTCCCAAGTAGGTTGTGGGACTCTGGGACAGGGACCGTCTCTTCCAACATATTTGTACAGCACTTGCACCAAAAGCTTGAGTCAGGTGTGGGGTTAGTGCAATATGAATAAAATGGAGTCTAGAGTACAACCCAGAGAGGTAGAAAAGTGCCACTAACTTCTGTATTTGGAATAACTTTGCTATGGGAAGCCATGCTCCCGGATCACAAGAGAAGTTATGGGGACTGGCCTATCAAGTGCAAAGCAAACTTTAAAAAAAAAACCACACACAAACCACACCCGAGAGAGTCCATCACCTACCTGACTACAAGGACTAGTTAAACCACAGCCCCTGCAACTATTCTCCTCATTTAACATTTTTAAAGTTTTCATTGTATAATACTACAGCTCAACTAGGGTTCTTTAAGCTCTTGCATAAAGCCCAAGGAAAGTAAATTGAAGCCAGGAAGTCAAAACTGGGTGGTTTTCAGAATGCACTAAAGACTACTATTTTAAGCTTTTAAAAATAACCTCTATTCCAAGCCCATTCACACATAGTATGCGGTGCTTCTGAAAGTCATAGGCTGACAAGGAATGCATCAAGCTCAAATCTCGTAAGCAAAGCCTCACTTTGGTAGGTCTCTAGCTTATGCAATGGTATGACTTCATTCTGTTCTGGAGAAGGGGACCAAGCCACATTTATTAACTTTGTGCACTACCCTATTCACCACATACGAAGGTCCAAATCCTGCTCACTTGAACCACATGAATCAAGCAGACATCAACCAGAAAACAGCAAGATTTGGCCTCACACTGGTCTTGAAATAGTTAGATATTCTCTCAAAGTAGCTTTCAAGTCCTTTAACCTCTTAAGGCAGTGAATGCTAGCAATTTAGCTACTTGGTGGAACAGAGCAGACCGACCTTATGTAAAAACTTTAATGCAGTAAACTTGAGGTAGGTTTGCAGATAGCTTTAGATACTTAAGTGGACACGAGGTATTTATGTAGCTTGTTCCTGCATATAGGTTTGCCTGTGACTCCATTTGTAATTCTGAAAACTGTAAATTCTCAAATGCTACACATAGCTACCCAACTCTCTTCTGCATTTTATGCCACTCATTGGTGAGCCTGTTCTTGGGTTGTTCATGCTGCAGGCTTATCTGCTGCCTCATGCCAACCATTAGTACTTCTATACAAACCCAATTAATGCTCTGCCAGCATGAGCTATTTTTATAGAATCTAGCTTGCTAGCCTGGAACTACTGACTTACCACCACTCTGCACCATACCACTGGACACTTAGATTAGTGCTATTTTATCTTCACTTTGATTTAAGTAAACTGATATTTAAGGCAGACGGACATAAAAAGATCACCAACTTTGTATGGCTTTGTCACATAACTTATCCTAGTTTTTAATTAGTAGTTATTGCAAGAAGCACTGTAATGTAGTACTGTAACTTAGTTGAAAAGTGCCCAGAACATTTGTATTCTGTAAATATACTAGTATGAGCTACCAAGGAATAGGTTCTAGGTCTCCTGCCAGTATCCCTGAAGGGTTCTTCCCTTTCAGATTCCACCTCTTATGTTTCTCAACCATGCAATTCTATTCCCACTCTGCACCAGCAGTCAACTGAAATATTAATCTAGCTCTCTAGAGATAAGGTTTTGTATGGAGCCTCTGAAGTATTGGCTTAGTGCAGGACCCATTACCTCTTCCCCCACCTTTTCCATAAGATACTAGCGAGTCACCTTCCTCAACAACCCAAATTCTCAGTGGCTTGGGCTCTTTAAATAGCCTACAACTAGTTCTAAAGAGACAAGTTCATTCTTAGGGTTTCTTGGAATCTGGATGAAAGATATGCTGGAACATTCAGCACACTTATAGCAAGAAAATTCTGATTTAGCTAACTTCTTCATAAGATGTTAAACTCTAGCAGTTCCAAAGAAGACCGATAAATTTAAATGCCTGCCAGACTTTTTTCCACAGTAATATTCAATTGAAGGGACGATTATTTAAATTCAGCAAGTCTCTGTGCAAGGCAGAAAGATCAAGTATGCTATTAAGTATTTGGAGTAAATCAAAACGTTAACTAACAAGTGAGACAGACTTTGGATATGCTAGATCGGGGTGGGCAAACTACGGCCCGTGGGCTGGATCCCGGCCCATGAGCGGTTTTAAACCAGCCTGCATGCTCCAGCCGGGGCACCAGGTCAGGGGCTGCACCACATGGCTCTCATAAGCAGCCGTGTGCCCACGCTCCGAGGGTTGGGGACCGCTCCATGTGTAGGAGTCGGAGAAGGGACATGCTGCTGCTGCTTCCGGGAGCTGCTTGAGGTAAGGGACACTTGGAGCCTGCACACCTGAGCCTCTCCCCACACTCCTGCCCCAACCCTGATCCCCTTTCTGCTCTCCAAACCCCTCAATCCCAGCCCAGAGCACCCTCCTGCACCCCAAACCTCTCATCCCCCAGCCTGTACCCCCAACCCCAATTTTGTGAGCATTCATGGCCCCGCCATACAATTTCTATTCCCCGATGTGGCCCTCAGGCCAAAAAGTTTGCCCACCCCTGTGCTAGACAGATTGGATTTTTTGTACAATGTTTTAAAATTTACCATCTTCCACATGGGGGAGAGAGTGGGTTTGAAGAGAGGGGAAAGAAAGGGACCCAAAAGGAGAACAGTAGGTTATCCAAGGAGAGGGAGAACACAACTCACTTTTCTTACTTATTCTGCAGTGTAGCTATACCCTAAAGCAGAAGGTGTGACTGCAGCTCATGTAGGCACATACATGAGCTAGCTTTGATCTAGCAAAATTAAACATCTGCACTAGTTAGCTTTGATCTACTTGTAGCAGTGTGGCAGTGGCAGCAGCATGAGCTAGCCTCCTGAGTACAACTCCACCTGGGCCCCTGGGTATAAAGGCAAACAGCTAGCCGGCTGCACAGCTAAACGGCTATTTTTACTTGAGCATTGATCTAGCTGCAGCAAAGCTAGCTCAGATATATGCCTACATGAGCTGCAGTCATAGCTCCTGATACTGGTATAGGTGTTCTTAGTCATGACAAATAGACTGGGCCTTCCTAGAAGTCAGGAGACAGTATGGGGAGGTCTGAACAATCAGTGTAAGTATTTCTATGGATACTGTTAATCAGAGTGACCAGAATGGTATTTAGAAACAAGTCTGCTTTCAGAAGTAACCTGGGTTGTCTACACACTATAGTAATAGCAGTCACTACTCCCAGCAGGGATGTACATAATAAAATTAAAAAAAACTAAGCAAAGTGCACTGTTCCAGGTTACTGGAGTTTAGCTACATGATTTGTAATATTTCAAGTTAATCCCCAAAGCACTCTGGCCCAAGATGTAGCATGCTTAAGACCAGGGGTAATCAATTATTTTGTCACGGTCCAAATTTCTTGGTCAAGATGTAATCAAGGTCCAGACTCCCGAGAAAATACAAAAAAGTAAAGATTTCATGGTCCATTCAAAGGCATCTAGATTTGGCCTGTAGTCTGCCTATTAATTACCCCTGGTTAAGACCCTCCACAGAATATCTAACTTTAAAGCCACTGGCCATCTTATTCTTGAGACAATTTAATGATCTCAAACCCAAGTCTCCATCCAAGCTGACATGTAGGATATTCACTCGCTATCAAAAATTAAGTAGAGATTGACTAATATAGAAATTTCAAGTGGACACACCAAGGCTCTTTAGTTTCCTTAAACAAGTTTCAGTTCTGAACGTTCTGCACCAAGAAGTTTCTCCTTGCTATTTGCAAGTGATAGCTGTTGAGTTTACTGATTAACCTCCCTGTTCAGAGCTGTTCCAAAGACCTCAGGCGGCCTTGCTTTATTTTTAGAGTGGCCAGGCAGTGTTTGAGATACTACCAGAGGTGAAAGTAAGCCGGTACGTATGCCATACTGGGGTGGCCCGGCTTCCCCAGGCGACAATTTAAAGGGCCTGGGGCTCCCAGCAGCATCTGGAGCCCCAGGCCCTTTCAATTACTGTCAGAGCCCAGCTGCTGGAGCCCTGGGGTAGCAGCAGCAGGGCTCTGGGGGTTATTTAAAGGGCCAGGGCTCCCGCTGCCTCTATTGCCTGGGCCCTTTAAATAGCTGCCGGAGCCCCTCCGCCGCTACCCCAGGGCTCCGGGGCTATTTAAAGGGTCAGGTGGTAGAAGCAGGGGAGTCCTGGGGACTATTTAAAGGGCCCAGAGCCCTGCTGCCAGAGCCTTGGGGAAGCAGCAGCAGCAGCCGGGGGCTCCGGCAGTGGTTTAAAGGGCCCGCGGCAGTAGCAGCCGCTGAGCCCTGGGCCCTTTAAACTGCTGCCAGAGCCCCCGGCTGCTGCTGCTACCCTGGCAGGGGAGGGGAAGGGCACTTACCGGTACAGGGCAGGCCAGGGCTGGCTCTGATCTCTCCCCCCCCCCCCCCCCCATCCCTGCCCCTTCCGTGGGCCAGAGCCGGCCCCGCCTCAACCCTGTACTGGTAAGTCCCTATTTCTACTTTCACCCCTGTATACTACTAGCTATAAAAAGTTTTTGCTAGCTGTGTCAGCTTTTAGAAAAGCCAGTCTGTTTGAACACCAGGTTCTCCACAGCACATATCCCTGATTATTGTAATTAAGGGAAAGGTGTGGAGAGGCAAGCAAAAAGGAGAAACCAGTCTAACTTGATAAAGATGAATAGAAACAATTTATTTAGACTAGGCTTCCTGTCAAGGGGGGGAAAAGAGACTTCTGAACATTCTGCTGCTAAACAGAATTAGCTGTTAGTACTAAAGTATCATGTATATCAGGGCTGGAAAAAAAAGCTAACAAAAGTTAAATTTTAAATCTACATTTTTAAAATGTGTATAACACTACAGTATACTTACTACTCACTAAAGAAAAGTGGCTGAGATTTTAATAAGTGCTTATTTTTAATTTGTGTGCTTTCTATAGCAGAATTTTAGTTAAAGAACTTGGTAAAAGAGGCTTATGCCTCCTAAATATAGCTACTTTGGTATTTTAACATCTGGTTTGGCCATTAACCAAGTTAATGGATTTCTGAGATTAAATCCAATATTTAAAGCAACTGCAAACTAACTACTCAAAACTCTTAAGAGTTTTAGAATGGGGAGTTTTCTTTAATGGGAGCAAGGAGAAGGCAAACTAAAGCCTATTTTGTACATTCTATTTTTCTTGGTAGTCACATTTACTGCAAGTGGCCCATAGTTCATTCTAAGTGCAATGTAAATTTGCAACACCATTCAAGACTTAACACCAGTACAAGTGATGTGTAGTGATGAAGCCAGCAAGAGACCAAGGGGAAAATCCATTAGAGTTCCAAGTGTATCATTTGGACACTAATATGTACTGGCATCTTCACTACCCAACCTTCATTTCCTGCATTTTACAGAAATGAAGAATCCATTTCTATCGTACCAACTATAGGCAAATACGTATTTCTGTGCCAATACAAGCCATAACTAGACAGTTCCACTATTCTCAGTGGCAAAAATATTTACTCCAGAGGAAATTCTATGCCAAAATTTAAAACTCTGCACACCTAAAATTCTGCATATTTTGTCAATAAATGTGGAAGCTCCAGCATGGCAGTGGGAAGCACAGGACACTGGCTGCAAGGAGGTAGGAGACCACCCTGCAGCGCTGCTGCCACCCTCCCCAGGAGGTGGGAGACTCCCCTGACATATTACAAGAGCAGGCCAGGCCCAGCCCTGCCCCTCCACTCTAAGCACACCAAGATAGTGAGCATAAAAGTCTCACACACATGCCCAGTCCTTGCCTCTGGATCCAGGTGTGGGGGAGAAGGTTCTCTGTGAGGCAATCTCTGTGTGGGTGGCAGGCAGCCATGGTGCAGGGGGATATCTGAATGCTCAGGTGCTCATTGGGGGTTCCAGATACTGGGGAATGGGACTGAGGGGGTCCAAGTAAAGGTAGTTGGGGCTTGGTAGGGCAGTCTGGGTGTGGGGGGCAAGTGGCAGTCCAGCTGCAGCTGGGTAAGGCTCAGTGGGGTGGAGGGCTTGTCAGGGTGGTACAGGGTGAGGCTAGTCAGGATGGGGGTTTGAGTATAGGAGGCTCAGCAGGGTATGGTCTGGGTACAGGTGGGACTGGGGGGAGGTGACAGATGGAGGAGCAGCTCACCATACAGTGACCCCTCCCCCATGGAGGAGGAGCAATGGGGCAGGAAGTAGGGGTGGAGTGGGGTGTGGAGCTTCCTGCACTTGGGGGCAGGTCTTATCCAGCCCCAGTTGCTCCTTGAAGGGGAAAAGGAAGTCCTGTCCTCCCCTGCCCAGACAGGACTAGCAGCTGAGTCTGGTGCAAGGTAGAAGGCACCAGCCAACTCTTCAGATGCCAGAAACAATGTGCCACACTGCTGGTGAGGGACACATGACTGCTCTTGCGGCTTCCCTGACAGAAGTCATTTTTTCACAGGGAAGCAAAGAAATCTGTGCGGGACATGAATTCTGCATGCACACAGTGGTGCAGAATTCCCCCAGGAGTAAATATTGTATTCAAACTGACAATCCTCGTTTGTCTGGACTTTGTAACATACAAAGGTAGCACTATCCTTTGGACACAGGTGCAAGTTAAACTAAGTTAAATTGACATTACCATTACATATACTCTCACTCCCAAATTGGGCTAATTGTTAGTCCTTTAATGGAGATATTTTTAAGGGCAACTTTCTGCCAGGAAATAAGCTAGTTCACCCCCCCTCACCCCCACCCCAGCTCTTCACTGTCTGTTTCCTGTTGGATAATCTTCAAAAGGAAACAAGTTTAGCAGTCAAGTAGCAGCTTAAAAACTTAACATACCTGAATTGCTATTCCTACCCCACACATTTTTCATGTCTACCATATAGCACTGGAACTGCATGCAGCTATCTAGTATCCATTTTGAGTGTCTTAGAGTTGAAATTGGATGGAATTGTCTATTTCTATGCTCAATAGACAAAAGGTAGGAGGATGGAGGCCAGAGTGGTTCTCAAGTGACAGTTTTCCATGTAACTATCCTCATTTAATCATATCTAAGATGTTACTAGATGATGCACTGTTTTAAGGGGAATTTACATGAGATACTAAAGGCCTGCTCCCACTGACCTCTGTAGTAAATTTTCTATTGACTTCAGTGGCAGCAGAAGCCTAATTTTTAGTCGAAGTAAATACACAAAGCATTTATTTACACAAATTGTTGCAAAAAGGACCTCAAATTTTGATGGATAGGGATATTTGTCCAGTGTCCATCACATTATTGTGGAGCTCCAATAAGAGGCATACTAAAATTACAATGACCCAGTACACTAATTGTAGAAAGCAAAAACATACCTGTGTTCAACTTTGTCCTTTTAATATGTACTGTTAGTCAAGCCTTGATGTATTAGGTATGCTGAACTATACAAGGTAAAAATTCCAACTGCATGTTTCAGTGGAATACTGAATCCCCCCACAACCAAGTCAGACCCTCTACATCTAAGGGTACACCTACACTACAAGTGCTGCAGCAGCTATAGTGCTATACCACTCTGGTGGTGACTTACTATAGTGATAGAAGGGATTTCCCTCCCCGCCCCCTATTGTAGTAATCCACCCCCTTGAGGCACTAGCTAGCTAACAGAAGAACTCTTCTGTTAACCTAACTGCATCTGGGGGGAGGCGCTCAGCTAGGTAGACCTAAGGATGTGTCACAGGGTGTGATTTTTCACATCCCTGAGCAATGTAGCTAGGTTGACCTAAGTTTGAGGGACAGACCAGGCCCTACTTAAGCACTAAGCCCTTCATTCCAAAATAACTGCCTTGGCAAGGTGTTTCATTATGAACACCCCTTAAAAGAAATTGTAATCTCTATAGTTTTGCCAAACAAAGGCTTGATACCCTCACTTAAATAACTTTAAATATTAGAGATTTATGTAAGAGAACTCCTTATTAGCTGTTCTATCTAAGAGCTCCATGGATTTCAGCAGTTGAAAGTGTTTACACTCTGTAAGCTACCAAAAATGAAGTGCATGGATAGGTAGTAGCTGAATAATCCGGATCCACCCAGTTAAATGCAGATTGTTGCAGCAGTTGAAGACTGGAGAAGTCCCTCATCAACCTAAGTGCCACCGCTTGGAGCCGTGGATTACCTACACCAACAGAAGCCCTTCCTCCTTCCTGGCATAGGCAGTGTCTTCACTAAAGCACAACAGCGGTGCAGCTGCACCACTGCAGCATTTAAGTATAGACCTGCCCTTGGGCATAAATCCTCTGCCAGTATTTTCCTCCACTATTCAGGGTTGCATTGTATTAGTCTCTAGAGATTATACATTTAAAAAAAATTGCCCTTAGCTTTTCTGCCTGTGTGTGCTGATATGGTTACATAACTGTCTGGACACACACTGATAGTCCTTGGTATAGAAAGGGCAAAACTTGGTCTGGCATTTTGTACTACCTGCAAGCAGGTTACAAAGGAGTCTGCAGTATGAAGCAGACTGCGAGGTTACTAGCTGCATATAATTCTCCACTGACTAAGTATATTCAAAAGCTGTATATAGTTTGTCTACAGATAGTGATGCAGACGTGCCAGGAGAGAAAAGGTGCTAGATAGTACAGCACATACTGTGCAGATGTAGATTTTGTTTTTGAATGTGTAGTCATATTGACCATTACACTGACAGTAAGGACAGCTAAGATGTGCAGACTAGTTTAATATTGAGACAGTCCAATGAAGTTCCAAATCACCTGGAAACTTACTTTTTTTGTGTTCTGGTTGTAAGGGCGGTTGTCCATTTCCTAACCAATGCAAGACTTTTTATTTAGAAACTAACCCCCTCCTCATCATATTTAGCAGCCCTAAATATTTACAAAGTTCCCTGAGTTGAAAACATACCTCCTATCCTATACAATAGATTCCACTACAGAAAGACTACTGCTATATACAGGTATCAGGTTTTTTAAAAAGCTGTAACACACAATGTGGAGGCAATCAAGATGCAACATGGCAACTGCAGTTTTAATATGCCTTTAAGATTTCTACTTCACACCACATGGCGGTGGAGGAGGTGGTGAAGGTATTAAAAATTTCTTCTCCCTCTTGAATTTTGCAGCCTTTTTAAGGCTGCAACCTTTCTTCTACAACTTGGAAAGCAAAGATGCTACGTTTGTCAGAGAGCAATGTGCATCTGTTACAAACCACATCCACTGGGGTGTGTGCGTGTGTGTGTTCGTTCGGAGGGGGGCGGTGCTGGGGGCACATGGAGAAAAGCGTGATGTACCCAGACAGCGCACAGAGACAGATTTGGGGCTTAGCGGGTGGGAATCTGTGCTAGCCCTTCTCTCTAAAAGCCCTTGACTCGCTCACCCCAAATACTTGCACAACGGGCGAGCCCGTGACCCAGGAGAGGCATTTGACTCACACGGCGGGGGTGGCTGCAAGGCGACCTGTACGGACGGTGCAGAGCACTGCAGAACAGGGTATTATGGTACATGCTGTGCACTGTTATGGGGTGAGGGGAAAGGGGTGGGTTCAAGGCAGGAACCAGCTGCAATCCCCGTTAACTCCCCGCGTCTTGCGCGTGGAGGAGGGGGCTGCGGCTCCCCATCTCTCTTCCCCGAGGAAGGGGCGGGATGAGCTTTGCGGCAGGCAAACGCCAGACACGATCCCGAATCCGCGAGGGACGCTTCGGCTTCAAGGCCGCTGCCGCCTCCTTCCCTTTTGTTTGTGGGTTGCGCTCGGAGCGGATATCCCCGCCCCCCCGGGACTCGGGTGGGGGAAATGCAGGGGAGATCCGGGCAGCTGGGCTCGCCCCAGACACAAAGGCTTGCTATAATGCAGCCTCCTGTGCGGGGCTTTCCCTACCCGAGCCCACCCCAGATCCACAGCTCCCCGGGGGGAAGCCAGCCTCCAGTAAACAGCTTCCCCCTCCCAATCTCCAGGCACTGGCGGAGGAGGGGGCTGCCTTGTAGCCTGACGACAGACGGGACTAGAAATGGCTGAACCTACTAAAAGGCTTTAGCGGGGAATGTAGCGTCCCCGGGGCGCTTGGGACAAAGCGACCGCCCCCCGCGCACACAGAGCCACACGGTGCGTGCGGAGAAGCAATCCGCTTCTGCTCGGGGCATGCAGAGGAGCGACCCGCTGCCCGCCCCCCGTTGGGGCAAGCAGACATGCAACCCGCCTACCAGGCGCCCTGCTGCAGGCAAAGGACCGGCCCGCTCCTTCAGCCGAGGCAGAGCCGCCGCCTCGCCGGCACTCACCCTGGCTCACGGGCGCTGCGCGCTGCACTCCGGGCCAGGCACCCGGCGCAGGCGGCTCGGTGCCCCGGTGCACACGGAGCGCGGCTGGCCACGCACCATCCCGAGCGAAGCCACCAGACGCGACCCGGGCAGCGACGGCTCGTTACCCTGCAGCTCCGCCTTATATAGGGGCAGGGGCGGCGCGGGGCGGCGGCCAATCGGCGCGCGGTGCCCGGGCCCTGGCTAGCAACAGCTGACTGGGGCGGAGCGGGAGCGGGGGCGGGGGGCTCGGTGACAGCGGCGAATGGACGGGATCCAACCGCACGAGACACGCCGGGGGGCGGGGGGAGACAGCGACCGGGACAGGGCGAGGCGGCGTCCCCTCACCCTCGATTTCCTCCCCCCCCCCCGCACCAACGGGACCGCCCATTAACGAGCGCCCTCCCCGCAGCAGCCCGACCCCTCCCCTCCTCGCCCCGGAGCGAGCCCTCCCCCCCGCAGCAGCCCGACCCCCGCCCTCGACCTAGAGCGAGTCCCCCCCCCGGCTGCTGTCCCCGTGCCCACCCCCAGCTTCGGCCCCCTTACCCTTGTCCAGGTCCCCCTCCTGTAGACACAGCCAAGCTCTCATTCCCAGCTCACTGGGGACGGACAGAGGTAAGGGGGCTGGCTTTCAGCACCCCCACTAGTAAAAGTGTCCCAGCGCCACTGATGCTAGGGGTCTGTTACAGCAGCCTGAGATTGGCAAGAGACAGGCATGCAGAAAAATCCCACCTTCAACCCTGCATGGTCACACTGCAGCAAGAACCCCAATAGGTTTGGCATTCATCATCATTCTGGATAAGTATACAAGCTTCTGAATGGTTATCTAACCTACATATTGCAGGATAGATTCAATCACATATACATAGAAAGCAGGACAAAGTAATCTAGATTAAACACCTAGCTTTCTCTAATTAAATCAGTGCAACAAACTACATGAGTATGGCTTTTCCCCTTAATTTGCCAGTTGGCCTCGTTAATAGCACCAAGCCACAACACTCAAGGTTCATGCCAGCTTCCATTGCAATTCAACCTATACAGTGCAAAGCATTTCAGAACAGTGTACTGTATTATACTGAACCCTGTACAGTGTTTATAAGGAAGGGGGAAGCTACCGTGTTGAAAGGAGAATTTATTTCGTCGTCCATGTGTTATTTTTATTTTAGTAGCAACTCAATCACAATCAGGGCTCCATTATGATAGGCATTATACAAAAAGATTCCTACATTCTTCAAAGCCTTCTAGTGTCAATTTGTGCTTCATTTGTACTGTGGTAGCAGCTAGAGGACCAAACCCCAGTGGGCTGGGCACTGCATGAACAAACATAACTAAGACAGTTGTTGCTCCAAAGAGTTTTATAGTTTACGTAAATCTCACTAGGGATGTCTATTTCCAGACCTATGTTTAATATTAGACTAATATTCCCTCCCAAATTTTTGTGATACATTGTACTCCACCCTTAACCAGTAACCAGATTAAGGGGTTTCTTCAACCTTTCTCTGAAGCATCTGGTACTAGTTGCTGTCGGAGGATACTAGAGTTGAGCAATCACTGTTATGATGCAGGATGGCAGTTCCCAACAATACAAAAAACAGCTTTTTCCAGAAATAGCCCTTGAAAAGTTAGTTTAAGGTTGATAAAATGCTCTAGAGAACCCTTCTGCGAGAAAAGTTATAGCATTTTCAGAAAAAGTTAGCCCGTTTTACCATCTCTCATTTTTTATTTGTTCTCCAGAGCTTGCATAACTCCTTGCCTGCTTTTTACAAGCTGCACTTTACTTGTGATTTACTTTTAATGAGTTGAATAAAACATCTGTGTTAGTCATGTGTTCATGATCAGCTGTGAAGGAAGAGACTAAAAATTAATCACTAAGCACTTTCTGCAAGTTTAAAAATTGCACTTTTTTTTAGTGCAAGATCAACTAACTGGTTTCTTTCCTAGTTAATAGCAAGTGGTCTGACTGTTCTGACAATTCAATGTTTATCATCATGATATTCCATCTATTCCTTTTGTCAACTGAACAGATGCAATGGTAGCTTCAGACCACACCATTCAAATGTGGGTACCTTATTAAGATGTATGAATCCCACATTTAGATGGGTAATACAGAGGTGGGTAAATGCCTGTTTTAAATACTTAATTGTCAGTGCAAGTGCTAGAGAGACAGAGTGAGGTAATATCTTTTATTGGACCAACTTGAGTTGATGAGAGAGACAAGCTTTTGGGCCACATTGAGCTCTTCTTCACATCTGAGTGGCTCAAAAGCTCTCTCTCACCAACAGGAAGTTGGTTCAATAAAAAAGCATTACCTCTCTCAGCTTGTCTCTTTAGTATCCCAGGACCTGCACAGCTACACCTACGTTGCAGAGTAAGTTCTCTGATGTAGGATATAGATAGGTGTCCTAGTAATAAAGCACGTACTTTTATCAGAGTTGTTAGATCCTTTTGTATGAATGCATTTATGACAGAGCTGATCAGTAAGAAAAGTCTGTTCAGTTTATTAGGGGGGAAAAACCACTTCAGTAATAGCACCTTCCTAACCCTAAAGAAAAATCTAGAAGTCTCTTTTGGCAAACTTTGTAAACCTGTTCCCTTTGTAAAAAATATTCAGTGGTTTTTGCAACATGTATTCAATAAATCACACACTATTGAGTGTCTCATAGTTGCTAATGGACTTGTTTTCAATATCCCGGGGCACTTCTCTAATAAAAAGATAGGCCTTCCCAGAGGGAGAGCACAAGGTACAACCTTCACCATTTTACAGGAAGTCCGGGAAGGACACTGGCACACTCGGTAGAGACAAGCTAAAACACGCTCTGCAGCTGTGCAGCAGATGAGAAACTGCTGATAATGCTTCCTACAGTGTGATAGATTAGCCAGTTAGAACTGAGAATATTCACACTTTCTCTTTCCAGCAGCCAACACAGAGGGCATGGCTACACAGGAAAGTTTTTTTGTTACAGCTGAAGCAATTTTTTTTCTCTCTCTACTTTACGCTGTTTGCAGCATCTCCTCTCCTCTTTCAATACCTTCTTCTTTAGCACTCAATGCTCCCAGTTCATCCACATGCCTGATAGCTTCAGTGAGAGTTGTGTGCAGAAGAACTGCACACATAAGGCTATAATCCTAGACATTAGAGATGACCAAGACTCAATCTCTTTGCTAGTTCAGGATTGAGCCTTACAATAAGTTTCCCAGGGTTTTATCCAGACTAGTTTTAAATGTTCTTAATGTGGAAATGCCATAACTTCTCCTTGGAGACTGTACCACAGGCCGGTCAATTGCACTGCCAAGGAGATTTATATTAAAATTACAAGTTTACTTTTCTTAATTGTGTCCTGTTATTCCTAGATATTCCCCACCAACCTCCGCCCTTGTAATGCCCCAAATAGTCTCTCTCCTTGCCTGATAGTTGCATCCTTTGGTTATTCCCCTTAGCCAAACTGCATCTCTCTTTTGGAGTTTCCTCATGTCAACCCTCCCAATTCCCTGATAATTTTTATTACTTTCCTATGAACTCAAACTCTCCAATTTGCCAGTGTCTTGTAGAAGTGTGATGCCTGGAAATAGATGAAGGATCAAGTTTGTGTAGCAATATTTATTCTTTATATAATCATAATATTTATTCCTCATGCTTCCTTTTGCCCACAGATTTGGAATGGTTTATGAGTATTTGCTCTTTATATTAGAGATACAAGTTCTGATACTACTAAGATTGTAATTGCCAAGACAACATTCCTTTTAGAAGGTTGGTACACTTGCTCTCCTTTAGTCTATAGTATGGTATTCTTCTATGGTTTTTCAGAAGTAACTATTACTGGTGCAGTAATTTATGAATTCCCATATCTTAGAACATATATCATTCACGCCTGGTTTACACCTAAAACTAGGTCAACTTAGCTGTGTCACTCATAGGTGTGAAAAATTCATGCTCCTGAAAGACATAATTAAGGTGATCTAAACCTTGGGTCAGAAGACAGGATTCTGCTCTAGATGGACCTTTGGTCTGACCCAGCATGGATGTTCTTATGTTCTGGTATAGACAGCACTATGTCGACAGAACAATCCTTCCTTTGAGCTGATCACTGCCTTTTGAGGGTCTAGATTAACTACAAAGATGAAAAGTCCCCTTCCATTTCTGTAGCAAGCATCTATGCTATGGCGCTACAGTGGCACAGCTGCAGTGCATTGTAGTGTTTGCAGTATGGACAAGCCCTCAGACAGGTTTAATTCTTATTGAATTAGGAATGGTTGTTTTCAGGGGCGGCTCCAGGCACCAGAGCACCAAGCGCGTGCCTGGGGCGGCAAGCCACATGGGGCGGCCTGCCAGTTGCCATGAGGGCGGCAGTCAGGCTGCCTTCAGCGGCATGCCTGCGGGAGGTCTGCTGGTCCCATGGCTTTGGTGGCAATTTGGCAGTGGGTACACCGAAGGTGCGGGATCGGTGGACCTCCCGCAGGCCTGCTGCCGAATCCGCATTGCCAGCGGACCACCCGCAGATGTGCCACCAAAAGCTGCCTGAGTGCTGTGCTTGGGGCAGCAAAATACATAGAGCCGCCCCTGGTTGTTTTGCAGCGTGTTCCTTACTCTCTAGCTGTTTGAACATCTGTTTTTATTCAAAATATATTTTTAGAAGGCCAAAATGTCTCTGTTCTTGTTTGAGGAAGAGGTGAGACAATTCACTTATGAATAGACCCATTGCAGAGCCAACTTGTTATTACACTAACCTACAAATATATTGAAGATGTAAAGCCAAAGTCTGACTCCCTTTGAAACTATCAACAACAATACTCAGTGCAGGTCCATAGCACCAAACATCCATGGCCACATAGTATGGCTTTAATCCAGGCATCTAAAAGCTACACAGGGTTATTACCCATCTGGTACAGTCAGGTTAAGTGTGGACGACTGCAAGGCTGCCACTCCCAAGCCACGGACAGACAACATTCCTTTTTGACTTCAAATCCAATCTTAAGGGCTTGAGATGCAGGGACTTTCTCTCTGAGGTGGGCTAACTGACACTATATATGACAGTGTGGGCAGGTGATTTCTACCATCTGTACCTTTATTTCCTCATCTGTAAAATGGAGATAACACCCAACTTTAAACAGCATTTTCAGATCATGCAATTGACAAGTTTTATTATAGTTCTGCTAGTTGATGCATGTACACCCATTCCAATCGACTTTAACATGACTAGTATATGAAAAACATGTCCCCTTAAGTTTTAATTTTTTTGATTATTGGTCCCTCTGGCTCAGAGGCATTCTTCAGTCATATTGCTCTAGGTAGAGCTTTTAATGACATAATGTCAATGCAGCTTTATTTTACAAGCCAATAGCCAGATTCCTGCATGGATAATCTGAGAGATTGAAGGCTGAGTAACTAGTCATAGTGAGGGAATCTGATTATCGCTAAGGAAAATAGAGGGATGATAGTATAATAAGCTTAATTAATATAGAAATTTCCTTTCCCATCAGGTTGAGGAAATGCAATGTGTTTATCATTAACTATCTGGAGGGTGTGGGCAACTGAGGCTTCTTGCCATGGTCAGGAAGTTGAGCATGTCTCAGTCATTTTATTGTGGATTAGAGGTATGTCTATACTGCAGTTAAACACCTGCGGCTGGCCTATGACCGCTGTCTCAAGCTTGTATTGCTCAGGCTAAGGGGACATTTAATTGTGTTCTAGACATTTGGGCTTGGCTTGGAGCCAGAGCTCTGGGACCTTCCCCTCTTGGGGGGGTCTCAGAGCCAGGGTTCCAGCCCAAGCCCAACTGCGTCCACTGCAATTAAACAGTCCCTTAGCCCAAGTCAGTTGTAATAGGCCAGCTGTGGGTGTTTAACTGCAGTGTAGACATTATAAAATGACATCATTGGCTATGCCTCTTTTTTTCCAAACCTGGATATTTGTTAGCATTAAAATAGCACATACCCAAGATCACACTATCATATTTTCATTTTGTTATAACGACCTAAAAGAGCAAAGTGTAAAAGCAATTTTTAAGCTTTTTAAAGTGAAGGTGAAGTATCCACAGTATTGGAGTTGTTGGAGCTAACTGATTTTTTGTTGTTGCTGTTGTTAGTACTAATTCCATCTTCACATACACTTTAATCAATATTTACTCAAATAAAACAAAAAAGCAGTTCTTCTTACCCACCAGCAATTTCAAGGCTGAGTCCTCTTACCCTATTCAGTACAGAAGGTACTACTGCATGATAGCAGCAGATGGGGAAATATGTGTAAGACAGCCAAAGAGGGTATGGCTAAAACCCATTTGAGCATAAGCTTAGCTGCAGCTTTTGAAGCCCCTTTTGGCATACAGTCTGGGAAGGGAAGTATCTCTGCTTGCATGCTATGGCTTCTGACTTGAAAGAGAAGTTCTTGTGTATGGTTACACAGATGTTAATTAGACATGTGGATACAGTACTGTATCTTATATTGGGGTGAGGAGTGAGATCACAAAAGTCTAGTCATACTTCTCATTTTTGTCTGATTGCAACACAACTGTCTAGCTCTCATTTTTACATCTAACTCCACAAACCTGGTGTGCTCATTGTTTATCTTACTTAGTGACACTACAAAGCCCAAATGTCTGGAAAACAAGAAAAAAAGCAAACATCATTCTGGGATGTATTAGCAGGAGTATTGTAAGCAAGACACGAGAAGTAATTCTTCTGCTCTACTCCGCACTGATTAGGTCTCAACTGGAGTATTGTGTCCAGTTCTGGGCACCACATTTCAGGAAAGATGTGGACAAATTGGAGAAAGTCCAGAGAAGAGCAACAAAAATGATTAAATGTCTAGAAAACATAACCTATGATCGAAGATTGAAAAAATTGGGTTTGCTTAGTCTGGAGAAGAGAAGACTGAGAGGGGGCATAACAGTTTTCAAGTACATAAAAGGTTGTTACAAGGAGAAGGGAGAAAAATTGTTCTTCTTAACCTCTGAGGATAGGACAAGAAGCAATGGGCTCTATTTGCAGCAAGGGCAGTTTAGGTTGGACATTAGGAAAAACTTCCTGTTAGGGTGGTTAAGCACCGGAATAAATTGCCTAGGGAGGTTGTGGAATCTCCATAATTGGGGATTTTTAAAAGCAGATTGGATAAACACCTGTCAGGGGTGGTCATTTAGTCCTGCCTTGAGTGCAGGAGACTGAACTAGATGACCTCTTGAGGTCCCTTCCAGTTCTATGAATGTTAAAGAAACATGACCGAGTTTGCCTTTTTCTTTGTCTGTGCCTACTTTTGGGGGCATCTGTATCCCACACTTTAGAGGCCCTTGACTTGCTGCAACATTGCACTTCAGACATATCACATAACCTCTCTGTACCTCAGTTCCCCCTTTACAGCTGTAAGATGGATACGGTAATATCTACTTCACTGGGGTTATCACAACCTGAGGCTTTGACAAGCCAAGAACAAAGGCTTTTGCCTTTCACAAGCTTCATCCATTTCCTGGTACAACTTCACCCTTTTTTGTGCTAGAGGTGTTCTGTTGGTGTGCGCTCATGTGCATCCCAGCTCTTGTGAGATTTTTTTTCCCCACTTTCTCAGACTCCTGTGTCCCTCAAGGCTCCCCCATTAAAGTTAATATAAAAAATAGAAATCACACAGGTTTTAAACTTCTGATTTCATTTTCTGTGAGGATAGGCATTGCTGCAGGAAGTGTCTGTAGCAGAGCTGGGAGACTGCAGCAAGATTTGGTGACATAGTGCTACTGCTTTTGCAAAGTGAAAGATTTAAGTCAGTATTACAGGTGACTAAATTCTACTGCGTATGAGTCTTGTTTAAAAAAAACAAAAACTTTTGGAGACGGGCCCAAAACTAAAACACATGTTGCAAACTTTGTGACTGGAGCCCATCTCAGTAACAGCTTGAACCAGAGCACTAGATACTCCTTGAGTTTTGGGGGAAGTTCATATTTTAAGTCCTGTTTCAAATTTCATGAATCAGGATCCCATTTCTAAATTCCCATTCTCTGTTCGTTGAAGTATTGTAATGGTTTTACAATGCTGTGATTAGGTATCTACTGGCTGGAATTCATAAACCAGGTTTTTTAGTGTTGCCATGTTTAGATTGTATCCTATGGCCATTTTAGTATTTGTGGAGAATTGTGATTAGGTCTTGGAAATTAGGACTTCTGGATTATATTCCTGGTTCTGCCATTGACTTGCTGCAATATTGAACTTCAGATACATCACATAATCTTTCTGTACCTCAGTTCCCCCTTCACAGCTGTAAAATAGATACAGTAATATCTACTTCACAGGGGTTATAAAGATTAACCTACTGTTTTTAAAGTGTGTTGAGATCCTTAAATGAGAGGTGCTATTAAAGAGATAAGGTAATATCTTTTATTAGATCAATTTCTGTTGGTGAGAGAGACAAGCTTTCAAGGCACTCAGAGCTCTTCTTTGTGTCTATACGTGTTATTAAAATGCAGACTATTCGGGGGGGTGGAGGCAGGGAGAAAGGACTAAATTTTGTTAACTTTAAAACTGCACTGTGTGTGATGCCACAGATAGAGGCATACAAATCCATAATGATTAGTGGTTTCGTTGCTTCTGAACTATGCACATTAGGTTTTGAAATACCAGGTCCTAGATATTACTTATTATGAATACCATAGATTAACAATGTTGAAATGTTTTTAAAATCAATTTTCTGTATTCTGTTTACATAATCTCTGTACTTGTCTCAGCTTGAATGATGAGGGACAGGCTAGTTACTTTCTAGTCAGATTCACTTTGAAATTGGTATGCAGTAGCAGCAGTGCTACAGTGTTTTGGGCTGCAGATATTTCAAGGGAATGATTATTTTTATTTATTTATTTATTTTTAAAGCTTTGGAATAAATAGTCACAATCTACGTAGTTTCTTTTTTTAAAACAAACAAGCACCAATCATTTGAGCTAAATTTTTGATCTGACAGGCTTCCCTTGCTTATAAACAATACAGAGTAAGAAAAAAGAACAGGAGTACTTGTGGCGGATACAGACTAACACGGCTGCTACTCTGAGAGTAAGAAAAGACAACTGTGTTGTTTTCTTTTACCCAGAGATGCTATTCAGCCAGATCCTAGATATACTGGTGACAGACTTCAGTACACAGATGCCAACCAGACAAGTGAAACTAATAATGATCTATAATTTCTCTAATACTTTCATTCCACCATAACCATCAGTAAAGACTGCTTCCCAGCAGTGTGGGCCCCCCCAGAAAAATGGGCGTGCCCCAACCCTCTCCACCTGCCTGCCAGGCGCTCCTGTCAGGGAATGGGGTCAGGGTGCGGGGGCTTGCCCCGCTCCCCCCACCCACCCAGCACTCCTGCCAGGAAGCAGGGGAAGCCCCCGCACCCTGACCCTGCTCCCCAGTAGGAGCACCGGGTGGGCAGAGGAAGTGGGGGAGACTGCAGGTGGAATGGGGGGAGGAGTCCCCACTTGTTCTGGCCCAGGGCCCCACAAATCCCTAATCCACTTCTGCTTCCCAGAAGCTCTAACAAACCTAAGAGCACACATTTGTAACCCCTTCACGTCTCATTTTGAGTAGTTTAAGGTTTTGTTTCTTCAGCTCTGTCACACAGCTTTTTTTTTTTTTTTTAATATTAAAAAATTGAAGGTAACAAAAAAGCATGTTCAATCTAACCAATATGAAGCATTGCCTTTGAGTTGACAAAGACCTGGCTGGGATGATTTAGTTGGTGTTGGCCCTGCTTTGAGCAGGGGATTGGACTAGATGGCCTCCTGAGGTCTCTTCCAACCCTAATATTCTATGATTCTAGAGGTTAGAGACTTGTATACCTCTAGTATTTTTGATAAGCAGCAGTTTTCGACTGTGAAAGAACATTTATTGGTAAGCTGGGCGACTCGTTACTGTACGGGACAGTTGTTTGCTTATTCTGCTACAGAATGGCGAGGAGGTGTGGGGAAATCAAGAGGCTTCAGGTCTCCTTTTACAGGGTTAAACTAATTTTGATTGTCAAAATTGCAAATATTGTAAAGGTGACCTACAAATGAAGTAAAATGTTTTTTTTTTTCTTTTCTAATGTATTAAAGTGGCCCAAAAGACCAACATTCCCTACCCCATAACACAAACTTAAATTTTTACCTTAGAAGTATGAGTCCTGTCTTCCTTGTCTTTTGCTGGAGATTTCCGTGGAGAACCAGTAGGAGAGCTTTCTTTGCTCTTAACTGATTGGGGTAGAAGTGTGGGTTTAAAAAAAGTCTTTCCTCAGCTGTTTAAGGCATTTGACTTAAGTAGGTGCTATCACCAGGAGCGGCGCCAGGGTTTTTGCCGCCCTAGGCAGCAGCGCTCCTCCTCTGAGCATTCAGGGGGCCTGGGGTCTTCAGCGGTGGGGGTCCTTCTGCTCCGCGTCTTCGGGGCACTTTGGCGGCAGATCCCGGAGCGAGTGAAGGGCCCGCCGCCGAATTTCCACCGAGGGCAACAAAACGCTCTCCCCCCCAAATCCTGCCGCCCTAGGCAACCACCTAGGGTTGCCTAGGGGAAGCACCGGCCCTGGCTATCACCACTAAGAAGTCTGACTGTAAATCCCCATTCCTCTCAATTGCTCAGGTTTTGCTTCTTACTATTTGTGATATCATAATCCTACTTGTACTCCAGTGGTCCATAGAGAGAGTATTGAGTAGACATGGTCTGAATGTCTAATATGAAAGACAAGCAAGAAGGGTGAAAAAACCCTGACATTTAAAATAAGCTGCAGCCACCTGCACTTTTCAAGTCTTTTTTTCTTATACCAAAAAGTATAAACAAGGTTCCAGCTCTTTTAGTGGGGGCAGGTCATCTTTAAAAGCATGACCAGAATAAGACAGCAGGGGTATTCAGGTCATAGCAATGTAATGACTTAACACCTGAGGAAAAGCTGTGTAGCCCTAGAATCCAGGAACTCTGGGCTACAGTCCACTAAGTTTCACTCTTTATCCAGATCTCTTTTTTTTTTTTTAAGCCACTCAAAGATTTGTCTTTAAAGGGGTCCAATATACATCTGTTATTCCCACTGATATTAAACCTGGGTTTAATTTCTAGACATATGGGCTGATGCCTACCAAACAATTTCAGACTCGAATTGAGACTTTTATCTTTTAAGTGTGTTTGTTCAACTAAAGAAAAAAAAATTAAAAAGAATTTACCAGCTTTAGTATCATGGTTTGATAAGTGCAGATGACCAAAGTGCAGTAATCTGAGGTGTGCTGTTAAAAACATACTTTAGTTTAAATGGTGGTGGCCTGACAGACATGGAAGATGAAGTACCCTCTTTAGATATATAAATTTAGACTACATATTATGCAAGCTATTCCAGCACCTTTTGCTTCTCTCTGCTTGGCTCCCTTCTATTGTGTTCAATAGAACAAGACATTTAGGCCCAAATCTCAAAGATACTTAGGTGCCTAATCACCAGACTTAGGCACCTAAGTCTCAGGTTTGGCACCTAAATCCCAGATTTGGCTCCACTGCAATCTACAAAACTCCTGCTGAACCCTCTATGTGTCTAAACTCACTCCGTGCCTACATTTTCTGGGTAAAAGTTACCCGGGTGCCTAAATTTTGGCCTCTGGGCACATATGCTGCTGCCTCCTTTTAGCTATCTGGATGCCTGTGTCCCACCTAAGCCCCAAAGTAATTCACAAACAAACGGAAGATGGGAGCTAGGCAGCCAAATGCCTATCTGGGGTCAAAATGTGGTTGGTGCCCTCTGAGCATGGCTGGATCCCATCGAAAATCCCACTGCTGCAAGAGGAGAAGGTGCCACCACTACCCACCTTATATATTTTAGCCCATTATTTAGAGCACTCTCCTAGAATGTGGGAAATCCAGGTTCAATTCCCCCCTCTGAGGGGAGAAAGGATTTGAACAAAGGTTACTCCCTCTCAGGAGGCTGCCCTACCACTAGGCTAGGGAATATTCTGTGGTGGGGGTTCCCTTAATCTTTCCTGTTACAGCTGTTCCACTGTGGATAAATAATGAGAGTGGATGAAGCAGAGGACTGGAACCTGGGTCTCCCCACTTCCCAGTGGATGCCCTAACCATGAGGCTATAGAGTCACTTGTTCCTGTGATTTTTCTAGGTGCCTAAGAGTTTGGCATTGTGATGTTCAGGATTGTAATGGCAAAGTCCTTCTGTGGATCTAGGCCTTAGCCCCCAGTGTTTTTCTATGTCCTGGAGCAATACCCACCACCAATTAATAATCCACAGACAAATACATCATTGCTTTGAATATGGAAAGTCAAAGCTGTCTGATAAGAATGTCTGGAAAGAAGTTCATTTCAGCAAGACCGCTTTAACCTTTTAAGAGTGATCTACACTGAGGTTTTAGCCAGTGGTGTAACTGCACTACCGCAAGTCATGGTTTACAGCAGTGCCCTGCATCATTTTACATCCTCTCTTTACTGGTTGTAGCTGTGGTAAGAAGTAAACCCCTGCACACCCCAGCAATTATTCCAAACTCCTTTCTTAAAAGGGACATCAGTATTCCCCTACCCTACCCTCCACTTCATAACCATATCAACATAAGTAATTTAGGGAAGGATTACATACCTGAAGAAGCAGACATAGTAGAAAAATGACTAATACACTGCAATAATACTTTCCAGAAAATCCATGTAAAGCATTGTAGCCCAGTGAGAGGGTTTTTCCAATTAAGCTTTGTGATCAGAGTTGCCTGATGTTAGTAAAGAATCAAGAGGCAAATAAAAGAGGTTAGTTCAGTTACACAAATAGGAGACTTAAAGAATGTACTGCAAAACTGGAGACCAAAACAGTCATCACAGAACTCCAGTCACAAAACTCTGTCTAGTCTTTTATATTGCTATTGCTCCTATCACCATGCTATCCACACACTCTGCTAAATTAAATATATTCCAGGGAATGTAACTGTTCTCTCTCATCCACTAAGGTATTGATTGGCAACACACAGCCAATGAAATGTAAGGTAGGAGCATTACATCAGAACACCCTGTGTGATCAATCAGTAATTCTGGTGACAGGATATTGTTGCCTAGCCATTTCAGAGAATCTAACATACAGCGCTTGGGTAGTTTCCTTTGTATCCAGGGGTAGGATAGACTACTCACTCTGGTTCAGACTATTATGGTTGACATTTTAGACACAATCCAGGAAATTCAGATTTCTTTCCTGCACTGCAATAATAGTTCAGCCACACTGGATATATATACCAAATACATGGTTTTGCCACTATGTGAGATTCTTCTCCTTTGCATTTTTTGCCACTTGGACCAACGTTTCTGTATCACTGCTTCACTGACTATTCTAATTTCAAAGTCTTGGCTGAAGACCTCTTTTTGTCCCTTACTTTATACCTCTTAAGTTTATTCTCCCTCTGAAACACGGTGAAGTGTTTGGGACTGAGTTTATATGGAAGCTATCATATAATATAAGATTGCATTGTGTTTCTGTTTAAAACCCCCACCACCACGGCATGGTATTTCTGCAGAATCATAGACATTGGTGGTGATTTGCAGATTAAAGTAAAAGTATGTTCCCTGCCCCCAAGAGGTTTACAATCCAGGTTAAATGTAGCACAGAATGGGGATAATAGGCAAGGGTAAAGGGAATGATGGAGGGATTGGCTGGAGGAGAGTAGGGTGGGGTGGCATGGGATCAGGGAGGGAGATGGTATCCAGACAGGTGCCCAGACAGTTTTTGGAGACCAGGGAGTGACTAGGGAGACCAGGGCATGAACCTAGGAATAGAGAGCAGATTTAGAGGAGTTGCCAGCAGGCAGTGAAGAGTCTTCATTGTGGGGAGGATTTGAAGCCAATGAAGGGATTCATGGTGTGTGTTTGGCATAAGAAGTTTGAATCACAGTTGAGGTAAATAAGATATGTTCAGGTGTTTTGGTTTGAATAGTTCTAGTTAGAAAGTCCATTATTGCAGCAGAATTAATACACTAATAAAACTGCTCACTACAACACAGTTTACAGTAGCTGTCAGCGTCAAATGTTTTCTAGGCACTACATATGCTGCCTAGCAACCCTGCTAGGATAATCTTGCTGCACAAATCACTGTACTGTGCACATACATGATAAGAGAGTTTGCGGTAGGATTTTCCCTGCCCATTGCTAATTAATGGTGGGATATCTTTCTTACACTAGTTAGTGTCCTGTAGTGCAGACTCTACAGGATAAATTCATAAGATTTCAAATAGCACCAGATTCCATTTCTCACCCCCTCCCCCCTTAAAAACTCAAGTAATGTTTAGTTCAACAAGATCTCAATTCTGGAAATCTCAATTCTTACAGCTGCTTCTCGAAGAAGTATTTGGACTTTTTACTCTTCTCTCCAGCTGCATTTTCAGGACTCCAAAACTGGCCAGCATATGGTTGAGAGATTCATTTATGTAAGTGATCAAGTGCTTTTATATATTGAATTTTTTATCTTTTAAATATAACCAAAAAGATTCTGTCCAATTGAAGTTTATTTGCTACCTGACATTTGTCATCAGTTTGAATACATATAACTGTGTATTCCATTTCAGAATGAGCTGGTCTTGTAGGCCTTGTCTACAATAACTTTTCTTTAAGTTTCCCACAATTACACT
Source organism: Malaclemys terrapin pileata (assembly GCF_027887155.1). Lineage (NCBI taxonomy): Eukaryota > Metazoa > Chordata > Testudines > Emydidae > Malaclemys > Malaclemys terrapin. The sequence goes on along the minus strand of NC_071514.1, from coordinate 65,340,739 downwards.
AATGCTGGGCACTGCTTTCCTTGCAATGGTGGGAGTGGGAGTATAATCAGGGACATCCCTAAGGGGGTGCAGAGCCTGGGGCAAATCAGCCTGTATGGGGCCCCCCTTAACATTTTTTATACAAGTGAAATCTGGTTACAGTGAACTTCAAGGGAAGCTGCTGGCCACAGGTTAAATATTGATAGCACCCAGCTGTATAATTATAATGTTATGTTATATTGTAGTTCTTTTTTATAATTATAATGAAGTTCATATAGTTAAAAAAAAAAAACTCACTGGGCACCATCAGTGTCACACCGCTTACATTCTGAAATCCATCTTCCTGGACTTCTTTGCAGCAAACTCACTTTCCAGGTGCATATGGTCTCGCTACCTTCAGTGGATTTTTTAAAAATATAATTACACATTCGCAATACTAAGTGTCCATGTCTCAGGAACTGGGTAACTCTTGGAGGGCTTATATGTGCCCTGGTACTGCGGGACCCCAGGACCTTCCAGCATGGAGGAGGGGCTCTAAGATCTGTTTTCTCTGGGGGCTGGTAGGGGGAGGGGAGGCGGAAAAGCAGATGGATGGAGGACCCCAGTCCTGGTGAGTGGTGGAGAGAGCAGAGTTGTGGGACCCCAGTTCCTGCTACTGAGGGGAGAGGGACCCCAAGGCTGGAGAGCTGAAAGGCTAGGAGGGCCCTGGCCTGGAGGCAGGGCCAGCTCCAGCTTTTTTGACGCCCCAAGCAACAAAGAGAAGAAGGGGGTGGGGAGGAATGTCGCGATCGGCAGTATTTCGGCGGCTTCATTCAGCGTCGGCAATTCGGCGGCTGGGCCTCCGAGAAGGACTGAGGGACCGACCGCCGAATTGCCGCCGAAGACCCGGACATGCCACCCCCTTCCATGGGCCTCCCAAGCACCAGCTTGCTGCGCTGGTGCCTGGAGCCGGCCCTGCCTGGAGGTGGCATTGGAGGACCCCACCCAGTGCTGGGAGAGGGGAGAAAGGGCAGTGGAAGGGGGAGGTGGGAGGTACTGGGGGGACACCAGTGCGACGGGCGAGGGACGATGGAGACTACTGGCTAGGAGACTCTACTGTTCTAGGGGCAAGGGATTCCCCTGTGCTGGTGAAGGGCCTCGCTGGAAAAGGGAAGTGTTTATCTGAGGTGGAAGAGCAGGGGTCAGGGTCATCCTGGGTCAGCCTGTCCTGGCACTAGTGGAGGCGGGTGCTAGGACCCTGTGGTGGCAGGTGACACCGGGAGCAGGCTGGGGCTGGGTCACGCACTGCTGCTGCCACAGAGACTGAGCCCGAGCCCAAGCCTGAGCCCAGGGGGCTGTGGGCAAGAAAAAGAAATAAACGCCCGGGCCGGTGAGTGCTGGGCACGGGCCTGACCCCTACTGCTAGCACCAGGCCCCTCACTAGTCCCCTGGGCCGCCCAGCCCGCACACACCCCACTGAAATGCAGGGCCCCCCAAAGCACAAGGCCCGGGGCAGTTGCCCCTGTCAGTCCTATGGACAGGACGCTCTGAGTATAATCTAGACCTGTTCTGAGCACGCTGGCTAACATGCTGGATGCTGGTCTACGTAATAGTCCCACTAGTAGTAGCATGGTAGATAGTTTTACTAAAAATTTTGTGTAGACAACATAGAGACAAGACCAGTCCTCATGGCACAGAACTCTGATCATGAGGATATTGGATGGTGACAGAAGCCATCTATGGGAGATGAAAATTATGACTAAAGGAGAGGGTCCTAAAGGAATTGCGAAGTGTGGCTTGGACAGGGCCAAAGAATCTAGAGTGAGAAAGTGAACAGAATTGGCAGAGGAAACTAAGGGAATGTTGGAAAGCCTGGAGGAACAGGGAGATGCTCAAAGAAGCTAAGGAGCACACAGCATTGGGGGGACCATGATTCTTAGGGCAAAACTTTGGGGTTTGATGAACAGATGTCCCAAATCGATGATGATCCCTTTACATTTTAAAAGAGCCAGTTTGGTGTAATAATCTGTACTGAGCTCTCTGGATGTAGATGCAGTTGGGATGTAAGCTACAAGAAGTGAAGAGATTCTGAAGATTGATGGCTAGCAGTAAATAAATTTATTCTGGAGCAGAACATCATTTAGGACTTGTCTACACTACAAAGTTAAGTCGACTTTAAGTTACATTGAGTGCCAAGGACATGTGCAAGAATTTAAATTTGACTGCTTTTGGAAGGGCACATTAAACTCCCACAAATGAAAGGTTTGCGTGACACTCCACCCAGACTTCTCAGGACACCTCTGGCGGGGACACCCAGCAACAAGGAGGCAGTTTTGCAGACCACCTGCTGAGGTAAGTCTGTCTCCATCCCCTGAGGCAAAGTGTGGGACTCCAGCAGCAAGAAGGAGAAGCAGCAGCTGTAGGGGTGGGGGAAAGAGGAGTTCAGCTGGCTGCTGCTTCTGGGAGCCGCTTGAGATAAGCGCCACCTGGAGCCTGCACCCCTGAGCCTCCCTCCAACCCGCTGCCCCAGCCCTGATCCTCCTCCTGCCCTCTGAACCCCTTGATCCCAGTCTGGAGCACCCTCCTGCACCCCAAACCCCTCAGCCCCACCCCAGAGCCTGCACCCCCAGCCAGAGCCCTCACCTCTCCCTGCACCCCACCCCTCTGCCCTAGCCCGGAGCCCCCTCCCGCACTCTGAATTCCTCATTTCTGGCCCCAGCTCAGAGCCCGCACCCCCCAGCCAGAGCCCTCAACCCCCCACACACCTCAACCCCAATTTTGTGAGCATTCATGGCCCGCCATATAATTTCTATACACAGATGTGGATGGGATTTTTGTTCTGTTTTTTTGTTTGGTTGGTTTTTTTGCATTGCATAGTGTGTGGTTTCCCATGCAGCTGATTTCTCAAGAGTGATGGCTGGGTGGGTCTGTGGTTGGTGCAGTGAACAGAAGTTGGTATTTGTATATTTAGTAGCTCGAGGCTATATCTGTTTGCTGGGGGTGAAGCAATGTAGCCTGTTTAGCAGATTTTTTTTCTTTTTTAAAATTCCTTAATGATCTGGACTGCTCTTTCAGTCTCTTATCTTAAAGCTACCAGATTACACATTGGTTGCTCAAAATCATAATGTTGAGCAGCAAACTTTGGTCCAGTATTGATCATCCATACATGCAAGAATGGATTTTAATCTGGCTTTGGGTCTTGGTGATGTAATCTATGTCTAAATTAACTATTTTGATGGAGTGGGATTTACGGATCAGAATGCGGTAGATATTTGCAGACAACTTAAACAGATCAAGCTGACCTGTTTCCATGGTGCTCTGGTGCAGGAAACATGTTGGTGTGTTTTCTGCCTATTCACAGCTACAATCCTGAATAAGGCATTGCTTACTATAAGCACAGAATACCTGTAGTACCTGAGAGATTTCTCCAGAATGTCCTCAGAGTTGTTAGAGAGACAAAGTGGATGAGGTAATATCTTTTATTGGACCAACTTCTGTTGGTAAGAGAGACAAGCTTTTGAGCTTGCACAGAGTTCTTCTTCAGGTCTGGGAAGTTTACTCAGAGGCCTGGTCTAAGAAATTAGATCAGTTTAACTATGTCATTCAGGGATGTAAAAAATCCACCCCCATGTTCGATTCAGTTAAACCAACCTAATCTCTCCTGTCAGCCTAGGTAGTGTCTTCACTGAGGCTATGTGCTCACAACTTATACCCAGGTAAGTTGTAATGTTGCTCAGGGGTGTGAATAAGCCACCCCCCTGAGCGACATAAGTTACACCAACCTAAGTGCTGATGTGGACACCGCTGTGTTGGTGGGAGAGCTTCTCCAGCTGATGTAGCAACTAGCACTCGTGAGGGGCCTGGAGTAATTAAATCAACAGGAGAGCTCGCTCCCATCAGCTTTGAGCTGCACCGCTGTAAGCTATGTAGTGTAGCCATAACCTCAAGCACTACAGTGGCACAGCTACAGCGGTGCAGTTGCAATGCTGAGTTTTAAGGGAATGGCTACACTTGCAAATGTAGAGCGCTTTGAGTTAAACCAGCCTTTGTAGAGTGCAGTAGGGAAAGCGCTGCAATCTGTCCACACCGACAGCGGCAAGTGCACCGGCGTGGCCACATTTGCACCACTTGCATGCTGGGATAGCTACCACAATGCACTGCAAGTGGCTGCAACATGCTTTTCAAATGGGGTGGGGTGGAGTGTGACAGGGAGCGTGTTGTGTGTATGTGGGGGGAGAGAGTGGGTTTTTGGGGGGCTGAGAGCATGTCAGCGTGCTGTCTTGTAAATTCAGACAGCAGCAGATCCCCCCACCGCTTTCCCCCGCCCCTCTCTCTCACACACAGCATTCCACAGTAATGGTTTGCTTTGATATCTGCATTCCTGCAACGATTCCAAAACAATGACAAGAGTGGCCACTTGACTTAAGGGGATTACGGGATGTTTCTGGAGGCCGATCAGAGCGCAGTAATGCAACACCTCATTCACACTGATGCCCGGGGTGGGAAGTCAGTCTAATGAGACAATTCAATTAACAGTAGACTACCAAAGGAGGAAAAATCACTTTTGTAATGGTAATGAGGGTGGCCCATTTCAAACAGTTGACAAGACGGTGTGAGTAATAGTAGGGGGAAATTAGTATGGGGAATGATTTTTCCTCCCTTTCCTCTACTGTTAATTGAATTGCCTCATTAGACTGACCTCCCACTTGGTAAGGCAACTCCCATCTTTTCATGTACTGTGTATATATACCTGCTACTGTATTTTCCACTCCATGCATCTGATGAAGTGGGTTCTAGCCCATGAAAGCTTATGCCCAAATAAATTTGTTAGTCTCTAAGGTGCCACAAGGACTCCTTGTTGTTTTTGCTGATACAGACTAACACAGCTACCACTCTGAAAGATTTCTTGTTGTGTTATGGATGGGTACTGGAGCTGTGAAGGTGGGTGTGGTGATCCAGGGGTTTCTTATATATAGTTGTTTGTAGGGATCCATTGTTGAAGCTGATAGTAGCAAGCATGGGTTAGATAAATGCAGGAAGAGGATCAAAATGACCTGGGAGCACAGAGTGGCCAGGGCTGGAGTATTTGAGGGAGAACCCTAAGTGGCAAACTATACAATCATAGATGTTTGCAAAACTAAAAAAAATCAGTCCAGAATCTATATTATGCAAACTCTTCAGCAATCTAATTTTTATATATATATATAAAATGCTGATTTATATATATATATATATATATATATATATATATAAATCAGCATTTTGAAATACAATAACTTCTATCTTTAAGGCAGCAAGGAGACACGTGGTTTTGCATGAGTTCTTAGGCTAGTGGTAGAACAAGCTCTGACACCTAGTTCTAAAAAAGTATCAAATTGGAAAGGTTAAAGGATTATCATAGCCCTGACATCCCTTTGAGACCAGGGTTCTCACTAGATTCAGGACACTACAAAGCTTCCCAGGTATTCCTCTTTACAAATTTGGAAAGTAATGTAAACAGATCATTCTAACAGAGCCATTTCCTGGATTTTGGGTTAGTTCAAAGGCTCTTGCAAGTGTAAATCTGACATGTAGACTGTCACTTGCAGACATTTTTATTATACATGTGTCAAGAATGGTAAAGTATTTGTTTGTTCTGCCATAATAGGCAGATGCCAGACAAGGCAGTTAGTTTATATAAAATCCCAGATTATTAGGTCGTCTAGGTATGAATTACCCTCTTCCTCACGTAAAACCCTCAAGGAGCACAAATTTATGGCATGTGGACTGCTATTATTTAGCCCCATCAGTCTCTCTAGGATGATGTGTTTGTGGCAGTGGGGATCTGGGAATGCTACAGTAGCTAGCTCTTTCTGTGCAAGCTTATTTATTCTTTGGGTAAAAGCATTACAGAGAAAGCATATTAAAAAGAAACTATATGCATGCTAATAAGCTTACCAGAGACCACCTAACTCTGACATGGGCTCTGGCCGGTGATTAGTTCTTCAGAATCCACAAAGGGGTGTCTCTTATAGTCACAAATTCATAGCCTCCTCAGCTCAGAACCAGCACACTTATGAAAAGTCCGGTCCATCCTTTATACAGTTCAGGGTTCTTTGAAATGGCATTTATAGGAGCATGTAACTAGTGGACAATGGATTTTTCTCAAGGTGCAGGATTCAAAAGGATGGACTTTAAGGTTAATTGTTTACGTTCCCCTTACCCCGAGTATTTCCTAGGAAATCCACTTCACATTATGTCTCAAAAAAAGTCCTTTGAAGTTCCTAAACCTTCCCAGAGATTGCATTAGTCAGTTTCCTACAGAAGTTGTGTACAATTCCACAGTAACACATACACAATTCCATTTTTAATAAATAGACTCCAAAGGTATTAAACTTAATGCAATACATTTAATCTCAATTCCATAAGGTTTGGCCAGGCTATTGCAGGATATTGTCATATCTAGCACACTAACTCTAGCATACCCACGGTTTACATACTTCATCATCTTTCACGACCACACAGCTCTAACCCTTTTATCAGTGACATGCATACACAGGAAGAGTTATTCAGTCGCAGCAATAGGAAAATAAGGTTCTCTGCCATGGTAATACTTAAGTAGATACATTAGCTGCAACTATCAGCCTCTTCCTGTTTTGAGTTCTTAACCCTGATAACCTACCCTTGACTTTATGCAACAATAGCACTCATTGCCCAAACACTGCAAGCTCCAGTTAGTAGATGTTAATATATATTTTTAACTTTCCATAGTAATTCCAACATGTCACTTCTAGTACATATTCTGTGCTATAGCCTATGCATCAGAGAAAAACAAAATCATGTCATCTCATAAGTAGACAAATGCATTATGTGCAATAACTTATGTGACGCCAACTTTGTTGTTGTGTGTTCTCAAACAGGTTTCCTTGGATAACCTAATGAAGTCAAGAATTCCCACATGTGGCCCACTAGCTGTCAATGAGCAGAGAGGTTTCAAGTCTCACATGTTCAAATCTCATTTCTTTTGCACACAGAATGTGAATGTCAAAATAGGATGCTCATCTGCTATGGGATTCTGTAACCTGCTGTACCCTGATCTTGGGTAGTTTCATTTTTAGTTGCTGCTGTTGTATCTCTCAGCCATTTATATACATTTACACTTGCAGCTTCTTTGCATATTAGTTTTTTCTGAGAGATACAGCTTCCTGTATCTATTTGCTTTAAAAAAGCCTCTTACAAAAGTCAGTTTTTTTATACTGTAGGGACATTTCTATGCTCTGGTGACACATGCATGCATGTTCTTCAGGTAAAATCATGAAGTTAGACCTGGCACTTACCTGGTTTTAGATTATGGTTATGGATAGCTGATATGGTTATGGACAGCCGGTTATGGATAGCAGATATCCTTCTCAGCATCCAATTTGTTATAAAGTAATAATTCATCCTTCTACAGTGCATGCCATCCAAGAAGCTTAGTGCTTATCACTATTAGTGTTAAAAAGACCAGTATTGTTACTCGCATTTTAGAGGAGGGTATGGAGGCAGAGAGGATAAGACCCACGTTTATAAGTGTCCACTTATTTTGAGGTTCCACGTGTTAGTTCTGTTGCCAACCCAGGGGTGATAGCCAGAGATCCCGAGCACTCCCCCATAAGTGTATCTGTGGGAGCTGTGGATAAGCAACATTTCTGGAAAAAAAAAAACAATCTGGTCTCAGTATCTCAAGCTCCATACAGCATTCAAAGCCAGGGGAATTTTGACCTTAGCTGCTTGCCCAAGGACACATGGAAAGTCTGTGCCACAGCTGGGAAGAGAACACAACCCCCCTCCCCCGCCCCAAGTCCCACTCTTGTGCATAATCCATAAGATCATTTTTTCCTTTACTTTTTAAATTTGAGTGTGTTAAATATTTCAAAACAATTTTTAGGCTTCGGTGCTTGTTTACTATTACAATCTTGAATCACCGGAAAGGGACAGCTTAAGAAATAAATGTTAATGCCAACAAAAGGGTGATTAAAGAATTTTAGCATATTTTCACCTTACCCTACCCAAGTATTTATTTATACAAGTTGCTGTAAGATTTAGGCTCTCTACACTCTGGAGTCCTTGCTGGCATAGTCCCCTACTGTAGACAGTATAGGAACATCACCTCCCCAAATGACATTAGCCATGTTGACAGAAGCATTCTTCCATTGATATAGCTGCGTCTACACTGGGGTTTTTGTCAGCATAGCTCCTTTGATCTGCTAACTTATAGCTCACAAGTATTAAACCCTCCTTACTGTGGGAGCCAGGCTGCTGCCTGCCTGCTCCCCCATTACCACCAGCAGTGCCTAGACCCTTTCCCCTGGGTGTTCACTCAGCCCCCTTTGTAGAAGGTTAATTATCTTACTTCCTTTCCTCTGCTTGCAAATAACTCCTATGCTTTGCAAACAAACCAGGCAACTCATTTCCCCTTTTATACACTGACATTCTGATGTAATCACATCTCCCCAGGAGTGGCGCTTCAAGGGAAAAAAATCCCAGCAAATATTGCAAAACTAACAATAATTGGCAACGTTATAACTATAGTGTCTGTAACAAGCTGGTCACCTATGCTCAGATCCTCAATTCCCCATGAACTATTTACTGCATGTCGGTGCAGTGGAAAAGTCACTTTCGCTCAAAGGGTCTCACTGAAGTGAAAGCAGCCAAGTGTGGTTTTATTCCCACATTCTAACAGGTTGAAGGGGCGCTAAGTGATCCTGAGTTCTAATCCCACCTCTGCATCCGAAGAAGTGGGCTGTAGTCCACGAAAGCTTATGCTCTAATAAATTTGTTAGTCTCTAAGGTGCCACAAGTACTCCTGTTCTTTTTGCGGATACAGACTAACATGGCTGCTATTCTGAAACCTACTTTAGGCACCTAACTCCCACTGATTTCAATGGAAGTTAGGAGAAAACTACCTCCTGAGGATGTAGGCTCCAGCTACCAAACTACATTTCCCAAAAGACCACAGGTCAAATGTGACTGCCCTCTCCATCATCTAGACGTGCCTTAGTTACAGAGAATTTCAAGCTGCACAGAAGATACCCAGGTTAAGTAGCGGTTTCTCACTTCTCACAGGCCAAACCATTGCATAAGCAAACACAATTTAGAAACACAAACAGTGAGACAAGGCACCTTTTAACAATGTCTACAAACCTTTGAGATATACATCAACCCACACCATGTTACATGACTTTATGATTAGCTCCTTGTTTACCCTTCCCCTGAAAGAACAAACTTTCTTTTCTGAGATCAAAAGAGAGAGCTATAGCCCCTTTAAAATATTCTTTCTTGCTAGAAGTTGAGACTTCTGTGTTTCAAGAGTACTCTAGGTAGGACATACCAAAAATGCAAGGCAAACCTGCTGGTCAGAGAATGAACAAAAGCCATTCAGGGACTTTTTTCTTGGTCATATTCATTCTGCCATGTGATCCGAGTTATTGGACGTTGTACATAAAGCAAAATGTTAGGCAACAAAATAATAACTAATTAGCAGATTAGATGTTTCCATGCCCCTGTCACCCTAAAAGCATTCCAAAAGGGAAGGGACTCCCTGGATCTAGCAGTGAGTTTCAGCTGACCTAATCATCTCAGTGCACCCAACTCACTATTTGTATCTAAAAGGTGTCATGTAATATGTCATTGGAAAACTAATAAGTCACTGATCATTAATTTTCTTGCATGATGTAAGTACAATCAATCCACAGAGGATTATAGAGATGTGCTGGTATTATTATTAAAATGTATTTAAAGCAAGCATGTCAGAGGGAGTTGATTAAACTAATTTTTCCAGACATAGGGAATGTGGTTCTACCTGCTTGAATGTGTCTTCCATGTAAACTGAGCAAGGTGTGACCAATGACAAAGAAAAGCACATTTGCATGCCAGGCAAACAAAGCCATCAGGAAGAGTAAGGGAGGGGGAAAAGTGATCATTTAGCAATCTCAATGAGGGATGGAGACTGCACCCCCAAGAAGCCTTCCTGCCTCTTGAAACATGATCAATAAATTTTTGAGAGAGAGACTACTGGACAATAAAGAGAAGGGGAGAGACCCCCCCTAAGTTACTTCACCTCAGAAGACATGGAAAAGGAGTGCCTTGGACTCTGGGGATCCTGACTAAGAACTAATCAGCAATTACTGAAAAAGGAAGATAGGTGAGGAACTTACCTTGAACAAAGACTGTAGCTTGTTAAGTTAGGTTTTTGTCTTTAGAGACTGTACTTTTACTTTTGTTTGCTTGTAGTCCTTTCTATCTTTATCCCTTGTACTTGAACTTACTTAACATCTCTCTCTTTGATTGAATAAACTTATTTTACTTTTTATATAAACCAGCCCAATGCAGTGATTGAATTGAAGTGATTTTTAACTCCTGTCAAGATAACAAGTTGCTGTTTGTTTCTTTAAAAGAACCCCAAAGTTAACTGTGTTCCAGGACAGGGTTGGACACTGCGGGAAGACAGTTTTGGGAAATTCAGGACTTAGGGGATGTTGAGATCACTCTGAAAACAGTAACTGGCCCAGGGTCTGACCTGTATGCTTGTAGGCTGGCTGTTGGTTTCCAGACAGTGAGCCACAGCAGCATAGCACTTAAGGCATCCAGAGTTGCAGGGTAGTTGGTGACACAACCCCTTACTGGTCTGGGTTGACCCCCAGAATATCACAGCCCCATATCCACATCTCACTTCTCAGCCCCATGCAGTGGAATTTCCAGGCTCTCTCTGGTTTATTGGGCCATGCTAAATTGATAGTCAACTTAAAAATAAATAAATAAAGGCACACACCCAACACTTCCGAGAAAGTTTTATCACCTAAGATTCTTATAATGAACAAAGATTCTGTTTAATTTGTGTGTTTGGCAGAGCTTTATCTGTCTAGAGTCTCATGTGGATCTTTCACACTACAAGAAAGGAGAGAGAAAAATGAAATAACTATTTTAAAACAACAGAAGTTGGTATGAAGCCTCAAGGCCAGGAGTGTATCTGAAAGTGTAACTTTTATTGTTTTCAAGTTTGCAGGATTTCTAGTTGACCCTCTTAACCATCAGGAATGACAGGTGATTCTTGTTTTAGCTTTTATGAGCTCTGTTGCCTTCATTAAGGTTTTCCACCAATATTATCTCAGCTAGATCCATCCCAATATTCACACGAAACACCGTCAGGAGAACTTTATTTATGTATTGGGAGAAATGGGAAATCTATTTTAAATAAAAATGGAAAGTTACTTTAAACCCCAATGAGGAATTTTCATAAGGTGATGCTGTTGCCCTAGTTACAGTTTCAGGGTAACTGCATCCTCTGTGGTTCACTCCAAGAGTGCCCAGTTAGGTCTCTCAAGATCACTTGTCTCTGGATAGAGACCCTGGTTCCACCCTCTTCTGACTGGAGTTTTTAAGGCTGGGGTTTTTAAGGCCTTACACTGTGATATGCCTGTTGGGATTCCCCCCCCCCCCCCAGACCTGTTTCCACTTGGCTTCCCAAGAATTCATTTCAACTCCAGACTTCATCACTCAGGCATCTTTATTTGGCATATAGCAATGCTATGCCGAGTTGATCAGACCAAAACTTGGGGTGGGAGGTAAATGCAGGGTACATAACAAAACCAAAGTTACACAGAAACTCTGCCTTTATATACACTTACACATTTTATTCTAGTTATTATATATGTATTGCACATATTTGGATTGGCTTCATTACTATGTAGGAACCAATGCCTGTACAGCAGAGGTGGGCAAACCACCAGAGGAGAGGCAATTCTTGATTTAGTCCTAAGCACAGGATCAGGTCCAAGAGGTGAATATAGCTAGACCGGTTGGTAATAGCAGAGCCACCCAGAGGATTCAAGGGACCTGGGGCAAAGCAATTTCAGGGGTCCCTTCCATACAAAAAAGTTACAATACTATAGAATACTATATTTTCGTAGGGACCCCTGCGGGGCCCAGGGCCAATAGCCCCCCCCTCTGGGCAACCCTGGGTAATAGTGACCACAGTATAATTAAATTTAACATCCCTGTGGTGGGGAAAACACCACAGCGGCGCAACACTGAAGCATTTAATTTCAGAAAGGGGAACTACACAAAAATGAAGAGGTTAGTTAAATCGAAATTAAAAGATATGGCGCCAAAAGTAAAATCCCTGCAAGCTGCATGGAAACTTTTTAAAGACACCATAATAGAGGGTCAATTTAAATATATACCCCAAATTAAAAAACATAGTAAGAGAACCAAAAAAGAGTCACCGTGGCAAAACAACAAAGTAAAAGAAGCAGTGAGAGGCAAAAAGGCATCCCTTAAAAAGAGGAAGTTAAATTCTAGTGAGGAAAATAGAAAGAAGCATAAACTCTGGCAAATGAAGTGTAAAAATATAATTAGGAAGGCCAAAAAAGAATTTGAAGTACAGCTAGCCAAAGACTCAAAAAGAAATAGCAAAAAAAAAAAAAAATTAAGTACTCTGACAGACCCAGACCAGTGGGGTACAGGAGTCTGGTAGAGGACAAATATACTGGTCACTGGATGAGTTGTTTTCTGTTCCCTGAGTGACCAGAGCAGGGGCTGCACTAGCGTAATCAGGAACTTGCTAGAACCAGTTAAGGCAGGCAGGCTAATTAGGACACCTGGAGCCAATTAAGAAGAAGCTTCTAGAATCAATTAAGGAAGGCTAATCAGGGCACCTGGGTTTTAAAAGGAGCTCACTTCAGTTTGTGGTGTGTGTGTGAGGAGTTGGGAGCAAGAGGGGCAAAGAGTGAGAGGATGTACTGCTGGAGGACTGGGGAGTGCAAGTGTTATCAGACATTAGGAGGAAGGTTCTGTGGTGAGAATAAGGAAGGTGTTTGGCAGAGGCCATGGGGAGGTTGCCCAGGGAGTTGTAGCTGTTATGCAGCTGTTACAGGAGGTACTATAGACAGTTGCAGTCTACAGGGCCATGGGCTGGAATCTGGAGTAGAGGGTGGGCCTGGGTTCCCCCGAAACCTTCCAATTGACCTGGACTGTGGGCTCTTCTAGAGGGGAAGGTCTCTGGGCTGTTCCCCAACCCACATGGTGAATCTCTGAGGCAAGAAAAAAATCTGCCAATAAGCGCAAGACCCACCAAGATAGAGGAGGAACTTTGTCACAGTACATCAGAAGCAGGAAGCCTGCTAAACAACCAGTGGGGCCCCTGGATGATTGAGATGCTAAAGGAGCGCTTAAGGACAATAAAGCCATTGCAGAGAAACTAAATGAATTCTTTGCATTGGTCTTCGTGGTTGAGGATGTGAATGAGATTCCCATACCTGAGCCATTCTTTTTAGGTAACAAATCTGAAGTGTCATTAGAGCAGGTTTTGGAACAAACTGATAAACTAAAAAGTGATGGTATTTACTCAAGAGTTCTAAAGAAACTCAAATGTGAAATTGCAGGACTACTAACTGTAGTCTGTAATCTATAATTTAAATCAGCTTCTGTACCAAATGACTGGAGGATAGCTAATGTGATGCCAATTTTTAAAAAGGGCTCCAGAGGTGACCCTGGCAATTACAGGCTGGTAAGCCTGACTTCAGTACTGAGCAAACTGGTTGAAACTATAGTAAAGAACAAAATTGTCAGACACACAGATGAACATAATTTGTTGGGGAAGAGTCAACGTGTTTTTTGTAAAGGGAAATCATGCCTCACCAATCTACTAGAATTCTTTGAGGGGTTCAACAAGCATGTGGACAAAGGGGATACAGTGGATATAGTGTATTTAGATTTTCAGATAGCCTTTGACAAGGTCTCTCACCAAAGGCTCTTAAGCAAAGTAAGCAGGCATGGGATAGGAGAGAAGGTTCTCTCATGGATTGGTAACTGGTAAAAAAATAGGAAACAAAGGATAGGAATAAATGGTCCATTTTCAGAATGGATAGAGGTAAATAGTGGGGTCCCCCAGGGTCTGTACTGGGCCCAGTCCTATTTAACATATTCATAAATGATCTGGAAAAAGGGGTAAACAGTGAAGTGGCAATATTTGCAGATGATACAAAACTAATCAAGATAGATAAATCCCAGGCAAACCGCGAAGAACTACAAAAGAATCTCTCAAAACTGGGTGACTGGGCAACAAAATGGCAGGTGAAATTCTATGTTGATAAATGCAAAGTAATGCAGATTGGAAAACATAATCCCAACTATACATATAAAATGATGGGGGTCTAAATTAGCTGTTACCACTCAAGAAAGATCTTGGAGTCATTGTGGATAGTTCTCTGAAAACATCCACTCAATGTGCATCAGGAGTCAAAAAAGTGAACAGAATGTTGGGAATCCTTAAAAAGGGATGGATAATAAGACAGACTATCATATTGCCTCAATATAAATCCATGGTATGCCCACATCTTGAATAATGCGTGCAGATGTGGTCGCCCCACCTCAAAAAATATATATTGGAATTGGAAAAGGTTCAGAAAAGGGCAACAAAAATGATTAGGGGTATGGCACGGCTTCCATATGAGGAGAAATTAATAGTACTGGGACTTTTCAGCTTTCAGAAAAAAGATGACTAAGGGGAGATATGATAGAGGTTTATAAAATCATGACTGGTGTGGAGAAAGTAAATAAGGAAGTGTTTATTTACTCCTTCTCATAACACAAGAACTAGGGGCCACCAAATGAAATAAGTAGGCAGCAGGTTTAAAACAAACAAAAGGAAGTACTTCTTCACACAACACACAGTCAACCTGTGGAACTCCTTGCCAGAGGATGTTGTGAAGGCCAAGACTATAATAGGGTTCAAAAAAGAATGAAATAAATTCATGCAGGATAGGTCCATCAGTGGCTATTAGCCAGGATGGCCAGGGATGGTGGCCCTATCCTCTGTTTGCCAGAAGCTGGGAATGGGGATGAATCACTTGATGATTACCTGTTCTGTTCATTCCCTCTGGGGCACTTGGCATTGGCCATTGTCAGAAGACAGGATACTGGGCTAGATAGACCCTTGGTCTGACCCTGTCTGGCCGTTCTTATGACTTGCCTTAATTATTCCCCCCCCCCCCCCATTTTTAGTACTTGGAGGAGCTGTAGTAACACTGCCCCATGAAGTAGAACACAACCT
The DNA here is from genome assembly GCF_027887155.1 of Malaclemys terrapin pileata. Lineage (NCBI taxonomy): Eukaryota > Metazoa > Chordata > Testudines > Emydidae > Malaclemys > Malaclemys terrapin. Next base: position 65,325,711 of record NC_071514.1, on the reverse strand, counting down.
TATGTAAGCCATTCATAAATTTAATACAATGGTCTCCAAAGAAACTTCATGGGGTTGCAATATCTGTCACTAATCTGTTGAGAGAAGGTAATGAATCTATTCAGGAGAGCAGCTTGGCCTACAACAGGGAACTGGCAGTAGGCATTCCTGGCTTCTATTACCAAGGAAGTCTTTGTGCCTTGACAGATTTGGAGCTGATTTTGCACCAGCATTGTTCTAGCCTTCTGCCAATGCACTTCAGCTAACTAACAAGATCAACGTGGTTCACTGAACAAACAGTACGGGGGAGAGAGCGGTGTTACTGTGGAACAAGGAATCGATCATCATGGATATAAGGCAATTCCCATGATTTGCCAGCTGGTCTGCCCCTTCACCTGGTAGTTGGGTTGCTTGGCTTATTAGGAAGATGAAAATTTCAAGGATTCAACAGTAGAAATATGAAGTCTTATTATATCTCTAGTATTTTTCCAGTGACCCAAGTTATATTAGATTGTGTAGGAACAAGCAGACAGGACAAATGGCTTCCAAAAATGTGATGGCATTGATCATTTGGGAGGGAATGTTTTTGTACCTATGAAGAGCATCTTCTATCCTCTCATCAATGTAGAGGGCATAATTTTCATTCACTTCAATGAGAGGAGGATGGTGAATGGTACATATTTTAACATCGCCATTCCCTGCCAGTTCAAGCTATAAAACCATTCAGCTTCTAGCTAAGGTATTTCTATGGCCCCCATCAATGTAGTATCAGAGTATCTCACAATCTTGAATATATTTATTTCTCAGAACACTCATGTGGGTTGGGAAGTACTACTATCCCCATTTTGCAGATGGGGAACAGAGGCAGTGATAGGTTAAGGGTTTGTTTACATGGTGCGGTAATGCACTCTGAGGTGTATGATTTCTAAAGCACCACTAACGTGCATTAAATAGTCAGCGTAGATCCTGGTGGTGGACACTAAAGGTTCCCTAGTCAGCATTTTAACATAGTGCTGTTTCAAACAGTACTACATTAAAGCATACCAGCAGGTTGCAGGATCTAAATGGACCACTTAATGCACTTTAGAAATCATACCCCCATCAAGCACATTACCCCATCATGTAGATGAGTCCTAGGTGACTTCTCAAAGTCACATATGAACTCTGTAGCAACATAGAGAATTGAATCTGGGTCCTAGCCCTAATGACTGGGCTCTCCTTCCTCTACTTCCAAACCCAGGTCTCCTTTAGAAATGTTAGCCATTACTGTTGCACTATTCCAGTGCAATGTTAGTCATGGCTTCTTTATGATGACATTACTTTCTTCTCTACAATAAATTTAATTATATAACTGGAGAAAAAACTAGCAGCAAAGTTATTTCAAGGACTTTGGGAGCTGAGCCAACTCACCAAGCCATTAAAGAGACAACGTGGGTGAGGTAATAAAAGACATTGCCACAATCAACTTGTCTTTCTAATATTTTTTTGGACCAATGTTGCAAACAAGCCACTAAACACTCAATGGTCAACAGCAAGTGTTCCTGAAATCTAAATACTAACAGATACACAGAATTTAAAAGAGAAGGTCATGGGGGAAAAATCATGGGTGCTGTACAGTAATTTCTGTAAGTGATTTATATTTGGCAGTTTGAATGTAGATGATTTAAAAATACTATTTGCATGTGATAACTTTGCCTTAATATGTCAGCAGCTGAATCAGTTTTTAAAAAATACAGAATTGCAGGTGTTCTTGAAGGGAAGGAAGTACCCAAATGCTAATGAGCCAAAGAAAATAGTGAAATTAGATAATGGGATTAGATCAGTGGCATTAGATTATCATCCCTCTGGGGCATTTTCTGTTGACAGGCACAGATTGCAAAGGGAGTCAGCCTCAGTGTGTCATCCCTAACTTCTTTAACTACTGAATTTGAACTGAGGAGAATACCCACCGCTGGGAAAGATTTAGAATAACCCAACAGATTCTATGAGTTCATTTCAGAGGTGCTATGTCAGTGGCATTGATGCAGTGCACAGAATGGTGAAATACCAATGTTATTTGTAAGTTAGTCTCTGATCTGTTGGAATCTGAATGCCTCTTTTGTTAAATATGCATAATTTATCTTTCACAAATACAGTAGAGATGTCTCCAGTACTATTGTGTATACAGTACTTGAGTTAAATACTCTCAGGGCAGAGTGCAACAAGTAAAGGAGACTATTTCTGTTTACACTTGTTAACAGAAGCTCTTCACACATTCTGGTAGGTGTCAAGATTACATCTGCCAGTCTATTTTTTAAAACTGTGTGAATACAGAGGAAATGGCATTGAAATTAGCACCTTCAGCAGTCAGTCTGGTTTTACATAGATGTCACAAAGCATTAACAGTGCAAGGAAAAGATGGAAAATGGCGCTGTGACACTTCTCCCCATCCTATTTTTATTAGCCCAAGATGCTTGAATTCGTATTTCTTTCAGCATTTTGGGGCTGTCAAAGCTAGCAGTAGAAAGGGCCAAGCTAATCACCTCCTGTGTTCACATTAATAATTGGCAATGCTGCCAGCTTCTGCTTTGGCAGCAGCAGGGCAATACCCAGACGCTGTATTTAAACTCACTCTCCCACTTGCTATTGTGTGACTGAGAACAGCATAACTGTAATTAACTGGAAATAGGGCAGTGCCACTTTTATTATTTCAAACAAACCATTGGTGGTTATAATTTCTTTAAAAATCCTCCTCCCTGTTATCCTAGGTAGATGTTGACATCTGATGGGTTGTAGCGAGACTGGGCTGTGGAAAGGTATGTTTGTATAGTTTTAGGAATCTGATTTTTTTCCGGCTTTCCACCAAATCTAACATTTCACTTAAACAAAAAACCAAAACCAACCAACCAACCCCCCCCCCCCAAATCAGAACACCCCACAACCCTTAAATTTGCTTTGCTGTTGCATAGATATTGACCTTTAGGGAATAAAAAAAAAGGGGGGATAGCAGATATTGACCTTTAGGGAATAAAAAAAAAGGGGGTGAGCAGGCACAGCTGGAGGGAACCTGACTCCAGCTAAATTGCAGCAGCAGTGATAGGAACTCTAGGTGCAACTCCCATATTACCTGACTTACCTCAGTGATGGGAATAACTCCATGTGAAACTCTCCAGATGGGTCACATTGACAGTCAATGAATTGGGCCTATTGTTTCTCTAGAGTTTTTTCCTCCAAGATGGGATTTTTGCTTATCTCCCTCAGAATCCAAGAAACATTCCCAAGGAATTCTACCTCACCCATCTCCAGAATTTTGAATCTTTGCAAAGAAATTGCCCCATGATGGCTGTAAAGACACGGAGTGTAGAAGGAATAAAAAAGTGTACTCAGTTGATAATATCCCACTCACTTGGCTGATGGTCCTGAATAACACTGGGTGTGTCCTCTTCTCAGGGTATGTCTACACTACGAAATTAGGTCGAATTTATAGAAGCCGGTTTTATAGAAATCGGTTGTATACAGCCGATTGTGTGTGTCCCCACATAAAATGCTCTAAGTGCATGAAGTCGGTGGACCGCGTCCACAGTACCGAGGCTAGCATCGACTTCCGGAGTGTTGCACTGTGGGTAGCTATCTCACAGTTCCTGCAGTCTCCGCCGCCCATTGGAATTCTGGGTTGAGATCCCAATTCCTGAATCTTGCAAAACAGTGTCGTGGGGGGTTCTGGGCACATGTCGTCAGGCACCTCCCCCTCCGTCAGAGCAATGGCAGACAATCGATTCACGCCTTTTTACCTGGGTTACCTGTGCAGACAACATACCACGCCAAGCATGGAGCCCGCTCAGCTCAGCTCAGCACCGTCACCATATATCCTCTGGGTGCCGGCAGACGTGGTACTGCATTGCTACACAGCAGCAACTAATTGCCTTTTGGCAGTAGACGGTGCAGTATGACTGGTAGCCTTCATCAGCGATCTGGGTGCTGGCAGACGTGGGGCTGCATTGCACACAACAGCAGCCCCTTGCCTTTTGGTAGAAGATGGTATATTACGACTGGTATCCGTCGTCGTCGTACTGCAGTGGCTGTCAATCATGGGCACCTGGGCAGTCTCGATGATGATGGCTATCAGTCGTAGTATGCTATTTTCTGCCAAGTGCCCAGTATTTTCTGTCAAGCACCCAGAAGATGCCGAGGACTATCAGTCATGCTGCACCATCGTCTGCCAGCTTAAGATGTAAAAAATAGATTTGTTCTGTATTCATTTGCTTCCCCCTCCCTCCGTGAAATCAATGGCCTGCTAAACCCAGGGTTTTGAGTTTAATCTTTGGGGGGGGGGGGGGAGGGCATTCTGTGTGACAGTTGTTTGTGTTTCTCCCTGATGCACAGCCACCTTTCTTGATTTTAATTCCCTGTACCTGTACGCCATGTCGTCACTTGGCCCACCCTCCCTCCTTCCCCTGGTCCATCAGATACTGGTTTCGTGCCTTTTTTCAGACCAGGCACCATAGCTAGCACTGGGATCATGGAGCCCGCTCAGATCACCGCGGCAATTATGAGCACTATGAACACCACGTGCATTGTCCTGGAGTATATGCAGAGCCAGGACATGCCAAAGCAAAACCAGGACCAGCCGAGGAGGCGATTGCAGCGCGGCGACGAGAGTGATGAGGAAATTGACGTGGACATAGACCTCTCACAAGGCACAGGCCCCAGCAATGTGCAAATCATGGTGTTACTGGGGCAGGTTCATGCCGTGGAATGCCGATTCTGGGCCCGGGAAACAAGCACAGACTGATGGGACTGCATCGTGCTGCAGGTGTGGGATGATTCCCAGTGGCTGCAAAACTTTCGCATGCATAAGGGCACTTCCATGGAACTTTGTGACTTGCTTTCCCCTGCCCTGAAGCGCCAGAATACCAGGATGAGAGCAGCCCTCACAGTTGAGGAGCAAGTGGCGATAGCCCTGTGGAAGCTTGCAATGCCAGACAGCTACCGGTCAGTCGGGAATCAATTTGGAGTGGGCAAATCTACTGTGGGGGCTGCTGTGATCCAAGTTGCCAGGACAATGAAAGACCTGGTGATATCAAGGGTAGTGACTGTGGGAAACGTGCAGGTCCTAGTGGATGGCTTTGCTGCAATGGGATTCCCAAACTGTGGTGGGGCGATAGACGGAACCCATATCCCTATCTTGGCACCGGAGCACCAAGCCACCGAGTACTTAAACTGCAAGGGGTACTTTTCAATGCTGCTGCAAGCCCTGGTGGATCACAAGGGACGTTTCACCAACATAAACGTGGGATGGCCGGGAAAGGTACATGATGCTCGCGTCTTCAGGCACTCTGGTCTGTTTCGAAAGCTAGAGGAAGGGACTTTCTTCCCGGACCAGAAAGTAACCATTGGGGATGTTGAAATGCCTATCGTGATCCTTGGGGACCCAGCCTACCTCTTAATGCCATGGCTCATGAAGCCGTACACAGGCAGCCTGGACAGGAGTCAGGACCTGTTCAACTACAGGCTGAGCAAGTGCTGAATGGTGGTGGAATGTGCATTTGGACGTTTAAAAGCGCGCTGGCGCAGCTTACTGACTCGCTCAGACCTCAGCGAAAAGAATATCCCCATTGTTATTGCTGCTTGCTGTGTGCTCCACAATATCTCTGAGAGTAAGGGGGAGATATTTATGGCGAGGTGGGAGGTTGAGGCAAAGCGCCTGGCCGCTGATTACGCGCAGCCAGACACCAGGGCGGTTAGAGGAGCACAGCAGGGCACGGTGCGCATCAGAGAAGCTTTGAAAACGAGTTTTGTGACTGGCCAGGCTACGGTGTGAAACTTCTGTTTGTTTCTCCTTAATGAACCCTCCGCCCCCCCCCACCCGGTTCACTCTACTTCCCTGTAAACCAACCACCCCACCCTCCCCTCCCCACTTCGAGCACCACTTGCAGAGGCAATAAAGTCATTGTTACTTCACATTCATGCATTCTTTATTAATTCATCACACAACTAGGGGGATAATTGCAAAGGTAGCCCGGGATGGGTGGGGGAGGAGGGAAGGAAAAGGACACGCTGCAGTTTAAAACTTTAACTCTTATTGAAGGCCAGCCTTCTGAGGCTCGAGCAATCATCTGGGGTGGAGTGACTGGGTGGCCGGAGGCCCCCCCACCGTGTTCTTGGGCATCTGGGTGAGGAGGCTATGGAACTTGGGGAGGAGGGCTGTTGGTTACACAGGGGCTGTAGCGGCGGTCTCTGCTCCTGCTGCCTTTCCTGCAGCTCAACCATACGCTGGAGCGTATCAGTTTCCGGCTCCAGCAGCCGGAGCATCGACTCTTGCCTTCTGTCTGCAAGCTGACGCCACCTATCATCTTCAGCCCGCAACTTGCTCTGTTCATCCCGCGATTCAGCCCGCCACCTCTCCTCTCATTCATATTGTGCTTTTCTGAAGTCTGACATTGACTGCCTCCATGCATTCTGCTGTGCTCTTTCAGCATGGGAGGACATCTGGAGCTCTGTGAACATATTGTCCTGCATCCTCCGTTTTCTCTTTCTAATCTTCACTAGCCTCTGTGAAGGAGAAACATTTGCAGCTGGTGGAGGAGAAGGGAGAGGTGGTTAAAAAAGACACATTTTAGAGAACAATGGGTACACTCTCACGTTAAATTTTGCTGTTCACATTACACAGCACATGTGCTTTCGTTACAAGGTCGCATTTTTCCTCTTATAGTGAGGGTCTGCCGGTTTCGTGTGAGAGATCACTCACGCAGTGCCAGGCAACAGATTTCGGCTTGCAGGCAGCCATGGTAAGCCACAGTCTTTTGGCTTTTTTAACCTTCTTAACATGTGGGAATGGTTTCAAACAGCAGCACCCTCATTTCCCATACCAAGCATGAATTGGGTTGGCTATTTAAAATGGGTTTGCAATGTAAAAGGAGGGGCTGCGGTTTCCGGGTTAACATGCAGCACAAACCCAACTAACCCCCCCTCCCCCTCCCAGACCCAATTCTCTTCACCCCTCCCCCCACCGCGTGGCTAACAGCGGGGAACATTTCTGTTCAGCAGAGCAGGAACGGGCACCTCTGAATGTCCCCTTAATAAAATTGCCCCATTTCAACCAGGTGACCGTGAATGATATCACTCTCCTGAGGATAACAAAGAGCGATAAGGAATGGATGTTGTCTGCATGCCAGCAAACACCAGGACCATACTCTACAATGCTTTGTTATGCAATGATTCCAGATTACGTGCTACTGGCCTGGCGTGATAAAGTGTCCTACCATGGCGGATGGGATAAGGCAGCCCTCCCCAGAAACCTTTTGCAAAGGCTTTGGGAGTACATGAAGGAGAGCTTTCTGGAGATGTCTCTGGAGGATTTCCGCTCCATTCCCATACACGTTAACAGACTTTTCCAGTAGCTGTACAGGCCGCGATTGCCAGGGCAAATTAATCATTAAACACGCTTGCTTTTAAACCACGTGCAATATTTACAAAGGTACACTCACCAGAGGTCCTCTGTGTGCCCTCAGAGTCTGGGAGCACGCCTCGGGTGAGTTCGGGGGTTACTGGTTCCAGGTCCAGGATGATAAACATATCCTGGCTGTTGGGGAAACCGGTTTCTCCGCTTGCTTGCTGCTGTGGGCTATCTTCATTACCTCCATCCTCATCTTCCTCATACCCCGAACCCTCTTTCTTGTGTGTTTCTCCAGTGAGAAAGTCATAGCACACGGTTGGGGTAGTGGTGGCTGTACCCCCTAGAATGGCATGCAGCTCTGCGTAGAAGCGGCAAGTTTGCGGCTCTGCCCTGGACCTTCTGTTTGCCTCGCTGGCTTTGTGGTAGGCTTGCCTTAGCTCCTTAATTTTTATGCGGCACTGCTGTGCGTCCCTGTTATGGCCTCTGTCCTTCATGGGCTTGAAGACCTTTTCTAATATTTTGCCATTTCGTTTACTGCTTCGGAGTTCAGCTAGCACTGATTCATCTCCCCATATGGCGAGCAGATCCCATACCTCCCATTCGGTCCATGATGGAGCTCTTTTGCAATCCTGGGACTCCATCACAGTTACCTGTGCTGATGAGCTCTGCGTGGTCACCTGTGCTCTCCACGCTGAGCAAACAGGAAATGAAATTCAAACGTTCGCGGGCCTTTTCCTGTCTACCTTGTCAGTGCATCTGAGTTGAGAGTGCTGTCCAGAGCGGTCACGATGAAGAACTGTGGGATAGCTCCCGGAGGCCAATAACGTCGAATTCCGTCCACACTACCCCAATTCCGACCCGCAAAGGCAGATTTCAGCGCTAATCCCCTCATCAGAGGTGGAGTAAAGAAACCGGTTTAAAGGGCCCTTTAAGTCGAAAGAAAGGGCTTCCTTGTGTGAATGTGTCCAGGCTTAATTCGATTTAACGCTGCTAAAGTCGACCTAAACTCGTAGTGTAGACCAGGCCTAAGGTGCCACAAGTACTCCTGTTCTTTTTGCGAATACAGACTAACACAGCTGCTACTCTAAAAGTTGTGGCAGGGTGTAGCTGCTACATGAAGACATGTTAGACAAACTCTCCTTTGCAAACATAAGGACTGTATTTGTGACTTATTGTATAACAGGTTATTTTAGTTTCTGTTCTGTGGAAAGTGCAAAGCATTCTAATAAGGGTTTTTATGTAGAATTTCCTCAGAAGAGAGACTGTTTACTGTCAACAATGGTCTATTAAGAGTCAATGGAAACAATTCCTTTTCACAGACTTCAAAAACTTCACCAAGAAATTCCTTTCCTTCTGCAATATCATGCACTGCAACAGGTTCTTTTTGCACTTTATTTATGTACAGAATCAACTTTGGCACAACAGACAAATCAACAAACTCCTTCTGAGTTTTACATACATTCAGAATCATCTCTGGCCCATCAGGAGGATTTTCACATAACCCCCTTTCAGGTAAACTGCTAGACTTCATAGTCACAAGATCAGAAGCAGTCTCTTCTTTGTAACAAGTTTCCACACTGTCAGCAGGTAACATGGTCAAATTACCTTCATGCTTTCCTTGTGCCCTGGCTATGATATCACCTTGATCAGACAAGGTTGTCATATCTTGACCCAGCAACATACTAGTAACAGGCAAAATAGAAGCACCAGAATCACTTGGTCTCTGGGAGCTATTTATGACATTTACTGGCTGCAACCTAGTTACAATGTCATTATCCCTGGCAGACACAAATTCAGGACTACTTCCTTCCTGGGCTTTAGTTGTATCCAGAATCAGCTCTAGGTCAACTGATAAATTTTCAATCATCATAGGCTGACAGGCTTCTTCTGTCTGCTTTACAGACAGAAAAGAGCTGGAGAAACATTCCCCTTTAACAGACAAACAGCTTGGGATATCCTTTCCTTTGTCCCAGCACATATGGCTGTTCATGGACAATTGCTTGGAGATTGGGGTAGGTCCCTTCATGGGCAAGTCATTACTCCTAACAGACACAGGAACATTTCCTTCACTGTCACAATTCTCCACACTGGTAACAGGTAAGGTATAGGGATACTCATGTTCCACTAACCTTGCCTTCCCAAACTGCTGGTTAGACAAAGCCATCAGCTCAGAAGGCTGCCTATGCTCATCTAAACTTCCTTTGCCTTCCCCTCCCTTAACAGATAAATTGCTGTTTTCCACAAATAGTGTCTTATTACACTGAGCTACTTTAAGCACATCACTTTTACCTGGGTCAGACTGACTTTCCCAAGCTTTACTAGCCAACATTCCATCACCCATAAAAAAAAAAACGACCTTTTTCTTCCTCAATTAGGGCTTTAACCTGATCACTAACTTTAATTTGCTCTAGAGAAACATCTTCCTGAGCCTTATCTAATGCCAGATTCACTTCTGAGATACCAGACAGAAATTAGGAATTTTTTCCACATATGCACTGCTTCTTTGCACAGATAAACAGTTATCTTCCTCATACAAACATTTGGAGAAACCCTCCATAGGCAAATCCTTGCCCCTAATAGACACAGGTTCAGGATTATTTCTTTCCTGTAACTGGTTTGTCATCAACTTGACTGAACAAAGTTTTAATATCATCCCCAGTTAAAAGATCCTTAGGCAATAACTTCCTTACACCAGCTATAACTTCATGTTTAACACCATTCCATTCAAGATGGATTTTGGCTAAAGGCACACTTACAGTAAACTCATAGATTACAATATTCACACTCTGATTGCTAAATAATTTTCTTCTTTGACAAAATCTGTTTTAACAAGAGGGATGTTAGAAGCAGTAATTTGCCCTAAACAGCTTTTACCATTGACTTTTACATTCTCTGCACAAGTTATGGGGTTACCTTCACCTGAGCTCAAAGTATTTACATAAAAGGTGGCAGTGTTGGGGCAAATTTGGTTACACACAGACAACTGTTTAGAGTCAAACAACATAGCAACGTTGTTACAAATGGGATAGATTCTATCCCCATCTTTGTTGTTGAGAGGAACTAGTTTTTTAGGAGGATACAGTTCCTCTTGTTCCTTTAGTCTCTTGAGTTAGAACTTAAGTCTGTCCACTTTTCCCTTCGCTTTTAGTTCGTGCAATTGAATATATGCCATTTTTTGTTCATGTGCAAAACACAGGCGTTCTCTTTCAGCAGCTTCTCCTTCCATATCAGCTATTTTTTGCTTTTGTTCAAGTTCAAGCTGCTGGTTTCTCACTGCAAGCATTTTCACTGGGTCTGCTTCCTTATCATTGGCAACTAACAGATTTTTCAGTTCCTGCTCTGGGGCCTTTTGCTTAAAATACAAACCTCTCTGTAAGCACAATTCTCCCAGGCTTTTTCTGTCAGGATCTTGGTCATGGGTCACTCACTGTAACTGATTTTTAATCCTTAAACTCTCCAATATAAAAATTAAATTTTGACAAGCGTGTGGTTCTGATCCAAAAACCCAATTAACCTGTGGTAATGTGTATTCAAGCACGACTATGCCTCTGGGACAGGGCTCCTAGTGGGGAACCAGCTGTGGTCACTCAATTTGCAGTTCACCCTTAAGAATGGGGCAGACAATCCCCATAAAGCTGGTGGAAATTCTAATACTTAGATTCACCAAACCAGCATAAAACAGCTTCTTTATTACCTTACTGGTTACTCAGAAGTCCAAACAACACAGTTCCGTTAAAGCGATCCCGCCTCAGGCCTCCATCCAGGTACCCACATCAAATATGATGAAAATTTCTGTAAATCTTATTTCATCATATAAAAGAAAAGGTTCTACCAATCCCAAAGGATCAGGCACATTACCTCCCAGGTTAATGAATGTTTCAGATCTTACCCAAATACACATTACAGCCAATTCTTATTAACTAAACTAAAATTTATTAAAAAATGAGAGAGAGAGTATGGTTAAAAGATCAATATACATACAAACATGAGTTCAATTCATTGAGGTGCAGATTCATAGCAGAGATGGTGAGCTTTGTAGTTGCAAAGAGTTCTTTTAGAAATAGTTCCTAGGTTATAGTCCAGTGCCCAAATCTCATATTCAGGGCGTAACAGCATAACTGGGACCTCAGTCTTGCGACTCAAAGTTCCCGTGATGAAGCCTAAGCAGATCTGAGATAACAGAATCGGGACCCAAGGATCTTCATGTCCTCTTTGACAAGTTGGGATTTCCTCGGGGAACAAAAGGTAATTAGGATGACTGTGAAGGAGGTCCATCACCGGTCCTTAGCTATACAAATTAACATAAGGCCATTTGCTTTTTTCTCCTCCATTCACAGTACGTTTCAAAAAGTGATGAATACTGAGATATCCTGTGTTTACAATTCATTTAAATGATATCAGAATACAGCATAGACAGGGACTGTTGATTACATTGTGGACTCTACTCATACACATGATATGTTGGGGAAGAGTCAACACAGCTTTTGTAACGGGAAATCATGTCTCACCAATCTATCAGAATTTTTTGAGGGTGTCAACAAACATGTGGACAAAGGTGATCCAGTTGATATAGCTGACTTGAACTTTCAGGGCATGTCTACACTGCAATTAAACACCCGCAGCTAGCCCATGTCAGCTGATTTGGGCTTGCAGGGGTTGGACTAAAAGGCTGTCTAATTGCAATGTAGACATGTGGGCTTGGGCTGGAGCCTGGACTCTGGGACCTTTCTTCCGGAGCCCAAATGCCTACACCACAGTTAAACAGCCCCATAACCCGAGGCCTGCATCAGCTGACATGGGGTAAATGTGGGTGTTTAATTGCAGTGTAGACATACCCTCAGAAAGCCTTTGACAAGATCAAACATCAAAGGCTTTTAAGCAAAGCAAGTAGACATGGGATAAAAGGGAAGGTCCTTTCATGGATCAGTAACTGTTTAAAAGATAGGAAACAAAGGGTAGGAATAAATTATCAGTTTTCACAATGGAAAGAGGTAAATAGAGGGGACCCGCCAGGACCTGTACTGGGACCTGTGCTGTTCAACAGCCCCACCCCAGATCCAGCACCCCCAGAGCAGAGCCCTCACTCTCCCATACTCCAACCCCCTGCCTCAACCCACAGCCCCCTCCCACATTCTGAATCCCTCGGCCCCATGCCCAGCCTGGAGCCCCCTTCTGTACCCTGATCCCCTCATTTCTGGCCCCACCCTGGAGCTCACACCCTCATTTAGAGGCCTCACCCTCTCCCGCATCCCAACCCCCTGCCTCAGCCCAGTGACAGTGAGTGAGGGTTGGGGAGAGTGAGCTACCCAGGGAGGAGGAATGTAGTGAACAGAAGCGGGGCCTCAGGGAAGGGGCAGGGCTAGGGTGTTCGATTTTGTGCCAATAGAAAGTTGGCAGCCCTATATGACAGAGGTCTATAAAATCATGAATGGTGTGGAGAAAGTAAATTCAGAAGCGTTATTTATCCTTTCACATAACATAAGAACCAGGTGTCACCCAATGAAATTAACAGGCAGCTGGTTTAAAACAAACATAAAGTAATACTTCACACAACTCACAGTCAACATGTTGAATGCATTGTCAGGGGATGTTGTGAAGGCCAAAAGTGGGTTCAAAAAGTTTATGGAGGATAGGTCTATCATTGACTATTAGCCAAGATGGTCAGGGATGCAACCCCATGCTCCAGATGTCCCTAAACCTCTGGCTGCCAGAAGCAAGGACTGGATGACAGGGGATGGATCATTTGATAATTGTTCTGTTCATTCCTTCTGAAGTGTCTGGCACTGGCCACTGGGACTGGCTGAAGACAGGATACTGGGCTAGACAGACAGGTGGTCTGACCTAGTATGGCCATTCTTTTGTTCTTATATCATCCATGCCATCTCTTTCCAAGAGCATTCTAAACGAAAGTTCTCCTTTTTCTCCTTTCCTTGATCACCTCTTGCAACTAGTTTCTTTAGTTCAAGATGAATGGATTTGTGTGTGGGTTAATGGAATCGGATGCACTGCTATCAGTTTGAATAGTGAGAATGGCACATGCACAAAACAACTGAACCAAGGGAAAGTGTCAGTTGGAAAAGTGACCAACAAAGAACAACAACATGGTGGCAAATGGATGAAAATATTTCAGGATCAGTCAGACATTTGAAATAGGTCTGTAAGCGATGGGCCAAATCCTACCTTTGCCGGCACAGTGAGGGGCCTATGCATTTTCTGCCCCAAGGATCTTGCTGGCCAGAACAGGACTCCAGTGAGTGGGGTTGGTACCCCCTGTATATATGTGGTGTATGGAGCAGTGCATTCTGTACTAGTGCCTGTTCTCTCTAGTGCTATGGTGAGGTCTTGCTCTATTATTGAGAATGCAAGGGACACTACAAAGGGCATAACTGAGGCCTCAAGCCATATGGGGCTCATTTGCACAAATAGGTGCACAAATTGTAGTATTAAAGTTATGGAGCCCTTTTGTACACACAAAGGCCAAAATTCTGCAGCCCTAGGTGACTCACTGTCAGTCTGAATGGTGACACAACCTGCCTAAAAAAGCAAAATGTTTCCATACTATTGTTAAAAACATTTTCATTTACAAGTAAAAATAGTTTCCCACTTTCTGAACGAGAGAGAAAATTAACAACTGCTCATTAGGCAAGATCAGGAGCTGCCCAGTCCTTGCTCAAGATTATTCTGCACCTTAGGTGTGAACATTGGAACAGATGAATCAACAGAAATTGTACACACTGTAGTTTACTATTAATTATACATTTTCAAAACTATATTTAGCATCTGAGGAGTTTTGTCAGCTTTTCCATGGAACCAGGACTTTCAAAAGGTTTGGGTACAACAATAGAAATTCTCTCCTGGGCAACACTGAACAACTGAACATGGCCTCAAGAGTAAAAGGAATGTAACAATTTAGGATGCATTTGGATCTTGTGTTCCCCCTTCAGTATCTAATGTTAGGGTAAGCCCGAGGTGGTATGAGGTGTATAGGAACCAGATTATGCAATATAACTTAATCTTAGTGAAAGTCTACTGGAAAGACATAAATTGATACTTTTTGATAGCATTTACATCTGTTAGTTATGTCACCTGCTATGCTGCCATTTCCTATCTGTATGCAGCTTTCCAGAGCATGGATTTCCACCTACTGTTGCTATCATGGTGGAGTGGGGTCTATGAGCCTGGAAATGGGGAACATTCATGAAGCTTCATAAAGTTGACACTGATGTTGCAAGGCTGGGCTAGATGGGATGTACTTCTTTCAATAAAGAATAGTTGTTGGAAGGATCTTATGAACCAGCAGCCAGAGAGTTTGAACTGAATAGAGTATGATACAAATAGCAAGAGTAACTTTCTGACAAAATAACAGATTTTATTTTACGTCAGCGATCCTTTGAATTTGCCAGCTTTATGAAAAGTAACCAGGTGGTGGTGCCTCCGTAGCTACAGTATTTCCTTCTACTTCCCTGTATTTGCTATGCTTAACCTCAGTATTTGTGAGGGTAGCAATTTAACTTCAGTTTAAGGGCCACCACTTTTTTTTTCTGCTGCTTAATATTGGAGTGGTTTCTTTGCTATGAATCCCATTGCAGGATAACACTTTGCAGTCCAAGCAAACCGAGCACTCAGGCTAACAGCTCTTTATTTTGTGTGGAGATTGATCTTTTTTTATACAAACCACACTTTAAAAATGTCTAAAACATGTAACTTAAAGAAAATTGAATTACCCCCTCAGTCACTGTTCATGGCCAAGTCTTGTGCCTCCAATAATCCACATTTATTTTAATTGACACTATTTAATGAAGCCCATAGAAGCAGGACAAATTAGACCAACTGCTTCTCTTCCCAACACCACAAAATAAACTCCCTAGGGATGCTCAGTCAAACAAATGCTTGACCAGAACAGATGTGCCATGCAGTTGAGTGTAAGCATTTCTTTTTTCAGACTTCTAGCTCGATTGATATTTCTTTCTCCTCTGCTGCCTTCATTTTCCTTCATAAAATCTTAATGAAATGCTCACCATCATCATGTAAACTAGAGTTCTTCTGGGAGATCTTGAATTCTAATGCCAGATGAATTATTTATGTAGCAACACTGATAGAAATGGAATTGTCATATGTTAACGTGCTGAGAGGAATGAATCCCATTTCTTAGATTTACACAGAATCCTATGCCAAAAATACCAGCAATAGTGTGCTTTATAATCTCAGAATAAAATGTACAGGTTCAAGTGTTGAATACATTTTTCTAGCTTCTATATAAACAGTTCATATGCTAGTGTCTGAGCTGTATTATACATCAGTTCCTGAAGCAGAAACAGAGGTTTTACCATGCAAGATTAGTTCATCAGGTACTTTTGTTTGTGTTGTTATAAGTGGCACAATTATCCAGCTATCCATCTTTTTAACTTCTGCTCCTTTAAGTCTGACTAGATACAAGGGTTGTGTAGTTTTGTGTTTTAGAGACTTAGAGTGTTCCATTTATGGGCGGAGATAAGATGAGCTCTGCATACAAGTCTGTGGAGAAATCAAACACAAACAAGGAATTGTCTATTGTGTAATAACATTATACAGCCTCTTTTTTTAGTATGAGATGAGTCACCCCTCTTGTAGCTAGAGAATAAGAGCTGGCCGTAAGCACACAGAAAGGAAGCACGTGTATATACTGCTTTGAAGTTACTAAAGAAGACAGAACTTACAAAATCCTTACTGAAATAAAGTTACAGCCCTTGTTTATTTGGATTTATGGGTTTTCATATCAGTAGAAGTGGTCACACTTTTTAATATAAAGTTCCATTTATAAAGGATTAAGAGATCTGTTATAAGCATGATACAGACAGGAGCTATGCATGTTATTAACCAGTATAAGCACATCATTAGTTAGCTTTTACACTGTTTATAAGCAACCTAACAGGTGCTAACAGGCTAAAAATTTATTAGCCATTTATTAAAGATCTATTTATATTAAGATGCTGTTTATAAAAGATTAAGCATCTCTGTGGAAATACTGAGTGTACTTCTTTCACCTGCAAAAAGAAAGATGGTCTACTGGCCTAAACTATAGAGACCCAGATTCAATTCCCTGCTTTGCCACGGACTGACATTGTGGGTAAGTCACATTGTGGTTCTCTGTGTCCCAGTTTCCTCAATTATAAAATGGGGGTAGTAGTATTACTTCCCGGCGCTGTTGTAAGGCTAAATGCATTAGAAGTTTTGAGGCACTCACAGAATGCAGTGAAGGGGTCTGTTGTATTAATTTAGATGGACTATATAGGCCCAGAAAGCCAAAGGTGTTAACATGACCCTGTCACTGTCCGCATTAAACTGTATTAAACAAGGTTTGGGGTTTGGTATACAGAGATACAGAGACCTCAGCCTGCTTAATACCATGGCAAATACACCATTAAACATTTTTAACCTTTTATTAAAGATACAGAAATAAAAAAGAAATGCATTTGAAATGTAAGGCAGTAAGGAAGGTATTTTAACAACATCCCTTGCTCGCTTTCCCTTTAGCTGGAAAGAATCTTTAGGAAGAACCCCCCTGTTTGAAAGTCTCTTTGATGGTATTATAGATGGTAATAACTGTCATTTATGGGGAAAAGAGAAGAAGTTAGTTGAAATGGGCTGCAGCTGTTGTTAAAGGCTGTTTCTGAGAACACAAAACAAGGGGGGGGGGGAAAAAGAGGGAAAAGAAAAGATCAGTAAAGATAGAAAATGCAGTTTCTGTATTTGGTGTTGACTCTCATGTGTGACCTCATTGCTGGAAGAACAGAGGCATGGGCTTATCAGGCACTCCAAGAATCAGCAGTGGCTGTTTGGGGCATTGTGTTTAGCTGTCTCTTTCTGGTCACAGGCTTACAGCAGTATTACAAAATACACAGTCTTGGCCAGCTGAGCAAGGCTCTCATTAGACAGGAGGCAAATGAGGTGGGGAAGGAAAAGAACACACTGGTGTGGGTGTGTATGTGTATAATACAGTATCACATCCCAGGTGGTGTTCGGGGTGCAGTTGGAGCCAGTGGAGGTAGTAATGCCATCTGGCTCCCTCCCTATGGCCTGGCCCAGTCAGGACATCTCTCAGCATTAGGATGAAGGTTCAGTGTCCTAGGACAGTGGTCTCCAAAGTTTTTTGATCACGCACCCCATCAGTAAAAAAATTTTGAGCACGCACCCCCTGCTCCCGGCCGAACTGTTGAAGCAAGCAAAAAAAAAACAAAAAAACGCTCGGACTCCCGGCCGAACTGCTGAAGGAGGGGGGGAGTGGGGAGAGGAAGCGTTGCTGCTCCGGCGGTGCTCCTCCTGCCGCACACCCCGAAGGATCCTCTTGTGCACACCTCACTTTGGAGACCACTGTCCTAGGAGATGGTAGGGGTGGCATTCTTGATGGCAAAACTTACTTCTTCCCCTTTCTCTCATGTCCAGTTTGCCAATATTCGCACTAGCCAGCTTTTCACTCCAAGTCTTTTTGAGGACCCCAAGAGGGGAGTGGTGGGCGTACTAGCCAATTCCCTCATTATTTTGTCCACTAATTAGGCCTAATTTCTGACACACCAATTTTGGTCCATTGATTTCCGGTCCTAGTCTTCTCTTGTTTACCAGGCATGATCTTACCGCAGTACTTGAGTTATATTAGTAGGCCTTCTGGTTTAAATGAATTCAGTGTCTCCCTTTGGCACCTTTTCCCATCAGCATTTATTGTTATATGCTATTGTGGCATTTTATAAACTTTCACTCACTTTTTGCAGTTGAGCTCCCAATTAAGGTAAATTTGTAAGGCCCAGTCATAACAGCTTCCTGACTGTCTCCTCCTATAACATTGAGTCTCTTTGCTTAGCGGCTTCCCCCCAATTTCACTTTCAGATTTTTTGCTGCTTTTACATTCTGGGGAGGAATCTAATCCAACTGCTACCTCTGGGCAGCAGAGGTGACATACAGCACTGCGGGGCTAGCTGGGAGGCACCTATAGAACATTTGCATTGGGTAGGGGCAGAATTTTCCTGTGCACATGAAGAGTGGCCTGAGATACAAAGTGCTAGAGGTTTACACAGACACAGTACATGAGGAGGAACACTGCCCCCTAATAAGTGTGACTGTGAACTTGTGGTTGTCACCACAGTTACACGATGCACCAAACTTTGTGCTGAAACCGTTGCTCGTAGCATGTCAGATGTAGCACAGCTCAGACAAGCAAGATACGTGCTTCGGCCAATGGTGCCTCAGGCTCTAACACTTGATGAGTTCAAATAGCATTGATATACCTCTCCGATTGTCCTAAAACCTTCCCTTCATTTTCGGACAGTCTACAACCCTCCTCAGCAAGGTTCATCACACATTCATCAAAGGTTCATGCAGCCGATAAGCACCTAAGTGGGGAGGATGGAAGAGAAAAGGGAAAGAAACAGAAAAATAAACCAAGTATTCCTTAGATTTTGCCTTATCTGAAAGAACCTGGTCAGGCTGTCCACGTACTGAGTGGACGAGTAACCTTATAGACTCTCTTGTCCCTCAGAAAAGCCCAGTGTACTTTTCCCTCCTCAGTAGACTATAACTCTTAGTACAGCTGGTCAGAAAAAAACATACTTTTCACAAATTTAGTAAAAATCAATTTTTTTGGCAATTTTTGCAAAGTTTTTGTGCATCTCTAGCTCTCAGGCTACTGGTAGTCATTATTATTTCTATTACCAGAGCATTCAGGAGCCCTAGTCCTGGATCCAGACCTCATTGTACTAGGCTCTGTAGAAAAACACAAAACAAAAAGCTGGTTCCTGCCTCAAGAAGTTTACAATCCAAGTATCAGATAAGAGACAACAAATGGATCTAGCTAGACAGGAGAGTACAAGTGAACAATGAGATAATAGTGGTTCAGAGCTGCCAGCCCTCTCCGCTTTGCTTACTTCCTTTTTGTATCCTGTTCCCCTTCCTGAATCATCATCACCGCTGAAGCATTTCTGGCAGGTGCTAGAGGGCAGAGCAGGATCATTAACTCCTTCCGGCACTGGCCCACTGTGGGGGGTTGGTATACTTCACAGTACAATATGTGACTTATCTGGCCTTTAGGTCACTTCACCCATTAAGATGCTCTAATACTCATTCTTACTTTTTATTTTATGAATATATAAAAATGAAAGCTGGTGAATGCTGTAAAGCCTTTTCAAGAATTCAGTTCAAAACAATACCTCTCCTTGAGCACACACACTCCCCCGTCTGTTTGCTTCCTGTGCACAGTCGAGCATTTGAGTTTTAGTTTGCAAACGTGCACAGAAAACTAGTTTTAAGCATGCATGCTAAAGGATTTATGGATGTTTTAATATGGGACAGAACACATATTAGGTAAACTCAGCAAGGGTTTATGGTCCCCAGAATATTTCACTAGGCACAAAGGTAGGGTTACCATATTTCAACAAGCAAAAAAGAGGACGGGAGGAGCCCCGCCCTAGCCCCGCCCCTGCCCCTCCCACTTCCCGCCCCCCCAGAACCCCCAACCCTCCCCCCGTTCCTTGTCCCCTGACTGCCCCCTCCTGGGACCCCTGCCCCTAACTGCCCCCCGGGACTCCACTCCCTATCTAAGCCTCCTTGCCTCTTGTCCCCTGACTGCCCCAACCCTTATCCACACCCCCACCCCCAGACAGACCCCTGGGACTCCCACGCCCCATCCAACCACTCCCCACCCCCTGACAGCCCCCCCCAGAACTCCCAACCCATCTAAACCCCTCTGCTCCCTGTCCCCTGACTGCTCCGATCCCTCTCCCCACTCCTGCCCCCTGACAGCTCCCCCCCAGAACTCCCAGCCCCCTACCCCCCGCTCCTTGTCCCCTGACTGCCCCCTCCTGGGACCCCTGCTCCTAACTGCCCTCCAGAACCCCCCCCCCACCTAAGACTCCCTGTTCCTTGTCCCCTAACTGCCCCCTCCTAAGACCCCCCCCAACTGCCCCCCAGGACCCTACCCCCTACCTGTACCCTGACTGCCCAAAACTTTCTCCACTCCCCTCCAAAAGCCCCCACCCGTTTCTTGACTGCCCCATCCAGAACCTCCCTGTCCCTTCTCCTGCCCCCCCTTACCCTGCTGCTCAGAACAGGGTGTTGGGCTCTGTGCCAGCCGGACACATGGCTGAGCTCCCCAGCACAACACAAAACCCGGTCCCTGGCCCTGCACAGGGCTGCCGGAGCGGGCTGCAGGAGGAGGAGCTGCCGGCCGGCTCAGAATGCAGGGAGTGGGGGGTGGGAGGAGGAAGCTGCTCCGGAGTCCAGCCCGGGACTTTCCTGCAGCCCTCCCAGCCGCTCGCTCTGCTCTGCCAGGGGAGGGGGAAATCCCGGACATTGTGAGTGCTTTACAAATTCCCCCCGGACGCTATTTTTAGCACACAAAAGGAGGACATGTCCGGGTAAATCCGGACGAATGGTAACCCTACACAAAGGCAATTTAAACTAAGCCAGAATAAGGCTCTGATCTTGCAATGGGGTCTGTGCAGGCAAACTTGGGTGGAGCACAGTCAAGCTAACAAGGGCCTGTCTGTGCTGAACTGATGCTAACCAAAATGTCTGACTGGGACTGCATTTGATAGTTACTTTGTATGAATGTGACCAGAGTAGATCATGTATCTGCTTCACCTGGGTAATATGTGCTAGTTTAGGAAACCATGCAGCACTCTGCTTGAATGTAAGGACCCACCAATTCCAATCCCTTTGCAGGACGAAGAACAGTGGTCAGTGTTTCCAACTCATGTTATTTCATATTTTCTTAAAACCCCAGCCCCTGGAGGCATGTGATTAGGTGAGAATCTCAGATTTACTAGAGAGAAAAAAAAAAGCAAGTTCCTAGCTCTTACGGTTGCAGAGAAAAGCTTGAAAATATGAAGTGAGTGCTAGCATAAAGGCTCAGACCTAGGTCTTCAAAGGCGTTAGGTGCCTAATTCCAATTGAAATCAATGGGATTTACGCTTCTAAACACTTGGAGGATGTGGGCCTCAGAAACCAAAAGGCAGAGAAAAAGAATGTCTATTCGGTATCTATTTTGATCTGATGATTTTTAAGCCACTCTCGTGATTGTTGGGAGGTGTTGGTGCGGGTGAGCATGACTAAATGATTTTTAGACACTTGGAGTCAGCAATCCGGAGTGTGTTTGGTCATGTTTCCCACTAGTGGTTGGCATAATGATGATAACAGCACGTTACTTACAGGTAACTTCTCAATCTCTGATAGGAGAGGTCTGCATTTTCAGTGGTAAAGGTTGGGGGGGTTGATCCCTGCTGATGTATGGATGTGCAAGCACTGTTCATTATACATGGAAATGATTCAAAGTTGGTCTTACACTCAGAAAAGCAGAATCAGGCTTTCATCAAAAAATAGTTTGCAGCAGTTCAAGCTGCAGGACTTTTCTTAACTATCTTGACCTAATGAATGGTTAGTCTGATTCTGGCCTTCACAGAAGGGATAATTTGCTACAGGAGCTACAGACAGACTTCTGTGGGACATGGTGCTATAACTCAATGATAAAATATACTTTGCTACAGAAAGTATTTTTAAAATATAATTGTGATCTCTTTACATGAAAAGTGTGCCAATTGTACTTTCTTAGGTACTACTATATCTCAGCAAATGAAATGAACTCAGTTACTTGACACTTATACTAGAAAGAAATTCAAAACCAGTATATTAGAGTATGCTATGAGAAGGGTGTACATTTTTCCTCATAGTTCCTAACATTCTATTAGCTTTTTTGCCTGCCACTGCACATTGAGTGGATGTTTTCAGAGAACTATCAGCAATCACTCCAAGATCTCTTTCTTGAGTGGCAACAGCTAATTTAGACCCCATCATTTTGTACATGTAGCTGGGATTATATTTTCCAACATGCATTAATTTGCACTTAACAACACTGAATTTCATTTGCCATTTTGGAGCTCAGTTACCTAGTTTTGTAAGATCCCTTTGTAACTTTTCACAGTCAGTTATGGACTTCACTATCTTGAGTAATTTAGTATCATCTGCAAACTTTGCTGCCTCACTGTTTACCTCTTTTTCCAGATCATTTATAAATATGTTGAATAGCACAGGTCTTAGTACAGATTCTTATGGGACCCAACTATTTACCTCTCCCCACTCTGAAAATTGACCATTTATTCTTACACTTTGTTTCCTATCTTTTAACTAGTTACTGATCCATGAGAGGACCTTCCCTCTTACCTCATGATTGCCTACTTTGCCTAAAAGCCTTTGATGAGGGTTCTTGTCAAAGGCTTTCTGATAGTCCAAGTACACAATATCCACAGGATCACCCTTGTCCATGTTTAAGTTCCTCAAAAAATTCTGATATATTGGTGAGGCATGATTTCCCTTTATAAAAGCCATGTTGACTCTTCCCCAACATATCATATTCATCTAGGTGTCTGATCATTCTGTTTTTTACTGTAGTTCCAACCAATTTGCTTAATATTGAAGCTAGGATTACTGGCCTGTAATTGCCAGGATTGCTTCTGGAGTCTTCTAAAATCAGCGTTACATTAGCTACCCTCCACTCATCTGGGTATAGATGCTGATTTAAGTGACAGATTACATGCCACAGTTAGTAATTCTGCAATTTCATATTTGAATTCCTTCAGAACTCTTGGGTGAATACCGTCTGGTCCTAGTGATTTATTACTATTTAATTTATCAGTTTGTTCCAAAATCTCCTCTTCTGACACCTCGACAGTTCCTCAGCTTTGTCAGTTAAAAACAATGGCTCTGGTGTGGGAATCTCCCTCACATCCTCAGCAGTGCAGATCACATCAAATAATTCATTTAGCTTCTCTGCAATGGCCCTATGTTCCTTGAGTGCTCCTTTAGCACCTTGATTGTTCAGTGGCCCTTGTGACACCCTGACACCCCAATATTCATCACTGTCATGTAATTAGGATATGCCTTATACAAAGTATGCCTTGTGAAGTGTCATTCTAAAAGTCTTGATCTGCTAGACAGTAATATCTTGTTTATTGTATGTGCTATCATCGCATGTGGAGTTATGAAGTTTGGCTATGTATGTGTTACTGAAACGCGTTGTTAGGTTGAAAACACCCACAAGCAGCCTTTCAGGTACAACAGTAAAAAGGCTAAACAATGTTAATGGCTTATTGAGGAAATGCACACAAGCACAAGGATTACCCCAGGAACTGTGTACAAAAGAAACCTCGCAGAGATAGCACTACACAATGGGAACTGTTTAATCCAGGTCACAGAAAAAGAGCTTTCCAGCAAGTGCGGAGATGTAAAAGGGGGACAATGACATCATGATGGTACCTCACTCTCCCTACAACAACACACATGGAAACATCTGAGAGGCAAGGACTGAACTGTGGGACGTGATGGTGGTCCCAGGCTAGAAAGATTTTTATCCTGTGTATGAAAACCTGGGAAAGCCATGGCAACTTGTGCCTTAAGAATCTGCCAGCCTGTTTATCACTCAGGGTGAGAATTTGCTAATGTATATCCTACCTATCTAGTGTGTTAAGCTTAGTTTGTGTTTTTTGTTTATTTACTAAGGTAATCTGCTTTGATATGTTTACTATCACTTATAATCACTTAAAATCTATGTTTTGTAGTTAATAAACTTGTTTTGTTTCGTCTGTAAAACCAGAGTGGAACTCATACTTGGGGCAGAATGCTGTTGCATATCTCTCTCCACATTGAGGGAGGCGGTGAATTTTATGAGTTTACGCTGTACAGTTCCTTGTGCAGCACAAGACGGTATAATTTTGGGTTTACACTCCAGAGGGGTGTGTGTGCCTTAGCAACTGTGAGGTGCCTTAACTGAGTCTTGCCATGCAGAGCTGATCTCAGCATGTGTGTGTGAAGCTGCAGCTGGGTGTGTCCCTATCTGTGTGTATGCTGGTGAAAGAGCAAGCTTGGAGAGCTTGGCAACTTATCACAGTACCACAGTATGAGAGGGAGCCCAGGCTGGTGGGACAGGTGGGCTCAGTGGTACCCCAGTGCCAAGTGGCACCCCAGGAGGAACCTGTAACACACATCTCTGTCATTTGAGTAATGCACACATTTCTAAGACACACACACACACTTCTATTAAGCGGAGCTAACTACTGTCTCCACTGGTCAGTACAGCTACACCTGACACCAACCAAACTCACTTCATTTGGAGTGCATGCAGATAATAAATGCTTGGACTGCTCTCCTATCCCAGCTCACTACCAACAGTATCCTTTGTAATAAAACCCCTGTGGCCCTGCTAACTATATAACATACACAGTTCTGCACTGAATGATGCATATTGGATCCTGAAGGTACACATGCAGCTTTTCCCTTTGCTCACACACATCGAACCGGGCAAAACATAGATTTTCTCATATCATAATCACAGCTCTATCACATACCGCAACCTAAATGTCTGCATATCACAAACGCATCGTTTCCAAGCAGGCCCAATTGTTGCCTCCACCGTGAAGCATAGGCACACCTAATACACTGACTGCACAAGGACTGTATGCAAATAATTCCTGCTAGCTCCAGGGGAACGAAGGGAAGGTGACATGGGCAATACTTTTTTTCCTCTATTTTTTTGGCCCTTTAACCATTGTAGATGGAATGCTGTGGGAGAGAGTGAATGGGTTGTAAAAGGAGAGGAAGAGGTTGTACTTCTCAGCAACTGTGAATTTGGCAAAGTAAAGGTATGTGTGTTAAAGGGGGGGTGGGGCACTGGTGAAAGAAGGCAGAGTTAAGGCAACCTTGACTGCATTCCCTGGTTTTAAGAAGTTGAGTTTTGCTTACTCATCTTTCTGCAAAGGGATGACATACCACCAAGCAACCTGAACTCTGTTAATGTAGTGTTTTGCCGTTGAATACTTATGAGTTTATCCTCACAATATCCATGTGAGGGAGAGAAGAATTAGCTCCATTTAACTGTTGAGGAGCTGAGGTACAGAGAGGGTCTCTAATTTTCTGAAAGTCACATTGGAAGTCTGTGGAGGGCTAGGACATTAGCACAATTTTCCTGATTTACGTCCAGTGCCTTACCCACCAGACTATCCTTAATTTTGTTCCCTGAATTTTTAAGTCAATTTTTTTTTAGAGCTTCCAATTAAAATACCCTTTTTTATTCTTCTGTATCTAAAATGAACTAACTTTTCTGGCTTTCCTCTAACTGATTTTAAAATAGTCTGACACAATTCCATGCTACAGCTGTAGCATGAGAATGACTCAACAGAAGAGCCCTGAATTCCTATACATGGTCTTAGGCTGCCACCCTGTAACAAAAGGGTTTGAAGTTAAAAGAAAATACACCTACAGTTTGGACTATTTTGGGTACAGCAATTAGATAATGGTTTACAATTCCATAGTTATTGTCTCAAGCTAGGCGAGAGCTGAAACCAATGGTTCCTTGGGTAGACTGACATACATTGTTCATAATGTAGTACAAATTAAATTATATACAAAATACATTAAAAAGAATGTTATTTCAGCTGCAAAGTCAAGCATTTGAAAGTTAGGAAGGAAATAGTACAATAGTATAATAGTACAATAGGAAATAGTATCAGTTGCCCAAGTAATCATTCCTTAAAGAGAGACCACCCTGTTACAATATTCCAAACCCTGAGGTCACAATATAGTCAACTTTAAATCTTCAAATAATTATATAGGTAGGTGGATAATCCCAGCAAATAATTAATTCCAGCTCAGGTCCAGGCTATTCTTTATACAAGCCTGCTAGAATGTGTGGGCCAGGATCAGGTAACAAATGGTGGTGTCCTTAGAGTCAGCCCAGGGCCGGCTCAACCCATTAGGCGACCTAGGCGGTTGCCTAGGGCGCTACAAATTGTGGGGCGGCGACCGCGGCGGTATTTCGGCAGTGGGACCTTCTGCCGCCTCTGTGGGGGGCGGCATTTCGGGACGGGACCTTCCGCCGCCTAAGGCCCAATTAGAGGGTATGAAGCCTCCTGTTTTGTGCTACTCTGTTACGCCCTCCTAGGACAAGCCTGTTTTTTGTGCTACAATGCTATACTGCTGCCAATTCAGTCTGTAATTTACACATTCCCTCAGTCTGAGTCACCCACCACTGATATATGGTATGTCTGCAACCTGCACCCTCCACGTCAGCTAATGGGGACAGCTATCACTGGCAGTGTTTGCTGCACCACCATCCATTCTGCTAGGAGAAAGCGGCCTTTATTTGGGACCATTGGTCCTCTCTTGAGGGAATATGCTGAGGTAGCCCATCCCCCAGTTGACCTGACAAGGTCCCCTTCCCAACCATTGTAGTTGTGGTTGGCTGCTGTCTGAGGGCCCTTTAGCAGAGTAGAGGTTATGGATGTCTTGAATCAACCCCTCTGGTGGGATGTCCCAGATTCTGATGCAGGTCCCAGGCAAATTTAATCCCTTACTCAGTTTATCAATGTGCATTTAACCCTACTGATATGACAGCAGCAATATTTCATCACTATTGAAGTGTTTTTACACAGCAGAAGTACGCAGGTTTCTCAACTAGCATTAAGTCAACCCCACCGGCAAATGTTCTTTTAGATTCTCTAGTGCATGACTGTTGTATTTGCTATTAGCTGCTTAGAGCTGCAAACATGTTACAGGGGTTTCTGACCAATGATATAGCCCCTCCTCCTGACTAGCTTGTGAAGACAGTAATGGAGGGGAACAATTATATGTTAACCTCTGAGCATCTTCAGTGTTTTACTATATTACA
Organism: Malaclemys terrapin pileata; assembly: GCF_027887155.1. NCBI lineage: Eukaryota > Metazoa > Chordata > Testudines > Emydidae > Malaclemys > Malaclemys terrapin. Next base: position 65,298,676 of record NC_071514.1, on the reverse strand, counting down.
TGAGATTTTAAGACCAGTCACCTTGCCAGCCATTGTGCATGTCAGTCAGCTTAAGCTAGTTTTTATTTATGAACCAATTTTCAAGGGCACACCATGACACTAAGAGGATGTATTTCACTTACAGTGACTCACAGGGTGGTCTCACGCCTTCTGATACAATCATACAATTTTGACTTGACAACACAAAAAGCATTGAATGCATCATGAATCTTGATCAGACCAATAAGCAGACATACTTGAGAACACCTGTGTCACTGTTTGCTCCCTGTAGACAAGCACTGCTGCACACCATGAAGGTCAAAGTGATTTTCATGGAATATTAACAGCCATAAGCTGGAGATGGGCCTGAAACACAATGTTTGGATCCAGATTCAAGTGTTGCCAAAGTCAATCCTGGGTGGTTAAAATCTGTCTGTTATAGACATAGGGCCTGATTTTCCAAGGTGCTCAGCACCCACAGATCCAATTGAAGCCAATGAGGATTGTTGGTGTTCAGCTTTTCTGGAAATCAGGGCCCAGGATACACATTTCAGGACGTGTAAGGGATCAAGGCACAGGTGGTCCAGCCTAGTATTCTCGGCTGGGCTGGTACCCACAAGTCAAGGATGGCCACGAGGCAGTAGGCAGCATGCAAGGATCGGAGTGATCACTATAGCCGGGATTAATAAGCAAAAGTCAGGGTCAAAGTCAAAACTGGAATTGGAGAATGGAGATCAGAAAGCAAGACACAGCCTGGTGCAGTCTATAAATGGCTTTGGTTGCCCAGACAGCCTCCTGGGTCACATTCCAAGATTAAATAGTGTTCATGGGTCAATCAGAGGGCCACTGGGTGCAGTCACTCTGGACCCTATGGGTGGTATTTCTTGCAGCACCTAATCTCCACGGTGCTCTACTTAGATATGACTCACCCTGTGGGAATTATCAGCTGTCCCAGGCTCTGCAGACCCAGGTCTAGGTCCACAGATCCTTACACCATACACAAATAGTTCTCTTTTGTACTACATCTAATTCAGACTCCTTGTCCAAGCAGGTTACATTCCTCCTCTGCTTCTAGTACAGTGTATAGATACAGTAAAGGAAACCTTGGATGGGTAAGCTTGTACTAGCTTACCCATTCCAAGGTTTCCTTTACTGTTAACTTAAACAAACAAAACTCTGCCTGAGCACAGCTGTTCTTTGTATTTCTCCCTGCAGGATTCCTCTGCCCTTGTCTATAGCTCCCTCTGCCTTAAAGGCATCAACCCTCTTATACATGTGAGTTGGAGCCAATAAGGTCTACAGGGTGTAGTAGCCAGGATGAGGCAGTAAGATGGTTCTGAATCTCTGTGCAACATCCTTACATTTGGCAGCCTTTCACATCTTCCTGCCCCTTTCTGTCAGGGGTTTGGCTGTGTGTTCCAGGCCGGCAGTACCTCCTATTGGCGATACTTCAGGGTGTAACAGCTAACAGTGAGAGTCCAAGGGTCAACTTCCCTGGCAGTTACTAGTGGGTCACCCACTAGCTGTTCCAAGGGGTCACCTTTACAGTCCTTTTTCACTGGCAGGCCCCACATAAAGTGGCTGGAGTGGAATCCAAAATTAGGCTACTGTACCTATGCACCTCTCCTTTTGCACAACTGCTTTTGATTACTGCTACTAACTGGCTAAGAATTGCCTACACAGCTAGCTTATGCTAAAACATCCTATGTTACTCCTTCCTCTATCCCTCTCTCCCACCACTTGTCTCATTCACATACTGTGCCTAGTACAATGGGGCACTGACTTGGTTGTTAAATAACCATACCTTTCAAAACTAATTGCCTTGTAAACCACATGACATTCAGACATAGCAAAGGGTCCAGATTTTGCAACTTGTATCTTACTCCACTGAGAAAATGAAAAGAATACTAACATCATAAGTACTATAAAACCCAGTGAGTTTCTCTGTATTTTAAGTAGCCAGGTTTTTGTTCTTGCACACATGCTTTTATAATAGACTTGTTTGCTTGTTGATTACAAGCCTTCATTTGTGACTGTCTTGTCTTCACCTCCTTTGTGTTATAATAGCTGTTTTGTGTGGAAATGGAGGATCTTCCAAGTTTGGGCTGAAATTGTTTGTTTGGCACCAACCAACTAGCTGAGTATCCTCACTAGCAATAATTCCTCTGAGTTGTTTGTTGTGCTGAGTTTCAAAGTTCATATGGAAGTTCATATCCGTCTTGAAATGATGTCTCCCTAAGTGGTTTGTTACAAATATATTAGCTTGTTCCCTTTGCTACAGAAGTTTGGTGCTTGCTGGGGGGGTTATTTCCCCCAGAACTTGTTTGACGATTTTGCAGAGATTGTATAGTTTCTCAGAAGTTAATGCTACTTCCAAAAGGAGGCACTGGGTTACTTCCTGGTTACTTGAATGTACCAACTTAACACCCATTTGTTTCCTTAGGTGAGGAACTATGTAACCCAGAAGAAAATATAAATAGATCTCTATTATTAGAACTGTTAAGAATGCTTTCTTATTTTTAATGTTAAAAAGAAAACAACTTGTTTTTCCAGCAAAGCATGGAGTAGTGGGGTACAGAGGTGCTGAGCATGACAGTTCTCTCCCTAGATAAAAGTGTGCACAGGACAGTTTATAAAATTAAAACCCAGTAAAAACAGTCACTGGTTTCAACAACCCAGATTTAAGGGCTCGACTCACTGACTCCCACAGACCTGTTCTACTGAACCTGATACTGTACCGGTCCTGAGACCCAAATTTTGAGTGGCAGATTGGCTTTTATACCTTGTATTTGCTGTCACAATTTTTTCAAGAGTGTTTTCTAACTAAGTATCCTGCAGATCAGAGTGCAGCTACTATGGAACAACTCCAAACAGCCAAGACATTCCCCCCAGGACATAATACAGCCTCTGTATATAAGGTGGCTAACAGTGACTAGTCTGCTATCTAAAGATATTGTTTTTAGCTCAGAGCAAAGGGGCTATTAGGAGGCAGTGTTTGGTATAGTTGATAGGGCACTGGAGTAGGAGTTCTATTCCTAGCTCTGATACTGAACTGCTATGTACCATTGCTATTATCTTGCACTGGTTAATTATACTCGTGTATCACTATGATATTAGGTTTGTGCTTATTGCAGTTTCTTAAATGTATATATTGCATGTTAGCTGTTCCTGACTATCAAAAAACAAGCAACCTTCCCAGTGAATACAGTTTGGAGTAGAAACTTAGATATGCAGTGCCAAATTCAGACTTGCTCTACAGAAATCAACTGAGTTGCACCCATTTATTAAATAATTTACTATATTCATTCTGAGTAATACAAATGTCATCAAGAACTGGCTTATTTGCAAAATAATCACCGTTCAGGGCATCTTCCATTATTTGGGTGGTTTGGCAAAGGGTATTAGTACAGCAGTTTTACTAGCATGAGCAGTAGCAGACTCAAACTTGAAACCACTTTGAAAAATACTTTAAACACTTGTAAAACGTAACTAGAAAATTGTCAGGCCCCAAAATTTACCTGCAGTCCCTTAAAAATGCTCCAGATATTCATATGCTCTGGATCTCAGAGGACCTTGGCGCATTTCTTTCTTCCAAAGGGAACACCTGCCCAGCAGCAACCTTAACCCTCTACTATTACATAGGACACTCTGTTTGTTACATTCACACATCTGAGCACTGGCTACCCTACTACTAATTGCACCATTAGCCAGAGCAGAGTGGTAAGGTGTGATGAAAACTTAAGAAATAGCTGACTGGGGCCTTGTGGGTCTCCTTACATATGGCTCCCCAAGACTTAGATCAGTTAATGGGAATGCCTTGATACTTTACTAATGCTCTTCTTAAAGAATCTGTTCTTGCTCCACTGAAATCAATGGGAGTTTTGCATGTACAATGGAAGTGCCTTCTCACACAATCAGTGCATGCTGGAACAGCCAGGGGACAGCACTATATGCATAATGCCCTTCCAGATACTTCCAAAACAGACCACATTTTGGTACCACATGTTTAAAATCAAAAGCTGTATCGCAGCTGATTCCCCATTCACTCTGACAGGGTCTTGGAAGGAGAGAGTTTATAATGTGGGTATTTCAGGCCATACCATTCTTTCATTTACAGGAAAGTTTCATTCTACAAAATAGTAGTGGTTTTGGCTTGTAGCCCATCTTCATATTTCTTTTTTATTTGTGCACACCAAAAAGATATGAAGCTCATATACATTTGGTTCATCAAGGCAAGTAGCAAAGTGAGTTGTAGTTGTATTCTGATAACCTATACTTCAAAGAGAACCTATTCAGTGCTCTAGCTCCCTACTGAGTTGCACAGGCAGCCCTATAATTCTGCTGTATTTGATAAAATTGTAAACAAATTTCATCACCCATCTTAATGAATTACTAATATCTTCAGTGTTCACATGCAAACTGTGCTATGAATATGAAACTATTGTGAAACTAGTTAATAACTATCGAAAAATCTGACTTTGTTACCACATAAGTTGGTTGTTCATTCTCCATATAGCAGACTACACTGGCATCAGTGACATCTATCCAGTTTTGAATGCAGCATGTATGATTACCTGCCTTGTGGGCTGGTGGCATGCATGTGCATTTGGTGCAAGCAGCTCATGGCCTTCAGCGACTGAGTATGGGCTCTTAAGACCACAGGGGCTAAACTGGAGGAACTAAGGGAGATGGAAAGTACACAGAGAAGGCTTTTCAGGGACACAGTAGAGGGTTTCCACCAGCAGTCTGACAGTCTCTGTGCTGTTGAAGAAGGTGGAAGTCTCAAGGAAGGAGAACATCAAGCTGGAATGGAGGGAAACAATCCCATAGTTGTGAACTTCCTTCCAGATGATGCCATAGTATCCTCTCACACTAAGATACCTCTCTGGGGGAGGGAACCTCTGTTATTAGGAAGAAACAGGTAATAGTAATGGAGGATTTGATTATTAGAAATATAGATAGTTGAGTTTGTGATGACCGGGAGAAACACATGTTGAATAGAAGGCTGGATGCAAAGGTTGTGGTCTTCTCAAGACATCTAGATAGACCTATGTGCAGTGCTGAGGAGGAGCTAGTGGTCATGGTATATGTAGAAACCAATGACATAGGGAAGGATGGGGGTGGAGGGGAGGTCCTGGAGGCCAAATTTAGGCTGCCAGGTAAAAGATTAAAGGCCAGAAACTCCATGGTAGCATTCTCTGAAATGCTTCTGGTTCCACGTATGGGGCCTGTTAGACTGGCAGAGCGGCAGGGTCTCAATGTGTAGATGAGACAGTGGTGTCAGGAGGAGGGATTTAGGCTTATTAGGAACTGGGAACATTTCTGGGAAAGAAGGAGCCTATTCAGGAAAGATGGGCTCCACCTAAGCCAAAATGGAACCAGATTGCTGGCATGTGAAATTAAAAAGGTCATAAAGGAGTTACAGCTGGAGGACAGCCGATAGGTGTGGAGGAGCACCCAGTACAGACAGAGATATCCCATAGAAGAGGATTTATTAAAGGGGATACTCTATATCCTAGTACAGAGAAGAGGATAGAAGTTGATAAAGTACAGTCAGGAACTGAAGAAAAATAGTCAAACGAAAGAGTCCTCTTCAATTATATGACATGAAGGCAGACAACTAAATATTGACACATTTTATAAGTGCTTGTAAAAAAGTCCAAGTAGTCTAAATACTAAGATACTAAGTCTAAATACTAAGAAATACTAAACTTGGTATTGTGACGTTATTGACATAATCTGGGACCATATAGAACATGGTTGCAATCAAAGTCCTGTAGTGGCACCAAATCTTGTATAAAGGGGGTCAAATGAGGTGTCTTAGACAAGGTTATGGTTTACTGGTTATAATTATGCTGTCTACATGTGTATATCAATTTTGTAGTTGAAGTTATGAATATTGGCTCTATACTGTCTGTATTTCAAACTTATGCTATGCTTCTGGGTGACATCCCAGACAAGCTGGTGTTAGCTTTGCCTAGCCTGCTTGATGGCCCATTAAGAACCATCAGCTATACAATGAACCCATTGAGAGAAGGCAAATATGCCTTGAGACTCAGCAAAGTATGCAGGAACTGGCCCATGTGACTCCAGATTCCATTTTGCTGTAATTTTCCACAGTAAGAACAAAGAGATGTTCTTACACCTGGAAAAGACTATATAAGGCTGATGCCCCATCTCCATCTTGTCTTCAATCCTGCTTCTTACCTCTGGAGGGACTTTGCTACAAACAGAAGCTCTAGACAAAGGACTGATGACCCATCCCAGCTGGGGATGAATTCCAGAGACTTGATTTGAACCTGCAGTTTATTCTATCTCTGCTGCAAGCCTGAACCAAGAACTTTGCCATTACTGTATGTAATTGAGTCCATTTAACCAATTCTAACTCTCATCTATATCTTTTTCCTTTTATAAATAAACCTTTAGATTTTAGATTATAAAGGATTGGCAACAGCGTGATTTGTGGGAAAGATCTAATTTGTATATTGACCTGTGTCTGGGGCTTGGTCCTTTGGGATGAGGAGAACCTTTTTCTTTTATTGGGGTATTGGTTTTCATAAACATTTTTCCCCATAACGAGTGGCACTGGTGGTGATACTGGGAAACTGGAGTGTCTAAGGGAATTGCTTGTGAGACTTGTGGTTAGCCAAAGTCCTTTTAGTCTGGCTGGTTTGGTTTGCCTTAGAGGTGGAAAAACCCCAGCCTTGGGCTGTGACTGCCCTGTTTTAGCAATTTGTCCTGAATTGGCACTGTTAGTTGGGTCCTGCCAGAACTGCATCGTTACAGGTATTAAAAGAAGATATTGATCAAATAGGCATCACAGAAACTTGGTGGAACAATAATAAGTAATGGGATACAGTAATACCAGGGTACAAAATATATCGGAATGACAGATTAGGTCACACTGGTGGGGGAATGGCACTATATCTGAAAGAAAGCATAGAGTCAACTATAGTAAACATCTTAAATGACTCAAACGGTATCATAGAATCTCTATGGATGGAAATTCCATGCTTGAATAATAAGAGCATTGCAGTAGGAGTATACTACTGACCATCTGCTCTGGAGGTGATGGTGATTATGAAATGCTCAGGGAGATTAGAGAGGCTAAAAAAACAGAAAACTGCAATAACCATAGGGGATTTCAACTACTACATTGGCTGGAAAAATGTAACCTCAGGATGGGTTGCAGAGATAAAATTTCTAGACACCATAAATTACTGCTTCTTGGAACAGCTAGTCCTGGAATCAACAAGGGGAGACACAATTATTGATTTAGTCCTAAGTGACACATAGTATCTGGTCCAAGAGGAGAATATAGCTGAACTGCTCAATAGTTGTGACCATAATGTAATTAAATTTAACATCCTCATAAGGAGCAAAATACCAAAGACATCCACCACGGTAGCACTCAACTTCATAAGGAAGCTACTTAAATGGAAATTAAAAGGAACAGTCACAAGAGTGAACTGCCTTCAAGACACGTGGAAACTATTTAAAAATACCATAATAGAGACTCAAAGTATATATATATATATATCCCAAATAAAAAATAAATAAGAGGACCCGGAAAAAAAGCCACCATGGCTGAACAGAGTACAAGGTAACAAAAAAAAATCTTATTAAATTAGTCAAATCCTACTGAGGAAAATAGAAAGGAACATAAACTACTGGCAAGTCAAGTGTAAACGTATAATTAGGTAGGCCAAAAAAGAATTTGAAGATTAACTAGCAAAAGACAAAAACTAACATCAAAATTTTTATTTAAGTACATCAGAAGCAGGAAACCTGCCAAACAGTCAGCAGGGCTGTGACGGGTTCCCCCCAGGGTGCCACTTGGAACTAGGATACCACTGAGCCCGCCTGTCCGACCAGCCTGGGTTCCCCTTACTCTGTGCTGCTGTGACAGGCTCTCAAGCCCCCTTCCACCACACATCCAGCTGCAGCTATATTCACACAGATGCTGAGATCAGCTCTTCATGGGAGAGCTCAGCTAAGGACTTGCCCAGCACACAAGTACACACCCCCTCTGGAATGTAAACCCAAAATTGGATCGTCTTGCGCTGCACAGAGTAAGACGTAAGCTCATAAAATTCGCCCTCTCTCTCAATGTGAAGGGAGAGATGCAACAGCATTCTCCCCCAACTATGAGTTCCACACTGGTTTTACAGACAAAACAAAACAAGTTTATTAACTACAAAAGATAGATTTTAAGTGATTAAGTGATAGCAAACAGATCAAAGCAGATTACCTTAGTAAATAAACAAAAAACACAAACTGAGCTTAACACACTAGATAGGTAGGATATAAATTAACAAATTCTCACCCTGAGTGATAAACAGGCTGGCAGATTCTTAAGGCACAAGTTGCCGTGGCTTTCCCAAGTTTTCATACACAGGCTAAAAATCTTTCTAGCCTGGGATCACCATCACTTCCCACAGTTCAGTCCTTGCCCCTCAGGTGTTTTCAGGTGTGGTGTTGTAGGGAGAGTGAGGTACCATCATGATGACATTGTCCCCCTTTTGCATCTTCTCCGCATTTGCTGGTCTCTTTTTCTGTGACCTGGGTCAAACAGTTCCCATTGTGTAGTGCTATCTCTGTGAGGTTTTTATTGTACACAGTTCCTGGGATAATCCTTGTGCTTGTGTGCATTTCTTCAATAAGCCATTAACATTGTTTGGCCTTTTTACTGTTGTACCTGAAAGGCTGCTTGTGGGTGTTCAACCTCACAATATGTTTCAGTAACACATACATAGCCAAACTTCATAACTTCACATGCGATGATAGCACATACAATCCAACGAGATATTACTGTCTAGCAGATCAAGACTTTTAGAATGATACTTCACAAGGCATACTTTGTACAAAACATATCCTAGTTACATGACAGTGGTGAATATTGGGGTGCCGGGTTGTCACAATGTGATATGAGGATATCTATGTTTTGCACCCTCTCGTATGGGTGAGGAAAGGGAAGAGGTACATGTGTATCCTTCAAGATGCAGTATTGTATAGGTTATGCAGGGCACAGAGCTTTTATTACAAAGGATATTGTCAGCAGTGAGGTGGCATAGGAGAGGATTCTAATGCTTTAATGATGGCTAAGTGAAAGTGTGGGTTGAGATGGTGTCCTGTGAGTAATGCTACATCTACATGTGAGCTGAGATTCCCAGCTTGTGTTGATGTATCTCTGCTACCTTTGCTTGAGCTAGTGTGCTAAAAATATCAGTGTAGCTGGGTTAGCACAGGCAGCAGCTTGGGCTAGCTGGCCTCAGCCGCCACCCATGCTGTCCTGGCTACACTGATATTTTTAGTGTACAAGCTCAAGCAGAGCTAGCATAGGTATGTCTATGGGAGCTGGGAATTAGACCTACCCTCAGAGTAGGGGAGGTGTAAAAGGCTGGTAAGTGATTTTTAAACTGCATACATGTGATATTTTTTCTGGGAAGTTGGCTAAATGTGTGAGTATATGCCAGGATCTGAATCTCCTGAATCTTATAATACCTAATGCCAGGGGGTCAGAGGGCCATGGCCCCATCACTTTTTGAAGTGAGAGGGACTTTCCCTCCCACTTTTTATCTGCCTTAAGGGCAAGTGACAGGGGGAGGGGACAGAGAGGAGCGAGCAGGAGGCGGGGCCTCGGGGGAAGAGATGGACCAAGGGTGGGGCCTCAGGGAAGAGGTGTGACAGGGTGGGGCTTCGGGGAAGGGGTCAGGCATGGGTGGGGCCTTGAGGGAAGGGGTGGAGCAGGCGGCTGGGTCATGGTTTGGGCACTGGTAGCCTCCCCACTTCGAGGGAGCTTCCGGCACTCCTGCGTAGCCCATTGTGAGTATGTGCATATTGAGGCATTGCTCCAAGAGGGTACAGGGAAAGTGGTGTGGGCAATCTTTTCATTTCCCTGATTTGTCCTTTAGTAGTTTTAGATGTAATCCTGTGGGTGAGAGCGAATGAGTTGTAAAAGGAGGTGAAGAACTTGGGTGGAATCCACAAAGGGACTTAGGTGTTGCACTGCTGAGTGGCAGTGCCTAACTTCTAGGTGCACAGAAAGTCACCAGAACAACTCTGCAATCCACAGCAGGACTCGGGGGAGGAGTTGGGACACCTTGAAGAGAAGGGGGAATATTATCTCTTCTTTTTTTCCATTTAACATCATTAGCAGCAGGCAGCATCCTCCCCACATCTGATCCTCTAGAGCAGGGGACTCAGCCAGCCATTTAAACTAAGGCTAGGTCTACACTACCCGCCTGAATTGGCGGGTAGAAATCGATCTCTTGGTGATTGAATTATCGCGTCTCGTCGGGACACGACAATCGATCCCCGAATCGACGCTCTTACTCCATCAGCGGAGGTGGGAGTAAGTGCCATCAACGGGGAGCCGCGGAGGTCGATTTTGCCACCGTCCTCACAGCGGGGTAAGTCGGCTCTGATACGTCGAATTCAGCTACGCTATTCGCGTAGCTGAATTTGCGTATCTTAAATCAACCCCCCCCCGTGGTGAAGACCTGCCCTGAGAGTCTTTTGCCTAGTAGGTGTTCCCCCAGTGTAAACACATTTGTAATACAGATATATAGTCAATATTCCTAACTTCAGATACAAAAATGATACATGCATACAAATAGGATAATCATATTCAGTAAATCATAACCTTTCCAATGACAGCTCACATGACTGATCTTGCATAAAATACATTATGTTTACATCATGATCATATCAGAATAATATTGCTGTGAAGAATATGAAGTGCAGTCACACTCCCCTACCCCAAATACATGGATTACCTTCTCTCCAAAATAAAATTGCCACGCATGACTCACAAATTATATCAACCTCCAGCCACACAGTCCAAACCTTTTGTCTTAGGTGGGGGCTTGTGATTAATTTATCCTTAGTGATGCTAATTAAAGGGTGAGTTCGTAGCTATCAATAGGTCTGTGATTCATCCAGTCACTAGTACCTTTCAGATTACAGAAGGAAGCAGTTTTTTGGAGGAGGCTGTAACTTGGGAATCCCTTAGCCAAAAGACTCAAAATTTGGATCACTCATATTCCCCTATGCAGCATACCAAATTTCAAAGCAATCTGACTAACTATTTGAATTTTGGAGCACTTACAAGAGTCGAGCTGAAATATATAAAATGGCAGGAATGGAAACCCTCTACATGTTTTTGTATTGGAACGAGTTTGGTATAAAAATGTACATTTTCTTAAATACCATTCTCAAACAAATACCATTACCCAAAGATTTGGCGGGTGTCATGCACTACCTTGTATAAAACCCAATAGACGATTTTGACCTACACCACATCAATAGTTTGATCTCTAGGCAAAAGAACCAAAAAACCTGCCTAAAAACTTTTTTTAAATGGTTATTTTATTCGGGGGTCAAATGACCCAAAATGTGATTGGTCAGCCCTAGCCTGTATTCTCCTGAGGCACATCAAATTTCAAAGAAATCTGACTAAGCATGTTGATTTTAGGGTACTTAGAAGGTCCACCTTTAAACAGATGTCATGATGCCACCTTGGTTGTAATGGCACTCCCAAGCCATTAGAATATGGGAGGCATTTAGTTACTGATAGTAAATATCTGTTCCTGTTACAGTAATAAGCCCAGATCCTGCAATTGACTGTGAGTGGGTGCACCCACAGTCAATTGGAAGATCAGGCCTTTAGGCGAATAGCAGGACTGCTCCCTAAATTGTACCCTGGATTAACATGCATCTGCTCTGGAGACTAGTTTGGCTCCAGCCTCTTGTGGTGTCAAACCCCTTCACTTTTCCTTCTGGATTTTTCTTTATGCTTTTTGTATTTTTTGTTTTGTTTTTATCCACTATAAATTGCTTGCCACAAAACACCTACTTAAAGGGTATGTCTACACTACGGGATTAATCCGAATTTACAGAATTTGAATTTTGGAAACAGATTGTATAAAGTTGAATGTATGCGGCCATACTAGGCACATTAATTCGGCAGTGTGTGTCCATGTACCGGGGCTAGCGTTGATTTCCGGAGCGTTGCACTGTGGGTAGTTATCCCACAGCTATCCCATAGTTCCTGCAGTCTCCCCCGCCCACCCCTCCCTCCATGAAAGCAACGGCAGACAACTGTTTTGCGCCTTTTTTCCTGGGTGAACACAGCAGACGCCATACCACGGCAAGCACGGAGCCCACTCAGCTCAAGACAGCAGTCATGAACATTGTAAACACCTCGCGCATTATCGTGCAGTTTATGCTGAACCAGGACCAGAAAAACGAGGCAAGGAGGAGGCGGCGATGATAGCACGGCGATGAGAGTGATGAGGACATGGACATGGACACAGAATTCTCTCAAACCGTGGGTCCAGGCGCTTTGGAGATCATGTTGTTGATGGGCCAGGTTCTATCCGTGGAACGCCGATTCTGGGCCTGGGAAACAAGCACAGACTGGTGGGACTGCATAGTGTTGCAGGTGTGGGACGATTCCCAGTGGTTGCGAAACTTTCGCATATATAAGGGCACTTTCATGGAACTTTGTGACTTGCTTTACCCTGCTCTGAAGCGCCAGAATACCAGGATGAGAGCAGCCCTCACAGTTGAGAAGCGAGTGGCAATAGCCCTGTGGAAGCTTGCAATGCCAGACAGCTACCGGTCAGTCGGGAATCAAGTTGGAGTGGGCAAATCTACTGTGGGGGCTGCTGTCATGCAAGTAGCCAAAGCAATCATTGAGCTGCTGCTACGAAAGGTAGTGACTCTGGGAAATGTGCAGGCCATAGTGGATGGCTTTGCTGCAATGGGATTCCCTAACTGTGGTGGGGTGATAGATGGAACCCATATACCTATCTTGGTACCGGAGCACCAGGGTACCCAGTACATAAACCGCAAGGGTTACTTTTCAATGGTGCTGCAAGCACTGGTGGATCACAGGGGACTTTTCACCAACATCAACGTGGGCTGGCCGGGAAGGGTTCATGATGCTCGCGTCTTCAGGAACACTACTCTGTTTAAACGGCTGCAGCAAGGGACTTACTTCCTGGACCAGAAAATAACCGTTGGGGATGTTGAAATGCCTATAGTTATCCTTGGGGACCCAGCCTACCCCTTAATGTCATGGCTCATGAAGCCATACACAGGCAGCCTGGACAGGAGTCAGGAGCTATTCAACTACAGGCTGAGCAAGTGCAGAAAGGTGGTGCAATGTGCATTTGGCTGTTTAAAAGGTCGCTGGCGCACTTTACTGACTCGCTCAGACCTCAGCCAAACCAATATCCCCATTGTTATTGCTGTTTGCTGTGTGCTCCACAATCTCTGTGAGAGTAAAGGGGAGACCTTTATGGCGGGGTGGGAGGCTGAGGCAAATCGCCTGGCTGCTGATTACACGCAGACAGACACCAGAGCGATTAGAAGAGCACACCAGGAAGCGCGGCGCATCAGAGAAGCTTTGAAAACCAGTTTCATGACTGGCCAGGCTACCGTGTGAAAGTTCTGTTTTGTTTCTCCTTGATGAAAACCCGCCCCCTTTATTGACTCATTCTCTGTAGGCAACCCACCCTCCCCCTTCGATCACAGCTTGCTTTCAAAGGAAATAAAGTCACTATCGTTTAAAAATCATGTATTCTTTATTAATTGATTATAAAAAGAGGGAGAGAACTGAGAAGGTAGCCCGGGTGGGGTTTGGGAGGCGGATCGGAGGGAAGGAAAAGGCCACTAAAAAAGGTTAAAATAATGACAGCCTTTTGCTTGGGCTGTCCACTGGGGTTGAATGGGAGGGTGCACAGAGCCTCCTCCCCCCCCCCCCGCGTTCTTACACGTCTGGGTGAGGAGGCTATGGAACATGGTGAAGGGGGAGGGTGGTTATATAGGGGCTGCAGCAGCAGTCTGTGATCCTGCTGCCGTTCCTGAAGCTCCACCAGACGCCGGAGCATGTCTGTTTGCTCACGCAGCAGCCCCAGCATTGCATCCTGCCTCCTCTGATCTTCCTGCCGCCACCTCTCATCTCGAGCGTCTCTCCTCTCCTCACATTGGTCCCTCATGTCCTCACGTTTGTCCCTCCTGTCCTCACGTTCACTGGCATCTTTCCTATACTTTGAAACCGTGTCCTTCCACTCATTTAGATGAGCTCTTTCATTGCGGGTGGATTCCATGATTTCCGTGAACATCTCGTCTTGTGTTCTCTTTTTCTGACGCCTTATCTGAGATAGCCTTCGGGATGGAGGAGGGAGGCTTAAAAAATTTGCAGCTGCTGGAGGGAGGGGAAAAAAGGAGAGAATTTTTTAAAAAGATACATTTTACAGAACAATGCTTATACTCTTTCATGGTGAACAACACTATTCACATTACATAGCATATGTGATTTCTGTGCAAGGTTGCATTTTGCCTCTTAATATTGAATGCCTGTGACTTTGCTGCTACAGATCACAGACGCAGGTCCGGACAACAGAATTCGGCTTGCATGCGGCCATGGTAAGCCATTGTCTTTCGGCTTCTGCGCCCTCCTTTCCCACATACCAAGCAAAGCTCATTGAGTGCTGCGGTTTTCCTGTTAACCTTCAGCAGCAGAAAACAAACTAACCCCCCCCCCCATCCAATTCTCTGGCATGATCGCTTTATCCCTCTCCCCACCGCGTGGCTGCTATCAGGGAAGATCCCTGCTAGCCACATGTGAAAAGCTCAGCACCATTTCTCCCCACCCCCACGCTTGGCTTACTACAGGGAAGGATTTATTTTCAGCCACCTCTGTCCCCTTAATTAAATTCCCGTATTTCAACCAGGTTACCATGAGCGATATCACTCTCCTGAGGATTACACAGCGAGATAAAGAACGGATGTTGCTTGAATGCCTGCAAACACTGGGACCATACGCTGCCAGGCTTTGTCATGCAATGATACCAGATTACTTGCTACTAGCATGGTGTGGTCAAGTGTCCTACCATGGAGGACGGAATAAGGCTGAACTGCCCAGAAACCTTCTGCAAAGGCTTTTGGAGTACCTCCAGGAGAGGTTCATGGAGATGTCCCTGAAGGATTTCCACTCCATCCCAAGACACGTTAACAGACTTTTCCAGTAGCTGTACTAGCCGTGCATGCATCCCAAGTCCTCAGGGCAAATTAATCATTAAAAAATGCTTGCTTTTAAACCATGTTTTATATTTTAAAAGGTAAACTCACCTGAGGTCCCTTCCATGGGGTCATGGTCTTGGGTACTGGCTTGGGAGAGTACTTCAGTCAGGCTGAGAAAAAGATCCTGGCTGTTGGGGAGAATGGAGTGCTGTGTGCTCTCCACAAAGCTCGTCCTCCTCCTCCTCCATTTCCCCGCCCGCTGAATCCTGAGGATTGGCTGATGAGATTACCCCCGCCTTGGAATCCACGGTCAAAGTGGTGGCGGCCCCCCCTAGAATTGCATATAGCTCAGCGTAGAAGCGGCATGTCTGCGGTTCTGACCCAGAGCGACCTTTTCTGATAGGCTTATCTGAGCTCCTTGACTTTCACGCGGCACTGCTCTGAGTCCCTATTGTGGCCTCTCTCCATCATGCCCTTGGAGATTTTTTCAAAAGTTTTGGCATTTCATCTTTTCGAACGAAGTTCTGCTAGCACTGAATCCTCTCCCCATATAGTGATCAGATCCTGTACCTCCTGTATGGTCCATGCTAGTGCTCTTTTTCAATTATCGGCCTGCATGGTTACCTGTGCTGATGAGCTCTCTGTGGTCACCTGTGCTGGGCAAACAGGAAATGAAATTCAAATGTTCGCGGGGCTTTTCCTGTCTACCTGGCCAGTGCATCCAAGTTCAGATTGCTGTCCAGAGCAGTCACAATGGTGCACTGTGGGATAGTTCCCGGAGGCCAATACCATCAAATTGTGGCCACATTAACCATAATTCGAAATGACAATATCGATTTCGGCACTACTCCGAGGAGTCGGGGAGGAGTACAGAAATCGATTTTAAGAGCCCTTTATTTCGAAAGAAATGGCTTTGTTGTGTGGACGGGTGCAGGGTTAATTCAATTTAACGCTGCTAAATTCGAATTAAACTCATAGTGTAGACCAGGCCAAACAGACAACAAACAAGAATGAGAACAAATCAACTAATTTAAAACCACAACTACTTGGGAGTTTCCCACTTTACACAATAGGAAGCAGTTGTACTGCATTCCAATCTATTGGTGGTTCTCTGTGATGATATAAATAACAGATCTCATGTGAACCCAAATTATGTCCACCTGTACTTCTGCTCCTTCTAGAGCAGTGGTTCTCAAACTTTTGTACCGGTGACCCATTTCACATAGCAAACCTCTGAGTGCAACCCCCCTTATAAATTAAAAACACTTTTTAATATATTTAACATCATTATAAATGCAGGAGGCAAAGCGAGATTTGGGGTGGAGGCTGACAGCTCGTGACCCTCCCAAGTAATAACCTCGCAACCCCCTGAGGGGTCCCAACCCCCAGTTTGAGAACCCCTGTTCTAAAGGAAACCTGAAGTATTTAAAAATATCTCTGAGATAAGATTGTCTAGTCTCTACTCTTTGTAATAAGGGTAGGAAGAAAATAGAAATCAGTGCTAGTGGGTGTAACATGTAGTTGCTTTCTCCTATCTTGGGGCTTGATATTAGTTTACCTCCCTGAATAGTGTAGGGCAGTGGTTCTCAAACTTTTATAGTGGTGACCCCTTTCACGTAGCAAGACTCTGACTGCGACCCCCCCTTATAAATTAAAAACACTTTTTAATATATTTAACACCCTTATAAATGTGGGGTTTGGAGTGGAGGCTGGCAGTTCGTGACCCCCCCATGTAATAACCTCAAAACCCCTGAGGGGTCCTGACCTCCAGTTTGAGACCCCTGGTGTAGGGTATGGCTCTGTCAGGCTCCAGAGTTTCAGGTCCTGCACTAGATGCTGGGCAATTTCTGCTGAGTCATGCTAGCCCGTGAGTCCCATTAGCTTGAAATCAGGATACAAAGGAGCTCTGGGGAATCTTTGAAGGTAAAACTCTACAAAAGCCAAGCTCAGGGATGAAGTTTAGGCATTAGTGAGGTGTAGGTTTATTGGTTACTCAGTGAGGAAGGGAATGAGTGTGGAAGTAATTCAGGATCTGTCTTCTGCTGCTGAGAAGAGACTAGTGTTTCTTCCCTTTTGTTCTCTAAAATGTGGGCTAATTACAGTGTTAAAAACACCCTCTGTGAACCTATTTGAGTTTGATATTATATTCCAGCTGTATGTGTTCTGTAATTTGTGTTGCTAACCAACACAACCAGCTGTGACCTATCTAGATACAGTTGGTGTGCTAGTTTTCCCCCTGCTAAAGATGGCTCATCTAGTTTATCAAGTGCAACAAATTTACTGGGACATTTAACCCTGTAATAAATCTACCATCTGATGCAGCGCAACTAATAATTTCAATGCTATAAAGAGAAAAATAGAAAGGTTCATGAATGAGGTTGGTATAGACACAGTCTGTACTTTATGTAGATCTTCACAGTGCGCTCATTTTGTCATTAACAAATACTAGAATTGGATCAAAACTTAAATATCTTCCTACAGAGTGTTGCCAGCTATTTGCCTTGATAATAATCTACCAAACATTTGTCCTATAACAGAAAAACTTCAAACAATTAGATCAGTCTTGGCAGAATTTGCTGTTTATGCAATACTCATAAACTGTACAATATACCCCATGTTTGATGCCAAGATGATCTGGGGTCCACAAGTCTAAGGTGAGAGAGATCAATAGCTTTATAAAGGCAATATGCAAATATAATACTGTTTGTGTGTATTTTATTATGTATGAGATCCTGATGTTGCAGTGAAAGATCTGACAAAAAATTGCCTATATAAGGCATTTTAAAAATGACTTTGGGCCTTCGTGTCTATCCTCCTGCTCTTTCCAAATAAGCATTTTCAAAATTAATACAGTTTGAGTCAGCAAGTTCAAAGCAGTAATGTGGTAGAACTACCAGAAAAAACATGTTTACAAGGCAGAGAGTCAAATTACAAATGCTGGTGAGATATGCTTATAATGTTTTTTCCAGGGCATAAACTGAAAGAAATGTTGAAGTTTTTGTCTGAATGAGCATGCTGTAGAATAGAGGTTCTCAAACTGGGGGGTCTGCACCACCCTGGGGGGAAGGGGACACATAATGCATTCTGGGGCAATGTGAGAAGCTCTAGGAACCCCCCCTCCCAACAACAAAACTTACTGTGCACATTTTACCCCAGCAACGAATAAATAGCGAAGCTGATTCCTCCAGACATACCAGGTCCTCAGATGGCGCTGTGCATTTTGCTGGATTTCTGTTAAGCTTGCAGAGCATTATACAAAGTTGTTGCCATCTGTATGTTAATCTGTTTGCTATGACGTGGAATGGACATTTAATTGTAAGCATTGAACACAAGTTTTGGATCATTGGCTCATTCGTGCAATTTGTGGAATTGCTTTGCTCCAAAAAATAGGCATACCTATTACACTGGTAATAACAGTTTGATGCCAGTAAGCAGTATCTCACTTAAAATTTACATTACTATGTATTTAAATGACTCTGTTTGAATCAATGCCTTACTGTTTTTAATATTTAATGAGAGTTGCATATTGATTTTTTTAAATCGGTGTATGTACTTGTGTGGCAGGAGGGGTGGACATAAACTACTACAAACACAACTAAGTGGGGGCACGATCAAATAAGTTTGAGAAGCACTCGCGCAGAACACTGATTAGAGCAGTTACAAGGAATCTTTCGTAAATAACATAGGTATTCTGACTGACATGAGCATTCACCCTAGCAGATGTGCTTACATTACATTAAAATTCCCTCTTTGCAGAATCTCTGCAAGGATACTTCACTGTAGTAGACAATAGGTAAAAGAATGCAGTAGTTAAAATGGGTTTTTGTACAAGTTCAGTACACCTAGCCTTTTTTCGCAGCTGAATTATTTTTATCAGCCCCTTTAACACCGTCTCCATTGTTTTATGACCATATTTTAGACTAGTGATATTTTAATCTTCAGTTTTCTTCCCTTTTTGAGCCAGTTTTCAATTTTAATGAATAGGAAATGCATTCATTTAGCTGATTTCTTTGATAGCAAATGGAAGTAGTGTCTGTCTCCTTTAGTGAATATTGAGTAAATGTTTGCCTTGTCTTCAATTACCCATAACTTTCCCAAATCCTTTCAGTCTTAATCTTCCAAGCTTGGTATTTGCCTGAAGGTGAACTATTTTTGGAAAGCTTGAGCAAAGACAGTTCAGCTGTTCATTGCAAATGATACTAGGAAAAAACCCACTCCTACTAAGCACCTTTGAATAGGCATGGGGAACATTTTCAAGTGTGCCTAAGTGACTTAGGCATTTAGCACTTTCTAAAATGTTACCCCAGAGGAAAATTGTCTTTGATTTGACCAAGTCAATCTCAGTTATGGAAAACCAAGTTGCACACTCATGCAGAGCTAATTAGCTGTGCATTGAAAATTGAACCAAAGGCCTTAGTCAGTAAAATGTAGATGGGCAGCCAGAGGAGCATTTGCAAATGAAATGAAAAGAATAGTAAACGTTCCTCTTTCACTTACATTTATTCTGACCTTTTACTAGGAAGCTAGACTTTTTTAGTTAACATAATTGATAGGCTTAGTTCAGAAATGTGGTAGTAACAGTGGGGAAAACACTACCAAGGAGTTTCCATGAATGTTCTTCTGAATTTTGTGAGCATACTTGTTTTAACCTTGTTGGTGTTTTGTTTGTACCAGGGTAGTGTCTAAGAGCCTCAGCCATGGACCAGGACTAGATTCTGTACAAACAGGGAACAAAATGACAATCTTTGCCCCAAACAATGTATCATCTAAGTAATGTCCTACTTGTGTTCACTTTCCACAAACATCTCGTGAGCCATTTCATTGGTGCAAGAAACATCTAACTTAGATAATGTTATAGAACAGGGGTCGGCAACGTTTGGCACACGGCTCGCCAGGGTAAGCACCCTGGCGGGCCAGGCCAGTTTATTTAACTGCTGACATGGCAGGTTCGGCCGATCGCGGCCCCCACTGGCCATGGTTCGCCATCCCGGGCCAATGGGGGCGGTGGGAAGCTGCGGCCAGCACATCCTGCGCCACTTCTCGCCGCCCCCATTGGCCTGGGACGGCAAACCGTGGCCAGTGGGGGCCGCGATCGGCCGAACCTGCCGCGTCAGCATACCTGGAACCAGTGGTGCTGGAACAATGTGTGCGTGTGGGGAGGAGTTGCTGAGAGCCATTGAACCAAACTGTAAACCCTGTATATGATGGAAACCACTTCAAGCCAGCACCTATGGCTGGAATTAAATTTTGAAGCGGTAAATGTGATTCATACCAGAAACCAGAGTCTGTTATTTTCATCCATTAAAGAAACAGAAACATACTATCTAACCTACGTGACCAGACAAAACAGCTTGAATTTTGAAAATTGAATGTTCACACTCATCTGTTCATGAACAACGTACAGACTAAGAATTATTCAGATGTTTGGCAAATAATTTTGATGTATGAATAAGTTAGAGAAAAGGGCAGACAGCTGCTAACATGATTTTAAGTTGTCTTGCCTGACCAGTATAAACCAAGCATAGCTGTTTTAAAGCATGAACCTAATGCAATCTAGAACAAGGTCTTTGCCTTTATGACAGAATACTGTAGTATTTTTTTATAATAGCCACAAACACTCTGCTTACAATAATGCTTATGCTTATTTGTTTTTATAAAGGTAAACATGATTTATAAAGAGTTATTCGTGGCTTAAGCTGGCCAGTAAATATTTAAACCAGTGTTCCTCAAACTGGGGCCACAGCCTGTGTAGGGAAAGCCCCTGGTGGGCTGGGCTGGTTTGTTTACCTGCCCTGTCCGCAGGTCTAGCCGATCGCGGCTCCCACTGGCCGCGGTTTGCCACTCCAGGCCAATGGGAGATGCTGGAAGCGGCGGCCAATGCGTCCCTTGGCCCGCGCCACTTCCAGCAGCCCCCATTGGCCTGGAGCGGCGAACTGCGGCTAGTGGGAGCCGCGATCAGCCGGACCTGTGGACGGGGCAGGTAAACAAACCGGCCCGGCCCGCCAGGAGCTTTCCCTACACAAGTGGTGGCCCCAGTTTGAGAAACACTGATTTAAACCATATCACCACTATATAAGTTGTTTAAAAATTGTAGTGCTAACACACTTTACCAATGTAGATGGGAGCTTACTGGATTTTTAACCGGAGATGAAAGTTTGGGCATGGAGCTAATTGCTCCTGAACTTCAAAAGTGTAGGACGAGCCAATTAGATTATTCAGTTATTTTCAATGTCTGTCTTTAGATGAGCCTTGACAAAAGAACAGTGGCCTCACACTGATTGGCCTCCTCAGTCATGGATTAAAAAAGCTTGTTTCATTTTAGTTTAAATGTATAATTAACACATTCACTATGTAGCTTTCATCAGACAATGAAAAGTAATGGCCAGATGTTCTCAGAGCCCTGCTTGGTACACTTTCTGGAATTCCTTAGAGTGTTATTTGTTAAGAGGAAACATAACTATCAAGGATGTCTAATGAAATAAAGATAACCACTTGGTGCACAATTCACTTATACTGATAAAATCATATTTGGGGGACTTGAGGTTTGGCAAACAAATTGCTGTTGAATAGGTGTCCGGCTTTCTAGAGGCAGTTTTCCTACTGGGGCTATGCTCAAGGATAACACTGTGTCCCAGGGACCTCTTCCTGCTAACTGGAAGAGAGCCCAGGGGGTGAGTTTTACAAGGATCTCCAGGGCCAGATATATGCATAATTGTTCACTAATGGGTGGCGAGGTCTCTACCAAGAGCCAGTAGCCCACCTGAAAGAGTAGTGAGAGTTCCTCCCACTGGTGTAGGAAATATCTACAGGGAAGCGCTACAGTGGCGCAGGTGTACCGCTGTAGCATTTTAAGTGTAGACAAGCCCATAGTCAAGTTCCTGCTACAATACTAATGTTCAAAGCCATACTAAGGGTTACATTCAAAATGGAGGTTAAAATACAACATGGTGTCCACAAAACAGAAATGGAATTCAGAGGTTACACAAACATATTCCCCAAACTGTCAGACCCACTTTCCCAAGCCTTTAAGACATGAAAGACCTGAGCTGGCTCCAGTATCCCTCACTAACACCTCTTCAACTTGGTCTGGCTCTGCAATACTCTGTTTCAGTCTCTCATTCACGTTCGTCTAGTAATGTCTGAGATAAGAAAGAAGTGCTCCTCTGCAGTATGGGTGAAGGTATGGCATCAGGCATATGCCTCTTGGGAGTCTGTTTAGTTTACAGGTGGGCTTCTTTTAAGGGCTTAGGCTAACGTTTTAGAACCAAAATAATCCAAATTGCTTAGACTTACAAAGATTCTGGTAAGTATGTGTGTTCTTTTCAGAGAGTGCCGTGGTTCAGGGAGATGTTCCGCTTTGCAGCGATAAGCAGTCACGGTGACTTAATGTCACAGTGTAATATCTGCTATGGGAACAAAACGACAGGTTTAAAAAGAGCTCTGTGTCGAGAGCTTGGTTTGAGAAGAGTGGATCTGTTTCAGATAAAGAAAGCGCCAGAGCAATAGGATAACAATTTGTAAGTGTCAGCTGTAGTTTGCACTCTTCTTCAAAACTCAGCTCCGATTTCTCATCTAGACTGTAGATTGACCATGCAATGAGGTAACTGTGACAGGGTGTAAGTGCGCTACTTAGTCCCTGGGGAGAAGAGGGTTAATTGCAGCTTGACCTAAGGTAAGGTGTCAGTGGGGGAAAAATGGTTGCTTAGAAGGCAGAAAGTGGAGGATACCCTTTGGTAGGCTAGGGCTGTACATCTAGGGGGTTCAGTAGGTTTTATGGTTGCTTTCTGATTATTTTACTTTCTTGTAACAACACTAACCTTTGAGGAAAAGACCTTGCTGACTGCACCTATCACTCCATCCATCATCTCACAGTAACATAGCCTGCTAAGAAGAGAAAGTCACACTAATCAGTTGTCTCCAAGGAAGGAGGAAGTAGCTATTGCATAAAGCACTTCTATCTGGCCAGAAATAAAGCTAGGTGGTAGACGGAGGTTTCAGATACTCACTAGTTGTGAGGCTGAAGTCTAAAATGGCTAGTTATTAACTGCCCTTCAAATAGGTTTATGCAACATAGGTTGTTTTTCAGGAGCCACAGTGGTTTGCAGATTCCCCAGTTGGAGACTGCCCTGGACTCAGGGTCATGTGCAAAGGGGGGCAAACAGCAGAGGCACAGAACTCCTCTGGCCCAGGGCCAAGAGGGGAGGGAGAGCCAGCAGTGGCGGTGGGGAGCCAGCTCCTTGGGCTGCAGGGAGTATGGAAAGTGCCCTCCCAAAAGTGGCTAAATTTGTATTCCTGTGCATGAGAATGGCTGGGAGCTGAGAGGGTACAAGAGACTCAGTTAAACTCTGCAAGCATTGGAAGCTCAGAACCTCAACATATTTCACCAGGACAAAAAGGGTTCTTTCACTGTGTTATGTGCAGTGTGAAACATTTATCCTTTTACCTATGCAGTTAATACTTGCCTACCACACAGGGTTATTGTGGGGATTGTTTAGTCAACACAGATAAAGCACTCTGGAGAGGGAAAGCACTATACAAACTGCTACATGTTATTCTCTTTTTCTTCTTCCTGTCTATTCATTTTCCATCTCAGTCTCCTGTTACACACTGCCCTTTCTTTCCTACCTTTTCTCTGTTCCTTGTATCTGAGGGCTGCAGGCAGGCACCCTCAGATACTCTGATGAGGAGAGCTTTCTGATGGGAAACCTTGGCGATCTGGCAGCATGATGTTGTAGCATCATTCAGCATTCTATTATAAATTATACAAATGCCAAAGTTTCACATCAGAAAACTCTGTGTGTCTCCTATTGTCAACTTCTACCTGCTTTATGCCAGTATCAGATGAAGAGAGAGGAAAGATTGTTTGGAAATGCGACTGTTAACAGGAGTATTTTTATACCAATATCCTGAGGTGAAAGGGAGATGAAATGGGCAAATCCATATTTTGCCTTACTCCCCCCAAGACTTCTGACTTCAAGTACATTTCAATAAGCTCACCCTGCTTTTGTTTATAGTTCTGTTTATGACTTTAGCAGAATTGCTTCAGAGACTTAATCTCGTATTTCATCACAGGCTAAATGCATGTTCTGATCTGTAGTTGGCCAAATGCTTGCGACATTCCTTTGTGGTAACAATGTGGTAAGCAACTTAGTTATCCTCTTCGTTTTAAATAGCAATCTAGCTGTAAGTGGTTTCACCTGGGGCGTCTGCAATATGAAGGCTTCATGAGTTACTGCAGATTGTTACTTTGGTACCCAGTTTATAGCAAAAATTCTTGTTGATAGTGCTAGGTCATGCACTTAGGGACATCCCATTTCTATTGCTCCAGTTTTCAAGGTCATCCAGATCTTCTGGTATGATATTCCAGTCCTTCTCCGTATTGACAATACCTCCCAACTTTGTGTTGTCCACAAATTTTATTAACACTTTCAAACTTTTGTACTATGGTCATTAATTAAAATATTAAATAAGATTGGTCTTTAGACCAATCCTTGAGGATCTCCATTAGTAACCTCCCTCCAGCCTGACAATTCACCTTTCAGTATGACCTGTTGTAGTCTCCCATTTAACTAGTTTTTTACCCACCTTTCAATTCTCTTATTAATTCCCATCTTCTCCAGTTTAACAATTCTAGTCTAGGCCCAAAGCTACATTCTAGTCCTTGGCACCTCTGAGCCTGCTAGCAATGACACACCCATACTAAAAGTATCATCCTTGCTCATGTATTTGTATAGTAAAACTCTCATTCTTGCTGTGAGTGTTGGAGTTACCAAAGACTGAATGGCGAAGAGTGAACTAGAGATGGTTTGTTAAGGGAAGGTTGCACTGCCATTTGAAATACTGTGCTTGTTCTCTGGCTAAAAAGAGGCATTAGTCTCTGGGGCTCTCAGCCTGGTGGCACCTTTCATGAGCAATAAAATCACCCACATTGGCACGGGGGGTGGAAGGGGAAATTCTCCAAAGTGTAATTGAATTACAATATTTATATTGTGATAAGATAGGAAAGAATCCTCTTAACTGACCCACCAGAATGGTGCTATATAGGCTCAAGATGTGCCATATTTTAAATCATCATGAACAAATTTCTGTTGCAGCAAGAATAGTTTGCCTTACAGAACATAAAATGTTCTCAAAGGTGAAGGTGACTCTGGCACTGTTTGTTTGGGATGAGAAGAGATTCTGCCTTGTAGAAGAAAGAAATGACTAATGTGGCAATTCAAAATGCAATGGCTTGCAGTCTAGCCAACTGCAGTTTCTTCTGTTTCAAGAGGAATTTTGCTCTGTGTTTTGCTGACATGTGGCTTTTCTTCCTGAGGTGGATCTGCAGCTTAGTATGGGCTGGAATTGTTAAATTACACAAGCGTGTCGGTATTAGATATGCTGTTCTACGTGACTAGCCTAGCATGATTTTAACTTTGTTTTATGAAAACACATGCAATGATCTGGGTCAGTTATTATTGCAGTATCCTGAATACAAAGGGTGAAACCACCAATAGTTTAATACACAGCTAACTATAACATTATGGCTTCCAGTGAGATTTATAAAGAATTCGAATAATTAATTCTTGATGATGGGGCTGTTCATCCTAAGAGTTAAGTATATTGAATGCAAATAAGTCAAAATTTTAGGACCTATTCCTGCGAACACCATCAAGGATAGTTTATATTAATTGTGAGTTATTTTATTACAATATTGCTCAATGGTCTTAAGTCTCAGAGCCCTGTTGTGCTGGGCACTCTATCAACACGGAGAAAGACATGGCCTCTTATTACCAAAGTTTTGTCCAACTATACAGTATAACCATTCTCACTTCCTATAAATGTACGGAAAAGCACCTTTGAAATGACACGTCCAGATTTGTGTGTGCATGTATGTCAATAAAACCAAGATAAGCTACGTGATGGAGTGATGTGGCTATAAAGGTTTGAGATGGTTGCATTATTCACAAGTGGAGAAGACACGGTTGATTTCTTCAGGTAATCCGAAGAGCGCCAATAAATCTTCATCTCTTACGGTCATGTATTCTGTATATGCAACATTTAATGGAAAATCAATTTTAGAAATGTTTTTAAAGTAGCTTTTTAATATTTTACTTTCCAATTTTCTACCTTCTCTTTCCTGGGTTTCCTATTTTGTGGTTATATTTTCATGGGCACAAGTATTTATGGATCTTAAATCCATCCGCGGTGGCGGCATGGTCCGGCTCCAGCCGAGCGGCGCAGCTGTAGCGCCGCCAGCCACCTCCAGGCAGCGCAGTAAGGGAGCAGGGAAGGGGTGTTGGATAGAGGGCATGGGAGTTCCGGGGGGGGGGATAGATAGGGGTCGGGGCGGTCAGAGGGCAGGGAACAGGGGGATTGAATGGGGGCAAGGGTCCTGGGGGCAGTCAGGAAGGAGCAGGAGTTGGATGGGGCGGTGGGAGGCAGTCAGGGGCAGGGGTTCCAAGGGGAATTTATGGAACTTATGCTCCCACAGATCAAGAACTGAGAACTTATTTGCTGTGATGGATGCAAAACTGGATTTGAAATTTGCCTCCAAAAATGGCAGCAGTAAAAACAGCAGTCATTGTTTCAGAAATCTGACAATTGATACTGCTTGTGTTTGTACCTTTACTTCTGAAATTCCAGGCTGCTTAGTATGGAATCCAAGTGTTCAGGCAGTACTGGGCTTACAATGGTGTCAGTGGCTCCATGAAGTCGGGCCCATGCTCAGAAGGGGCCCTGGCCTGCTCCGCTTGCACTGTGCCCCGAAACCCCGCTGGCTCCCCCTGCCCACTACTTGCTCCTCTTGGCCTGCCTGCTGGCTGGCCGAGGGCTCCTCTCTGCCCCCTGGCTCCACCCCCCTGCACCTCTCTGCCTCCTGGCTCCACTCCCCTGCTCCTTTCTGCCCCCTGGCCGGACCCCAGTCTCTGCTTCCCACCACCTGTGGGGTCCCACCTGTCTCCCCGGAGCTGAGCCGCCTGGGATTGGTGCAGAAGCCTGGCCAGTCTCAGCTAGCTTGGGGGTATGTTTGTGTGGGGGGAAGCAGAATGGGAGGCTTGGCTGGCCCCTCCAGGCAAGTGCATCTTGAGGGAACCCGGCCGGGGTAGGCCCTGGCCTGGCTGATCGCACCACTCCCGAGGGGCCAGAGTGATTCCCTGCCCCAGGACCAGCCCTGGCTGCTCTGCCGGCTCAGCCTGGCAGACACAGTCGCCTCCCAGCAGGGCTGGTGAGTGCAGCCAGGAGGCAGGGCATGCGGAAGTAGGTCTCTGGGGACTTGGGAGGGTTCTGGACTGTGAGAGGAAGATGTGTGTATTGGGGCACTAGGGAGTGGGGATTCTGTGGGGGGTGATGGGCAGTTGTGGTGGTGCTGTGGGCAGGGGGGTGCTAGGCAGGGGTGGTGTTGTGCAGGGCGCTGTGCATTTGTGCGGGGAGGTTGGGGGAGGCACTGGGCATAGTGGATCCGGAGCGGGTGGGGTGGGGGTGCTGTGTGGCATGGCATGGGCCTGCCCCTGAGGGGAAGGGGCATGCTGGCAGCACAGGGCTGGGCGGGCCACTGTACGTCTGGTAACTACCAGTTTGTAAATAGTGCCTTCGCACTGGGCTGGGCGGAACGGGGCCACCCCTACTGTGCCATGCCCCATTGACCCTGGCTGGCCTCTCACTCTGGGGACTGACCTCCCCGTGCCATGCTCCATTGACCCAAGGGGGCCCACAAATATGTTTGGTGCTGGGCCCACAAAAGGTTAATCCAGCCCTGTGGACAGGCCTCACAGGAGCAGAGATTATAACTAAAGTTTAGCAACCTGTGAAGTATAGTAGGTTTCCATACATAATGGTGTAATGTCTGATACATTGGGGTTTTCTAGGGCTAGAATCAAGTGGTGTGTGTGATGGGTTAGATCACAGAAACCCCCTTGGGAACTATCAACTGATGTGCCAAGACTACTTCTGTCCCTGCTTTCCTGCCCTGGCAGTTTAGGAATCCAGCACCCAGTCTTGTTGAGCCAGACATGCCAGTCTGCTCCAACACAGACCCAGGGTCTGAACCACGTGCCCCAAAGCTGCAGACTTAACTGAAAGCAGCTTACAGAAGTGTTCCTGTCTTTAACATTCAGATGCCCAACTCCCAGTGGGGTCTAAACCCCAAATAAATCCGTTTTACCCTGTATAAAGATTATACAGGGTAAACTCATAAATTGTTCACCCTCTATAACACTGATAGAGAGATATGCACAGCTGTTTGCCCCCCACCCCGGTATTAATACATATTCTGGGTTAATTAATAAGTAAAAAGTGATTTTATTAAATACAGAAAGTAGGATTTAAGTGGTTCCAAGTACTGACAGACAGAACAAAGTGAATTACCAAGTAAAATAAAATACGCAAATATGATACATTTATAATAAATTTATAAATATATAAATAATAAGTAATTATTATACAAGTAATAAAACTGAATACAGATAAAATCTCACCCTCAGAGATGTTTCAATAAGTTTCTTTCACAGACTGGATGCCTTCCTAGTCTGGGACAATCCTTTCCCCTGGTACAGCCCTTGTTACAGCTCAGGTGGTAGCTAGGGGATTTCTCAGGATGGCTGCCTCTTTTTCTGTTCCACCCACTTGTATATCTTTTGCATAAGGCGGGAATTCTTTGTCCCGCTGGGTCCCAGTCCCCCGCCCCCTTCTCAATGGAAAAGCACCGGGTTAAAGATGGATTCCTGTTCAAGTGACGTGATCACTGTAAGATTACATTACCTACTTGCCAGTACAGAGTATACAGGAAGACTCACAAGTAAAACAGAGCCCTCTACAGACAATTGTCCTGGTTAATGGGAGCCATCAAGATTCCAAACCACCATTAATGGCCCACACTTTGCATAATTACAGTAGGCCCTCAGAGTTATATTTCATATTTATAGTTTCAGATACAAGAGTGGTACATTTATACAAATAGAATGATCACACTCAGTAGATTATAAACTTTGTAATGATTCCTTACAAGAAACCTTTTGCATGAAGCATATTCCAGTTACATTATATTCATACTCATAGCATACTTTCATAAAATCATATAGAGTGCAACGTCACAGTGTGTTCTGTTGGAAAACTGAAAATATCCCCTTTCCAGTGAGAAGGCTGCCATTGCCTCTCTGGTCACAAGAGATCAGCTGCTAGTCCAGGACAGAATATGGGAGATACCTTTGTACTGTGAGTGAGCTAAGATCCAGTGATGCTTTGCCTTGCTCACAGGAATAGTTACACCAAATGAGAATATGCACCTGAGTCCAGAGAATGGGATTTGACCCTTAGTGTTCTCATTGTTTTAATGAACCTGGTTACATTATCAAAAGATTAGAGATGCTGTTCATGAAGACTTCTTGTATGGGGAAATAAAGGAACTCATGTTGGAAATTCCACCTACTTGTAAGTGAATGGTTTAAAGTATTCTTAAGACAATTCTGGGCTCTGTTTCTGAATTGCACTTTCATTTTATTTGTGACAGAATTTGCTCTGGGACTAGCAAACCTGATGGAGGCTAAATTGCATTCTATTCTAATTATCTATCTGATAAGCCCATTTGTTGTTTTTCCTGTTAGCAGCAATAAGCTCTTAATATAATGCTCTTTGTGATTTTTTTTTTTACACAATTACTAGTGCAATGTGGCTGCCTTCACAGGTTCTGCCTGGTTCATACTGAAAGATTGGACTTTTTTTAGGTTCAGGAATCTTTTTTGGATAGAAATGTATGAAATATTCAAAATGTTATTGGAACCACTCTGATATGGTCTGAAAAGTAAAGCTTCCACAGTTTTTTCACTAAAAAAAAAAAAAAAACCACAATAAAAAAACAAACCAACAAACAAAATACCCAAAACTTTTGTGCAGATCCATTTGTAGTTTGTGGTATTAGATGTCTTGTAAAGCCATTAGAGTTAATTCACTTAATTATCAGTAGCTAAGTAGTATTTTGCATGAATTGATCGTTGTTGTCTAATATTCCAGTCACTTTCATTAGGCAGTGAAGCATCCAGGGTTAGTTTATACTGTTGCTTCTCTCTTCTATTATGCACCTTGTTAAAGATTTACTTCATTCTTTTCTCACTGATGAGCAGGATAGCCTGAGGTAGGGCAAAGCAAAGTGGCAGTTTGCCCCAAGACCCTGGCCCCTGATTCCTGTGGGAAGGGCAATGACCCCACAGCTCTGGGCCTTCTCTGACCCCACATCACTTTCCCAGCCTCTCCCCCCCCCCATCCTTGTGAGAAGGGCAATGCCTCCACAGGCCTGAGTCCTCTCTGACTCTCCCCTCCCTATATTCTTCCCTTTCAAACAGTTTTGTCTCCAGGGTTATTTTATTTTTGAAGGTGGAGGGCCTCAGTTTCAAACTTAGTCAAGGCCCTCCTGAAAACCTCTCTGCAGCCCTACTCCTGCAAGAAAAAATGGCTCATAATGCCTCTCTGTTCCTAAAGAAATAATGACATCCATTAATAATGACTCATCACTATTAAACCTGGGGCAGCTTCCATTCTTTCTTAATAGAGGGATCTGCAGGATGATTAACAAGTACAATTTTGTTTTTTTGGACAAAAAGGTACCTTTCCTTTAGCTTGTCTATCCATCTCACTATTCCTAATAAGAAATCCAAAGGCCATTAAAGCCTTACTGTCAGTGATGTGGTCACTAGCCCATGACTGAAACAAAATACTAAAATTGTAAGTCTTGCTTTATGTTTGTACACATAGGTGTTCCCTCCATTATGTGTATACGAGCAATTGGACACACTCCCATAATCTGTTCTAACTTGTCTCTAGGTTTGGCTTGCTGGATTTTACTTGTTCACATTAAAATCTGCCAGATATTAACAGCAAAGTAGTCTATTATTTGTAACAGATGCATTGTTACATACAGATCTACTCTATGTATGACAGAGAACCAGTTAGAACTAGGTTGATTCTGTTGCTCTCCTTTAGTTTTGTGCAGATGAGTATTATAGGAAAATGAATTAAAACAGTGCTCCCAATGCATTTCTGGTGTAATTCCGTTGAGTCAGTGAGATTGCATCACAGATGAATGTGGCCCCGTTTAAGAGTCAAATCTTCAAAACATAAGTTTAACCATCTCCGTTTCCCACAGTGATTATAGAAAGCATTTTAGGGTGCACTATTGATTAAATAGATATCTCCTGTAAGTGGTTGAGATGATCTGACCCACAAAGGAGCTTAATCTGTTGAAAGTATAGTTGCGTTTTTGTGCTGTGTCTAATACTTTCAGGGCATCTCATGTCCCTATGAATAAATAAAATCAATCTTCTAGAAAACAGGTGCCTAGTAGCTAAAACTGATCACAGCTTCTAGACAGTGGCCTGGGTACACTTTTCTTTCAGTAAGCGTTCAGGTGTGAGTTCTCCTTTATTCTGAAAATGAATAATTGCTCTCTAGCTGCTTGAAGAAAGGCTGCTGCTTTAAGAAAAATTAAATCCTTACTAGGCAGCTTAATTCTGTTCTATTTCTTGCTGCAAGATTACCTTATGTTGTCTGTTCAATTGCAGCATGACACACAGGGTGCTGATTTCAGCAAATGACTCTGACTCATTCCTCCTCATCTGCATTGACCAAACTAAGAGCAAGATAAACAGGGAGGTGTGTGTGC
Organism: Malaclemys terrapin pileata; assembly: GCF_027887155.1. NCBI lineage: Eukaryota > Metazoa > Chordata > Testudines > Emydidae > Malaclemys > Malaclemys terrapin. Next base: position 65,267,034 of record NC_071514.1, on the reverse strand, counting down.
CCTGCATATATGTGTGTGGCAACAATAAAAGAAAAATTGAATTGGGGTTTACAAATTCTGTACCTCCTTTGCCACTGATCTTGCATGGCTTTGATCTTAATGGGAGAATGTGATCCTGATCCTTGGCACCTTCTTTTATCCTGTTATTTCAAAGGCAGCCTTTCTTTTCTTATCTCACTGCCTCAGTATCATTACATCCCTACTGAATTCAGCTTTCCCCCTTGTCTGTCTCCCTAAATTCAGCCTTTGTGCTGCTTGTTTCAGTTAGTCTGTGGTGGTTTTTTTGTTATACTTAGCACTCGGCTGTCTAATTTCTCTGGCTGTGTCATTCTTCGATTAGTTGTTAGCCTCACTTTTAATTCAGACACATGTCTTGAATCTTGCTGAGTATGCCAAAAATGAAGTGGAGCTTTACAGCAAGTTGCAGCTTCTTTTAACAGAATGCCTAATAAAAAATTAAAATGAGGCTTGAAAATAGAAAAGTTTGTACAGATGTGTATGAATAGATGTTAGCACTGAACATTAATGGACATCCTCTGCAACAGAATATATAAAAATGCTTTAACAACTGATAGGGTGACCAGATGAGGGGAAGAAAATATCGTGTGGGGGGTGGCCACCGGCTGAGCAAAAAAAACCCCAGTGCTGCCGGCGGATATCGGGACAAATAGCATCCTGACCAATGATCGGTCGGGACGCGGGACAGACACCAAAATATTGGGACTGTCCCGATTTTATCGGGACGTCTGGTCACCCTAACAACTGAGGACCTAATCATGGTACAGGCCTTCTTCCTCTTCAATCACTGGCTAATTTGATTCATACTTTTGGAACCAAATAATTAGTATTTGTCCACAGTTCATTAAGGAGGTGCAAAGCCTCAGGGTCCTACCAGATCCATCAATAATCTTGGTAGCAGCCACAGTGAGAAACAAATTCTTCTCCCTCTGGCTTGCTGGGAAATTATGCCTCTTCCTTCTAGCAAGAATGATCTGGTCTTTCATCAATTCCATAGTGGACTAGTGTAACTCACTGTATCTGAAATTGAAAGTAGAAGCAACACCTACTCCAGGCTGTGCAGAATGCAGCAGACGTACCCCTTAGCAGGACTGGTCACAGAGAATCTGGCACACAGGTGCTCTATGTAGGGTCTATTTAAGATTCTGACAGGTTTGTGCTCAGCTATGTAAGAGACCATTTATGACCCAATGAGGCAGCTGCAATTCTATGGGACCATGCAAGCAAGTGTCTAGGATGAAGGTCCTGAGAGCCAGAGATAGGGGTGACTAGCATTCACTCTGAATCTGTCAACAGGGCTCCTAATTGTGGAAGCTGCTCTCCTGTCCTCTCAGACAGAAAGCACTGAGGCCGCAGCTGAGACAGTATGTACATTAAAGGAAACTGCAGTTGTCTGTGTACTTCTGGACTGGCTTTTGGGGTTAAAGGTAGTAAAGGAAGAGCCCACAGCCCAAAACTGAAGGTTTGGCAGAACAATAAATAAATGAATAAAACCTCTGCAATCTCTGTTGCAGATAGGTGTGGCCACTATTCCCAGTTTTACTAAAATTGGTAATTAAGTCACTGAAGCAGCATCTCAAAATCAAATGACATCCTGTTGTGAAGCTGTAATGAAAATGTCCTGTGCTTTTGAAGGTAAAGGTCTTGATCTGCTTTGCCTGTGCTTGATAATGTATGTGCATGGTTATTACTTTTATGTACTGTAGTCAGCTCTAGTTTATTATACATTGCGGTGGAGGATGGGAAGTCAGGTGAGGCAATCTAAAGAGTCTAATATTTGCAGATAAAATACATACACAACTCAGCTAATGTTTAGCGAAGATTCCAATTTTGATCTCTGTTCCATGAAAGGGAAGAAAACTGATTCTCATTTTCTCTCATTCTCTCTCCCTCCCCCACTGAGGTCATTGATGCATTATTAACTTGGGTATCTTTTTATATCAGCAATTAAAGGGTTAGACTAGAATAAAACAAAGAAGCATCTGTCAAGATAACAATTGCAGTAACTGTCGTTTGTAATGAATTACTAGCTTTTTGAAGCCTAATGAGTCCATAATTGCACACTGTACTGCATACTCATGACATCTTATAAAAAGATTTGACAAAATTAAACATGCAGCAGACATGCTAACAAGGCTTCTGGAGACAGGCAGCTGCTTTGGGAGAATGTAGCATATAGTAAGGTATATAACAGAGGAGATGCTGAATTAAAGCACTAACTAGAACAGGAGGAAGCAGAACAAAACAAAGAAATTTTCTGAGACAGCAACTTGAGAAAATATTATTTTTGTTGGTTTTAATTTCAGTAGCACATTTTCCAAGCAGAAAGCCTTGAGGAGCTCATAATCTTGGTGTAATCTCATTTTACTGAAAATGTATAAAAACAAGAACCTCAATAGTTTTCCTCAATAGTCTGATTTACCTTCTCAGGAGTGGATGTCGAATACAGTATGTGAAACAAACAGAATTCCAAATACTGCTGTATTTGCAAATCTCATTCATTACAGTCCATGCCATCTTTACAAACTGTCCATCTTTGCTACCATCATACTGTATCAAGAAGAACTAGCAAGCCTTTATCATGTTCTGTTAGCGTAGTTTTCTTTTAATGACATATTATAGAAATAAAAAATCCAAGCAATTGCAAGACTTATGTTTTCTTCCTATTACTAGAGGAAAGGGAAAAAAGTTGCTCAAATTATACAACCCATATCTGAACACAAGTAGGTAATTTGGCCCTCAGGACAGATGTGAAAAAAGAACTAAGAGAAAGGTTGAAAGTGTGTACAAATAAAACAATGGAGAGAAGAGGGGGAAAAAGTCCCATTAGGCTTCAGTAAGCTATAAACAGGGATACTTCCAGATTAGGGGTTAGATCCTTCCCCCTGCATTAGGGCAGTTTCTTGTCACTCCACTGGTACAAAGCTGTCTTTAATCTGGGGTAGCTAGCCTGTGGAGGACCTCTCCCATGCAGGGGGGTTTCTGAGTGAGTGGTGTAGTGCTTTTTTGACACCTTCCATCTGGCACAGAGTATATGGTTGGGGGGGAAGGGGTATAATGGGAGCATTCCGGTGATCCAGTGATCAGTCTATTTGCCATAAATCCTTTACTGCCATCTCTTATGTAAACACAAATTCAGCTATTTCTCTATGCTGATGACTCTCAGATCTACCCATCTACTCTGAACCTGTCTATACAAATTAAAATCTTGGCCTGTCTTTCTGACAGATCCTTCTGAATACCCAGCTATCAGTTTAAGATCAACATGGACAATATCACCATCCTCCCTGTCAGTTAGGCCTGTAATCTGGACATCCCTCTCGATTTTTGACCTTTCTCTAGATGCTCACCCATACTGTGTCTGAGGGTAGGTCCACATCACAGATGAAGGTGTTATCACAATGCTGATAGGCAGACCCACCCTGGTTTTAATCTCACTGGTGCTGAAAATGGTGCTAGTGAGACCATGGTGTGGTGAGCATTGGTGTTGTCTAGCCACCCCAGCACCGCACATCAAGGACTCTGGGTATGTAACTGGGTTGTTTGTTTGTTCTGCCACCATTCACAGTACATTTCAAAGAGAGATGAATACTGAGATATCCCGTGTTTACAATTCATTTACATGCTAGGATGTTCTTTTGATCTCTGAATGATCAGAATACAGCATTGACAGGGACTGTTGACTACATTGTCCACCCTACTCGTACATATGTAAATACGCAAAAAAAAAAAACATTATCTCCCCACATGTCTTCTGTGGGTTATTCATTTTGCAGGATGTTTAACCCTTTCTAGCCATGTGTCACATAAGGAAACACTTGAAGGACACAAATATAACCTTCCAATAAAGTGATTGACACATGCAATATGCTTTCCAAAACGAAGTATCTTTTTATTGATGTAACTAATAATCCCTACTACATTGTAATCTAAAAATAGAAATCAGACACAAATCCCTTACTACAAGTTACAATAGCATACAGTTTAAATGATTCTAAGCGATGTGCTCTATTGCAGATGGCCAGTCTGCAATAGATCACTGACAGCAGTTCTTAAATTATACTTTAAGTTTTACATAGGTAAAATACAATTAACACACACACATGCACATACTAATACTACACTATACTTATGCTAAACTATAGTGTAAGCTTGTTAATTGTAACTATCTGTTGATACTGCTGTGTTTACATTATTGCTGCTTGCTGATTACTGTTGCAGTTCACTCTTTCAGCTCTCTTCTTAGTTATTACTGTTGCCACTTGGTCTCGCAGCTTCTCCCGCTTTGCTACTGTTGCAGCTTTGTGTCGGCTCTCTCTTCTTCAGCAGCTGCTCTTCTAACTTCTTTCCAGCGGCTGTTCTTGCTCCTAATTGTCTAACTGCCTGCTGACTGTCTGCCTTTTATACTATCCTAGCTGTCAGGTTTTTGTCTGGGCATGTTTGCTGCTACCAGAAAACACAGCTCCAAACCAGCCCAGGCTCGAACTGTTTAACTGTTCCCTACTTGGCTTTCTGCCAACACCCTTTCACCTAATTTTGTACTGCATGTAGGTATTATCTTATTTTGCACGTCACTTACAAAGCTTGGTGCGACACCCGAGAATAAAAAGTGCACAGACACTGTTAATGGCATTGAGGGTCCTTGGTTACATTTCACTGAATAAATATACATTTTCCCTTTAAGGATATTGAATAAGAGAATTAGCTACTCTAAAATTTGAGCTAGGGTTTAGATACTTATTGCCACAGGTATCTGAAATTAGCATCCGTTTCTTCTGTCATCACTCAAATTCTTAAATATGGGTTACATCAATAAATTAGAAACAGTCACAGTGATTTTTCCAGGGGTTATGATAAATATTTTACAGTTACCTGATATGGGAAAAACAGGAGAGATTCATGTTATATTTGGTAAGAAGGTGCAAAAGCTAATCAAGAACATATAGATTTCAGTGTGATTAGATACATAATCTCTTTAGTTTATGAGTTTAAGTAGGAGTAAAATCCTGGCCACCTTGTTATACAAAGTCTTTCTTCTCTGATTTTTCTCTTGAGATATGGTTGCTTGTAGGCAAAAAAATTGCAATAAAAAGCTAACATTGTTTGAGAAAGACCTGGTTGCATTCTGATAGATTGCAAGGGAATATACACAAAAGAGAGATGCCTATGTATGAGTTAGAAAATAACTATGCACTGAATAATTGTGGGGCAGTCTAGCTAAAATGAACCTTGTACATCCAAGTTCAAGTGCATTATACGTAAAAAGTGGTGTGGTTTCTCTGAAAGTGGTGAGGATACGTATAAACCAGCTTAATTGACTGGGCTCGTGTGCACATTATTGTAAGACACATCTTTTTGCAGAGTAAATCGTGCAGCATTACACACTTCAGGTGAAATCTAGGCAAATCCAGACTTCACTGTGGCCTAGTTTTCATCCCTGCTATTTCTGCGAATGGCAATGAATTGCTAGACTGTTTTAGAAAGATTTTATAGGTTTAGATGCTTTGCAAAATTAGACAGAGGTTCTATCTGCTGTCTATTTAATTATGACTGGGGTTGGAACTTAATGACATGCATGTGCCAGAAACATAAGATGTATGTCTAGAGAGCTTTCTGATCATAACTATGTGGAATATATTTAGTGCAGTGTTTCTTTTAAAGAAGATAAAATGCAGCCATTCAAAGTGAGTGATAAAGCTTAGGAAGTACCTTGGTTTGCAGTGTGCTACCTCATGCCTCATGATGTGGCATAAAGTTATGTGATACACATTTACTGTTGTCTAGAGATGGAGGCAAGATCTGTAGTGTACATTCTGTTAATAGCAGCACATCTCTATAAATAACACTCAATAAGTATGCTTGGCTTGAGATAATTATGGGTATTTATTAATTGTATGAGTACTAATTACACTACATAACTTCTCATATTCTAAAGCTATTTATAATGTCACAGCAGTTTCTTACAGATGCCTTAATGTCCTTAGTCCAACATGAACTAAATTTCAAATTTGAGTCTCTGTGCCTTATAGAAAGTCTATTTAGCTTGTAGGAATTCCCTATTTAGAAAGGACCTTAGGAACTGGAATAGTTGTGACAGAAGACAAAGTTAATTCTCCTTAATTCTTTTGAATTCTGAGAGTTCCAAGAGTTTTTCTCCTGTATATGCTTCACTTATGAGACATCCTTACCCCTGTGGATGTGGGCTCTGAATCTCTTTGGATCCAGGTCTGTGAAATTTCAGTCCTGCTGCAGAGCTCACCACTCTTGCCATTTACAAATAGTCTTTCCTGTAATGAAATGTCCTTTGTTTAATGAAATGTGCATTGTGAGATATAGAAGCACTGCCAAGCCTCTTTCTGGAGTGCAGCGTAAGCAGTTTTACTTACATCATAACAAATTATTGCTTTTTGTGGGAACTTGATTTCTGAGCTTTACCTTTCTGCTTTCTTATACGCTGGAAAAGGCTGACCTACATTAAATTTGCATGTTAAGTTTCACAAATGAGTACCTCTAACTAGTGCTGTTTTACTCAGGTATGAAGCACACCCAGAAGTAACAGCACTTATAGGAAAAAAATATTTTCTAATTAAAAAACCCCTTTTCTGATAAGCAGACCTGGGACCCTTTACACTTTCTTGGTCCTTCACTACATGTTGTATCCTTTTTAGTCAGCCCCAGTTGGGTTAACCTGATGGCAGAAAGATTTTTAGGATTTCAGTATTATGATCAACTGCAGTGTAACGTTTTAAACTCAGGTGAAGCACATCTCACCTTGTAGTTCACCTGGAGAAGGCAGAGAGTGAAATACAGTTCAGGGCTGGATTAACCTTTTGTGGGCCTGGTGCCAAACATATTTGTGGGCCCCCGTTGGGGCAATGGAGCATGGCGCGGGGAGGTCGGTCCCTGGAGTGAGGGCCAGGCCAGGCGCATGGTATGGCAGGGGCGGCCCTGCTCCACCCAGCCCAGTGCGAGGGCACTGTTTACAGACAGGCAGTTGCCAGATACACAGCAGTCCACCCGACCCTGTGCTGCCAGCATGCCTCTTCCTCTTGGGGATGGAACTGTGCCATGCCACACAGCCCCCCCACCCAGCACCCCCTGATTCCCTATGCCCAGTGCCCCTGGACCTGCCATGCCCAGCGCCCCCCCCCAGATCTTCCTCACAAATGCAGAGCGCTCTGCACACCACCACACCTGCCCAGTGCCCCATGAAGATGCCCCACTAGTGCCCCAACACACACAGATCTCCCCCACTACCCAGTGCTCTTCCCCACAGCCCCACCACCACACCTACGCAGCCCCTCACATAGACCCCCCACTGCCCAGCATCCTAACACACAGAACTTCCCCACTGCCCAGTTCCCCTGCAACAGACCCCCACACTGCCTAGTACCTCAAAACAAACCTCCCCTACTGCCCAGTGTCCCCTGCCCCCTCACAGCCCAGCACCCCCCCCAAAGACCCACTCCCTGCCCCCCGGCCGCACTCACTGGCCCTACTGAGCCAGCACAGAGCAGGGATTTCCCCCCTCCCAGCACAGGCTATAGGTGACCCTATAGGCATGTGGATATTAAAGCCTTCTAGACCTAAACTCTTATCAACTAGGTGGGACCATAACAGGAGGCTATTGCAATGTGTCATTGTGGATTTCTCAGCCTGAAATTTGCCCCGAAGGAGAACTGAACCGTCTATCTTTCTGTTGCTTGATTTAAGGACAGCTAAAGCAGTTTCACTGTATGAATACTTTCCATCCATTATAAAAGAATCTAATGGTTGAGTTCAATAGCTAAAGTGTTGAACTGGATTTTGAAGATAAATTCTGTTGGTAGAACAAATCCATCACCTAAGAAAACAATTTTAATGGATGCCACTGAAAGAAACTTTCCTCTAGCCCAATTACTTTAAAAAGGGAGTTATCTACTAGTCTATCAGCAAGATATAGTGATAATTTACCAGGATTTAATTAACAAGCTCCAGATGTCATAGTCAGTGAAACTTCACCAGCTTTATGCAGGGTCTTAACACCTGCTAACTGAACTGGGTAGGTCAGTCAATGAAATTCTGCCACCTTGTACCATGATTATTAACTCTGCCAGTAGAATGCTGTGGTTATCGTGTATTCTTTGAAAACATTTTTCTATCTTTTTGCATGCACAGCATACAAAATACCTTGACTTTGTCTTAATGTTCATGAAGGTTAAATAATGTATAACTGTGGCTACAGCCAGACAGAGTAGAGGGAACATTGCAAACAGATGGCTTTGCATATGCACCTGCATCATTCTTCCTGTCCAGTCCTGGGCCAAACTGGCAAATTTTTCTGTAACGTATTGTGTGATATGAACAAATAACTAGAAAATGGGTGAGACCAGGAAACCAGTGGCAGTTACACTAGCCTTTTATTCTGGGAGAAAGAATTTTAAATTTGGCATAGACATTTCTCCCAGAATAAAAGGCTAGTGTAACCCCCACTGCAAAATCTTTCCTTTCCCATCCATATCTGGAGATAACCAATTACTGTTTAGTAGAGCATATGTTTTCTCATGGATCATAGGGTTAAGAGAAACCTTCATAAGGTCAGTTAGTAATTATATCTACTGTAAATTTTTGTGCTTAGGATTTGAATGTTAAGCATGTAGGCTGATTGTGCTGAGGAATACAATGCATCCTTTGCCTATTCAGCAATGTCATTAATTGGAGTGGGAGGGAATGGCAATTTGCCAGTTTTATGATGAATGAAGCATAAATAATTTAAACGTTAGACTGACCATTAATCAGTTCAAAAATGAATGCTCCTGAAATATAAAAGCACCAAAAATTCAGAAACTGCTCTGCAAAATTGGACTTTAAATAGTGCACAGAACTGAAAGACACATTTGTATTGGTTTTTAATCTTTAATAAACTTTAAGTAACTGCTCTTACTCCAGGTTTTTCAAACGTGACTAATGATTTTTGGGTGCTCAACCTGAGCTGCCTCACAGGGGCAGACTTTCAGAAAGTGCCTCCTTCTGCAAGTGAGACCATTTAAACTAATCTCAGGTTGGGCACCCAAAGTCACAGGGCACTTCAGAAAACCTCGGCTATATTTTCTATCTTCTCTGCCCTTGGATTGTACAAATCTATATTCTTTGGAGACTCAGTATTGCTTCCTTAATCCTTACTGGGTAACTGTTGCTTATTTTTGCTTCCCATTTTATTTGACGGCAAGGGCAGAAAGGTACAGAGCAAACATATGATAGGAGTACATTAGCCCCTCAATACCTAGGGAATAAAATTCCCCTGGTGGGACTTGGCTGCTGTCCATCTGGTAGGGCTCTCCTTAAGAGGTTCCCTCCTGAGTTTTGATGTAGTCCTAAAACACTGTCCAATGATCCAATGTCCTTTTCCTTTCCCTGGGAGTTGGCAGTCGGTTTCTCCAAACATCAGCATCTGAGTTAGTGAATCTATTGGGATTGGCCCAATTCATCCTAGTGCAACTCCATTTGATTTTTGAAATTGCAGTCAGTGGAGTTGCAGTGGGCATGAATTTGGGCCATTTTCTCAGAACAGAGTGGTTCTGTCTCTGTCAGCATTGTAAGTGTTGGGTGGTGAATTCTCTTTTTATATTTAAATGAACTCTCTGTTCTGCGCATTAGCCCAGCAGTAAAACCTTTGTTTTACCTCAGTTATCATTGTAATGATCTTTACAACATGGTTCCCAAATCTTGAATTGCAATGGCAGTGTAAGTGCATACCTATGTGCTCTCCTGCGCACACAACCAGCACTCTGCTGGTTAGTCTGAGTCTTCCTGGAAGGCCTCTGCTCCAGCAGAAGGATTAGCAGCTCCCTCCTCCTACATGCAGAATAAAAACCTGAGGACAATTTTTCTTCATCCCTGTAGGCGCCTCTCAGCTAGGGTTCATTGCTGGTGGTTGACATAACTAGCCCATTTTTACCCCTGGATACTTCGGATGAACAGTGGTAACTGTCAGTTCAAGAAACTTACAGTTGTAAGCCTAATAATCATAGTGAATAAGAACTGATGTATGAAAACCTGCGTAAGCTTCAGTTTTAATGAGTTATCAGGGAAAAGTGTCTGAATTAATCTCAGCCCTACAGGTCTGTGCACTCCTTGGCACAGGATATTTCAATAAAAAGTCCATTGCCAGAAATCCAAGTGGGGCAACACTGGCACCAAATATTTATTCTTCTGGAAGAGGAATAACTTGAATTACTGTACGTTTCAGTGCCTGTCAGCTATAATATCAGAGTACATCCCTGTGAGTAGGTCAGCAGAACTTTATATAATAACAAAGTTATATAATAAAAACTAGACAATGTCAACAGATATTTTGATTTGTAAGGGAGGAAGAAAATCAATTTGAGAAAATCAAATTGAGTGGGTCCCTTGTTTACTGTTGTATGACATGAGATTGGTGAGTTCTGTTTATGAAGACATTTTCTTGGCTATATCCTTCATACCCTTTACGTTGATAGACTGTCAAACCTGCTGATAGATGTGTCTATTTTTAGTGACACAAACTTGTCAATTGCTTATCCATTAAAATACTAAGCTATTTTAAGTCAGTTATGAAAAATGTCTAATCTGTCTCCACCTCCACAAAGCTAAACTACTAACAGGCTATTTTTACAATGTTCTAGTCTTTTGTAAAAAGAGCAATGCACTTTTCCCATCATTGTGGCAGATGTCAGCCCTGGTATTCTGTTCCCGCTCTTTGCATAGATCTCCCACAATGTATAGGATGGGGACAGTGAGTTACAGTCAGTCCTGCCGTAAAACAGAGCATTTCTACTGACTTCACTGAAGTTACACTATCTTACAACAGGGCTCAGTTTTCCCTGTTTCTTTATCTTAAAAGACCAGACTTGAAAAATGTCTATTTTTGACCACCTGGGAAAACATTGGGATAATTGTGTTTAAAACATTCACTGTTTTAAATCACCCATCTTATGCTGCTAAAAATTAATTTCCTGTCGTTTAAAAAAAAAAGCTAATTGCAAGACAGGTTAGGATAAAGCCTAGTGAGGAAGTTTCTGAAGTTTCCTCTCAGATTGCCCTCTTAATGGGAAAGGTTTATTCTTTTTCCCTTCAGAATATTTTTAGTGGTCAGCATAGCAGATATTTCTCTGCTATGAGAGACATCGAGCTCTTCCTGCGGAAGACCAGGTGGTGTCACTAAGGTGATATGTTTCTGAGGAGTTCACAGCATTGCACAATACTGACCAAGTGATGGATTGGCACTACTAAGGGGCATGTGCATGATGTCAGAATCAGGAAAGAATGATTAGGGAAAGGCATTGTGCTACTAGTGTGTTGCTCTCCCTCCCACAGAATAATGGAGTTCAGAATGCACTCTGATGCTTGGAAAGGGAGCCTTATTAGTAAAACGAGAATTAAAGCCTGCCAGTGTCCACACACTTGAATATATGGGGGCATAGGCATTTACAAAGCCCAGTGCTTGGGTGTAACTGTGGAGTGTAACTGGAGTATCCATTGTATAGACACTGCCACATATGCCCCATGGTTGGTTTGGATGCAATCCTCAGTTAGGCTCATATTCCCCAACTTGACAAAAGCTTTCAGAGTACTGTTTTGAATACAGTTGTTGCTATTTCATTCCACAGATCTCTGCCTTTTCTCAACATAATTTATTCCAAAATAGGTTTTAAATTAGAGTATCGTTCACCTCTCTCTGCCCTTTGGATGAACCTCAGTGTCAGAACACAAGTTCCTGCAGCATTAGGCAGACTTCCATTTGGAGAATGGGTCAGTTCTGGGGTCTTCCAGACCAATAGGCTGCCTGAGAAATTTACCAGTCTTTACTAGACAGTTTTGTGATAGTCTTTGTCCTAAGGAACTCATGTAAATTCACTTAAGACTAAGGGACTGACTTCTCCTCTCACACTTGTGTGAATCAGGTATAACTCCAGTGAATTCATGTCTGTAGAAGTGAGGAAAAATCAGACCCAATATCCTTCATGACTGTAGATCTAAATGTAATCCATAGTTCAGAATAAAAGCTTGAGAAAGGAGAGGGATGTGACTCTAGATTCATTTTAGGCCATGTCTATATTAGCACTTATGTTGGCAAAACTTTTGTCACTCAGGGGTGTGAAAAAAAACACCCCTCCCCTCCCGAGCGACATACGTTTTTCCAGCATAAGTGCTCGTGTGCACAATGATATGTCGGCCGGAGAGTGTCTGCCACCGACATAGCAACCGCTGCTCGTTGCGCTGGTTGTATTATGTCAACGGGAGAGCTCTCTCCCATCGGCATAACGCGGCTCCACGGGCGCTCTTAAAGCAGCACAGCTGTATCGCTGTAAGCTTGTAAGTGTAGAGAAGTTGTTAATGCACAGATCTTTCTAAATACAGCTGAGATGGAAATCCCAGAGTCTGTTCTTTAGTGTGGACCTGCATTAGCTATTAGTTTGTAAATAGGGCCTTGAGCATATTACATGAAAGTAAAATGTATTGAATGAAAGAGAGCCTCTATTTCCTTTGTCTTTTCTCTCTGCCTGCACTACCATTAATCAACCAACTTGTACTGAAATATGGACGCAATTTGTTGTAAATGTTAGTACATGCAGCTTGGAGCTCCTGCAGACCAAATCTATCTGGCATTTTGTGTGGATTGGACATACCATAGCAGGAGGTGACCCCAAAGGAAATAGAACATTAAGAGGAATGAATATTTATTTTTAAAGCAGTGTGGTTCATAAAAAACTAAAGGTATTAAGCGTCTGCCCCAGAGGAACATTGAGTGCAAGTATAGGACATCATAAGAGCAATGTTACAGGGAACTGTTCCTTGGTTGTGGTGGTGATGGTTCAGGCTTAAAACTGATATAGTACCTTTCATCTCTTCAGTTCAGGTTCTTATACAGGGCTCATCACCATGGTATCTGAGTATCATCCAGAAGTACTTTGAGCATTAGCAGCTCTCATATAAGCAATGGAATAAATTGCCTGTGGAGGTTGTGGAATCTCCATCATTGGAGGTTTTTAAGAGCAGGTTAGACAAACACCTGTAAGGGATGGTCTAGTTAATACTTAGTCCTGCCTTGAGTGCAGGGGGCTGGTTCTTGAGGTCCTTTCCAGTCCTAAGATTCTATGATTCTATGCGGTTCATTCTTTTTTCCCTCTCCTTTCCACTGGGAAACTGTAGAGGATTTCATTCAACACATGTGCATACTGTGTTGTGTTATATTAGCAAAGGCAGGGTTGAAGTGTGCCTTGCACTTGAAATGAGCTGAGGTGCTCAAAGTGATTCATAATTGCCAATGAGGGTGGGTAATATTCCTCTTTTCTAGCTTGGAACAGGAAGGCCCAGAAATTTGACTTACGCAAGGTCAGAGTGAATCAGTGGCAATGGGGAAATGACATTTAGATCTCCTGACAGCAGTGCTGGTCTAACCACTAATCACTGTTGCCTAATGAATTTCCCAATGAAGTTGCTGTAAGAGCTCTCCATTGTTGCTAAGCAAGCTATCCCTTGAAAAGCAGCTTGAACCAATGAATAGGTTTTTCAGCAGTTAGTGCCCATGCTTCAAAATTTCTGTACAGTTGAGCATACTTAGCAGTAAACCCTGGGCCCAGGAGACTCTTACTGGCAATCACACAAAAGGGTATTTCAGAGCAGAACTCAGCTGCACTGGCAGAGCTGTGCGAGAGTAATGGATTACAGGCTGTGGCAGTTGTTAATTTCTCACTTTAGACAATAAAATATGGTGGTGTGTCTTTTGTGTGTAAATTGAGTAGGTCTACAAATGAGTTTTGAGGAATTAAGGGGGATGCTTAAGAGCAAGACCTTGATGGTACTGCACCCAAATACTGCAGGTAAAATATTTAAGGTTAGGAGAAAATGGTGAGCAAGAAGACAGGAAACATGACTGAGCTGGTGTGGAGGAAGTGTTAAGTAGAAAGAAGTTCTTAAACAATTGAGCTTTTATTTGTAACGTGTGGCACAGGATACATTTGAACAGAGTTTAAATTACTCTAGTGTGTGTGTGGGGGGATGCAAACAGAGATCTGATATTAGCTCAATTTAATTAAGTTGCATTTGGTTATATCAGGTTTTAAATTTGGCCCAGAATGTGGGGAGAGTTTAATGACAGGCATCCGCGTTGTGGAAGAGACAAGTATATTGGGGTGCCTGTAGAGAGGCCTTTGGAGAGAGAAGAAAAAGCAGCTGAAATGAAGTGTATTTCAAGCATGGCCAGCAAAACTTAATTGTGGAATGATTCCATAAACTCTAGGGGGAAGAAACAGATTTAAGGAAAAAATTAGGAATTAATCCAGGAAAGCTCCAGCAAGTAATTAGACCACCACATAGGGGAAGCTTCAAATGTGCCTGTATGCAAGAGGCATGACCAAAAACAAAAACAAAAACAAAAAAACCCCAACCTGGACAAATGGAAACATATGCACAGAGAGGATTTCGGTGTGAAGGGTTTAACTGGAAGACTTATAAAGAGTCAGATAATCTGAAGACCAATCTAGCATAGAGGAGTTTTAGAAACCACAATAGCAATGAAATAATTATTACAAGCAATTTAAAAACGAAATCGCTCACACAGAATAAAATCTATGTGTGCAACTCAGTTCAGAGAAAACACCTTAGAACTGGAGGGTGGGGGAACTCTACAAATTTCCGTAAATCTCATTGATCAATTTTAGTCATTAGTCTGACAGAAAACATTATACGCCTTGTTACAGGAATCAAAGGCTGGACTGTGGCTTGGCCTACATTGCTCCTGTGGGGGGATGAAGGAGACTCCACTTGCATTCCTGCTTGGACTTGTTGGGCCCATGGCATGTAGGTGTAAGTATGCTGCAAGCTGTGTGTTGGCTTACTTCCCAGCCACCTAGATATGGTTGGGTGTGGGATGGGCTGAGTCTTGACTCAACCGTTTCTACTCCCTGTCTAGCACAGCTGATCCACCATAGTGAGGGGTTGCTGTGACAGACTGCCCCAGGGTGCAACCTGGAACTGAGATACTGCTGAGCCCTCTGGGCCCCCTGTCAAGCTGTGAGGCTGTGACAAGCTACAGTCCTCTCCAGGACTTGCACTGATACAGCCATACACAAACAAGGACACACCCAGCTGCAGTTACATGAATGCTTTCTCTAACCAGTCACTCATAAACCAACAATAGAGAGGCTTCATCCAGCCCCGCACCCCAGATCCCCAGCCTCGGACCCCAGACCTGTACCATCTTGCTCTGGTCAAAAGGTAAGTAAGTTTATTTTCCAGTCCACCCTTCCCTCAGTGTGGAAAGAACAGTGCACCAGCCCCCATTCCTGAGCAAGTTTCCTTTTGCACCTCAAACAGCATACTGTTTTAAGTAAAAAAAGATAAAACAAATTTATTAGCTACAGAAAGATAGATTTTAAGTGATTATAAGTAATAGCGTACAGATCAAAGTTGAAATTTAAGTTCTATACTACTCCTGGGGGAATTCTGTGTCCCTGCGGGGGTGCAGAATTAATACCTTCCACAGATATCTTGGCTCCCCTGCAGAAAAATGGGGGAGCAAAGAAATCTGTGGGGAACACCCCCCCCTTCCCCATCATCTTGGGCATGTCTGCTGGGAGCAGATCATCGTGGGGTGTGTGTGTGTGTGTGTGGAGAGACATTAAGGAGGTGAGGCTGGGCGCCTGCCTGCATGCGAACAAGTGAGAGAGACTCACTATGTCCCGCTCACTCGCTCGCTGTTGCTGCATCCCAGGCTTGGAGGCACAGGGCTGTGTGAAGCAGGCTCTGTCCCTGAGGCAGAGCAGAAATGTAACAACTAAGCAGGCAGGCTGCTAATGTTCCCATTGTTAGTTAATTGTTCCCATGCTTAGCCATTTAAGGCTCCTTTACCTTGCCAGAGTGGTGTAAAAGAGCCTTATTGTAAATGGCAGTAACGGAATCCTCAGCTAGGAAGGTCTTTGTGATTTCTCGCTTTTTCTCCTGTGCCAGAGAGGCACAATGGGGTTAGATTACAGCTCAGGATCTATTTTACTTATCCATTAAAAAAATGCAGGACAATGATTAGCAAAACTGTATGACTTTCATGTGTGAAAGTCTGAGCAATTTAAAGCGATATTCTACTTTACAGAACAGCAAACATCAAAATAAAACTAATGTAATTTAAATGAAAATCTAGGATTATAACTGGAATGCAGGGTATCGGTTACCCAGAATTTGTAACTTAACTTTCATGTGTTTAGGAAATGCTGAACATTTATTGTGAATTTTTTTCTATATGGTAGTTTAAATAAATTACCAAAATAAGTGAAACTGGTGTGACTATATTGCATTATTTTGACAAATAAAATAAGCAAACATTTGGATTTTTTGGTGCAGAATTCTGGATTTTTTTGGTGTAGAATTCCCCGAGGAGTACTAGACACAATTTGAAATAACCTGTGTCTCACCATGCTGGTACAAACAGTCTACCAATTTTCCATACACAGGCTGGGATTCTGTCTTTCCCACCTGGGACCCCCTTCCCCAGTTCAGTCTTTGTTCCTAAGGTGTTTCCAGGTGTTGAGTTGTAAGGCCAAGTGGTGATGTCACTTCCCCTTTTATAGTTTTTTCCCTGTGGAGGGAACTTTCCAAGCAAAGTACCCAGCACAGTTTGTGAAAAAAACAGACACATGGTGGAGTCCAGTATCACATGCCCTTGCATGCTTTGATGAGTCATGAGAGGGGCCATTACCCATATTTTGGCTAGAACATTCACAGGAATGACCATTAGGTGAGGTTAAGCTGTTCCCATGGCCCATTGTTTTAACTGATGGGCCATTACCTTGAATAGTCCATTCACAATGTGCTGGCTAGACTGGATGTGAATTAACTTGTGGGAGTTACATTTGAAATTCAGATGCATAGTTAATATTCATAATTCCAGATCCTTGCCCCGGCCCCATGTTTAAGGCATTCTGAGGCTGGCATTTGCTTTAGGAATAGAAAGTATTCTTAAGATTGGGGCTAGATGAGCTAGTTTAGAAAAAAATTTGAACCTACCCCAGACCTTTGCCCAGAACTGAGTTGAAAATTGTATGGAGGTTCAAAAGTCTGATTAACACTTCAACTAACTTTCTCCTGTTTTCACAGTAGCATCTATGTGTCTGCTGAGCAGAAATGGAAGTGACAAAATACCAAAAGAAGCAATGATCCCTGTATTTCTGCACTCACCAGAAGGAGGAAATACTGGAAATCTAGTAAGTGTCTGTTCTTATCCAAATCAAAGAGAAGCTTTGAATTTTGTGTGGTTCAGCAATTGCTTTGTGTGAACCAACAGGAGTATTCGACACGTCACATCTATCCTCTTTTTAAGAGGTTACTTGTGAATTCAGTTAAATGAGAAAAAAAATTAATCCCTGGTGTAGCTTCACTAATTCATCAACTTCACACCATGGATGGATTTGTTCTAATTTAAGAGTGCTTCTTAGAATACCCTGTCCATAGCAGCTAAGGTTGGGTGTTTTGAATCAGGTTTAGGGCCACTAATTCCCTTAAACCCCTTAGAATATCCCAGTCTAAACCTTAACATATGTAGAAACCTTAATTGCAGTAAAAATTAATGGAAGGGCTACAAATTTATGGGTTGAGATTTCCAGGAATGTAATGGAATGGACAACTGTTGTGTATCTTAGTGTGGTTGAGTTGGTAATACATTTTCAAAAGTTGGAGGTGAACATCAATACTTATATTGCAATAAAACTAGAGGTCCCAATAGAGATAGGGCCTGCATTGTGCTAGTCACTGTATAAACTCACAGGAGCTGTCCCCTGTCCCAAAGTAAGGGTCAGATGTAGAAAGTACATTTGACAGATGTGGAACTGAGGCACAACAGACACTGTGACCCGCCCAGGGTTGTGCCAGGAAGCCTGTGGTGGAGCAAGGAACTAAATCCAGATCCGAGTCCCAGACTAGTGCCACAACCCCAATACCATTTTTCCTTTTGGTGTATGCACATGGTGATAGTGATATGGCTAAATATCATTGTAAGTTAGATTGCAAATGATTTTGGGTCTAACAGATTCCCTCCACCACCCTAGAGTTTGGTTTAGGATCTGTGAGTCATGACCTTTTGAGATCTGTATATGCTTGAGTTCAGCTGAACAGGCACGGCAATATTAATGGAGATGAAGTATAGCTGCCCTTAGCATTCCGTTGCTAGAGCATTTCAAATCTTGCCTTGGGACCTACAATACATTCTAAACTAGGTCACTTCTCTTCATTTGAGTGGTGTGTTTTTAAAGTAATTTTATTGCACACTAGCCAATCAAATGACCCTTTTTTTTATTTCCAGGAAAATGGGACCTAATTTAGGATTGTTCACAAATAACTGTCAAAAATAGCTTTTGATATGTCAATGAAGTTTTTAATGTGTTCCTTTACCATGTATAACTTCAAACAAATAAACAGTTACATTACGTACATCACAGTTTGCACCAAAGGCTGTCAGGACTCCTGGATCCTATGCCTGACTCACTATGTGACTGTTGGGCAAGTCACTTAACCCTGTTTACTCACCTTAGCCCACCCACTATGGGGGTGTTGTGAGATTTAATTAACTAACATGTTTATCTCTATAGTGTAAAAATGTGCGTGGTGCTTTCCAGGCATATACTATACGGTGTGTGTGTGTGACCACACTAAAATAATTTTGAAATTCTCAGATGAAAGGGGCTGTTTAAATGCAAAGTATTATTCTGGTGCTATTGACTTGTCAATCAAATTGCATAGCTACTATAAAGCGAATACAAACTGGCTTTTCTAACGGCACTTCTAAAGCCTGTTTTGTCTGCTGTCTAATGTGCATAGCACATATTAGCTTGCTCTATCTATCTATCTATCTATCTAATGAAATGCTGGCTTTATAGTAGTTATAAAAGAGCATGCTGTTATAGAGTAAACCGAGTTACGTGACATGCCCAAGGTCACATAGCAAGTCATGTGAGTCAGAAATAGGCTCCAGGAGTCCTAATTTAGTGCTCTGATATAGCCTTTGGAGCACACTGTCTTGGATGTAAAAAAGCTGTTTTCTCTAAGTTATTTATTGTAAAGGAGCAAATTCAAAACCTAACTGACATCAACAATCATTTTTGACTGTTATTTGTGAGCAATCCTAAAGTAGGTCAAATCTCTGGAAATAAAAACATTAAGCTGTTGCTTATCTTAAATAATTCGGAACCTAAACGCTCTCACCTTTAGTGCCCAGCTAAAAGCATTATAGTGATCTTTTCAGTATTATAGCCCTGCTTGCAGTGGTGGTAACTCTCATTTGTACGTGAAGATTATAGGTCTGAACTTCAATGGATTGGATTTAGGATTTAAAAATGTTTATTCCCCTGTAGGTTATATCATTAAATTTGTTTTTAAACCATTATATTAAAAGGATTTAACAGGGGAGGGAAAAAATGTCAGTTCCTGTTTTGCTTGACTACTCATGAGTAAGGGTTGCTGGACTGGCTTTGATATGAAATATGACTGTTACTGGTTTGATAGTCTGTTTGGTTGCACGCCATCTATTTAACATTCTCTCTCTCTCTCTTTCTCTCTCTCTCTCTCACTCACTGTTTTCTCAGACAGTCTGTGTGCGAGTGTGTGTATGTGTGTATGGGTTATTCAGGGCCAAGAAACATCTGGGGATAAATCTGGGGCCCTACCCTCTGAGGATCTTAGAACATTTTATAAGCATTAATACACCTGTGAGATAAGTATTATCATCCCCATTTTACAATGGGAAACAAACAAAGCTGATCTACATTAGTATTCCCACCATTGCGACCAACACGGATCTACAAACATGGGAAATATCAGGAGGAAAAGGTTAATGTAACAACCACTGAGTTCTAAGGCCAGATTTATAAAGGTATTTAGGTGCCTACAGCTGCAGATAGGTGGATATTCAATCTGCAACTTTAGGCACCTCAATACCTTTATAAATCTTGCCCTTATATATATATACACATACACACACACACACACACACACAACCTTGGACTGTAAGTGAAAACATCTCGTTTTGTACCAGTACACTGCACACACTTAAATCAATGGAAAGAGGTTTTTAATTAATCCACTCTACAGTGATTCATAGGTATAACGCTGTGTAGGCCGGAAATTAGTGACTTGTGAATTAAATCTTGTGAATTAATTGGCTTTCATCCTCCCCCATTATTTTCATGTTCAAGTTTTAATTCAGAGTGCAAATAGTTGTATAAAAATTTTAGGCAAATAGTCACTGAATGTCTAATTCTGCAGCTGCTAGGGAAGAGATACTTAGCAAAACCTCTGTAGCTTCTGTAGTCCTTCAGTTCTAAAGGTTCATTCTATCTGGATCAGGTCCTAGCAGGATGGAGCTTGATCCTCCAACACATACACCTCAAAGTAATCCTTACCTGTGCAAATAGTTCCAATAGATTTTGGTGTTTTCCCACCATGTAATATTTTATTTGCTTGTGCAGGAAGCAGCTACAACTAAGAACAATCTGTAGTTTGACACATTTGGGAAGGGAACAGTCCTTACTGGTGATAAGCTCAGCATCTAAAATACTGGACCACAGCTGACAAGCACTTCCTCAAGATTTAACTCCTACACATTCAGATCAACAGAACTAGCAATAGCACTTGCCTAAACTGGTGGAAGAGATGGGGGGTAGATTCGAGGTATTGCCAATGGGTCTCTGAGTAGGCAGACCAGGGGCGACCCTAGCTATTTTGGTGCCCTACACAGCCCCAAGCCTCCGCGGGGGAGTGCGGGGGGGAAGGGGGACTGGCCCCAGGCCTCCGCGGGGCGGGGAGGGGGGCTGGCCACTTCCTGCGGGAAGCTGAGTGACCCAGCCCCAGCCTGCTCTGCTCCCCTGGCTCCCAGGCTTGGGGGTTGGGGGGAACCACCCCCTAGCACTCGCTGGCGGCACAGCTGGGAGCCAGGGGAGTGGAGCAGCTGGGGCCAGGTCGCTCTACTTACCGGTGACTGCACGCCCGACTGCTTCTGGAGTCCTCCGGGGAGGGGGGGGTGAGGCTGGGGTGGGGCGGAGCAGGGGCAGGGAAGTTTCCTCAGGAAGTCAGTGGTGTCTCGAAGATAGCTGGGAGTGCTGGTAGCGTAGGGTCTGAGGAGAGAGTCCACATAACCAGACAAGCCTGATGTTAGGGTGCCAATGCCTGAGATGATGGGGCATCCAGGATTTCCAGATTTATGGATCTTGGGTAGCAAATAGAATACCCCTGGTCGGGGTTCTAGGCATGTGTCTGTACAGATTTGTTCCTGTGCTTTGTCAGGGAGTTTTTTTAGCAGATGGTGTAGTTTCTTTAGGTAATCCTCAGTGGGATCAGAGGATAATGGCCTGTAGAATGTGGTGTTAGAGAGCTGTCTAGCAGCCTCTTGGTCATATTCCAATTTATTCATGATGACGACAGCACCTTCTTTGTCAGCCTTTTTGATTATGATGTCAGGGTTGTTTCTGAGGCTGTAGATGGCGTTGTGTTCAGCACGGCTGAGGTTATGGGGCAAGTGATGTTGCTTTTCCACAATTTCAGCCTTTGCACGTTGACGGAAGCAATCTATGTAGAAATCTATGTAGACACCACTGACTTCCTGAGGAAACTACAATCCATCGGTGATCTTCCAGAAAACACCATCCTAGCCACTATGGACGTAGAAGCCCTCTACACCAATATTCCACACAAGCTATCGGGAACAGTATCCCTGATAATGTCACAGCTAACCTGGTGGCTGAACTTCGTGAGTTTGTCCTCACCCACAACTATTTCACATTTGGGGACAATATATACCTTCAAGTCAGCGGCACTGCTATGGGTACTCGCATGGCCCCACAGTATGCCAACATTTTTATGGCTGACTTAGAACAACGCTTCCTTAGCTCTTGTCCCCTAACGCCCCTACTCTACTTGCGCTACATTGATGACATCTTCATCATCTGGACCCATGGAAAAGAAGCCCTTGAGGAATTCCACCATGATTTCAATAGTTTCCATCCTACCATCAACCTCAGCCTAGATCAATCCACAAAAGCGGTCCATTTCCTGGACACTACTGTGCTAATAAGCGATGGTCACATAAATACCACCCTATACCGGAAACCTACTGACCGCTACACTTACCTACATGCCTCCAGCTTCCATCCAGGACACACCACACGATCCATTGTCTACAGCCAAGCTCTAAGATATAACCGCATTTGCTCCAATCCCTCAGATAGAGACAAGCATCTACAAGATCTCTATCAAGCATTCTTAAAACTACAATACCCACCTGCTGAAGTGAAAAAACAGATTGACAGAGCCAGACGAGTACCTAGAAGTCACCTCCTACAAGACAGGCCCAACAAAGAAAATAACAGAACACCACTAGCTGTCACCTTCAGCCCTCAACTAAAACCTCTCCAGCGCATCATCAGAGATCTACAACCTATCCTCAAAGATGATCCTTTACTCTCACAGATCTTGGGAGACAGACCTGTCCTCGCTTACAGACAACCTTCCAACCCAAAGCAAATACTCACCAGCAACCACACATCACTGAACAAAACCACTGACCCAGGAACCTATCCTTGTAACAAAGCCCGATGCCAACTCTGTCCACATATCTATTCAAGTGACATCATCATAGGACCTAATCACATCAGCCATACCATCAGGGGCTCGTTCACCTGCACATCTACCAACGTGATATATGCCATCATGTGCCAGCAATGCCCCTCTGCCATGTACATTGGCCAAACCGGACAGTCTCTCTGCAAAAGAATTAATGGACACAAATCTGACATCAGGAATCATAATACTCAAAAACCAGTGGGAGAACACTTTAACCTGTCTGGTCATTCTATGACAGACCTGCGGGTGGCTATTTTACAACAGAAAACTTCAAAAACAGACTCCAACGAGAGACTGCTGAGCTGGAATTGATATGCAAACTAGATACAATCAACTCAGGATTGAATAAGGACTGGGAATGGTTGAGCCATTACAAACATTGAATCTATCTCCCCTTGTAAGTATTCTCGCACTTCTTATCAAACTGTCTGTACTGGGCTAGCTTGATTATCACTTCAAAAGTTTTTTTCTCTTACTTAATTGGCCTCTCAGAGTTGGTAAGACAACTCCCACCTGTTCTCTGTATGGGTGTATATATATCTCCTCAATATATGTTTCACTCTATATGCATCCAAAGAAGTGGGCTGAAGTCCACGAAAGCTTATGCTCTAAAAATTTGTTAGTCTCTAAGGTGCCACAAGTACTCCTGTTCTTTTTGCGGATACAGACTAACACGGCTGCTACTCTGAAGTCTGGGAAAACTACGTGAGCCATGATCTCAGATCTAACCATTCCAAATCAGTGTGCAAAACTATATTTAATTAGTTTTAGATTTCACACAATATTTGTTGGGTAGGTATCAAATCTTTTTGGCGTGCACTGCTGTCATGACCTGACTGATATTAGCAAGGATTTTGACTAGAGCTGTCATAGGTTTTCATTCATAAAGAACAAATATTACAATTTTTACTCATCTTAGTGGGCAGTTTTGTCAGAGCTGTAGATTCCCATGCTTACTTGTTAATTATGCATTGCTGCATCTGAAACACTTTGCTAAGTGTTTGGATGCCAATTTTTGTCTATAAGCAAAACTAGCCTTGCACTTTTGAGGCCAGACCCTCAGTGTAGTTCCAGTGAAGTTGCACATTCAACATAGTTGTGAAAGAGTGCTAATTTTCTAACAGAAACAAGATCTGATCTTCTCTTGCATTCAAATAAGGGATTGTTAACACACGCAAAGCAATATTGACAGGTAATTGTAGGTGGGATAATGAATGTTGGGTTTTGTGTCGCTTCAAGATGTGAATAGCATTGCATCATCCTCTGGGAGAGGGCAGATTCTACTATGTGAATCATCTTAAAGCAGGTAAATTTAAACTGTCAGCAAGATCCTGACCTGGCATAAACCAACATAACTTTATTTGGCTTTATCTTAATAAAACCAATGATGTCTAATTTTGGTCCTTGGAAAGCATTTAACTTTAATGTGTTGGGAAACAGATACAGTGTTCTCTCTCAGAGAATGATGGAAGGGCTTGTTCCATTTTGAGCAGAACAACATTTACTCTCCCAACCTAGAATTACCAGCTTTTCAGCATCACATTGCTAGTGTGGCTAATCCCTCATTGGAATGCAGCAGCAGATCAGATCATCTTGGCAGATTCTCTCTCGAATGTTTTTTGCAGCTACCTTGAATATATTTTAACTAATAAATACTCTCCTGTTGAGCCTCTGTATCCCCTATAATTGAATGGGTCCATGTGTATACACCCTGATGGGATAACAAATCCAATATTGTAAATATCAGATTGTGCAATGGATGTTTCCTCCTCTTTTCCTCAAAAATAATACCTAAATATTCTAAATTCTCACGATAGCCATAGTAAAGCAGCAGCTGTGTTTAACCAGTGACAGTTCAGCCATCTTGTACTGATGGCAAAGACACTTAGTTATTCACTGCTTTTGACTGTTTTGCAAATAAACATGCTGAGCCCTGTTCAGTGTTTGCCTTTGAAGGAAATACCTACACTCGGAGTTAGCTGTGTTGGGAAAACATGATTTCAAATTGGGGGAAACAATTGCTTTCCATTTTATTGCCTAAAATAGTTTTCTCTTAATGTCTTGGCCTGACTACAGCATTTTTCTTTTGAATTGTAACTGGTTTCCTTCCATCCTTTTCTAGTGTCTCTGTTCTGTATTGCATAGAGCCACTTAGCATACATTTAAAAAGCTTAAGAGAGCTAAGGTAAAAATCTGACTTTCCAACAAAATGCTTTTCTGTGTACTACTTGTAGTTGAATAACTAGTTTAGTACAATCCACCATAACTTGCCCAAACCCTGTATTAACCTTAAAGCACATGTTCTCCTCCTGTTTGCACTTCACCCTCTATGCAACTTAATATTACCTGCCTAGTTACCAGTTTGATCCATTGCTCTTCTCTCTCTTGCTTTGAGCATTCATTTGAGAGACAAGCTGGGTGAAGTAATGTCTTTTATTGGACCAACTTCTGTTAGTGAGAGAGACAAGCTTTCGAGCCAGACAGAGCTCTTCTTGAAAAGATAAAAGATATTGCCTCACCCACCTTGTCCCTTTAATATCCTGGGACCGACACAGCAACAACTATAGAGCATTCATTTGTCATCTCGTTCTTTTTTCACTTCTCTGTACAACAGCACAAGCCATGTTACACTATAAAATGCAGGAAATAAAAACGGCTAAATATGCTGGGGCTCCAGACACCAAGTTGTTGGCTCTCTGAAAGCTTTTTTCCCTCCATGTATGTGTGACATTCTCCCCCGACACTTCCACAAATACTGAAGGAAATATTGCAGAGTTGTAGGAGACAGCAATAGCTGCCTCCTCAGCACAGGACAGATCATACAGCCAGAAAGCCCGTGAACTAGGGGATTGTTTGCCAATCTTCACAGGAGTTCCTTAATGTATCAAGCATGGAAACAGAGAAATGGCTAAACTTCCAAGAATAATATCCTTGTTTTGCAGAAATTAAATGGGTATGTTGCAGAAGGATGATCTTCCATATGAATGATACAAAACTCTACCAATGTGTAACACATGCTTAGTTCTAACAGAGCTAAAGCTTTTTATTTTTGGGGGTTGACAACTACTGAACAGATCTGCAGTAGTCATTTGCATTAACGGATAGATACCTTGAACTGTAACAAATGGCAATTTGCAGTGTAGTTGATTTCTATAATGTATACAGTTAATGGTGTGATGCACTGGGGAACCTTGCAAAATGAAAAGCACGAAGCATGTAATCTGTTAAGAACAACCCAGCCTCATTGCCCAGCAACCTGATAAATGGGATGGTCGAATCAACTTAACATTCATTAAAATGCTTGTTCCCCCCTCATTCAATACATTTTATTTAGACACTTCTTTCATGGATTAAAATATAAGTAATTCAATTCAAGATGAGCAAACACATACTGATCAAATTGTTAAGCATCCAAAAATTTAGTGCTAAGAGGCCAGGTTGGGAGTGAGTAGTTTCTGATTTCCTGTCTGAGTCATCTGCCACCTTTGACCAAGTAATATCAAACCTATTTGTGTGGTTACTTCAGCTGTACAATAGAGATAATGCTCAACATAACTCCCAAAGGGATGTTGAGGGTTAATCTCCATAACATATTTAGCCAAACTATAGCCAAAAACTTTGCAGCTGTTGATTTCTGTGGAGTTATGGCAGCAGAAAAATCTGGCCCGTGAAATGCAGTGTAAGTGCTTACTACTCTTAAAACAAGTGAAATGTTTGTAATAATGCTGTACCCAGTGCAAATAGCTTTCCATATACTGTACAAGTGTTCTTTTCTTAAGCCTGTTTAACAGAGCCATTATTCAGAATAACTGATAATATCCCACTTATATACCTTTCATACAACTACATGGAATGAGTATCCTGTGATCAGTTTTACATTTCTATATAAAATACCCATGATAAACAGACCATTTGAAAACATTTTAGTGCTTCCCCATATCAACTTTAGCTGCTAGGCAGGGTTAGTGACTCGAGTGCTGAACTGGATAAGAACCAAGAACCTTCTGAGGAGAAAGATATACCTTAATGTAATCAAGATAGACTTGGTGGCTGCTTCCCTAATAAACCTGAGAAATCGGGCACAGACATCAAAGCTACTTTATAACTGTAACTGCCTGGTTGTCCACAAAATTCTTGGAATAGTCATGGATGCTGATGCTCTTGTAGTGGAGATTGTTGATGCAGACGATGGTGAACCTGTAATGGTGCTCTTGTAATCTGTAGGAAAAAGTATGAGTGATAGCAGGTTTGACACAGAAAAAAACCCCAATTGTTGTGAGAACACATATGTGACTCATGGATTAGGCTGACTTTGAAAACTCAATTCAAAGAGGCTGAGCAATGTTTATCGGGCTTTTAAGTTTGACTGCATACATAACTTGTCATACTTGCCTATCTGGGGTGTTTATGAATATCTCTCTCTTGGGTTTGTGAGTTAATACATCCTGTTCATGCAAAACAATTATTGGGTTGGATCACAAAGCATAAAACCTTGACCTGGGGAAACATTTTTATACTGACCACTATAGAAATGACTTGAAAAGGATATCTAATCCCTTTGCATTGGAATAGGATGGAAGGATTAAGTTTATCAGGGATTCCTTGTTGATCTTCTGGAACAGAGTTTATAGCAAGTTTCTCAATATCCTCTGTTTCTTCAGGCGTCAGCCAAATATAGGAAAAAAACATGGGGAAAAAAATTGAGGAGGAGAAAGAGACAATGGAGCCTTGTGTTCTGGGGAAAGGAAACCTTTGAAATATCAGGTGGAATTTAGTACATTTTAGCAGGTTCTAAATGGTTCAGCAGATCACTCTTAATATCTGTGTTCCAATCTCTGGAAAATCTAGCTCAACACAGGTTTTTAAAAACTGCCTTTTTTGAAGCTGAGTAAACTCAGACAAAAAACTCCCCACCCCAACACTGAAAAATCTCCTTTTCGGAGAACACATGACAGCACGTTGATACTGCTCTGAAGTAAAACCATATCTCACAGCAGGATTAAACACCCCAAGCGTTACAGTCTGTCTCAGAGCCTGTCATGTTCTAACTCCATTAATACCAAGAATTCCATTAATGTTCTAGTTCAAACTTTCTTTTTCAGATGCAAAATGAAATGAAAGCCTCAATCCTATCACTTAGGTTAATAATAGCTGATGTCTTTACTTTCTGACTATTAATCTTAAACCAATCTGAAATCCTAATGGCCTGCCTTAGTACAGCTTTCAGTGGTAAACAATTCAAATATAAAATCATAACATGTAATTTGGAACAGTTTAACATGATTGAAATTTTTACCTCATGAGAGAGAGCTTTGATTGCAGTGCCTCTTATCCTAGGTGACGCATGGTTCTGGCTAACCTGATGCCCTGAGGAAGATGTCGAATAAAACAAACTTTTTGTGCAGTTACAAAAAGACCTGGTAGCATTCTTTCATAACTTCTATTATTGCATTAATGCCAACTTTTCTTATATCAAAAGAAGATGGAAACATTGTAAATAGAATACTGGAGTAATTCTTGGAATAAACATCCATATTCCACCTTCCTTCAAAGATGCACAAAAGTAAATGAGGACATATTCATCCCAATATATTGTGAACAGTTGACATGTTTAATGTAAGTTCACTTTGATACTGTTAGATGAAAGGTGTTATGTACTACAAATGCAAAAATATTGTTATGTTGAAATGGCTAGTTAGTGTTTTGCTAAGGGGTTGAGTGCAGCTTTCAAGCAGTGCTGGAATGCAAGTACTCAAAGTGCTGCAAGATGCCATTCTGGCTTGAAAAAAAAAAAAAGGTTGCTGGAATGGCATCTCAGAGTGTTCCAGCGGGACTTGAGCACTGGTTTTACAGCCCGCCACTGCATGGAATCAGCACTCAGGTGTCAGACCATGTATTACTAACAGCTAGTGGTGATTCTCCTGTAACTCAAGTGGTAGGAATATATGCTTTTGGTGCAAGATCTGGTTTCTATCCCAGCTGTTGCTCTTAAGTTATAAATGACCTTTGTGGGCAGCATAGTAACAAACATGAAATGTTAATGTCAGCAGATTGTGACAATATACTCAATAAGGGCATTTACTATCCATTATGTGGCTATGCTGAGGACCTGACGTGAATGTTTACGTCATTTGTTCAAAGTTGCTTTCCAGTTAATGTTACAACACAGCCCAGTGAACTCTCCTATACATCACTTTCATCCATTGTAAATCCCAAACTTTATTTAAATCATTTTAACAATAGTGGACAGTAGAAACGGCTGAAAGCTTTTATTTATATAAACCTGTGTCAGGTGACAACT
Source organism: Malaclemys terrapin pileata (assembly GCF_027887155.1). Taxonomy (NCBI): domain Eukaryota; kingdom Metazoa; phylum Chordata; order Testudines; family Emydidae; genus Malaclemys; species Malaclemys terrapin. The sequence goes on along the minus strand of NC_071514.1, from coordinate 65,238,095 downwards.
GATTCATTGCTAGGGACAAAATGAGGAACAGCCACTTTCACTTGCCGTGGTTTTTGACTGCCTGATTCTGGTCAATGCTACTTTACTGAAACTTTTCTAGAATGAACGCTGTTTGTACAGTTTGTTGGGGTGAGATCTTAATCACTTAGTCATACTCTTTTTGGAGAATGTTTCCTAAGGATTTCATCTTCCTCTTTTCCAATTTTTAGCGTAGCAGGGCCTTAGCTCCATATTTTATGAGGTTAGTGAGGGAAATTCCATGCAAAATATATTTGTGACTTTCAATAGGTTTTAAGTTGTTCAAAACAAAACCAGTCATTACCAGAATGTTCAGGCACTACTTACTCCTCCAGTGAAGAACGACGCCTTGCCAAATGCTGAATTTCTACCCTGACGTTTCAGTGCTAGAGCTATTCAAAATAAGGGTGCACAGTTGTTAATAATAACTGCCATTTTCACTCACCACCTACTGAAAAATGGCTTCATTGCTTTTGTTCAGAGTTTCTAAAAGAATTCACCCTCAGGCAGAAACCAAACCTGGAGGACGCCATTTAGTTTCTGTATGTGGCCCGTGAAGGTGTAGCCCAACTATGCATGGAGCCAATATCACTAAAAAGTTTGGACCACCCAATGCTAAGTAAAAGAGCAATACTATTAGAATGTGTGCAAAGTGTCCATGTGTGTTAGATGCTTTATACTTACCACATGCCTCCTGAGAGAGTTAAACACTAACCCAGAAGGCTCCTACCTTGTAGTGGAGTTCTGTGAGAGAGTGTGTTTAAGCTATGGGGAGTCTGAAGAGTGAGCACTGATACGAGTGTTAGGCAGTTGGATAGTGGGTTCCAGTTCTCACCTGAGGGTGCTAGATTGAAGGTCTGTATCTTGAGACAGTGCCTAGGTATCCCAAGCCTGTAGAAGTGGCTGGGATATGTTCAGGCTCTGGAGGAGAATAACACCCAGGTATCCAACAGCTGGGTCCCTTCACAGCAGCTAGGTGGGCAGGTACAATCAAGGAACAATCAGTTGCACATATACAAAATGGGAAATGACTGCCTAGGAAGGAGTACTGCAGAAAGGGATCGGGGGATCATAGTGGATCACAAGCTAAATATGAGTCAACAGTGTAACACTGTTGCAAAAAAACCAAACATCATTCTGGGATGTATTAGCTGGAGTGTTGTAAGCAAGACACAACTGGAGTATTGTGTCCAGTTCTGGGTGCCACATTTCAGGAAAGATGTGGACGAATTAGGAAGAGTCCAGAGAAGAGCACCAAAAATGATTAAAGGGCTAGAAAACATGACCGATGAGGGAAGATTGAAAAAATTGGGTTTGTTTAGTCTGGAGAAGAGAAGACTGAGGGGGGACATAACAGTTTTCAAGTACAAGGTGGAGGGAGAAAAAATGTTCTCCTTAACCTCTGAGGATAGGACAAGAAGCAATGGGCTTAATTTGCAGCAAGGGCAGTTTTTGTTGGACATTAGGAAAAACTTCCTAACTTTCAGGGTGGTTAAGCACCGGAATAAATTGCCTAGGGAGGTTGTGGAATCTCCATCATTGGAGATTTTTAAGAGCAAGTTAAACAAACACCTGTCAGGGATAGTCTAGATAAATACTTCGTCCTGCCTTGAGTGCAGGGGACTGAACTAGAAGACCTCTTGAGGTCTCTTCCAGTCCTACAGTTCTGTGATAATCAAGTATATTCCCTTGGCTGCCCCAGGAGTAACTTGTCCTTGAGCACAGTGGGCTGTGTTGGTGCAGGACAGAGTGTTTATCATCTTCCTGAACCAGAGAAGCTGAAGCTAATACATTGTATCTTTCATAGCTGCTAACATACTATGTCCCAGAAATGATATCTCAGTTTTATGGTGTGATGACATGAGCACATTTTTCAACAACGGATACTCAGCTTACAAGAGGTTCAACTGCTAGATTCACTATTTGCCATATCAAAGTTAACCTACTGAAATTAGTATGTGAAAAGCTACAAAATATGAATAATGAACTCCCATTAGGACTCATGCGATCTCCTCAAGAATTAATTATGTGACTCACTAATGAAGAGAAAACAATAGGGCTGAAACTCCATTACATGATTATGGGTCTTCAGACACTTTTCCAAAGCCAAGGAAGAAGAAAGCTTCAACAGGGCTTTTGGCAGTGTAACATATTCAATCAGAACATCTCATCTCAGCGGAACCCATAGCTTGTTAGCAGTACAGCTTTAACTGTGGTAGTAACAGTGGAAGCTATAGGGTAGATAGTGCTCAGCTTATTGTCACCCTGACCAGACTATATGGTGACAAAAATACATAAGCACTGTCTGCACTGATAGGTTACAGGTCCTAATTTTCCTAATATAGACAAGGCTGTAAAGTTACTGTTCTATAGTACCAACTCCTCCCCCCAACACTTTGTAGAGAGGCAACCCCAGCAGGCTGCAAAGATTAGGTACATGGGAAGTTGTTTCCCTCTATGTCTGAACAGTTTTTGCTGGAGCAATATGCACTTGCTCCTGCTTCATAATGCAGAATTTGGTCCCAGGGAAAGTAAAATAATTAACAAGTAATATAATTTTCATCTTGAAAAATCCAGTATTTTCCATTCTGTTCTATATACTCAGTCTAACTCTATGCTTTGATTATAATCATGCAAAAGACCACTTCCATTAAACATCTGAACAGGTTTCAGTGGCAGAATTTACTTCTATCCAATGTTCTTTATTTTTTATTCCCTCTTCTGCCTTTCTTATTCGCCTGCTGCACTCTGATCATGACACAGGTGGAAATTGACTGAAAGTGCAGGGAAGCTCATTTCCAGTGGGATGACAAAGGCCTCATTTCAAGTACAAGTCTAATACGTTTTTCAGTCTGAAAAACAGCTGTGTGCGCTTCCTTGCATTTTCTACGAAGATTGAGACTGAACTGGTGAGAACTCAATCTATATCATGACCTAGAGGAGGCTTGTCCTACTGCCTCCTTGCTTAGATTCCTCTTTCTAACATGATTCTATGGCTCCGTGGCTTACACCACATTAAAGTCTAGGTATATTAGAGCCCAGGACTTGGCACTAGACTCATGTCTAGACTAATCTAATTAAGGCCAGTTATTTAGAGTGCCATAAGTATGGAGTCTCAACATATATGTACGACCAACCTGTAAATTTCTTACTTGTGCAAAACTCCCACTGAGGTCAATGAGAGTTTCTCCTTAGGGGCTTCTGAACTGGGCCCTGTAAAAACAAACAAAAAAACCCCCCAAACTTGTTCTTTATCAGCTTTTCATCTTCAAAACATTTTACAAGTAGGAATGTGTAAAAATAACATGAAAAATAAAATGCCCTACCATCTGTGGCTAGTAAAGTGGTATAAATCTACAATACATAGCCAAGAATATACATTGTCTCTATACGTGTAAGCAGCATTTTTGTTCACAAAAATTTGAGAGAGATCTAGGCCAAAACTTCCAATCTTAAGTACTTTAGGTCGGACTTCTAAATCCATAGTTTAAAGCATCTAAATAAAGTTGGTCTGTTTTCAGAAGTGCTGAAGAACCACAGATCCCATTAAAGTTTGCAGCTTTAAAAAAAACTAAGGATCCTAACATTAGACACGTTGGGTTGATGACTCTGGCCCTCATGTGACTCTGGCACATGCTTAAGTCCCATTGAGTCCAATGGAATTTAAGCACGAGCTTAAGTGCTTTGCTGAACTGGAGACTTAGTGTCTAGCTGCTACTCGAACATCAAAAATCAAGATGTTCTGAAGTTTGGAAATTTATCAGTCAAACCAAAATACCGAACAAGAGGTTCACTTGGCAGTGCACACTCTGGGGTTGAACCTGCAGCCCTGGTACATCTGAGTAGTCCTGATGAGTTCAGGAGGACTGCTCAAGTGAATGAGCTACAGGAGGAGGCCTTCTAACTAGCCTTATATATCTACCCAAAAGATCTGGATCTGTTCACTGCACTCTCTCTGCCAAGAGTCACTGCTGGTAAAGCAAATTTCAGAGTCTTTAACTTTGGTAGAAGTTTAAAGTAATTCTGACTACATTACAGGCAGATCAGAGTTTAGAATTCTCATCCTTCAGAGTTGGTTGATTCTATGTTCAATCCTGTAGCTACACTTGTTTTTTAATCAGTTTTTAGGTCCATGTCTTCGCACTCTACTGACAGGACAGTACACTTGGCACAATATATTTAGGCAGAAAAGTACTACCCCATCTCATCTGCATCATATTTCCATTTCATTTCAACAAAGCTAAAATATGTCCGATTATCTTTTGATTTATTTCTGTGCATAAACAGGAGTCAAAACTCTGCTTAACAATCTTCAAATAGTCAGTAGATTCAAACGTCGGTAGCACGTGGCAGTCAAGAGGTGATCTGTCTGATAATTCAAGCAGCTTGCCTAGAGGTAAAATAGGTCACACATGCTTATTGCAGGTCTCAAAGAAATAAATCCTGCATAATAAAATTCTATGGAATATAGTGAAAAGCAGAATCTGATCTGAAGTCCAAAATGTAAAAGTTGCTCCCATGTACTGCTTTCCATCAGACAGATATAAGGCTGTGATCTGAACTTAATGTGGTACAAGTGCAAAGAACATTCCTAGCTAGAGCTCTACAAAACCAACTGACTTAGGCAAAATGCTCTTCCCAAGGCCCAGCTGCAGCATCTGAATTGGGTACTGGGTTGCTCCCTAGGGAGGAGAATGTAGCATTCCCTCCCTATCCCTAAGCTGCAGTGTGTCAGGGAAGTAGCACTGCAGCCTAGTGTCTGGCACAGCAGGGATCCCTTGGAGAGCTGAGCTCTGCCACACCCAGAGCGTGCATAATCCTGTGACACAGCCCCATACACACATCCTGTCTGCCACAGACATGCCTCTGCAAGAGAGAGGCAGGATTTACCTCTGACTGTATATTGTCCTGAAGAGCAGATTTTCCCTTTGCTCCATCCTGAAGTTTAATCATACGCAGAGGCTCTTGAGTGATTAACTGGCTCAAAGCAAAGACTCCCAAGCTCCGGGGAACAACTGATATTTCAATGCTCTTTGGGTGCTGTTTTAAGCATATAAGCATCAGGTGGTGCAGAAAGGGGAATGAGTTTCCAGAGAGCATTAACCATAGTAAACAAGGAAAATTAAACTTTGCTGCGCAGAAGGAAGGTCGTGGAGACAAAGTGTAAGGCTGCCTCAGGCACCACTTAATAAAGACAGTGCCTATATTGCATTTTCCATGCTCATAGTACTTCCCAGACCCTTAATCCTGCCAACCCCCCCTGCAAGGTATTAACCCCAATTTACAGGTGGAGAAACTCAGACCCAGAGGGGTAGAGTGATTTGCTCAAGGCCACACAATGCATAACCATAAGAGCCAAATCTCTAACCCAAGCTCATGATCAACCCAGCAGATCATACAATGTAATATAGACATCATGGGTTGTGTGCAGTTATGGACTTTAACCATATCCAGGCTGAAGAAACTACTTTAAAAAGAAAACAGTTCATCTGAAGTCCTGTGTTGCTTTTGAATCAGTTTACTATATTTCCGAGGAATACATTAGAACTGAAGATGTGGGTATGCATAGAAACCAGCTAAACATGCAGGGGCTGGGGAGGGGGGGAGTGTTTAAATCCTAAAGCCAACAAATTAGTGTCCCAATCAAGTAACACAGTAGGAAAACAGCATCTACTTCAGATCCAGCCGTCTAAACTTGAACACGGTAGCAGAGTCTGTCAAATGCAAATGAAAGGCCATATCCTCTTAAGATCTGCTTTCCAAAAAAAAAAAAGAGGAGGGCTTTTTGGGTGGAAATGTTGCCTGGAATGTGAACTTCAAAGGGACTTCACTCGTGGGTGGGAGGGATATACCACTGGGCCAAAGTTCTATACAGAAGCTGTCAGAGTCCATGCCAGAGACGAACATTGTTCAGCTATAAGTCCATGGCCCTTCATATGAGGGGCTTAAGAGGAAAGTTTTGGGGAATTTTCGGAAGTCCCTTTGTAAGTCCATTGGACATAGAGGACCCCCCCATTGTATGCTCACAATCCTCTGCATCAACTATGCTGTTGACAAGCAATTTACTGTCATTAATTTTATTGAAGAGATCACTAGACAGGGTCACTGATTAAAGAACTGCCAGGTTGGAGAGGAAGGGTCTAATTCTTAAAAGATTATCTTAATGTCACCCAGAGAAGTGTGGAACTCTGCAAAATTCTGCCCAAACTTTTAGAAGTTAATAAAACGGAATATTTTCTACTCCAAATCCTTTCCAAGGATCCTGGTCAAGTTAAAAAAAAAAAAGAAGACATCTGCAACCTATGAACTGTGGTAGTACAGCCAATTTGTCTAGCAGACACTGTTCATTGCATATTAATATAAAAGAGAGACAGTTAATTCCCATTTTCTCACTCAAAATCTGCCCCTGCCTGTAGACTTGATGCTAATTATTCAGGCAGGGAATTGATTTCCAGCTCCACTGTCTACTGCTGGAGCGTTGTTTAATCTCAGTTTCAGAGCAGAGCTATATTTTATAACTTTTCAGGTTCCATAAAAAGACTTGTGTAACTTGCCTCACCGGCATGGTGAGATACCCTATACCCTAGAAAATCATTTTGCAGGAAGATATATTAAAGAACAAGAGTAATTTCATTTAGATTGCTTTTTCAGAAAATCTTTGAGAACATGAGTCACTAACTGTATGGGCTGTTTCAAAAATGCTCTAACATGTAATGAGTTTGCCCTGTTGTTTATCTTTTAAAAGCATCCTGGGGCATGTAGGCACTAGCTCTATTGGCTAGAACTCAGGACCTGGAGTGTGGATGCCTGATGAATAGCAAGTCTCGACCTCCATGTGCCTCATATTTAAAGTGTGATATGCACATCCACAGTGGTGTTGGGAAGTTCCTTTCATTAGTGTGCATAAAGCACTTAGAGATCCTCAAGTGAACGTCACTATATACAGTAACATCTATGTGCAGTTGTTAGCAGGTCATAGCAAGAGATGAACTGATAATCATTAGCAGTCATATCTAGAAATGGTTTATTTGGAGAAAGATTAGGCTTGGGATCCAGGGTTCAGATTAGAGATCATATCAGGTTAAAATTAGGATAAGGATTTGTTGTGAAAGTCTCAAACTGTTATCTTGAGATTCTGACCAAATCAGTAATCATCCCAGTACATGTACGAGACCTGCAGCACCATTCACTAGGACTAGCTCACACAGTTGAGTTTCTTAGAGCAATCTAATGATGGCAAAAAATCTTAAATCTTGATAAATCTTGCGTCTGATGAAGTGGGCATTCACCCACGAAAGCTTATGCTCCAATACTTCTGTTAGTCTTAAAGGTGCCACAGGACCCTCTGTTGCTTTTTACAGATTCAGACTAACACGGCTACCCCTCTGATACTTAAATCTTGATGATGACCAACACTTTGTCGATGAATTATCTCTTTCAGGGTCTGATTTTCCTGATTTTCTATGCAGTATATATTTGTTAGGAAAGAAAACATCTGCGGATCTTACTACACATGCTGCCTCACTCTGGTAGTGCATCGTGCTCAGCAAGGTAGGAAAAATTAATTTTAATTGCAGGGCCAGATCCTCAGCTGGTGTAAGCTGGCATAGCACCACTATGGAAGTCAATGGAGCTATGCAGATGAAGTGGATTTCAGTTAAAGTGCTAAATAAAATGTAACTATTTCCTTGCTAACCACTGAATGTTTCTTTCATCACCACAATTTTATTTCATTTGCTGCACTCACTGATGACAGGTGACGCCTCAGAACAGACCGTTTTCCCGATTAGCGCTTACTCCAACCTCTCTAATGGTGTCATCACAGACCTGTTGGGCCCACCAGATTCATAAGTGGAGTACTTTGCATTTGTCCTTATTGTATGTCATTCTATTTACTTCAAACGACTTCTCCAGTTAGTCCAGATCAATTTGAATTTAAATCCTATCCTCCAAAGCAACACCTCCAAGCGTGGTATCATCTGCAAACTTTATAAGTGTACTCTTTATGTCATTATCTAAATCATTGATGAAGATATTTAACAGACCCAGACTGAGGACCAGTCCATGTGGGACCCCACTCAATATGTCCATCCAGCTTGACTGTGAACCACTACTCTCTGGGAACGGTTTTCCAACTAGTTATGCACTCACCTTATAGTAGCTCCATCTTGTTTGTATTTCCCTAGTTTGTTTATGAGAAGGTCATGCAAGACAGTATCAAAATTTCTGAAGTCAAGTCATCTACATCCCTTCTTATGAACTTGGCCAGAGACTTCCATGGAAATTGAATTCAGGTTCCAGTCTTGTTTATAGCTGTGTAAATGTGAAGTATATATCCTTAGTCCATCCCATGCTTTGCTGCACATTGGGCTACCCACATTTGCCATCCTTGCCTGTCAACTGCCCTTGTCTCCAAATCTTCCCATTTCATGTTGAGGTGCTTGATGTCATTCAGAACTGTTCGTTTCTATGTTATTCGCAGTCTTCCTCTTTTTCTTCTTGCATTTTCTGACTTCCATTCAAGGGCAGTATTTGGTAAGCGTTCTTTTTCCATTCTCAGCACATCTTCCAACCACTGATATCTTCTTTTGTAGATTATTTGTCAGAGGGTGCCTTGTCCAGTAATTTTTCTGACTTCCTCATTCGTATTCCTATCTCTATATGTTATTCCCAATATTCTTCTCAGACAGTTGTGATTAAATGCACCCAGCTTTTGCGTATATCTCTTGGTAAGTTGCCATGTGTCACTGCTATATGTTGTGATGGCAATAACAATTGCTTTGTACACTTTCAGTTTTGTCTTGAGGGAAATGTTTTTGAGTTGCCAGATGTTTTTGGGTTTTCCAAATGCAGCATTCGACTCCCCGGTTCTTCTTATTTCCTCAGAACTAGTACTATCTTGGCTGATGGTACTTCCAAGATACATAAAATGGTCCACTTTCACCAGTTTCTCTTCTTCAATTTTGATTTCTGTCCCTGTAGTCCCCATTAACATGACTTTACAGTTCTTTGCTTTGTATCTCAAACCTGTCTTCTCCATTACTTCTTTTAGTTGGTTTGTGCATTTTTGTAATTCATTGGCATCTTCATTGATAAGAGCGATGTCGTCAGCAAAGTCTAGATCAAATAGCCTTGAATTGTTCCATTTTAGGCTATATATATCACTGTTGCATTGTTTTAATCCATAGTTGGTGACCAGCATAAACAAAAAAGGAGACAGGACACATTCCTGCCATCTGTCTTGATGCTAAATGACTTACTCAATCCATTTTCCATTTTAATGCAGCATTTTGAGTTGCCGTAGAATGCCTTCAGAATGTTGATTAATTTTGTTAGAATTCCATATTGTTCCCCAATTTTTCACACTGTTTCTCTGTTTACACTATCGAATGCGTTTTAAAAGTCCACAAAATTGATGGCAAGACTGCCTTGGAATTCAATTGTATTCTCAATAATCTGTCTCTGGGTGAAAATAGCATCTGTGCACGATCTCCCTTGACTAAATCCAGATTGTTGTTCATGTAGGATGGTATCCATCTTTCCTTTCATTCTGTTCAGGATGTATGTATGTATGTATGTGTATGTATGTATGTATATCAGTATAAATTCTCAAACTGTGTAAAAACCTCAGAATTAGGCCCACTTGCTCCAAATTGACTTTGCTTAAATTTGGCACCTAGTAAGTGCAGTAGAGGAGTCTATGGTGATTAGAACTATGCAAACATGGCTATTCTGGTTTGCAACAATGGGAATCTTTAATTGAGTTTGTGTGGACTTGCACCTCACAAATGTCACTGAGTTTTGAGACCAAGTGAATGCAGATACTCTACATGATCTCTGCTGAAATGGTTCATTCCGCCTGTGTTCCTGTCAAATGTATGAAATGGCTGATCTTTGCGAACTTCCAACTCAGCATACAAATGGGCCTGGGCTTTCTCAAAACAAAGCCCGGACTCACCAAAGGGTTCAGAAATGACTTTTTTTGTTTTTTTTGTGTGCCAGTTTCACATATCTCAGGTGTTAACAGACTAACACCATGTTACTATAATCTATCATCACTCAGATGATTGGTCTCCACCAAATATTCTTTTTTGTATCTCCAAAATACAGAGAGATGGACCCACTCACCAGAACAAACATCCGTATATTTTGTGGATGAAACAAACCTCACCTGTAAACATGCTCAAACCGGGCTTGTCTACATTAGAAAATTTTATTGTGTCAGAACACTTATTAACTCTGCAGTGGATCCGTAGTGTCGCTCCTTCTCAGTTCTCTCATTTAAAGCCGGCAAAAGCTATGTAATTCCAGTGGCCTTGCTCGGGCCTATCCTGAATGAAGTTGTACAGGTCTGGCATATAATTCTTTAACTGTATTGCTAGCTGGTAAAGTACACACCGATTTCCAGATTCTTGCTGCAGGAAAGTAAAGGGACAGGATGTGTCATTGTATAGTGAGCACTAGCAACTCATTAGTGTTGACTAAGTCCATTATATATATTTGACTTTCAAGAGCTATAGCATCTCAACAATAGGCAGCAACACTCTGAAATGTGGAAAGTGGGAATAGGTCAAATGTCAGAGGTGTCTGAGGCAGGGATCCTATTTAAAACTGTATGTGAGCATATAATTAAACACTATCACAATCACACGCACAAGGAGACAGAATTAGGGCACCCTTAATTCTGGCATTTCCTAACTTTTTAGAGCTTGACTTTGACTTTGCAATCTTAACTTTCTTTCACACAGTTTTTGTAAATATAGAGGCATACTTTTTAAAATTTCTGTAGCACTTGGGAGATCAAATCTGCATCTCTATAGGTTACTGGTGCTCTTCACCCTCTACTGTGCTGTCTAAATGCTGTCAGTGCCGCTAATTAAACTAACATCTGTTAGGCTCATAGTCATATTCAGAACTACTACTTATAATGCAAGATGCTGTTTTAGGGGGAATAAAGAATAGCTATTGTGTTAGTGGCAACATACTCCATTTCCAGCACAAATTCTAGTTACAAATCTAAGAATTGGTACAGAAATACCATGTGTAGTATGGGAAAAGAGACTAGACTTTGATCAATAGTTTGGTTTGATTGGACTGGTGTAGCGCCCCCTCTCCTCCCCGTTACCTTCTTTAATGCCAATCTGCTTACAGGTTTTGATGGACAGGTCTGGGTTCTTCTGGATCCCGCCACCCACTCAGCAGGGTGTATCTTCTTTATTTTTTCCTATGAATTTATTTGGAGGTGCCTCCACCCCCATCACTCCTTCCTGGCAGGGTCACCAGGGCAGCTTGGGAGGAAAATTCCAACCACAGGATAATCCCCATTTACTTGCCAGTTAGTTGGAGACTTCCAAGAAATAATACAAACACATACAATATATTCAACACAATAATTATATTAAACAGGAAACAAATATAACATAACAGGGTGAAACACTATTCTTAGGGTCACCGGTGCCCAGGCTGATAATACCTGTGACTTTCCCTAGTCACGTGAGCTTGTGTAGCAAATGTAAGATCAGTGTCCCATTGATACGTGTACTTTGTTGGGGCCCTTGATGACCTATGACCACAATATCTTCTCTGCAGTGGTTTAGCAGTGTGGCTGACTGGGTTCAGTACAGCCCAAAGGACTCACAAATGGGAGAAGGTGGTAAGTCCCTCCACAGGTTTAATATGCAGCAGGTTATAAAATCCCCAGACCCTCACTCCCTGGCTTGAGGACAGTTCAGGGAGTAGGGGGTCCCCAAAACAATTTCCCTGACTGACTAACTAAAAGATGGTGCACTCACAAACTCCATGAATGATCCTCAGGTTCAGAGCTGACTCTGGACTCCTCAGTCACTGCAGAGGGGCTGATCTCTGCTGGCAGGGATCCTCTTCAAGCAGGAGTCAGGCTGCTTCGGTCCCAGGATTTCCCCTCACCACAAAGAGGTGCAGGGGTCAAGGTGCAGATTACACAACTGTACTAAAATCCAAACTGTAATCTCCTAGCCCAGTGTCCAGACTAGGGTTACCATATTTTGTGCCTCCAAATGGAGGACACTCCCCGGGGCCCTGCCCCCGCCCCAACTCCGCCCCCTCCCAAAGTCTCCGCCCCCTCCCCTGCTTCCCGCGAACATTTGAGTCACGGGAAGCCTGTAGCAGGTAAGGGGGAGTGTGGGGGGAGGAGGCGCGGCCCAGGCTGGCCCCTGGTGGCTCCAGCCTGGGTCGGCTCGGGCCCTGGGGTGCCGACCCCGGCTGACCACCTCCGGCGGCCCGGCGCACCCCCCGGCTCCCGGCCCCGCGACCCTGGCTCCCGGCCCCCGGCGACCCTGCGACCCCGGCCCGGCTCCCGGCCCCGCAGGCCCGGCGACCCCGGACCGGCTCCCGGCCCCGCAGGCCCGGCTCTCCGACCCCGGACCGGCTCCCGGCCCCGCGGGCCCGGACCGGCTCCCCGACCCCGGACCGGCTCCCGGCCCCGTGGGCCCGGACCGGCTCCCCGACCCCGGCTCCCGGCCCCGCGGGCCCGGCCCCCCGGCTCCCGGCCTGGACCCCGGCCTGGCACTGCGCCCCCGGCTCCCCGCCCGGCTCCGCGCCCAGCCCGGCCCGGCACTGCGACCCTGGCCCGGCCTGGCCCCCGGCCCGGCACCGCGCGCCTGGCCCGGCTCCCGGCCCGGCACCATGCCCTCGGCCCCGCGACCCCGGCCCCGCACCAGCCCCGGCCCCGCACCGCCGACCCCAGACAAAGAGGCCCCGGCCGAGCCCTCCCGATTTTCCCGGACATGCCCGGCTTTTGGGGATTTCCCCCCGGACGGGGATTTGAGCCCCCAAAAGCCGGACATGTCCGGGAAAATCCAGACGTATGGTAACCCTAGTCCAGACACACTCACAGCAGGCAGCAGCTCTGAACTAGCAGCCAGAGCAGAGCTGACCATGTGGTGACCTAAGGAGCTGGAGGGCTAACTCAGCTTGGCTGGGGAAATTTCCCAGCAAAACTCTACAAACTGGGAGTCATTGGTGGAGAGGGAAAAGCCCAGCTGAGAGATCTTGCTTTCAGGTCACTGGAGGCCAGTTCTCAGGGGGAACCCTCCATGCAGGCCTGGGACTCACCAGCTCCCCACACAGCCAGTCCTGCCCTTGCCCTGACTGGCTCCAGACTGACTCAAAACTGGCTTCTCCCATTTCCTGAACTCTCTGGGAAGGGCATCTCACTCCCTATTGGTTGCCAGGCAGACTCTGAGTCTGCCTTGGCTCCCCCTCCCTCCCAGGGACAGTGTGCCTCTCCCTGAGCTGCCAGCAGACAGAGCCCCAGGAATCTAGGTAATTTCCTTGGGGGCTACACTGGGATTCAGTGCAGACTTTGCTGTTGTTCCAAAGATGTCTTTTCTAAACTGTTCCCTGTGGATAGTGAGTAGAGCACTTACGTCAGCTATAATTGAGCTTTGGTTGATGTTTCAGAACCTTTACAGTCAGTGGTTATGGTAATAGCTGGGGACAAATTTCCCATTTTCCATTATATTCTGGAGTGCTTGTTATTATCAGGCTAAAGGCCAGTTATAATGGATGAGGGAGATGAGGCTGTAATTGACCACAGAACAGTAAAAAGAGAAACTTTGAGAAGTTATAACAACAAGGTTGTTAAGTGCGAAGCTTGTTATGCAGAAGAATGAAATATCTGCTCTATGTACCAAGGTAATTAAGGTAGCACTGAGGAATATATGAGCTCCGTCAATGAACCCACAGAGTGCTCCAAAATTAGTGCCATTTGTATGGCACTTTTGATCCTGGGTTTTAAGAGACTTTACAAACTACATCCCACAATTCAGCAGTATCTTTGACATCTTTCTGGGCACTTGAATAATTATAAGGGGACTTCTCATGTTATTGCTTTTTTGTTACAGTGTACTCTTACTGACACCTACTTCCCCCCATCCCCCATACACATGCTGCTGCACATCTTTTGATTGCTTGGTTAGCTTCATCACAATCGTGTGTGTTTAAAAAGATCATAATCCAATAATACTCAACACAAACTTACAGCTTAGTGTATTTCATATGAACACTAACAGCAATTGGAAATCAGAGTGTAAAAAAATCCCTAAGTCAGGCCTGGTAAATGCTATTAGTTTGTCAGTGAATGAGTATAGAAAGTGCAGGAGTCCTGTTCCAGTGCAGAGTTCTGTTAAATTAAGATATTTGGCTGGGATATGCCAGCCTGAGGTAGAGTGCCCTAGTGATGAAAAGTCTACTTGGAAGAGAAATGCAGCTGTACAAGGCAGGTGGTGCTATTTGGTTAAGGTGTGTGCTCAGGATACCTGGAGGATGTGCTAATTCAGCTCATCCCTTGGACAACTTTTGTCCATGAAATTCCTATAAGCTCTGGGTTATAATTTAAAGCCAATGTGGCAGAACTCAGGAGAGAGATGCCTTACAAATACAACCAACACTCACCTAGGTTTAATCTCCCTGGGCTACATAGGTCCTCACTACTGTATAAGGTTCAGTTTGCAACTCCAGCACTGGAGACGTTGACAGAGGCAAATGTACTGTTCATTAGCGTAGTTAAGGGTATATCATGGGTCTGTGCCTGGCTGTTTGAAGGAATCGTGAGCTGTTCTGTAATGATTAAGTAGCTTCAAAAGTATGTGAAACTGGCAACATTAGCAGCTGCAGTTTAATAGCATTTGTCTCTTTAAAATTTTGCTTATACATCTAGGATTAAATTAGCATCTTGTACTGCTTTTCTGGTGGTTTTAATGTATGAGTCAAGTTTTCTTTCTGACAGGCACTAAAAATATTTAGTCAAAATTAAACTGGAATGAAAAGAGGGAGATGTGAAGAGGGATGCTATCAATTTCTGCAGGCGTTGGTAAGAGGCTTGAGAATTTGAGCGTGGCAAGCAGCCAGTGAGAAAATATTGAGAGAAGGGCAGAGTGGAATCTAATTCCTCCAAACAGAGAGGTGTTAGGGGAGCATGTTACATGGTGATAGAGCTTTGAAGGGGATTTGTGAGGAAGGCTGACTCCAGCACCATGCTCCTCACTAATCTACTTCATTATAGCATCACAACAGTGAATACTTGGGCCAAATCCTGCAAGTGCTTGCTTACAGAAAAATGTACAAAGTCAATGGGTGGTGTCATGAGCCAGCTGGGCTAGCACTGGCTGAATCCTGTTGTCTTTATTTGAGCAAAGTTATGGCTGAGATTTGAAATTAATGAAACTGGGGAAGAAGCTGTGGTGTCCACAGCTTCCTCCACAATAAAGCAGCTGGTAGCTTTGTTAGCTGAAAAAGAGCTCTTAAGACCCTCCTCTTCCTGTGGGAATGCCATCACTGGAATATTTGTAGCTAGCATTAGCAATGCCTCTTCCTCACCCATATCTCCCATGAATAGTGAAGATGAGGAGCCTAATCTAGTGCCCCAGTTCTGCTCCCACTGAAGTGAGTGGCCACTTTATCATTGATTTCTGTCGGAGCAAGCTGGTTCAAATTCTGCCCTCAGTTACAAGTGTGCAACCCCAGCAAATGGGTACGGAATAGGTGCAACTGAGGACAGTGCTTGAATATGGGAATGAATGCCATATTTGCAATAATTAGGAGCAAAAAATATTTCTAGTTAGTCATAGGACTCTCAAGATCTTGATGGTGAAGCTTCACCATCAAGATCTTGAGAGTCCTATGACTAACTAGAAATACTAACTAGAAGCTCTGTTTATAAACAACCTTTGATTTGCTCAGAAGTTTGAATGCAAGAGACAAATAAATAGGCTGATGCTAATGATTGTGGAGAAATCCCTAAATTCACATTCATTCCAGGAGACTGGACATGTACAAATGTACATTCAAATGGTAACCTACTGAAAGCTGAATTGGAAAGGTAGTAAGGTAGAAAAAATATTCCACTAATGGAATAGGGTTCTGTATATCCAGCCTGAATGTAAAAATTCCCCTTGAGTGAATAAAACAGTGGTGCACATAAGTTTCACATTTTCTACAAGCCTTTGATATTGTTCCATGACTACTTTCTTCTCTCACTACACAGTATGATGACAGAGGGGAGGGAATATGAATAGACAGGGTCCTGATTGTAAATACTTGTAGGAAAATGTGTTATTGTTCCGACTATCAAAGGATCTTGGTGTAGATAGTAAGCTCATGCCACACTATTATTGGACCAGGAACATAAAAGGGATATATTATCAGAAGAGCTGAGGAAGAGAATTGCAATAAGCTGATCTGAATTTAGCCTCTTTCTGCACACAGTGAGTGAATTCCTTTATATTTGTATTTGTATTTATTCAAAAATTCGCAATGGATTTATCACTTTCTCCAAATTTGAACTGTGTTTCTTAATTGTGATTGGCCGTGTGAGTCTCATGGCATTTGTTCCATAATTCAATGAATGTGCACGCATTTCCAACATATTGAAACTTGGTTTGAAATTCCCTTTCTATGGATGTTGTGCTAGTAAATTGGACTGTTCATCTTGTGCAAATATTCAATGGGGCATATACACGACTACAGTGAATTCATTTAATATTTCAAGTGAACATTCACAGAGCATTTTTTAATTAATTATTCACCCAGCTCATAGTACAGTAACTCCTCACTTAACGTTGTAGTTATGTTCCTGAAAAATGCAACTTTAAGTGAAACAATGTTAAACGAATCCAATTGTTATATAAGATTTAATGTAAATGCAGGGGTTTAGGTTCCAAGGAAATTTTTTGGGGGCAGACAAAAGGCATTATACTGTATACTGTACAGTACTGTACTGTACTGTGGTTGGGAAGTGCCCCTGGCTTACCCCACACAGGCACAGCCCGCTGCAGGCAAGGACCTTTGCAGCAGCAGCGGCAGCTTCCCCGGAGAACAGGTTCGGATTTTGCCGGGAATGCTCCAGGCCCGCCTCTTCCTGTCCCCGCTCCACTCCAGGCCCACCTCTTCGCACCCCACTCCACCTTCTCTCCAGAGTACATCACATCCCTCCCCACCAAAGTCCTAAGCGCTGCCAAACAGCTGTTTAGTGGCGGGGGAAGTGCTGGGAGGGAGGCGGAGAAGCGGAACTCGTGCAATGCTCCCTTGTAATGTCGCTGCTCTTCCACAGAATCTTACAAGCAGGCAGCAAAACGACGTTATAAGGGAGCCTTGCACAACTTTAAATGAGCATGTTCCCTAATTGAGCAGGGACGTAACATTGAAACAACGATGAGTGGGACAATGTTAAATGAGGAGTTACTGTATTATGGAGCAAAGTATAGGATCAGGAAGCGAATTTAAAGTTCCCCAACATCTATAAAGCCCTGTCCAACAACATTTAGAGACTCTGACAGCAGCAATTTGCATCTGTGACTAATTTTAAATTACAATTTTATTAATCTGAAAAATTTATGGACTGAACTGTATCATGTATATTTTCCAGCAGGGTTTTGATACTAGCATGGCCTATGATTTAATGCTAATACAAGTAATTTTTTGTTTTGCTGGATAAACAATTTGATAAAAAAAGATAATTTTTTAAAATGTAATATCAGAGCTGCCCATCTTCAAAATAACCCTGAGAAGGTTTAACAGCTTCAGGACTGATAGTTCTACTGGAACTAGATTTGTAGAACACCAGGGAAAATGCTAGTGTAGTGTAAAGAGGAAAGTGGCAGATTAGAGATGTACATATCTATTTTAGGCTTTATCTACTGTAAACACTGATGTGATGCAAGGTCTGTGGTCTGTTACTGTTGTCTAGCATTGGTAGGGAGATAAGATATTGTGTCTCTCCTTGATCACTGAAGAATGCTAAAGATTTTTGTAAAGCTCTAAGAACATGTGAATGTGAATGCCAAGTTCACAAATGTTTTTTTTTCTGTTTAGGACTATCCAGATGAGGAGCATGCAATAAACTGAGGGAGGTGAGAATTCTTTATCTGACTCAGCTAATATAGCCACTGATTTTTCGAGGATCAATCTGTATTCTAGATCTTTCCTAGTACAAAGGAATGCTACCTTCAGCCCATTGATATCAGTGGAAGCAGGCCCTTATTTAAGAAACGCAATAGGGCTAAAGCTGATGGATTAGTTTTATGGGAGTGGTGAATTTATACTGTTTATTTAGGCAGGAAAAAACTCAATTATAGGTGTGACTCATGGTGCCGGGGCAGCCCTCACTGGAAATACGAAGGTCAGGGCAGGCTGCAAAAGGGAGAGCAGATCTCCCAAGACTGGCGGGTAACACTGAAGTTATTCTCCTCAACCAGTCACAAACTGTGCTTGTGATCCTCCACACTGGTTATCAAGAAGCAAAAAAGAAATCACACAGCCCCCTGTATTGCATTCCAGTTCTCTGGCGCCCAGCCTGCACGTAGGTCCAGAACAGTGAGAAGTTATTTTAAACTCTGCTCACATATACAAAAATGTTTTCTGACCCCAAAGGGTCAGCCACGTCACCAGGTCAGTATAGGTTTGGATCTTACTCAAAATATCCTGCTGCCAGCCAATCCTTTAGTGTCTAAAACTAAAGGTTTATTATAAAGAAAAAGGAAAGAACAAGGAGAGAGGTGTTAAATGGTAAAACAGTCATATACATATAAAGACTTCAAAGTCCATATATCAGGTTCCTAGCAGAACTGGTGAGTTTGTTGGCTTGAAAGTCCCTCTGGAATACATCCACAGCTTGGATGGGTCATTCAGTCCTTTGTTCAGAGCTTCAGTTTGTAGCAAAGTTCTTCCAGGGGTAAGAAGCAGGATTGAAGACAAAATGGAGAAGATGCAGCTGCCTTTTATAGTCTTTTGCCAGGTTGCTTGTGCTTCCTTTGTTTCAAACACAAGCTGCCTCGCACATGGCTTGGAAGCCTTTTGTGACCATAGGTATGCCCATGCATGCCTTGCTGAGTCATGAGGTGTATCTTCTGCCTTCTCTCAATGGGTCAGTTGTAAAGCTGATGGTTCTTAATGGGCTATCAAGCATGCTAGGCTATGCTCATGCCAAACTGTCTGGGAGTGTCACCCAGAAGCATAGCCCAAGTTTGAAATAGACATACAAACATATGGAACAAATCAACATACCCTTAGAGCCCCGACCGGGGTTATTCTATCTACTACCCAAGATCCACAAACCTGGAAATCCTGGACGTCCCATCATCTCTGGAATTGGCACTCTCACTGAAGGACTGTCCGGATATGTGGACTGTTTACTCAGACCCTATGCCACCAGCACTCCCAGCTATCTCCGTGACACCACTGATTTCCCGAGAAAACTACAATGCATTGATGATCTTCCAGAAAACAGGGTGGGTTGGATAGGGAATGGGATCCCAGGTGGTGGTGGTGGTTAGGGGTGGGGGGTCTCTGGAGGGAACAGTCAGGGAACAGGGGGGATTGGATGGAGCATGGGAGTCCCGGGGTCTCTCAGGGGGTGGGGGGTGGATAGGGGTCAGGGCAGCCAGGGGACAGGGAGCAAGGAGGGTCCTGGGGGGGCAGTTAGTTGGGGGGGGTCTCTGGAGCAGGTGGTTAGGGAACAAGGAGCTGGGGGGGTTGGATGAGTCAGGAGTTCTGGGGGGGGGCTGTCAGGAGGCAGGGGTGTGGAGAGGGGATGGGGGAGGCAGGGAGCGGGGGGGTTGTATGGGTTGGGAGTTCTGGGGGCCCTGTCGGGGTGGGGAGCAGTTGAGTAGGTGTGGGAGTCCCGGGGGTCTGTCTGGGGGCAGGGGTGTGGATAAGGGTCGGGGCAGTCAGGGGAGAGGTAGGGGGTAGGATTCTAGGGGGGCAGTCAGGGGACAAGGAGCAGGGAGGTTTAGGTAGGGGGTGGAGTCCTGAGGGGCAGTTAGGGACAGGGGTTCCAGGAGGGGGTAGTCAGGGGGGACAAGGAGCAGGGGGGGTTGAGGGTTGTGAGGGGGGAAGTCAGGGGGCGGGAAGTAGGAGGGAATGGATGGGGACGGGACTAGGGCAGGGCAGGGGCGGGGCTAGGGCAGGGCTCCCTGGGTGCACACCCTAATGAAATGGGCTGTGCATGCCTATGATTTCAAATTTGGTGACAATATATATCTCCAGACCAGTGGCACTGCTATGGGCACCTGCATGGCCCCACAATATGCCAACATTTTTATGGCTGACATTGAACAACGCTTCCTCAGCTCTCGTCCACTCACGCCCCTTCTCTACCTACGCTACATTGATGACATCTTCATCATCTGGACCCATGGGAAGGAGACTCTGGAAGAATTCCACTACGATTTCAATAGCTTCCACCCCACCATCAACCTCAGCCTGGACCAATCTACATTGGAGGTCCACTTCCTAGACACCACGGTACAAATAAGTGGCGGTCATGTTAACACCACCCTATACCAAAAACTCACCGACCACTATGCTTACCTTCATGCCTCCAGCTTCCATCCCGGACATACCACATGATCCATCATCTACAGCCAAGTGCTGAGGTACAACCGCATTTGCTCCAACCCCTCAGACAGAGGTCAACACCTACAAGATCTTCACCAAGCATTCTCAAAACGACGATACCCGCATGAGGAAATAAGGAAACAAATCAACAGAGCCAGACGTGTACCCAGAAGCCTCCTGCTACAAGAAAAGCCCAAGAAAGAAACCAACAGAACTTCACTGACCATCACCTACAATCCTCAGCTAAAACCTCTCCAATGCATCATCAGTGATCTACAACCCATCCTGGACAACGATCCCTCACTTTCACAGGTCTTGGGAGGCAGGCCAGTCCTCACCCACAGACAACCCACCAACCATAAGCATATTCTCACCAGCAACCACACACCACACCATAGTAACTCTAACTCAGGAACCAATCCATGCAACAAACCTCGATGCCAACTCTGCCCACATATCTACACCAGCAACACCATCACAGGACCTAACCAGATCAGCCACAACCTCACCAGTTTATTCACCTGCACGTCCACCAATGTAATATACGCCATCATGTGCCAGCAATGCCTCTCTGCTATGTACATCGGCCAAACTGGACAGTCCCTACATAAAAGGATAAATGGACACAAGTCAGATATTAGGAATGGCAATATACAAAAACCTGTAGGAGAACACTTCAACCTCCCTGGCCACACAATAGCAGATTTAAAGGTAGCCATCCTGCAGCAAAAAAACTTCAGGCCCAGACTTCAAAGAGAAACTGCTGAGCTTCAGTTCATTTGCAAATTTGACACCATCAGCTCAGGATTAAACAAAGACTGTGAATGGCTAGCCAACTACAAAAGCAGTTTCTCCTTCCTTGGTGTTCACACCTCAACTGCTAGAAGAGGGCCTCATCCTCCCTGATTGAACTAACCTTGTTATCTCTAGACTGATTCTTGCCTGCATATTTATACCTGCCTCTGGAAATTTCCACTACATGTATCTGACGAAGTGGGTAATTCACCCACGAAAGCTTATGATCCAATACGTCTGTTAGTCTATAAGATGCCACAGGACTCTTTGCCACTTTTTACAGATCCAGACTAACACGGGTACCCCTCTGATACTAAACATATCTATAACTTATAATACAAAAGTGATACAAACATATAAATGAGATTATCATATTTGGCAAATCATAACATTTTTGCAGATATCGTACATGGCATATCTGGCATAACTCATTGCAATTTTACAATATTAATATTCATAATATTCTCAAGTGTCCCCCAGATTCCATACAGCATCACAATAGGCTCTCTGTTTTATTGAAAATCCCATACACAAGGAAGCTTTTAGAAAAGGTAGTGCAGAAGCATAACCTCTTGTAGATAACTCCTGTGGATTTTGCTGCTTGACTGTGCTCCATTTGAAGTTTTATATGGTCCTTGAATGGTGTGTCCCATAAGGAAAGGATGCTACCAGGAAAGTGACAGATCTTAAGTTTTTCTACAGAGTTTAATTAAAGTGGCAAACAAGTAAGAGTGTGTGTGCATGTGTGCATATTGAAATGGTCCATAAGACTTTTGGTTACCATTTTACATAGGCAATATTTCCACAGTCCCATGAAATAATAAAGAAAGCATCATGCACTCTTTCTAAATCTAAGTTTTAAATCACTGCTGTCCAATAGTCTAGATTTTATCTTCAGCGACAGAGACCCTGAACTTTGTCTTCTTCCCAGAAATCCTGCTTTGTTTTGTTTCTGGGTGGAACTAGTATATTTTTCCAGCTGGGCTGAATGGTGCCTTGTGCAGTTGGTGTGAGGATGTCTAATCCTTTTTTGTATGTGCTTCTGCAATTCTGACTATCTCTCTTGTGAATGACACAATGCTTCTTTTTACTCTTCACACCAGCGCGCTCTAAGCTTCTTGGCTGGTGGTGTAGCTCAGGCACTCATGCTGCCATCTCTCCCTGCCCACATTATTTTATATGAGAAAACGTTTGCTTCTCATTCAATACATTGGGAATGCAGCTCATTAGGATTTTGGCAGCACCTCCTTACAAGCTTCATTTGCTTGTATTTTCTCAGAGATGAAGCACAACGGACCCAACAGGAAATTTAATTTGTAAAAGGAAGATAGGACGAGGAGTACAATATGGATTGGGTCACCATTTCTTCCTATGTGTTAAAATGTTTGGTTAGGGAGAGGGGGAGAAGTTTAAAACCATTTTGTTGTATTAGCGCTCTTTGCTTAGCTTCAAATTGCTGAAGTGTTCTTGAAATTTGTCTCAGTTCTTTGCGGTCTCCTGCTGTGTAGCTCTGTCCCCTTTCTTCATGCTTTCTTGCTGCCAAAGAGTCTAATGGCTGTTAGGGGAATTAAGCACAATGGATGTGATGTGAGATTTAATGAATAGCAAAGCCATTAACAAGGATAATGACTTACATTTATATATTGCCCTTCAATTCCAAAGGCTCTCCAGACTACCGAAAGCATTTCACCCACCACTGAAATGCAGCCAAGTCTGGGGTGAAATTCTGCAAGTGTTACGCAGTGTTGATGTGCTCTGGTAAACACTTCTGAGATGCACAATTTACACACTTCCCAGTTTATTGTATCAGTTAGGAATGAGATTGTGGTTTGCAAGCATAAGATATTTTGATCTTTTGTGAATAAACCTCACTTAACATTACAAAATCAGATCATTTTTCACACCTCTGTATGGTATGCTTTTACTCCATTATGTCTGTTTTCTTTAGTCACAACTGTTTTTTTCCCCCTGGCTCTGTTTTTGCAAAGCTAAGTCATTTCTCTACAAATACTTGAATTAAAAAATCCACTTGAATCAATGCTGAATCCTGCTATTCTTTAACCTTTTCAGGCCTGTAGTGCAGGTAAAAGAGTTAAATTGAGATCTGGTTCTCATCTCCCCCAACTCCTGCCATTATGTGTATTACCATAATGCCTAGAAGCCCTAGTCATGGACCAGCACTCCATTGTGCTAGGTGCTACACAAACGCAGAACTAAAAAACAGTCCCCTCCCTAAGGAGCTTACCCTTAAGGAGACTTGCCAAGATGTTTTTGGCATCAGGCTTTGCTGGACGTTCTATTATCATGTCTTTAGATGTAACGACAAAAAATACTCATAGAAAAACTGAGGACCCTTGAAAGTCAGACTTCCAGTAATATTAGTGTATTTCACTTTGGAAAAGGAGTACAAAATTTTTAAAGTCTGGGCTGGAGGTGAATGATTTTGGGAACACTGTGTGAGAATAATGGAATGACAGACTACCTGCATAGTTAACTCTCCTGATTTAGCCTCCAAACATTAGGGTACAGAGTTAATTGAAGGAATAGGCAAAAGAGCAAAGGGAGAGGGTGATTAGTGAGGATATTCGTCACATCTTGGGGTCCACCTCCATGCTGCACTTGTTGCAGTTCAGAAGGGATGTTTGCAAAGGTGGCTTTAAGCCACTTTGCATCTCACATGATTCAGGGGCCATCTAGCTGCTGCCCCAGCCCCAGTGTAAAGTAGGCCAGCCTCAGGGCTGCTCTGCTTTTCACCTGGTGGTCCATGGAGCCAGCCAGGGCCATTCCAGCAGCTAGGGATCATTGGGGTGTAGACATCTTGGCCATACCAGCCGCTCTTTCCCCTAGTGCACAGCTACATCATAGGCTGAGTGGGGTGGAGGTAGCACAGGAGTCACAGTGGTGGCCCAATTCCCCTATGCAAAGGGAATCCACCACTGCCACCTGTTTAAGGTTATGCTGCTTGGCACTGCCAGAGAAGTGGAGGGGAGCTGGCTCTCTGAATTGATCTGATTCATCGTAGTCAACTGGAATGGAAGTAAAGGACACACAAAAGGAGCCCAAATGTTCTACTGTGATTGGCTATGCAGTGGTCACATTATGCACTAACATCTCAAAATAAAAGGAGGGTAGCCTGCTGCAACACAACTGTCTAAGGTTACTGACCTTGATATTACGCCACACTCAATCCACCAAATGCACCTTCTGTGCTCCCTATTTAGATGGCACCTGCTACCCAATCGACACTCCATAAAACTGGAGTCAGTCTGGCTTTAATCTCCAACCACTGTTTCAATTAACTCGAATAGAACAGTTTGGGGGAAGGCCATAGATTTGATAGAGTCAATTCAATCAGCAAAAATGTATTTAAAAATCAGAGAAATTGATAGGTTTTTGTGGTTTGTCAGAACCCATATGCTAGCTTTTTGCAAGTAATGCTATTTAATGAAAATGGAGTTCAGTCAATTACCGTAAGTAATATAGATTCATAGATTCTAGGCAGGGCTGGCTCCAGGCACCAGCTTGCCAAGCAGGTGCTTGGGGCAGCCACTCTGGAGAGGGGCTGCACGTCCAGCTATTTGGCGGCAATTCGGCGGATGGTCCCTCACTCCCGCTTGGAGCGAAGGACCTCCCGCCGAATTGCCGCCACAGATCACGATAGCGGCTTTTTTTTTTTTTTTGCGTCGCTTGGGGCGGCAAAAACCCTGGAGCCGGCCCTGATTCTAGGACTGGAAGGGACCTTGAGAGGTCATCGAGTCCAATCCCCTACCCTCATGGCAGGGCCAAATACTGTCTAGACCATCCCTTTATCATTTATCTAATCTACTCTTAAATATCTCCAGAGATGGAGATTCCACAACCTCCCTAGGCAATTTATTCGTGTTTAACCACCCTGAATAAATCATAAGAAGGTGGCACAAGCCAACTATGACAAGGATATGAAATTATACCTCATGTTCAGTGCTTAATTCTCTGACAGTCTGTCCTCCATGCTCTGGTGATCGTAGGCTATACAGTTGCTGCAGTCTGCACTGATGCCATACGCCTGCAATCCTTATCATAATGATGAAAGGGATGTGAAGGGAGGGGCAGAAACTTAACAGCTGTTTCAGGCTTCATTTGGAATTGCCTTGCTTTTGTTAGCCTGGGTCATACAGCCTTTACCATAGGTTTTAGTTCCAGGGCTAGATTCTGTCTTTGTAAGCAGCTTACATGGACTTCAGCTGAGAGCTCTGCCTATGCATCCAAGAGTGAGGTACTATCGCCCTCCATTTTCATGGAACAAATATTCTAGCAGAAGCCATTTTATAAGGCTGAGGCATTTTTAGTCTCACACAACAAGCCACCCGATGAACTAGTTTAGAACAGGCACTTTGTAGTTACTAGATTCCAGGACTACTTTACAACACTCTTGGCGTGGGCTGTGAATGATAAAGTTGCTATCAATAAAAGCATGGGAACGCAAGAGCAGTGAGAGAGGATTTGAGGCCGAACTTTGTTCTGCAATGCTGCTGTAAGCCTGGAGTAATCCCATAGGCTTTAGTGGAGCTATTCCTGATTTACACTGATGTAACCAAGAAGAATTTGGCGCTTAGTTCCCACATCTGTATTTAAGTGTTGTAGAAATTGTTCAAACCCTGGCTTCTAATTGAAGGAATGAGACTACGCAAAGGAGGGGGGAAAGACTCTTAAACTTCATATGCTACTATTACTATAAAGACATCAGTAAATGAAGGAATTTTGTTAATACTCTTAGCCCATTGTTTTCCACAACTACACAAGAACATCTGTTGGCTCCAGACTGTACCTCTATGAAAGAACAGTGAGGAAAGTAAAAGGCCAACTAAATAAGAGACAGGCTACAGACCTGCAGAGCAAAAGAGAAGGAAATGCTTCCATTGTCACTGCAGAAAATAAAATCAGAATGAGAGAGAGGGCAAGGGTGCTGGAACCTTTTATAGAAGCAGGAGGGGGCGAAGGCCAAAGCGGCAGGGGAATTAAAATACTACTTAAATATCCCACAGTGTACAACTGTAATATAAATAACCAGAATACAAAATGTAGCCATGTTATAATATTTAAAGTATAATTATAGTATGAACAAACAAAAATACCCAAGACTTTAGTTCTAAACATCGGGACTACATTTCATTTTTGCACTTCATATATCGTACTTCACTTGCATTTACTGCGTATACTCCACTATTTATTAATATCGTACTCTTCATTATTGAACTGTAACTTGCAGTTCTGTAACATTAAAATTGAATTGTCCTTGTTTATATACAATGCATATTTTAACAATTGTAACCCTAAATTGTAAATCTCCTTGGAAAAAGGCATCAGCAAAATAAATAATAAACAACTTTGAAGGGAGGTAAATGTGTTCCCAGATAAGCGCTACCATATAAAATGATTTTTTCTAACATTTTATATAAAATAAAATAAATAAAAAATATATTTTTAGGAAACCTAACAAACACCATCAACAGGCTGTAGCAGATAAACGCAATTCGATATCTATTAAGCAAAAAATGTAAACTTAGTGCAATTTTGATCACGTGATTACACAATTATCTAGGATTGCAGTGGATATTTAGGAATGCATCTGATCTGATCTCATAGTGCGTCTTGGCCTTTAAGAGTACGATTGTGTTTTCCCCACAGTGCATGTGTTTCTTTTGTTAAAAGGTGTGGGGACGGGGGGCATGGCCCCGTGGCGGCCCTGGTTCCGGTGCCAGTGAGAGAAGGAAATCTGTGGTGAAGAAAATGGGAGGATTCAAATTGTGAGATTTCAGCCTGGATCAGTATCAACAACTACTGCTAAAATTAGAAGGGCAGAAGTGTTTATAAAGTTTACATGTGTATGAGCAGCAGGGGCTTTGCTCCTCCAGAATGAGGAATCTATGCGGTTTGAAGGAATGTAAAGCATCAGACCCATGTGATGCATGCAGCACTAGATACCAGACCTGAACCATCTCCCCAAACTCTGGGGGAATTGATTTTTGGGTCTTAGTCCAAATTTCACAGTAAATGAAGTATGGCCTGACCAGACTCATGAAAAGAGAGCTACAATGATTTGTCATAAGAACAAAATTGGAAGAGAGAACCTCCTGTTCCATTTATATAAAATACACCAGATGACAATTCAAGTGGGTTGGTTGCACTAGTTTAACTTGTAATTTTAAATATTTAGAGCAGTGCAAGAGATTGAGTGGACACTTATTTTGGTTTAGCTTAGACTAAGGGTATGTCTACACTACGAAATTAGGTCGAATTTATAGAATTTTATAGAAATCGGTTTTATACAGTCGATTGTGTGTGTCCCCACATAAAATGCTCTAAGTGCATTAAGTCGGCGGACCGCGTCCACAGTACCGAGTCTAGCGTCGACTTCCGGAGCATTGCACTGTGGGTAGCTATCCCACAGTTCCTGCAGTCTCCGCCGCTCATTGGAATTCTGGGTTGAGATCCCAATGCCTGATGATGCAAAAACAGTGTCATGGGGGTTCTGGGTACATGTCATCAGGCCCCTCCCCCTCCGTCAGAGCAATGGCAGACAATCGATTCGCACCTTTTTACCTGGGTTACCTGTGCAGACAACACACCACGGCAAGCCTGGAGCCCGCTCAGCTTAGCTCAGCTCACCGTCACCATATGTCATCTGGGTGCCGGCAGACGTGGTATTGCATTGCTACACAGCAGCAGCTAATTGCCTTTGGCAGTAGACAGTGCAGTATGACTGGTAGCCGTCATCAGCTATCTGGGTGCTGGCAGACGTGGGGCTGCATTGCTATACAGCAGCAGTTCCTTGCCTTTTGGCAGTGGATGGTGTATTAAGACTGGTATCTGTCGTCGTCGTACTCCTCAGTGAGTTCGGTCAGAGGCACCTGGGCAGACATGTTTTGTCACCTGGAGACTCAGTCTTCCTGGCAGTCCTATTGAACCGTCTTGACGATGATGGCTAGCAATCGTAATACAGCATCTTCTGCCAAGCACCCAGAAGATACCGATGGCTATCAGTCATGCTGCACCGTATGCTGCCAGCCTAAGATGTAAAAGATAGATGGACCAGATTTGTTCTGTATTCATTTGCTTCCCCCTCCCTCCGTGAAATCAATGGCCTGCTAAACCCAGGGTTTTGAGTTCAATCTTTGGGGGGGCCATTCTGTGTGACAGTTGTTTGCGTTTCTTCCTGATGCACAGCCACCTTTGTTGATTTTAATTCCCTGTAAGCCATGTCGTTACTCACCCCTCCCTCCCTCCCTCAGTCAGACAATAGTTTCGCGCCTTTTTTCAACCCAGACGCCATAGCACTGGGATCATGGAGCCCGCTCAGATCACCGCGGCAATCATGAGCACTATGAACACCACACGCATTGTCCTGGAGTATATGCAGAGCCAGAACATGCCAAAGCAAAACCAGGCGAGGAGGCGATTGCAGCGCGGCGACGAGAGTGATGAGGAAATTGACATGGACATAGACCTCTCACAAAGTACAGGCCCCAGCAATGTGCAAATCATTGTGTTACTGGGGCAGGTTCATCCCGTGGAATGCTGATTCTGGGCCCGGGAAACAAGCTCAGACTGGTGGGACCGCATCGTGTTGCAGGTGTGGGACGATTCCCAGTGGCTGCGAAACTTTCGCATGCGTAAGGGCACTTTCCTGGACCTTTGTGACTTGCTTTCCCCTGCCCTGAAGCACCAGAATACCAGGATGAGAGCAGCCCTCACAGTTGAGAAGCGAGTGGCGATAGCCCTGTGGAAGCTTGCAACGCCAGATAGCTACCGGTCAGTCGGGAATCAATTTGGAGTGGACAAATCTACTGTGGGGGCTGCTGTGATCCAAGTAGCCAACGCAATCAAAGACCTGCTGATATCAAGGGTAGTGACTCTGGGAAACGTGCAGGTCATAGTGGATGGCTTTGCTGCAATGGGATTCCCAAACTGTGGTGGGGCGATAGACGGAACCCATATCCTTATCTTGGCACCAGAGCACCAAGCCACTGAGTACATAAACCGCAAGGAGTACTTTTCAATGCTGCTGCAAGCCCTGGTGGATCACAAGGGACGTTTCACTAACATCAACGTGGGATGGCCAGGAAAAGTACATGATGCTCGCGTCTTCAGGAACTCTGGTCTGTTTCAAAAGCTGGAGGAAGGGACTTTTTTCCTGGACCAGAAAATAACCATTGGGGATGTTGAAATGCCTATCGTTATCCTTGGGGACTCAGCCTACCCCTTAATGCCATGGCTCATGAAGCCGTACACAGGTAGCCTGGACAGGAGTCAGGACCTGTTCAACTATAGCCTGAGCAAGTGCCGAATGGTGGTAGAATGTGCATTTTGACGTTTAAAAGCGCGCTGGCGCAGTTTATTGACTCGGATAGACCTCAGCGAAGCCAATATCCCCATTGTTATTGCTGCTTGCTGTGCCCTCCACAATATCTGTGAGAGTAAGGGGGAGACATTTATAGTGGGGTGGGAGGTTGAGGCAAATTGCCTGGCTGCTGATTACGCGCAGCTAGACACCAGGGCGGTTACAAGAGTACAGCAGGGCGCAGTGCGCATCAGAGAAGCTTTGAAAACCAGTTTTGTGACTGGCCAGGCTACGGTGTGAAACTTCTGTTTGTTTCTCCTTGATGAACCCTTCCCCTCCCCCTCCCCCCGGTTCACTCTACTTCCCTGTAAAATAACCACCTTTCCTCCCCCCTTCGAGCACCTCTTGCAGAGGCAATAAAGTCATTGTTACTTCACATTCATGCATTCTTTATGAATTCATCACACAAGTAGGGGGATAACTGCCAAGGTAGCCCGGGAGGGGTGAGAGAGGAGGGAAGGAAAAGGACACACTGCAGTTTAAAACTTTAAAACTTTAACACTTATTGAAGGCCAGCCTTCTGATGCTTGGGCAGTCATCTGGGGTGGAGTGGCTGGGTGGCCGGAGGCCCCCCCACCGTGTTCTTGGGTGTCTGGGTGAGGAGGCTATGGGGCTGTTGGTTACACAGGGGCTGTAGCGGCGGTCTCTGCTACTGCTGCCTTTCCTGCAGCTCAACCATACGCTGGAGCATTTCAGTTTGATGCTCCAGCAGCCGGAGCATCGACTCTTGCCTTCTGTCAGCAGGCTGACGCCACCTATCCTCTTCAGCCCGCCACTTGCTCTCTTCAGCCCGCGATTCAGCCCGCCACCTCTCTTCTCGTTCATATTGTGCTTTTTTGCACTCTGACATTGACTGCCTCCACGCATTCTGCTGTGCTCTATCAGCATGGGAGGACATCTGGAGCTCCGAGAACATATCATCCTGAGTCCGCCATTTTCTCCTTCTAATCTTCACTAGCCTCTGCGAAGGAGAAACATTTGCAGCTTGTGGAGGAGAAGGGAGAGGTGGTTAAAAAAGACATTTTTTAGAGAACAATTGGTACACTCTTTCACGTTAAATTTTGCTGTTCACATTACACAGCACATGTGCTTTTGTTACAAGGTCGCATTTTTCCTCTTATATTGAGGGCGTGCCAGTTTGGTGTGAGAGATCACTCACGCAGTGCCAGGCAACAGAATTCGGATTGCAGGCAGCCATGGTAAGCCACAGTCTTTTGGCTTTTTTAACCTTCATAACATGTGGGAATGGTTTCAAACAGCAGCGCCCTCATTTCCCATACCAAGCACCCATTGGGTTGGCCATTTAAAATGGGTTTGCAATGTAAAAGGAGGGGCTGCGGTTTCTGGGTTAACATGCAGCACAAACCCAACTACTCCCCCCCCACACACACCCAATTCTCTGGGATGATCACTTCACCCCTCCCCCCCACCGGGTGGCTATCAGCGGGGAACATTTCTGTTCAGCCGAGCAGGAACGGGCACCTCTGACTGTCCCCTTAATAAAATCACCCCATTTCAACCAGGTGACCATGAATGATATCACTCTCCTGAGGATAACAAAGAGCGATAAGGAATGGATGTTGTCTGCATGCCAGCAAACACCGGGGCCATATGCTGCCATGCTTTGTTATGCAATGATTCCAGACTACGTGCTACTGGCCTGGCGTGGTAAAGTGTCGTACCATGGTGGACGGGATAAGGCAGCCCTCCCCAGAAACCTTTTGCAAAGGCTTTGGGAGTACATGAAGGAGAGCTTTCTGGAGATGTCCCTGGAGGATTTCCGCTCCATCCCCATACACATTAACAGACTTTTCCAGTAGCTGTACTGGCCGCGATTGCCAGGGCAAATTAATCATTAATCATTAAACACACTTGCTTTTAAACCATGTGTAATATTTACAAAGGTACACTTACCAGAGGTCCCTTGTGTGCCCTCAGGGTCTGGGAGCATGCCTTGGGTGAGTTCGGGGGTTACTGGTTCCAGGTCCAGGGTGATAAACATATCCTGGCTGTTGGGGAAACCGGTTTCTCCGCTTCCTTGCTGTGAGCTATCTTCATTGTCTTCATCATCATCTTCCTCGTACCCCGAACCCGCTTCCCTGTTGCGTGATTCTCCATTGATGGAGTCAAAGCACACGGTTGGGGTAGTGGTGGCTGCACCCCCTAGCATGGCATGCAGCTCCGCGTAGAAGCGGCATGTTTGCGGCTCTGCCCAGACCTTCCGTTTGCCTCTCTGGCTTTGTGGTAGGCTTGCCTTAGCTCCTTAATTTTTATGCGGCATTGCTGTGCTTCCCTGCTATGGCCTCTGTCCTTCATGGCCTTTGAGACTTTTTCTAATATTTTGCCATTTCGTTTACTACTACGGAGTTCAGCTAGCACTGATTCGTCTCCCCATATGGCGAGCAGATCCCGTATCTCCCGTTCGGTCCATGATGGAGCTCTTTTGCGATCCTGGGACACCATCATGGTTACCTGTGCTGATGAGCTCTGCGTGGTCACCTGTGCTCTCCACGCGGGGCAAACAGGAAATGAAGTTCAAAAGTTTGCGGGGCTTTTCCTGTCTACCTGGTCAGTGCATCTGAGTTGAGAGTGCTGTCCAGAGCGGTCACAATGAAGCACTGTGAGATAGCTCCCGGAGGCCAATAACGTCGAATTCTGTCCACACTACTCCAAATCTGACCCGCAAAGGCCGATTACAACT
The DNA here is from genome assembly GCF_027887155.1 of Malaclemys terrapin pileata. Lineage (NCBI taxonomy): Eukaryota > Metazoa > Chordata > Testudines > Emydidae > Malaclemys > Malaclemys terrapin. The sequence continues at coordinate 65,205,828 of NC_071514.1, read as the reverse complement.
CTAATCCCCTCGTTGGAGGTGGAGTAAAGAAACCGGTTTAAAGGGCCCTCGGTTTAAACCGGTTTAAAAGTCGAAAAAGGGCTTCATTGTGTGGACGTGTCCAGGCTTAATTCGATTTAACGCTGCTAAATTCGACCTAAACTCGTAGTGTAGACCAGGCCTAAGTAAAATTTTCAAAGCTGCCCAAGTCACTTAAGAACAAATCACTTTTGAAAATGGGACTTGGGCAACTTTGAAATGATTACCTTGGGAATCAGTTTAAACTGAACTGCATTAAGCCTCTCTTAAACTGAAATGCACATGTCCACACTGAGATTTGCGCTGATTTAATTAGATCAGGTGTGATTTTAAACTGAAGTTAAAGCTGTGCAACTTTCTTGTGTTGGTAAGACCTCAAGCTGAGGTGTGCTTTCTCTCCAGCCTATCCCACTCCAACATTTGTAATGTTGCTTGTTTTCAAAGCCAGTCTTTTTTCAAAAGAAAAAGCAGATCCAGATATGTGCCAGATAACAGCATCAAATGTGTGCTTAACTCATCACTTCTGCCTTAACAGTAGCAAAATTGGCAATGTGAGGGTGGATGAATGAGAAGACATCTGTCTTCCTGGTTTTGTTTCCAAACAGAGAAAACACAGTTCTGATTGCTCCAGAAGCTTCTCATAAGCAGAATAGGTAGGGACGTGAGTTATAGCCTATTTGAACTAAGGTTTGGGTATGTTTTCTTCAGGGCAATGACTCCTTGTTCTTTCCATTGGATGGCATTCGAAGTGGTATTCCACCCTGGTTATTTTCAATTATGCTGGTATCCCAGTGGTTGTAATTCATTATGAGCATATGTAATCAAAGAAAGAACAATCACCATCCTTAACTGAATATACTATTAAATACAGTAATCTATGTTAAAGAAAATGTAGGTTGCAAAGTCAGGCACTTGAGTTAGGAAATGCCAGGTTTACAGTAGCATTGCATGTCTATCCTGTGCACTGAATGAGGAAGGGGTCCTGTGGGGGAAAAAACAGTGTGTGATCATATAACTGAAAACTGTCAGTGCATATATACAAGAGGGCAGAATTAAAGTTGAATAGGCAGCTATGAAATCTGGTCTTTCTTAATTTGAGTGCTTGACTTTGCAACCTAAATCATTTTAGCTTTGGTATGTAATTTCCTAAGATTTTGTTTTGTTTTGTTTTATCCCTTTAGCTGTACCAGCTAGGGTGACCAGACAGCAAGTGTGAAAAATCAGGATGGGGGGGAGGGGCAGGGTCCTATACAAGACAAAGCCCCTAATATTGGGACGGTCCTGATAATATTAGAGGCTTTGTCTTATGTAAGACCTTATTACCCCCAGCTTCATACATCAGCTATGTTTGAACTCTAAACCTTCAGCACACACTTCTACCACTTGGAGCTACAGGACTAAATATGTTAGCTAGCAGCAGGACAAGGCAGCTGTCCTAGGATGTGGGATGGGATGCCTGGCCATGTGTTGAGTCCCAGGGGTTGCCCAGAGTGTCTGGTTCACATCATTTCCCTCCCCCCACCCAGGAGTTGGGGGAGTTTTTGCCCCATGTGGTGCCCCCAGGGGATAGATGCTCCCCAGGACTATGTGCTGCATATAGGGAGCTCAACCGATTTCCCTCCCATGCCCCACGGCTACAGCCAATCTGGCAGTTTCTGGTGCAGCATCCATGACTGATGCTGCTTTGTGCTAGCCATAGATTGGTCTGTTTCTATTATTTTGGCATGCTACCAAAGTTTTCCTGAGGAATAGAATCCATGGCAGGAAATGGTGACGTTTATTTTCTGTTTATATCTCAGCCAAACCTGAATGGAATTTCATGGGCTAGAGGAAAGGCATTTCACTAGCCCAAGTGCTTTCCCTCTGCTGAATTTCAAAGGCCTGCTGCAAACAATGAAGGTGTTAGAGGGATAGATTATTCACTGTAGGGACTCTTCCAAAACATTTACTGATGACACTTGATCCGAAATCAATGAGGCAGAGAAAACTGCTCTGGATGATTTCCTAGTGTGCTTGGGTAGTTACATAGTGAATCATTTAATCAGTAATACAAAATACTGTGTGTAGTGTTGTAAACTGTTCATCTCAGCTTTTTAGAGATCACTAATCACTCTACATCTATGTGTAAGCTCTGCGTTAGTTTGAATATCTGTCAAAGAAGTTGATAACGCAGGCCAGCTGCAGTCATGAATGTGATAAAATTGTTTAGGGACAGTGAAACATGGAACATTAGCAGCCTACAGTAACAGCTCTGATTTGTCCTTATTCCATGCAAATTGCGAATGAAGTAGGTTGATGTAGTGTATCAGCTCTTCACTCAGTCAATCTGTTGCTTTAGTTCTAGTATGCATTGCAGAGCTGGAGATTTTTTAACTGGTTTGTTCCATCTGTATGGGCAGATGCAAGCAGGATCCAAGCCTGGTAGTCTGAAGGGTCAAACACAGTAGCGAGTTAGTGAGAAATTATGATGGATTGTGAAAAGCGAGATATGTGCTGAGTAGGGGAGAAGGTGGGAATATGTATGTGACCTACCTGTTACCTCACACTCCAGTTTTGTGTCATGAAAATGTTTTTGGGTACTGGTGGACTAAACTGTCTCCAATGTCAGCTGGATCTTAGGAATCATTCACTCTAGAATCTCTCAATCTACAATTGTTAAATTTTCTGCAGTTTGCCAAGACTGGTTTTAAGAAAAAATGTCTTTGCCAGATGATAGATAGAGTGAGGGAGGTCTTAGAAAATGCTCAGAGTTAGTCAGTGTAGTCCAGCTACAGAATCTGACAGAGGAGTAGTTTTACTTTATAAAACTTTAAACAGAATTTACATAAAAAAGTGAAGTGGAAGGATTCACTCAAAGTGAAAAAGACCCACTCAAGCTGAAAGTGTTTCCAGACTGGAACAGAATTCTTCTTTCTTCAGACTCTCTAGCTAACTCATTTACTGCTAACATCTGTTCTCACCCACTGATCACTAAGGAGCTATTTTTATAAAGCAAAGAAAAAATATGAAAATGCTGTATATGTTTATATAAGTACCATATATTCTGCAGATTTGATTAGACATCATGTATTCAAATTTGAACTATGGCAAGTGGCCTCCTTCATATTAATCCATATAAAGATATTATTGTATTCTTTTGGAAAGAGTATGTGATCAGGTAACTAGACTGAATGTACAATGCATAAAAACAGGAGGATCCTGCCACATAACTGCATACTTTTCCACATACTGGGTATAGGCAGAATTTAAGCTAGCTACCTGACCCTGTATGACTTTTGCAGCTAATTATATAAAAGAATGTAACAAAGGCAAAAGTTGGTAGTCTAATGTACATATGGAATGTTTTAAATATCATTTAAACTTTCTGAATGAAGAAAAGATGAGATTTATATATAGAAACCAGTGCTTAGGGCCCAATCCAGTGTCTATCAAAGTCAATGGGACTCTCCCCACTAATTTCAGTTGGCATTGTATCATTACTTCAGATCCACTGGCAGGTGCTATATTAAAATCTAAGCTAGTTAGCTGTCATTGATATTCATCTCTGTGGAAGGAAATGTTAATGGTTAGCCTTAACCAAACGGACACTTGAACTGAATGTGAGACCTAAGCAGAGACATGCCATTATTATTAAACATTGTGAAGATATAAACAATGAATCCATAATGACAGTACTTTATACAGAAGTGATGTAAGTGAACAACGGGGCACTCCATTAGAAAGGCTTCACTCAAGTCTATGAAAAGCCGCAGAGTAGTTTTCTCTAAACTACAAAAGCAGCCAGTTCAATAGTATTTTAATAATTGTATCTACATGATTTTGTGGCAGCCGGTGCTTGCCAGCTATATTTGGTAGAACAAAGAAAGGCTTCAGGTCATAAATGAAAAGCATGTTGGTGGGAAATAATGTGACATGGAATTTCTGTGAGCCTGACGTTAGTTCGTCTGCTCTATGCTTTCCGCAAAGTTCTGCCTCTAATCCTCTTCTCATCACTCTGCTCTTTACTCCAAAAGCCTTACCGTTAATTTCCTCCAGCAAGTAGGGACTTAGTGTGTGTGGTGGGATTGCTGTCCACCAAATGCCATGGCATGCCGCCTTTCCTTTCCCCCTCCAAAAATAAAATAACAAAACAAACAAGCTGATGTGCTCTAAACTTCTCTTATTTCCCTTTGTTTTCAAACTTTTTTAGTATGTTTCATGAAATCCCCAATAAATTCCATGACTCAATCTACTGAAGGCTGATTATAAGACTGTTTAAAGGAGGCTTTTAGTTCTACAGTGAAATATCTGATAGGAGAAAAAAAATCTCCTCTCACTGAAGCACCAGTTCCATTTCTTTTTTGACTAGGATGGCTCAGTTCTGTGGTTTGTTCAATTAAACAGGCACAGTTATCCATACAAAACTGGCAAATCTGGCACTGGAGTATAGGATAATCCATGTTCTCTGGAAATAGTGCAAATAGTGTTTTTATTGCTTAGTTTACTATCATTGCTTCCACTTATTCTTTGCCTCCATTTCCTGGAGGGCCTTTCATTACACCTATACCATCCCTGCCCTGATCTGTCTCCAATCCACACCCTGTGGGTGTCATGCACAGTGTCCCTGTAGCAAGGTTATGTTCTTAAACATGTAGGACCAAATCCATTTGCTACTGTAACTTCTTGAAAGGAAATGGTGATATGGCAGTGATGAGATTAGCCTGTAGAATATTTTTTGAGAACAGAAAGCAGAAAAATGTTGCATACATTTTATTGCAGTATTTATTTATTAGGCACAGATGTCATGAACTAGAATGAAATGCTATTGGCAAATAATAAATTAGGAATGTGGGGTAAGAAAAATAACTACTAATAAAAAAGACGAATCATCATTCTAGTTCTTGGAAAAAGAAGGATCCAATTCTGATCTTCCGACTTTATTTGAATTCAGAGGCGTCACTGGCCCAACGGCAATTCGTTTTTGTTTGCAGTGTGCAAAGCTTCCTCCTTCTAGTCTGCTGTGCACCATTTCCCCTCTAATTGTTTAGATTATTTCCATTTGAAATACTGTGTTCTTATATCATTGTATAAATCGGTGTCACATTATGCATTGCTCTGCAGGAAAGCCACTGCATACGAATAAATGCAATGCACAACTGTAGTCAAAGGGGAGACAATGGCACTCTAAATTTAGAGGTAGGTGATATTTTTCAACCAGGTTCACTGACTAAAAGGATAGCTTTTCATATTACTGATGATTCATAATGATTTTCTATGTGGTGTAGAAAGTACAGGTCCTTGCAAGATCTTATAATAGGTAGCAAGCCTGCTAAGTGTCACTTTTCTAGAGAGGTGATTAAATAGTTTTCAGGGCTGTTTACTCATTTTCTACATTAAGTTTACTTCACAGGATGAGTGACTTAATCCTGTTATCAGCAGGGCCTCCTGCAGATATAAATTTGCCTGCCGTTAACTGTTGTATTAATTCAGATGGCTATATGAGCCCAACGAGTCAAGACCTGTCCCTGTCCCACATTAAACAGTATTAAACAAGGTTTGGGGTTTGGTATACAGAGACCTCAGCCTGTTTTGTACCCCAGCAAACACTCCATTAAACATCATTTAAACCTTTTGATAAATACATAGAAAAGGAAGAACAGTTAAAGCATTTGAAATGTAAAGTATTAAAGAAGGATTCCATTTTAACAATATCCTTTGTTCACTCTCCCTGTAGCCGGAGAGAGTTTTAGAAGGAAACCCCCTTTATTTGACCATCTTTTAGATGGTATCAAAGATGATAATAACTGTCCCGTTTGGAGAAAAGAAAAGAAATTAGTTGCGATGGGCTGAAGTTGTTGTTAAAGTTAAAGTCTGATCCTGTGTCCTAAGCAGGGTTGCCAAGTGTCTGGTTTTCGCGGAGAGGGCAGTGCTTGTGCAGCCCATGGCCAGTGGAGTCAGGGAACTGACCCATAGCAGGCACATGTCAGACTTGCTCATGCTAAGGGCGAGTGGTGATGAGGTGCCTTACAACCCTGAATACTTCCAGGAAGCACCACAGTGGTGTAGTTGGCAGGAGCTACGCTCTGTTCGCTGCTTAACTCAGGGTCACGCTCCAGGCACTTATATATCAGATAATATGGACAATGAGAGATTCAAAAGTGAGAAGGTTGGAAACAGTTAAAGAAAAAACTTAGTTTGTTATTTTCCATTTATTTATTTCCAGTAAGGGAAATAGAATAAAGGAAAGGACAGGATTAGCAGAAGATACATACTAAACATTCCTGAGCTCAGTTGGAAAAACTGAGTACAGAATGCGGCTTAAATGCTACATGGAAAAATGTAGAAGGGATGAGAGTCTCTATTTATGGAACATAAGGAGTAAGGAGATCTGATTGATCCCCCAAAAGGGCCTGAGACTGAGGAAGGTGCAGGTTTACAAAGCCAGCCTGATACAGTTACCAATGAGGTCGGTCTGGAGCTTGAACTGGCCAGGATAGAGATCAAAGTACTGGAAATAACAGAGGCGGATGCAAAGGAGAGAGCCTGAGAAAAACCTGGAAGCAGAGGGGTGAAAGTGGGAGGCAGAAGCCAGAGAACAAGAGAAGGAACAGGAGTACAAAATTAAAAATCTGGAAATTCAAATACAAACCCTCAACCCATGTGTAGCTTCCCCTCCAGGGGTCACAAAGCTGGAAGAAACTGTGCCTGTTTTACAGGGTGACGGATAGCATCAAAGAATATTTGACTACCTTTGAAAGCAGTTGCAGGGTGCATAGAATCACTGATGACCAGAGCATGACTGTCTTACTCCCCAGACTGACTGGTCAAGCTTTACAAATGTTTAGTGATAGGGATGTAAATGATGCTATGAAGTGTGATCTGTGTAAGGGGCCTGTGTTAAAGATTTCAAGTTACTCTGGAGGTGTTCCTCCTAAAGTTTAGAAACCTCAAAAAACTTGATAAATCTAGTCACAGAGATTATGTTAATAAAATGGGAGATTTGAGGAAATGGAAAAGAAACAAAGGGGCAGAAACGTATGTCAAGCAGGTAGACCTGTTTCCTCAGGAACAGTTCTTTATGTTCTCTGAGGAGGTGAGCGCTGCAGTGTGGAAAAAATACTCACAAGGAACAGTTTGTATCAACTGGAAAGAAATATTTGTTGGGAAGTGCACCAGCACTGGGAGCCATGCCTCGCGTGGAGGTGGTTTTTGTAGAGCACTGGGAGAGCTCTAGTGTCCATGGCAGTGCTTTAGTGTTACCAGTGTAGACTAGCCCTAAATGTGCCTCTTCGGTAGGAAGTTAGTACTTTGCCAGGATATCCTAGGAGTTCGGCTTTCCCCTAATGCTTCCATGGCCCAGGGGTTCTCAAACTTTATTGCACTGCGACCCCCTTCTGACAACAAAAATTACTACATGACCCCAGGAGGGGGGAATGAAGCCTGAGCCCAGCTGCCCCAGGTGGGGGGGCCAAGCCAAACCCTGAACCCCACTGCCCTGGGAGGGGGTGGGGAACCAAAGCTGAAGCCCAAGGGCTTCAGCACCAGGCAGGGGGCCTGTAACCTAAGCATCGCCACCCAGGGCTGAAGCCCCAGGGTTGCGGCACTGGGTGGTGGGACTTGGGCTTTGGCCTCAGGCCCCAGCAATTCTAAGCCAGCCCTGGAGACCCCATTAAAATGGGGTCACAACCCACTTTGGGGTCCTGGCCCACAGTTTGAGCACCGCTGCGGTGTGGCCCATTTATGATTTCTGTGGTTTTGCAGAGGATCTCCTGCGTGGAACCACTTTTGTGCTGCCATTTGCTGTTGCATTGGACTAGGCGGTTTTGTCTTGCACATTGTCTCTTGATCCTAAATTCTGTAGTAAGTCAGGATACTCTACCTCAGCCCACAGTTCCAAACGCAAGGGAAACATATGGCCCCATGCAGCTAAGAAAATAGCCCAAAGTAGTTCATTGTTCCTATTTGGATACAGAAGATGCTTGGTGTCAGTACTCTTGACTGTGTAGCAGATGTCGGCCAGTGGAGCGTCTACTCCATGTCCCCACTTGTCTGTGGATGGTCAGCAGCTAACTCCAAATAAGCCTGTCATTTCTTTTCTTTAGTACTACAGTTGGAGTCAGCTTAACAATATGCGTGCTGAGCATTTCAAAACATCACTTGATACTTGAACACCAGCAATGTAGAATCAAACCAGTGTCAACATCTCACTTATCAGTGTTTCTTTCCAGAGAAGAATGACATTTCTAAGTAGTGAGTTATTTTTATTTGTCTAGCAGCAGCTATTCTCCCTTCCTAAATATCATGACTATATGTAGTATATGCGGTTTGTAATTCATCCTGTATTACAGGATAGAGGCTATCCCTTTAGCTGCAGAACCCTCTGTGAACTCTGCCAGATGGAATGGGTAGAAAAAAGTCCATCCATGGAGGAGGCTCAGAAAGCCAGACGTAACGCTGAGCCTGAAAGGATTCAGTGATGTCCATTCTACAGTTCCTACTGTAAGTTCTTGATCATTTGTGTGCTATAAAATCCTTATGATGAATTATACGGGGATAGGGAACTGAAATGTTTTTGCTGCTGTTGCACTTCTTTGTGCTATTGAAAGTCAATAGCATGTGGAATAAGCCACTGGAGGCCTCATTGTCCTTGCCTCCTGATCAGCCAGACTTTGTAAGAAAGCACTAAGCTATAATTGATTTCAAGCGTTCAAATAAAGCTAGAGCAGCTACCCAAGACTGAAATGGATTCAACACAAGGAGAACGCATGCATACAAACCCTCCATATTATAATAGAAAGTCACATGCATACAAACCCTCCATATTATAATAGAAAGTCACATGCATTACTCAAGTTCAAAACAGTGTTAAGAAAGCTCAACTAGAGCAGCAAATGTGGGTCCCATGCTTGGTTCTAGAGGGACCTGAAGAACTGTGTTTGGTCTGTTTTTGTGAGGGTCATGTGGTTGGGCTGTAGGCCCCAGAACAGGGTGGGTGAGACAGGTCTGTTTGTGTCTTGAGGAGGGCCAAGTGGCTCTGGGTCTTAGGTCTCTGATCAGTCCTGGTGTTTGAAGACTGAGTGGTTTATCACTTGCCTGGTAGTGAGGGGATGGATCCAACCATCCAAGGAATACAAACTATCCTTGTTGGGCATTCTATACTAGGAAGATGCAGGGGGAGAGGGGGAGAGAATATTCTTTGAGGGACAGACAGACAACAGGATGGTGTGCTGTCTTCCTGGAGCTGAGACATGAGTTGTGGCTTCTGAAGTTGGCACACAAGGTGAGGCACATTGGCACTAATGACACTGTCACAAGATACCTCACAGATTATAGATGACTTCAGGGAATTCGTAAGAGTGCTGAAGTAGACATCCAAGTGGTCTTTTCTGTGATCCTTGTTCTGCAAGTGAAGAAAGACAGAAGACAGAAGATTCTAGAAGTGAATTACTGGCTAGGTAAATGGTGCGTGAGGATGATGAAATATTTTCCATTACAACAGTAACTTAGGAACATGTTAAACAGCAGCTACCAAAGTTAGACACTTTCAAGTCAGCAGGTGCAGCTAATTTGCATTCAAGAGTTTTAAGAGCTGCCTGAGGAACTGTCTGGACCATTAATGTTGATTTTCAGTAAGTCTTGAAACACTAGGGAAATTCTAGAGAGCTTGAAGAAACCTAATGTAGTGCCAATATTTAAAAAGAATAATTATAGGGCTGTCAGTCCAACATTGATCCCAGGCAAAATGGAATGGCTGATGTGGGACTTTTATTAATAAATGAAATAAAAGAGGGTAATTTAATGTCAATCAACATGGGTTTATAGAAACTAGATCTTGTCAAACTAACTTGATATATTTTGATATTACAAGCCTAGCTGACAAAGTTTATAGTGTTGATGTAATATACCTACACTTTGGTAAGGCATTTAACTTGGTACTGCGTGATATTTTGATTAAGAAACTAGAATATGAGTTTTAATACAGCCAGATGTAAAGTCCTACATCTAGGAACAAAGAATGCAGACCATATTTACAGAACCATACTTCCTATTCTAGGAAGCAGTGACTCTGAAAAAGACTTGGAAAGGCTTGGTGGATAATCAGCTGAACATTGGCTCCCAGTGAGATGCTGTGGGCAAAAGGGGTAAAACAATATATAACCGTGAATATCGAGTAGGAGTAGAGAAGTTATATTATCTTTGTACAACTGCCATTGGGATGCTGTGTCCAGTACTGATGTTTGCAATTCAAAAAGGATGTTGCAGAATTGGAGAAGGTTCAGAGAAGAGCCATGAAAATAATTAAAGGATTGGAAAATATACCTTATAGTGAAAGACTTAAGGAGCTCGATCTATGTAGCTTATCAAAGAGAAGGTTAAAGCATGATTTTATCAGTTTATAAGTACCCACGTGGGGAACAAAATTGATAATAGAGGGTTCTTCTGTCTATCAGACAAAGGTATAACAAGATCCAATGGCTGGAAGTTGAAGCTGGACTAGAAACAAAGCACATTTTTTAACAGTGAGGGTAGTTAACCATTGGAACAGCTTGTCTAGGGATGCAGTGGATTTTCCATCACTGGCAATTTTTAAAGCAAGCTTAGATGTTTTTCTAGAGAACGAGACACCACTTCAAATAGCTATTAATTCAGGAAGTCATATGACCTGGGTTATACCAGTCATATACCAGTCATATGACCTGGTAGGTTTAACAGATGATCACAATGGTCCCTTCTGGCCTTATTTGTAGAAATACATAGCAATGAAAAAGGCGATAAAAGGTCATTTGGTAACAAGCTTAGAAAAGAGGGAGAGCATTTGGGCTAGATTGTGCACGTAGCCTTGCGTTTGGTCCATGTTATCCCAGGCTGAATATTGGAAGCATTATTTGTGGTGTGCTCCCTAAAGTGCACTCCTTTGAAAGCATGTGGCATGCCCGTTGTGGAGCTCCTACCCCTTATAGCCAGTCAGATCTTCAGTGCAGAACTGGGATGAAATCATGATTCCTACGACTCTTAACATTCTCCTCACTTAACATTGTAGTTCTGTTCCTGAAAAATGCTACTTTAAGTGAAACGATGTTAAGCAAATCCAATTTCCCCATAAGAATTAATGTAAATGGGGTTGGGGGTGGAGTTTAGGTTACAGGGAAATTTTTTTCGCCAGACAAAAGACTATCTATATCTATATAAGTTTTAAACAAACAATTTAATACTGTACACAGCAATGATGATTGTGAAGCTTGGTTGAGGTGGTGTGTGAATTGGGAGTGCTTTGTTCCAGGTAGGCCTTGAGTGGGCCTGACTGGTATATAAGGGCAGTCAGCAGTGAACCAGCTGAGCGGCGAACAGCAGAGGCTAACAGAGGGAGTTTGCCTGGGAGTTCGCCTTGGGAGAGCTCACTGAGGCTTTCATCTGCAGGTTTCTCTGAGTAGTTCCTGCAACAGCTGAGGAAGCTCTTAAGAGGAAGGTGATATGGAAGGTGAATGATCAGCTGTTGTAACCTGCACAGGTTGTGCCATGTTTGTCTTTCTTCCACAGGACAGAAGCGACTTTGTCTGTTCAAAGTGCAAGCTGGTCTCCATATTGGAAGAGAAGGTTCGAGGTCTGGAAAAACGAGTATCGACTCTGCATTGCATAAGGGATAATGAAGATTTCCTGGACAGATGTCAGGAGATGCTTCTATGGCCACAATGTTCTGAAGATTCAGAGCAGGCGCAGCAGGGACAGAAGGATGGTGAAGAAGTTTGGCAGCATGTGACCTCCAGAAGGAGAAAGAGGAGCATCCATGTACTAGCAATGGAGATACAGGTGAGCAATCGTTTCCATGTTCTCTCTACAGGTACTAATGTGGAGAGTGGACTAGATGACCCATCTGAGGGAAGGGAGCAGAAGGAGACTCCACCGATTGGAATGCAAAAGATGCACTGTCCTAGGGATGGGGGTTCCATGACCACCACTCCCAAGAGGAGGAGGAGGGTGGTGGTGGTCGGGCGCTCCCTCCTCAGGGGGACTGAGTCATCTATCTGCCGCCCTGACTGGGAAAACCGAGAGGTCTGCTGCTTGCCAGGAGCTAGGATACACGATGTGACGGAGAGACTGCCGAGACTCATCAAGCCCTCGGATCACTACCCCTTCCTGCTTCTCCACGTGGGCACCAATGATACTGCCAAGAATGACCTTGAGCGGATCACTGCAGACTACGTGGCTCTGGGAAGAAGGATAAAGGAGTTTGAGGCGCAAGTGGTGTTCTCGTCCATCCTCCCTGTGCAAGGAAAAGGCGTGGGTAGAGACCGTTGAATCGTGGAAGTCAACGAATGGCTATGCAGGTGGTGTCAGAGAGAAGGCTTTGGATTCTTCGACCATGGGATGGTGGTCCAAGAAGGAGGAGTGCTAGGCAGAGACGGGCTCCACCTAATGAAGAGAGGGAAGAGCATCTTCGCAAGCAGGCTGGCTAACCTAGTGAGGAGGGCTTTAAACTAGGTTCACCGGGGGAAGGAGACCAAAGCCCTGAGGTAAGTGGGGAAATGGGATCCTGGGAGGAAGCACAAGCAGGAAAGCGTAAGAGGGGAGGACTCCTGTCTCATACTGAGAAAGAGGGACGATCGATGAGTTATCTTAAGTGCCTATACACAAATGCAAGAAGCCTGGGAAACAAGCAGGGAGAACTGGAAGTCCTGGCACAGTTAGGGAACTATGATGCGATTGGAATAACGGAGACTTGGTGGGATAACTCACATGACTGGAGTACTGTCATGGATGGATATAAACTGTTCAGGAAGGACAGGCAGGGCAGAAAAGGTGGGGGAGTTGCATTGTATGTAAGAGAGGAGTATGACTGCTCAGAGCTCTGGTATGAAACTGCAGAAAAACCTGAGAGTCTCTGGATAAAGTTGAGAAGTGTGAGCAACAAGGGTGATGTCGTGGTCGGAGTCTGCTATAGACCACCAGACCAGGGGGATGAGGTGGACAAGGCTTTCTTCTGGCAACTAGCAGAAGTTGCTAGATCGCAGGCCCTGGTTCTCATGGGAGACTTTAATCACCCTGATATCTGCTGGAAGAGCAATACAGCAGTGCACAGACAATCCAGGAAGTTTTTGGAAAGTGTAGGGGACAATTTCCTGGTGCCAGTGCTGGAGGAATCAACTAGGGGCAGAGCTTTTCTTGACCTGCTGCTCACAAACAGGGAAGAATTAGTAGGGGAAGCAAAAGTGGATGGGAACCTGGGATGCAGTGACCATGAGATGGTCGAGTTCAGGATCCTGACACAAGGAAGAAAGGAGAGCAGCAGAATACGGACCCTGGACTTCAGAAAAGCAGACTTTGACTCCCTCAGGGAACAGATGAGCAGGATCCCCTGTGAGAATAACATGAAGGGCAAAGGGGTCCAGGAGAGCTGGCTGTATTTTAAAGAATCCTTATTGCGGTTGCAGGAACAAACCATCCCGATGTGTAGAAAGAATAGTAAATATGGCAGGCGACCAGCTTGGCTAAACAGTGAAATCCTTGCTGATCTTAAATGCAAAAAAGAAGCTTACAAGAAGTGGAAGATTGGACAAATGACTAGGGAGGAGTATAAAAATATTGCTCAGGCATGCAGGAGTGAAAACAGGAAGGCCAAATCACACTTGGAGTTGCAGCTAGCAAGAGATGTTAAGAGTAACAAAAAGGGTTTCTTCGTGTATGTTAGCAACAAGAAGAAAGTCAAGGAAAGTGTGGGCCCCTTACTGAATGAGGGAGGCAACCTAGTGACCGAGGATGTGGAAAAAGCTAATGTACTCAATGATTTTTTTGCCTCTGTCTTCACGAACAAGGTCAGCTCCCAGACTGCTGCACTGGACAGCACAATATGGGGAGAAGGTGACCAGCCCTCTGTGAAGAAAGAAGTGGTTTGGGACTATTTAGAAAAACTGGATGTGCACAAGTCCATGGGGCCGGATGCGCTGCATCCGAGGGTGCTAAAGGAGTTGGCGGATGAGATTGCAGAGCCTTTAGCCATTATTTTTGAAAACTCATGGCGATTGGGGGAGGTCCCAGATGACTGGAAAAAGGCAAATGTAGTGCCCATCTTTAAAAAAGGGAAGAAGGAGGATCCAGGGAACTACAGGCCAGTCAGCCTCACCTCAGTCCCTGGAAAAATCATGGAGCAAAAATCAATTATGAAACACTGAGAGGAGAAGAAAGTGATCAGGAACAGTCAGCATGGATTCACCAAGGGGAAGTCGTGCCTGACTAACCTAATTACCTTCTATGATGAGATAACTGGCTCTGTGGATGAGGGGAAAGCAGTGGATGTGTTATTCCTTGACTTTAGCAAAGCTTTTGATACGGTCTCCCACAGTATTCTTGCCGCCAAGCTAAAGAAGTATGGGCTGGATGAATGGACTGTAAGGTGGATAGAAAGCTGGCTAGATCGTCGGGCTCAACGGGTAGTGATCAATGGCTCCATGTCTAGTTGGTAGCTGGTTTCGAGCGGAGTGCCCCAGGGGTCGGTCCTGGGGCTAGTTTTGTTTAATGTCTTTATTAATGATCTGGAGGATGGTGTGGACTGCACTCTCAGCAAGTTTGCAGATGACACTAAACTGGGAGGCGTGGTAGATACACTAGAGGGTAGGGATCGGATACAGAGGGACCTAGACAAATTAGAGGATTGGTCCAAAAAAAACCTGATGAGGTTCAACAAGTACAAGTGCAGAGTCCTGCACTTAGGACAGAAGAATCCCATGCACAGCTACAGACTAGGGACCGAATGGCTAGGTAGCAGTTCTGCAGAAAAGGACCTAGGGGTCACAGTGGATGAGAAGCTGCATATGAGTCAACAGTGTGCTCTTGTTGCCAAGAAGGCTAACGGCATTTTGGGCTGTATAAGTAGGGGCATTGCCAGCAGATCGAGGAATGTGATCATTCCCCTTTATTCGACATTGTTGAGGCCTCATCTGGAGTACTGTGTCCAGTTTTGGGCCCCACACTACAAGAAGGATGTGGAAAAAGTGGAAAGAGTCCAGCAGAGGGCAACAAAAATGATTAGGGGTCTGGAGCACATGACTTATGAGGAGAGGCTGAGGGAACTAGGATTGTTTAGTCTGCAGAAGAGAAGAATGAGGGGGGATTTGATAGTTGCTTTCAACTACCTGAGGGGGGTTCCAAAGAGGATGGAGCTCGGCTGTTCTCAGTGGTTGTGGATGACAGAACAAGGAGCAATGGTCTCAAGTTGCAGTGGGGGAGGTCTAGGTTGGATATTAGGAAACACTATTTCAGTAGGAGGGTGGTGAAGCACTGGAATGCGTTACCTAGGGAGGTGGTGGAATCTCCTTCCTTAGAAGTTTTTAAGGCCTGGCTTGACAAAGCCCTGGCTGGGATGATTTAGTTGGGAATTGGTCCTGCTTTGAGCAGGGGGTTGGACTAGATGACCTCCTGAAGTCCCTTCCAACCCTAATATTCTATGATTCTACGATTCTATGGTGGAGTCAGAGGTGGAAGAGGGTGGGATATTTCCGAGGGAATGCCTCACTGCTAAATGATGAACTAGCACTCGGCTGAGCCCTCAAGGGTTAACACATTGTTGTTAATGTAGCCTCACACTCTACAAGGCAGCACAAAGGGCGGGAGGGGAGACTGCATGTCAGAGAGAGACAGAGACATATACTGTGTGTGTGAGAGACATGCATTGCCCCTTTAAGGATGTTGACCGCACTCTAAGTACACTGCCCTTTTAAGTTAGATCAGCACGTTGAGACAGCAGCTGCTGCCAGCAACCTCCCTCTGTTCTGAGTCCTGTCGTGTCTCTCCCCCCCCACCGCTCTATGGAGATGGGGTAAGCAGGGGGCAGGAGCAGAGGGGAGGGGGACACCCTGACATTAGCCCCTCTCTTTCCTCCCCACCCCACACAAAGCAAGCAGGAGGCTCCCAGGAGCAGCTCCAAGGCAGAAGGCAGTAGCAGCACACAGAGTGGGGGGAGGAACAGTTGACCTGCTGGGCAATTGATAGCCTGCTGGGCGGCTGATGCACAGGGAACTTAGGGGAGCTGATAGCGGGGCTGCCGGTCCACCCTGGTTCCAAGCCCTCACCAGCTAGCTCCAACGGGCTGCTCTTTCTGCAAGCAGTGGACAAAGCAGGCAACTGCCAAACAATGTTATAAGGGAGTATTGCGCAACTTTAAACGAGCATATTCTCTAATTGATCAGCAACATAACAATGAAACAATGTTAACCAGGAGGACTTTAAGTGAGGAGTTACTGTACTGCCTTTCCCTGTCCTAACTCCTTGGAACACTGCATGCCCCTGGCATCAGAGTTAGGGAGAAGTCCTGGTGCTTTCCTGATCACAGACACTGCAGTTCTGCCCAGCCTTTATGTTGCCTGCACAAGGGGCATAGGCGCCTTACTCCCTCCCCCACCACTGTGCATCTGCATAAGAAGACCCAGGAACAATAAGGCACAGATTAGAAAGAGTAGAGGATTAGCGATATCAGGAGACAGGCTTGGAGTTTGGGACAAAATCTTTGTTTAAAATGGAGCATAGCTTTCTGAATCCCTTAATCTTAATGGGACCTGGCAGAGAACTATGGAAGGCAGCTGCAGCACAGCTGGTGCATAGAAATATGATTGCCTTTTGTTCAGTTTAAAAACAAGCTTGTTACCTGTGTACTCCTAGTTTACCCAGTATATGAAAGCTATATTCTGGTATGGCTATAGGACAGATAACTGTTTTTTAAATAGTGTAGCTAGAAGTCCCATTTGTGCTTTGGTTGAAGAGCAGTCTGCCAATGCAGATTAAATAGGTGCATAATTTACTTGTAGAAGAGGATTCAAAAGATATTCTTAGTTTGAGGTGTTTGAAGGACTGGGGTATTAGTTGACTCTTACCTCTTTTTCCAACATGAGTACCACCCCTCTGTCAAGCAGTAGCAGAATTCTGGGACTTGTTCCCAGGATTGTTCCATCAGGGGAGGAATTGGGCCTTGAAGAAAGAGCAGGTAGCATGAGCTCCCCCACTGCAGATATCCGTCAGCATAATCTTGAAGATACTGTGAGTTTGGAGGGGTTAGTAGTGTGGATTCCCTATACCCACAGGACAGAACTCCCAACTCCGAGGGCTTCCATGGAGCTAGAGGAAGGATGCCTCCTAAATTCATCCTCCCTCATTCCAACAAGTTGCTTTTTTGAGCCTTAAGTTTTTATGTTGCAATAGCACCTGAAGGCCTCAGCCAGGTTATCTTGCACAAACTTTAATTTATTAAGTGGTCAGACCATATGGGCAGAGAAGAAAGTTCAGATCTTAGAGATGTTGTGCAGGAAGAATTGGTAAGGCTTACCCAAGATCTGGATGCATGAGTCAAAAGAGATGGCTGATTAGTCAAGATTAGTCTTGAGTGACATGGTGGCAGTGAACAGTGATAGAGGAAGGGGGCTTCAGGGCAAGATCAGGAGCTCTGTTTTGGCCATGTTCAGCTTCAGTTGATGATGGGAGAGGGAAATGTTAAAACGGGACAAGTTTTTAAACTTGGCTGGAAGGAGACAGAACCAGAGAAGAGAGGGCAATTGAGACATCAGCACAAAAATGCGTGTCTGCAAATGAAGTCACACAGCGATAGGGAGTAGAAGGGTAAGAGGGGGTACAGAGATGGAGCTACAAGGGGTCCCCACCAAGAGATAAGCAGAGGAGGACCATCAAAATGAGCCTGTGAAGGGCTAGTCTGAAAGGTAAAATGAGACTCAGGAGAGGATGGAGTCATGAAAGCCCAGGCATGACCGGATTTAGAGAATTGCAGCTCTTGTCCCATCCTTCCTTGTTATTTATATAGGGCATGATTTAGCCCTTGAGAAAAGATTTATTACAAATAGGTCAGAACAGCTCCTTTGAAGCTATCTTGTCAGTGCATAGTCCATGGGCTCTAATGATGAAATCTGGCACAGTGGGTGCCTTGAGTTCCCATCTAGAATAGAACGGTTACGTAGTCTTGTCATATGGCTTCTGGTCAAAATATATATTTTAAATGTAGCTAATGCTCATGGGCTTTATTTAGTTTCGTGAATGTTGAACTCCCAGGAATATGCTCCAGGCTATCATGGTTTTATTGCTGTTAAACTGCACTTCTTTTAACACTTAAGCCATAAATTAGTATTTTGTCTTTTTGTTTCCTGAATTGTGCATAAGAGGTCATTAGTATGTGCATGAAGGACATTAAGCCATATTGTGTATTGCTTCCAAGTTAATGCCTGGTACCATACTTTAACCAGTACAAAACTCACTGTTATCTTAAGAATTATTGTGCATGCAGCCATAATGTCCCAGGGGATAGGATCTGAGACTGAGGGTAGAGATCATGAATTCTGAGTCTATTCCCAGCTTTGCCACTGATTCAGTGATACCGTGTACAGCTCATTTAGCTTCTGTGCCTTTGTTTCCCCATCGAAAAGAGGGTGACTTACTCACCTTTGTGAAGTGCTTTATTTATGCATGAGTGCTATGTATTATGTGGGGTGTATGATTGGAATCTACAGCTCTTACTTATGTGAGTGGTCTTTACCCATAAGCAGTCCCATTGACTTCAATGGCCTACTCCCACAAGAGCTGCAGAAGTAAGCTCTTTAACTTCAAACTCATTTTTTGGTATTTAAGGCAATACCAAATGTGATTATATACATAGATTCATATACTCGGCTTCTCCAGTCATAAGTAACATGCTCACTCCACACTCATGCTAATAATCATTGTACCACAAGTGCCCCATCCGGTAATTTTTTGCTATGTTTGTATATTAGACGGCAAACTAGCTGGCTGGCGTATTTAGGAAACCTCTAGTACTCTGAGTTGAACCATAGAGAACAAAGTTTCATTACGCATTCAGCATAGACAATAGGTAAGTGCACTTTTCCTGTTCTATCAGAAGACTACGGAAGTTTAAGAACACCAGGCAAGTCATGTCCGGTTCATGTGCAGAGCTTGGAATGACATAGCCATATATAAGAAAAAGTTCACTGAAAGCTTCAGGATTATTGCTCAGGGAACTCAGAGTTCCACTGGCATAATCCAACTAAAGATTTAATTTGTCAGCTACATGGCACATTAATTTATTTGTCATGACAACTTTCAGTAAACAGACATGTTGCAATGGGGGTGAAAGGGTTCCATTATTACAAAATACCATCTTGAGTAGGGATGAGTAAACTAGTTTTGCCTTTTCTCAAATATTTTCCAGTACTGTGGTCTGAAAGTTTGATGTGAACTCATGTATTGGGCTCTCGCTCTTCTTTAGGGGGAGACTGCAAGAAGGCAGAGGACAAAAAAAAATCTAATGAATCTCTTGATTGGAAAATGGAGCAGAGATAAAAACAAGTGGGCTGCCTTGCAGGAACTGTCTTCTCCATCTGCAAGACAGGGAATAAATTCTAGTGAAGAAATGTAGACTGTAGAGCACCCAGGTGTGTCTGTGGAAGGTCCATGCCTAAAAAGTAGCAGTGGTTTCTCTTCAGCTAGGGTAAATTGATCTGTTTAAATTGAATCACTCTTGGACATATGGAGATACATACAGTATATTTTTGTTGGGGGAGAGGGTGGAGTATTAACTCCAACTAATTTTGCAACCCAGAATCCAGGTTCATCCATTGCGATTGCAGTCCTGTGCAGAGTTAAAGTATTTATCAGGAGCATGACCTGGCGCAGAGACTCTACTGAACTACATTGCAGACTGCCAGAAGAGTTCACCAGTTTGGTTAAGACTCACAACTGGGGACACAAGATGCATGCTGGCATACAGATTGTGTTCCAATGGGAGGATTAAAGAGCAAGCAATCCAGCCTCTGGAGAAAGAGCAGAGTTTGAATTTTCGGAGAAGCAAGCAGACAAAGTAACTTCAGAATTATTCAATTTTCCTGCACAACTATGGTCTCCTGACATTTTTACAGAAGCAGCTCCTTCTGTTATTTATCTTGCAGTCTGACACCCCTGTTACTAACTCTCAACAACAGCATGTTACAGCCCTTCAGAAATGTTCTGAGACACATGTCACAAAAGATAACAAATGGTGCTTTGTCTATTTATACAACAGCAGAAGAGCAATGACCAGAAACAAAATGAACATTTGGTAAGAGCATTTCTGGGCCCCCTCTGAAGTTGTGCTGGAATCAAAGCACTCTTGTTTCAGGAGACTACATAGGTAAAGTAGGTTACTCGCTGTTTGGAGTCACAGGAGCTCTCCTGATGCAGCCAGCGTGCAGGCATGACATCCTGGTTAGTCTTAATGGCTGTAACATCTGAGATGCACCTACAGGAGGCTTATCTCTTATGATCTGTCGTAAGTCTCTGGGTTTCAATGGAATTGTTCATTTTCACTATGTATATGAGAAGCAGATCCAATGTGTCCAGCCGTTGGAAGGAGGATCCTCTTATTGGGTCACTGTTCTTATACTGAGGTAAATCTGCAGAAACACCATTGAAGAGAGTTGGGTGAAATAGGAGGTGCGATCAGACTCTGATGCAGCAGGAACTATTTTCCTTACTATAACCCATAACCTAGACTGCCTCTATATTTTTAAATCAATTTTCCTGCACTTCCTCCATTTATGGAAGAAAATAACTTTCACTGTCAACAAGCCTGTTTGCCTTTGATAAAAGAGGACCCTAAATACTGTGACAGAGGAATGAGGAGACTGTGGGCCTGGTTCCCCTTCCATACCAGTATGACCCATAGACTTCAGGGTACTCAGGATTGATATGCTAAATAAGGCCCCATTGGGTTTTTAGTCAGAGATAATTAGACAATATACTAAGAGATCAAGGAAATCACAAGCATCCTCTGTACTGCGTCACTTGGGTGCACTTCTCATACTATGTGGCTAGTCTTGTGACTGATTTCACTAACCTCACAGGATGTTCACTCTTTGGCTGTTGCTACCACATTCCTGTTGTAGATGTTGAGATTACATGGAAAGCTTCCACTAGCCTGAGTCACATGGGGAGTCAGACTGAGTGAGACAAGAAGAGGCTGAGTCAGAGGGGGAGGATGGTTCATTCCCCATCTCCCAACAGTGTAAGAGGGACTGAGAAGGAAGCTGGTGCTTACATACACGTACCACGGGAAAGGAAGAGGGATGGATGGATACCAGCATGCACAGAAAGGGGTCTGGTGGTTTCTCAAGGGATCGGGCTCTTTAACCATTCCTTTTAATACTGTGATTTCATATGCCTGTATCAGTCTTGTTAGTGTTCTGGGACTTTAGCTGGAAAGTGGGTTGTGACTCTTCCCTTCAAAGAGAAAACAGTCTTTTGCAAAACAAATAACCCGTAGGGAAAAAAAGCAGATGCTTGGTACTTGAATGCTTGTTTTAGAAGGGGCTCTTGTGGAATGTCCTGATTTGAAGTGTCCTGGAGCTGTATATTTTTATACTGTCATTTTTCCATCATAGGGAATTATTTTTATGTAGTTTAACTAAAATACTTAGGGCTTGTCTACATGTAAAAGGCTGCAGTGGCGCAGCTCCACCGTTGGCATAGGTAATCCACCTCCCCAAGAGGTGGTAGCTACATCAACAGGAGAAGACCTCCTGTCGACATAGCGCTGCTACACTGGGAGCTAGGGCAGTATAACTGCATCGCTCAGGGGTGTGGATTTCCTAATCCTTGAGTGACGTAGTTATACTAACAGAAGTTGCTAGTGTAGACGAAGCCATAGTCAGATACCTTCTGACTGTTACCAATGAGATCTGTTTACACTCTTTTGGAAATCAAATAGGGCTGCTTAAACCAATATCTCCTGCAGTTTGCAATTAATTATTTTGTGTTTTACAGCCTGTTTTCTGAAAGGATATTTTCCATAGCTCAGAAATAGGGCAGAATTTCAATTAAAAGAATTGTCAGTTACATCCCGGAAAGAGCTGATATCACCTATCTAGCTAATCCAGTGTTTACTGTATAACTGACAATTTGATGTTGCTTTCACTAAAGAAAGGAAATTGCCTTTTGGTAATGCACCACAGCTAAAAGCACCCAGAGTGGTGATACTGAAGCAAAGAGAAGCACGTTTTTCAGGTCAATGGTTTCCGAATAATAACGTTTGGATGAACATGTAGCCTCATTTCCAAGAGCAGGAGATTGCAGCTTAAATATTTAACACAAAGGCCCTGAAAATTCTAGCCTTAACACAAGGCTTTTGCTGTCAAACTAAAACAATCTGTAACAGCACATTCACATTGAAGTTACTTAATTACTAAGTCATCTTTCTATCCTAGCACAGTGTAGAACTAGTTGGTCCTTTTCAGGAGAAGGCATGAACTTTGTTCAGGTAAAACTGTAAGGTGCTTCATGTCTGCACACCTGTTCTTGTATCTGATATGTTTGCTCTGGAGTGATGTGAATCAAGCAATGCTCAATGCACATATTTTTCTTCCTACAAGTGAAGTGTCTCCATTCCCTCTCAAAGTAATCTTTACCTTCTAAGGGTCTGGTCCTGTAAAGTGCTGAGCACTATGGAACTGAACGGTGTTGAGCACCTCACAGGATTAGGTTCTTAATTTCTCAGTCTTGCTAAGAATCTGAATCTGAGAAGGCAGCTAGGGTCTTTGGGCCAAATTGACTCCTGTTTATAAGTGGATGCAGTTCCAGGCATAAATTAATTTTGGCCCTTTGGATTAACATTGAAGTTGTCAGCACAGAAAGTTGTCTGTTTACTTAAAGTGTAGGTTCCGCTACATTGGTAGGACTATTCAAAAATAAGAATGTGCGGTGTGCGTGTTTGGGGAAGTATAGGAGAGCATCCTTCTAACATATCTAGATTAAACCTGTACAGTAAGTCCTCACGTAAAGTCATCCCTGTTAACGTTGTTTCATTGTTACATTGCTGATCAATTAGGAAACATGCTCGTTTTAAATTTGTGCAATGCTCCCTTCTAACATCGTTTGGCAGCCGCCTGCTTTGTCCGCTGCTTGCAGAAAGAGCAACCCGTTGCAGCTAGCTGGTGGGGGCTTGGAACCAGAGTGGATCGGCAGCCCCTCCATCATCTCCCCCTATCAGCTCCCCACTCCCCTAAGTTCCCTGTGCTGCAGCCACCCAGCAGGCTATCAAGGCACTTCAGCTGTCCCTCCCGCCACTGCCATGTGCTGCTCCTGACCTCTGCCTTGGAGCTGCTCCACGAGCCTCTTGCTTGCTGTGCAGGGGGAGAAGTGGGGGGCTAATGTCAGGGTGTCCTCCTCCCCCCTGCCCCTGCACTCCGCTTACCCCTTCTTCATATAGAGTAGGGAGGGGACACGGACGGAGAGAGACAGAGAGAACTTGGGGCAGTGGAACTTCCTGATCCACTTAAAAAGAAAATGCACTTAAGAGTAGGTCAGCTTACTTAAAGGGGCAGTGGGCATCTCTCTCTCTCTCTCTCTCTCTTCCCCACACACAAGGTGTGTGTCTGTCTCTGCTATGCTGTCTCCCCTCCCTCTTGTTCATGCTGCCTTGATGAGAGGTTACATTAACAACAATGGGCTTGAGGGCTCAGCCTAGTGCTAGTTCATCATTTAGCAGCAAGGCATTCCCTGGGAAATATCTCACCCTCTTCCACCCTCTAACTTCACCACCTCGACCAAGCTTCACAATCATCATAGCTGTGAACAGTATTAAACTGTTTGTTTAAAACTTATACTGTGTGTATATCTATATAATATATAGTTTTTTGTCTGGTGAAAAAAATTTCCCTGGAACCTAACCCCCCCTCCCATTTACATTAATTCTTATGGGGAAATTGGATTCGCTTAACATCATTATGCTTAAAGTCGCATTTTCAGGAACCATAATTACAACGTTAAGCGAGGAGTTACTGTATAGTATAAATCTCTAGCTTCCAATTTTGCTGCACACAATACCATGTCCCTAGAAACCAAGGTACCCCTAGTTCACTTCCACTGAAGAACTTCAATGTTTTAATAAGATTCCCTTGCAGGTGTGTTTTTCATTCATATATGGTAGCACAATACAATCAGACTGTATCTTTTGCTCAGCATTTTTTGGGAGTGGGCTGCTAGCAGTTTTCCATGCGCTTTGGAACTTTGCTTCCCTATTCAATCTGCTAGAAATCAGAATTGATAGCTTTCTAAGTAAGTTGCAAAGTCAACAGGACTGCAAGGGAAGGTGGGTTGATGAGATGGGATATGAAGGAAACTTTTGGAGGATAATTGTTAAAGAGAGTGGCTAATTTTGTGCATGGTATTGTCAGTCCATTATAAGTTTTATTTGTATTGCATTGGCAATTAGCATGACAAGGTAGGGGAGAAGTATGATAAATTTAAAGTCACATGGCTAAGTAGGTAAATACTGCGCAACTTTTCGTTCCTGAAGGTACCAACTTTAATACAAAGTAGCTGATTGAATATTCAGGCAGACTATATTTAAAACAGGCAGTCTGCTTGAATTGTTGGGGAGCTCAGAGCTTGGGTTGGTAGCGAAACTAAGAGTTTAATGTCTGCCCCCATTCTGCCAGGACAGGAAATTGATTTATAAAGTATATGCCCATCAGATCCTAATGGAGTCTCCCTGCTGAGAAAGCATTTCACAGGAATCCAGAATTCCATTCAGTAGTGCATATTACTTGTAAATCGTATTGTCCCAGGAGGTTCTCAGTGACTATTTAGCAACTGTGTCAGTCTGCTGTCATTCCTGAGATGTTGAAAAATACCCCATTTTACTGTAGCAAAACCCAGCTGTTTAATTTTCTTTTCCTTTCTAAACCAGCATGTGTGAACGTGATTGTGTATGTTGCTATTAATACATTCTCTTCTCATTGCCTACTTGGAATATGCTTGCATTGTTCCAATATGCCCAAGTTGTTCAGTGTTCAGCCATACTTGATTAGTTCAGACACTGGGCTTGGATATCTAGAGGAAAGACAAATGTCAGCTATGAGAGCAAATGGGAAGAGGAATGCTAAGTTAGTGTGAAATCAGCCTTTAATTTCCCATGGAATGGAATGCTGGCAATATCACATATTTTAATGAAATTTGGTCTGTCAGTATTTTTCAGAGACTATTTAGTGAAGTGAAGATCAAAAGAAATGGGACTAAACAGCTTCAAATTAAAATGAAACTCCTACAGACAAAGTGTTTGACTACGCTTCATTTCCATGCAGTCTGTCCTGTTATGCTCACTTCCACTGTGTCCTACCAAGAAGATTCTAAGAAACAGCATCTTATTTTTGTTATAGCAATAGATCAGCTTTTAACCATAGTGTCCTCATTTAAGGCATAGAGGAAGTTGATTTGTTTATTCCTGGTTTCTCTCAAGGTTCTGCATGTAGGGGAAAATGTCATTTAAGATCAGTTGCTCTCCGGATATGCTTATGAAGCCAAAATAGACAAAAGAGCTCCATCTGGTATTGAGAGATCCATTCAGAGATGGTGTAATGTAGTACAGTGTGTTTCTAGGTCAGACTTTATTGCAGATTCAATTGTTTTGTGGCTCCTGGAGGTAGTGGAATGCATCAAATGGTACTGAATGTGCTAGTTCCTTGTGGGGAACAAGGACAAATGTTTCAAATAAAAATCCAATTTTAAGTTTAAACCAAATTTAGGACTTCAGCATTTCTCCAGAGGTTTGTCATTTCCTATCACTATGTCTTGTGTCTGCCTCTGTCAACAGGAACTGCATGGCAAATTAGGATCGGCAATTCACTGCTACCTCTGTGATAGCTTCTGATACAAACAGGCTTCAGTGCTGTTGAAGCTGGGATGAAATTGGGATGAAGCTGTATCTTTTTCAGTTTAGCATAGGCTGCATAAAATAATTTAATATGTAGTGACCAAATATTCACTAAAAATGGGTTGGAGTTATTACTGTCATAAAAATTGTTTGAAGCCAGTAACAATACTTTGTATTTAGTGCTTCTCATCCAAGAATCTCTAAGGACTGTGCAAACATTAGGCTTCACAACACTTCTGAGGTGGGTCATGCATGAGAAACTTGTCCCTGCTCAGAGAGCAAGTCTGTAAGGCACTGGGGCATAGGCAGTCTGGCCTAGCAGTCACAGCTGGGCTGAGGTCTGCCCACCAAGGATGGTAGTCATCAGGCAGGAGCTGGAGGAATTGCAAGGCCAAGTCCTGTAAACCAGAGTTAGGAGTATTGGTCTAATACTCAGTTCACCCTCTCCATCTGCCCATCTATCTGGGGGGGTGATACTTGGAGGAGGTAAAAGTATGATCATCCATTAGCCAGCCTACTTCTTGCCAGAAGTGTGAGACAAATTGCGGGCCTCGGTCCAAGCTGATACAGTCTGGAAGCCCATATAGATGGACCAAATGAATCACTAGCCATTGTTTCAGCAGAGGGCAGGCTGTTACAGAGGATAAAGTGTGCCATTTTGGTTAGTTGGTCTGACACAGTCAAGACCACTATGTGGCCATCAGAGTCAGGGAATTCTACTATGAAGTCCAGGGTGATCCAGGCCCAGGGTCTGGACAGGGTCTCCAGGGGAACTAGGGTGCTGAGGGGCTTATCACATGGCATCTTGGTGTGTGCACAGTGGTTGCAAGAGTTAACATAGTCCTGGACTTTGACTCACATATGGGGCCCCCAGAAGAAACGGGAAGCTATGCAGAAGTCTTGAAGTGGCCGAAGTAGCCTGCCAATGGAGTGTCATGGCAGAGATAAAACACTTCAAGGTTCTTATGGTCCAAAAAGACTTGCACTGAGTGTTAGGTTCCCTTGAAGTGATGGTGCCACTCTTCAAAGGCTAATTTAATTGCAAGTAGTTCCTTATCCATTATTTCTTAATTCTGTTTAGCCAGGGAGTATTCAGGAGTAGTAGGCTCAGGGTTTCAGGACTTGCTCTGGATGATGCCTCTGGGAGAATATCACCCCTATGGCTACACTGGCGGCATCGGCTTCCATTACGAATGCGTGAGCCAGATCCAGGTGGGAAAACAAACTTGGCAGTCTTGTGGAGGAGGTTGGTCATGGAGGCTCTTTGCTCTGAAAAGCCTGGAATGAATTGTCAGTAAAAGTTTGCAAAACCCAGGAAGCGCTGTAACTCCTTGCAGGACCTGGGCAGGGTCCAGCTACAGATGGCCTCCACCTTCTGGGGTTCTATCCTAATGAACTCTGGGGAGAGGATGTGTCATAACCATACAGCTAAGGATAGCATAAAATCCCTCTTTACCCTGTAAAAGTTTAATTCCTCTTTTACCTGTAAAGGGTTAAGAAGCTCAGATAACCTGGGTGACACCTGACCAAAAGGACCAATAAGGGGAGAAGATACTTTCAAATCTGTGGGGGAAGTTTTTCAGTCTGTGTCTCTTGGAGGCAGCCAGGAAACAGGACAGGGAAATTACATCTCCTTAAGCATATCTGAACTAAGCATCTAGTATTGCAGAAATAGTAAGTAATAGGAAAGAAATGCGTTAGGTTATCTTTTGTATTAGCTTGTGAATTTTCCCTGTGCTAAGAGGGAGGTTTATTCCTGTTTTTGTAACTAAGTTTTGCCTAGAGGGGAAATCCTCTGTGTTTTTGAGTTTTTGTTATTCTGTAAAGTACTTACCATCCTGATTTTACAGAGGTGATTCTTTTACCTTTTCTTTAATTAAAATTCTTCTTTTAAGAACCCGATTGATTTTTCATTGTTCTTAAGATCCAAGGGTTTGTGTTTGTGTTCATGTGTACCAATTGGTGAGGATATTATTCTCAAGCCTCCCTAGGAAAGGGGGTGTAGGGTTTGGGGGGATATTTGGGGAAGGTAGGGCTCCAATTGGCCCTCCCTGAATGTTTGTTTAAATCACTTGGTGGTGGCAGCGATACTAAGGCAAGGAAGGAATTTGTGCCTTAGGAAGTTTTTAACCTAAGCTGGTAAAAATGAGTTTAGGGGGTCTTTCATGCGGGTCCCCACATCTGTACCCCAGAGTTCAGAGTGGGGAAGGATCCCTGTCAGGATGTGACCAAAGAATTCCATAGAGGACTGATAAAAGGTGCTTTCTTCCAACTTTGTGGATAGGCCATAGTTTTTGTAGTCTTTCCAGGACAGAATGGGCCTGGCAATAATGCTCCTCGACAGTGTCTGAGAACAAAAATACATCATTGAGATAAATGACTACATGTTGGTCCAGGATGTCTCTAAATACGTCATTCACAAAGTGTTGACAGATCGCAGGGGCATTGGTCAGCCTGAATGACATTACTAAATATTCAAAGTTTTCATAGCGGGTTCGAAAAGTGGAGGGGGATTCGTAGCACTTGAGTGGCTGTAGCATCTATGAAGTTATCAGTAGCCCCAGAATCGATCAGGGCCCGCTAGGGGGAGTGATCATCTTGGTCCTATCTATATTACGTAACTCTGTTGATACTTGGAAGAATGCGGAGGACCCACATGTCCTGGATCAGGTTTCTCTCCAGGGCTGAGGGGGGTAGTTCCAAAGAACTGTGCCTGGGTGGCGCCCAGGCCAGTTCCCCCTATACAGCCTGGGCTTGCTCGTTTCCCCTCTCCTTGCAGGTTGAGGTTCGCAATGTTAACACGGGGCTGCCTTATTCCAGGAAGGGGAGGCCCAGTTCAGTGCTTCACCAGTAAGCACACTGATCATTAGACCCACACTGGCCTGGTTGGTGGGATAGGCGCAAGGATGGAGCATGAAAAGGAGATGACACTGGTTCAGTAACCCCCAAAATTTCTGGCAGTTCCCATCGAAATGTTCAGGTAGTGGTACTGCGGGGCTCAGTTCAGAGGGTGGTGGCCCAACCTGGGCCCAGAGCATGGAATTTTTCTCCTGCGATCATGCTAGCTGTTTAGGGTGTCTGATTTTCTGCTAGGAGCTGTGCCATTTGGGACTGACTGCAGCAGTTCATTCTCACTTTGGAGTTGCACAACCTGCTCCTGGGGGAGGGGGGTTTGGTAGACCCGCCCCTTCCATATCCCTGTTAAGGGGCTCCCTCAGAGGGGTTGAAAGTGGGTCTGGGCAAACTGTAAGGGACTGGGGCATAGGTGTAGTGGTCACAACTGGGCTGAGGTCTGCCCACTGGGGATGGAAGTTGTTGGGCAGGAGTTGGAGGAATTGCAAGACTAGGTATCGTAAACAAGAGTCAGGGTCAGAGTCAGGCTGGGGTCGGAGACCAGATATCATAGGTAACACCAGGCTTGAATCGAGAGGCAGGAATCGGGGTTGAAGTCAGGCTGGAGTCAGAGATTGAAGTTGAGGTGAAGTCTGGTGTTGCTGCAGGCTAAAATCTGTGTGGTTGCCCAGCCAACTTCCTGGGGTAACCCTGGGGCTAAGTAGGGGCCCTTGGCCAAACAGAGGGCCGCAGGGTACTATCACTCTGGGTCTGTTGGGTGGTACTTTCTGTAGCACCTACTCTGCATACTGCTCCCTGGGGCTGTGCTTCTGCATGGTCTCCTGGTGGTACTGTCAGAATATCAGCCACCCCAGGCTCTGTAGATCTGGATTCTAGTCCCCAGGTGCTTACAAAGTCATTGGAGGAGCTGGAAATAGAACCCAGGAGTTCCTACTCCCACTGGGCTGTTCTAACCATCAGGCAATGCTGCCTCGCAGGTCACCCCTTTTGTTTTGATAGTATCCTCTACGTATTTCCTAATATCAGAGTAGACGTGGTCCCAGCCCCAAAGAGCTTACTCAAAGGGTAAGGAAAGGTGTATGATGTGAGGTGGTTAGTGATAATTGGACATGGTTAATAATGCTTTGGTATCACAGTGGGTTCTAACTTTAAGATATGGCTTACCCTGAAGTCTCTGCAACTTCTTCAGTTTAAGTGTCAAAGAGTTCTCCACTCGTGTGTCATTTTCTCTTGCCCCATTCAGCTGGGCACTTTCACACATTCCATGAAACTGCTAATCTTAAAATGAATTCAACAAAATGTCACTTTCCCCTCCTCACTCCCAACTAGCTTGTAATAGCCCAGAACACTATCTACATTTGTCCTGGGTACTAACAACTAACTGGGGTTTCAGAGTAGCAGCTGTGTTAGTCTGTATCCGCAAAAAGAAAAGGAGTACTTGTGGCACCTTAGAGACTAACAAATTTATTTGAGGTGCCACAAGTACTCCTGTTGTTTTAACTGGGGTTAACATTAACTCTGATTAATGTATATGTTGAGTAGAGTATGGGAGAGGGAACAGAGCCTCTTGTTTAAGAGATTGATAACCTTACCCTGCCTTGCCAGTCAGAACATTCACTCCATCTACAAGGTGTCCCTTTTTAAGGTTTAAAGCACATTGTCCACAGGAAACAATGAATGTTTTCATATGGTAATTGTTACCCTGCATGCTTATTTATTAACATGCCTCTCTTACTCCTGGTCTCTTCTCTGTAGCAACAGCGCCCTCACTTTAGTGCTAATAAAAACCTGACCTCATCATTAGAATTAGGTCTTTTCCTGTGGGACTAGTAATGTACTAATCTGTATTATATTTATTCTAATTGGTAGATTTATAATTCTATATTTTATTTAGTATTATAACATCCCTAGAAGGTGCCAGATAGACAGTCCTAAAAAGTAAAATCCTTTACTCTCAGAACAGGTAAGCCAGGGCAGTGCAGGTTTACCCACACGTGGAGAACTTTTATTCTTACAAGTAGTGCTTTGAAGTCTCAGGCTGGTTTCCACTGTTAGACAGTCTACAAACACAAGTAAGAGACAGTCTCTACTCCCAAGATCTTAGTCACAAATCTAATGGCAAGAGGTTAAGTCCTCCCTGTCAAATCCATCACTGACATTTGAGATTGCCATTAAGGGTGCCTATTAGCGGTTTTGTGATTTCTGTGACAATCTGCCCACTCATAGACTCGGACAAAATTAAAATCACAATCCCCTGACCAGCCACTAAATCTAGACTCGTTAAGCTAGACTTCCTCCCTCCCATGCACCCCAACCCCATTCTGTTCTGAGCACTGTTAAGCTGGGTCAAAGAATCTGGTCTAGGTTCTTGAGATTCCCTTACTTCAGTCTATCCCAATGCCAGTTCACAATTACAACAATGTAAATCTGCAGGAAAACCTATTAAAGTCACTGCATGTACTCTGAATTTCCATTGCCAGGAGTGAGCAGAATTTGCCCTTCTGTTGAGAGTACTGGGTAGGCAGGGTGGCAGCTTATTGCAGAAATGATATGGCTACATTACTCATAGGTGGTAGGAAATGGATTACTTGGAAGGAAAGATGGTCCAAAGTATATTTTATTTTCACATAGTATGTATAGATAAAATAAATTTCATGTTAGAAGTATTGCTGGTTTAGATTGGATAGTTACTTTATATCCAAAACCAGCTTTATGATAAAATCTTTGTGTTGTATGTATTAGTAGAAAGACTGAGATAATCCTAACATTAGGATTAGTTTCCATATGAAGACCTACCTGTTTGGGTTTGGTATTTTCACATGTCACCTCATGTTAAGTTGAAGTTGAGTGTGGATGTGCACCAGACTGGAGAGTGTGATCAGAAAAATACTTAATCAGCACAGCTGTTGAATTAGATAAACCTCCCTGTAGCAGGGTGGTCCCCCACTCCTGCCCTGAAGGGCTTAAAACAGCCAGGGAGCAGGGCTGGGGCAAAGGAAAAGCTACTGGGCTGATTGGGGAAGCAGCCGCAGCTGGGCCATGCCCCAATCAGGCCTCAGCTGGCCTGTATAAAAAGGCTGGGAGCCAGGTGCTTAATAGTCTCTCTCTGCTTTTAGAGGGAGAAGGGCCTGGCTGCAGTGAGCTAGACACAGGGTACCTGAGTGGAGTAGGGCCAGGGAAAGGCTGAGGAGCTCCAGCCTGGATAGCCCTAGGCTGTGGCCTAGTAGGAGGCCAAGGAGTACTGGGGGTTGCAGAGGGCAGCACCTGAGTAGGCCAAGGCAGCAGGTCCAAACCCAACCTTACCTGTGATGAGTGGCCTATACTGCAGTCTGCCTCAGGGAGCTAGTTGGTGACTGGCAGTGGCCTTATTCTGAGTTGAGGTAGGGATAGTGGGTGGGGGTTCCCTGGGGAAGGGAGACCCTAGTACTGAGGGGTGTACTGCCAGGGGGCAGCACCCCAGATAAAAGAGCACTGGGGTCTGGGAGGGACACGGGGGGCCAGAGGACAGGCAGCCCACTGGCCTGCACTGGGTGCTCCAGGATGCTGGAAGAGCTAATTCCCAGAAGTCACCAGCAGGTGGTGCCACAGGGGTGAGTCTGCTCCTCTACACTCCCCTTCTGAACACCAATGCAGGAAGATCAGTGAGCATGCTCCTGTTTAAACTTAGTTCTGTCCTGGTTTCAGTGGCCCTTAGCTTGGAAGTTCTCTGTCCAACAATGGTCAGATATTTACTCAAGCCATATTAAGAACATCATTCCATACTTTCTGTAGCCTTATAGTTAAATGGAAGACTTCAGCTTCTAGGTTTCTGAATCCAATACTTAAAGGTATGTTGAAATACTAGCAATTTCTGAATAAGACTGATAGTGTGTTATAAGGCTTACCTTTGCTAATCACTTAAGATTAAGAGGAAAATTGTAATTATAAATGGAAAATTTCCAAACACTGATTGTTTTGGGTATTTATGATGTTTCAAGTTTAAGTCTGAGAGCATTTTTAGTTTAGCCACTAGATGTCAGTGTTCATGAACACAGCCCGTAGGTTCCTTTGATTGTTTGTTAGTAACAACTCTGTGGTTATAGTAAAGCCAGATAGTTAGCACCCACCTCTCTCCTCTGTCTGTTAACTAGATGCATTTACGTGGATGAACAGCAATACGTTTTGTAACCCTTCTAGCCCAAGTATTTGTCCTGGAGGGACCCCAAAATACAGCTTCACTGAAGGGTCCAGAAACATACAATGCAGTTTAACTCTAGAAGCTCAGGAGGGAAGATATGGATAGGGCTAGATATAGAAAAGTTTCTCTTTTCTATCACTCTAGCTTTTATTTATTTATTTTTAATTTGATCAGGTTTACTCAGTGCTCCAAAACCTCTAATGATCAAATCAATGTATGGAAGCATGTGTGAATTCATTCAAGAGCATAGTGATTGGGCTCCTTGGCTCCTTCAACTTTTTTGTAAATAAAACCCAGATTACAGGGACTACCTCAAAGTACCAAAGACTTGGCTCACTGAGTCAAATATAGGATATAGCCATTCAATCATTTCTGGTTCTAATTCAGTCCAGGTAAGCAGAGTGACGGCTGTCAGTGTGCCCATAACATTTACCTAAGGGGATGTACAGATACACTGCAACAAAAGTCAGAGCTCTGGTTCAGTGACAGACTATCCTTACCGTAGGAGTGCAGACTTGTGGGGCTGAGGGGGAGTGTGGCTTGCTCAGATGGAACTAGTTGTTCCCCATTAGTCAGGAAAACCAGGGATTATAAGAAGTGATTCTGTCTCTAATACAGAACCCTCCCCGAACCCCCCCAATCACCCTAAGAATAGATTTATATAAGTCTCCTGTGTTTGACTCAAGACACTTTCCCATTTGAACTCTGATTACAGGAAGCTAGATTGGTTTGCTGTTTAGCTGAGGAAGCTGAGGGGTTCATTATCTCCAGTCAGTAACTTGTTATAACACTTTGGTGGATACCATGCTTCTATCTATGCTATGACCATTGGATAAATATCTAGATTCACTGCATCTATCCCAGGCTTCAGATTCATTGCACAAATTAGACACAATTTAATACATTAAGGGCCCCAGATCATGACATTCTTCTGGCATCTGAAGAATCACAAGTACTCACTTTATAACAAAATGCTTAGCCTTTATTTCCAAGGGGCTCAATACAGCCATCAACAGCAGTTCTAGCATCAACTCCTCTTGAGAGTACAGCATGTCTCTGTCTCCAGGAAGCTGTATGTTCGAGCCACAGAAATGTGCCATATCTTGTTCGTACTCAGATATTATGTCCACCAGAATAAGTACATGGCATTTTAATTAACAGTAAGCAAATAACTTGGATAAACCCTTTAGTGCACTAAAATGTAATAGGCAAAGCACATGTCTAACAACTTTCCTGTCCTGCTGTTGCTTACACCTAGTGGAAATAATGTTAGACAAGTCACAGTTCATCCTTGTGACCATGTTGCTGAGGTCAGAGATTTTAGCATAAGACAGGAATGCAAGCTAGCTTCCTGGGCTAAGTCTATGGAGGAACAGGTTGGAATAACTGCATTTAGTATTGTGAGTCAGTGTAGTTAGTTTGTACCAATTCTCCCCCACACTTTTCCTCTCCCACCTTCTTGAATTCCTGTGGCCCTTGGGCCAAACTGGATTTAAACTATTAAAACTCCATCAGTGTCCATAGTTAGACAGATTCCCACCTATGCAACTGAGTTGCATATATGTCCATTGTGTTGTACTGGGTATAGGGCCTGTGTTACTTTAACCCATGCAGATGAAAATATTTTGCTTCTATTTTCTGTAAACCCCATTCTGTTCTCTCTGCAGTAGAATTCAACATGGGAAGTACTATATATAAACCACTAGCCATTAAAGAAACATTAGCAGAATTGATAATCTTCCATAAGGATGCCTTTAAAGCTCAGTGTTTATCTCTGCAATTGTAACAATTGTTTTCAGCGGCAATCTTCCTTTGCTACCCTCTGATATCATGATGCATATTGACTATCCCCCATGTAATTTCATTCTCACACACTGAACTGTTTAGAAAAGTCTCACTTGTTTATCATTTTTGTTAAAACCAGAGCCCTGCAGCTCCCACATGAATGGAAAGTGCCATAGAATACAGTTGTATAAAAGCCACCTGTTATGAAATACAAGAGAAGGAGATTGCTAGAAAATAAGCAGTATTTTTTTGTGTTTTGGATAGTCTGAATCATTAAAACCAAATCAAACTTCAGTAACACTTTGCTGTTGTAGTTCTCATCAGATCTCAAAGTGCTTTACAAAGGAGATAAGCATCATCTCCATTTTACAGCTGAGGAAGTGATCAGGCCAGTAGCCAACCTGGGAAAATACACCTCTACCCCGATATAACATGAATTCGGATATAACGTGGTAAAGCAGTGCTGCGGGGGGCAGGGCTGCACACTCCTGCAGATCAAAGCAAGTTCAATATAACGCAGTTTCACCTATAACTTGGTAAACAGCGTTATATCGGGGTAGAGGTGTATATTTAGAGTATAAAGCTTTCAAAGCTGGCCATAGAGAACATGCTGAAGGAGGTGGTGGGGGTAATTCAGTCGGGGGCGCTCTTCCCTAAGTAACAGCACTGAACCAGTGCCACAGCCTGGTCTTAGAACATTGGGTCTGAGAGAAATAAACTTTCCGATGAGTTGTACATCAAAGGTCCTGCCTACTCAAGTTATAGATGCCATAGCACTTCTTGGAAGAGTTGAGGGATTTAGTTCTGGTCTACTAGCAGATTTCCACTAATTACTTCTGGCTTACCTAAAATTCCTACTGCAGTGGGACAGAGGTTGCTTCTGAGTTCTCACACTCTAGATTTAGGGAAAGATGGGGACCTGTATCACCCTGAGACAAGAGGAAAATGTTAGATCTGGCTCCTTTTCTTTTACCATTTAAATAGCAAAAGAAACACTTCCTGTGGCCAATGTTCAGAATCTAGAGGCTGGAAGCCGCCTCCTTCTGGGTTTCAGGGATTGAGAATCTTTTCTCTAGTGATGGATAATAGAATAAGTCACATTTTCCTGCTGTTTGAACAGCTGTAGGAGTTTTATGATGGACAGCTGTCTACCTTGGTTTGGCGCACCTCCCAGTTCTCAGAGTTGGTTCTGGTTAAGTGATCTGATTATTCAGTCCGTTTTTCTTTCTATCTTAGGGAATTTTCATTCCGGTTTAAAGAAGTCAGAGGTGAAGAGAATAAGAGGATGGAAGGTTGCTGTGTAAGTTAGCAACAACTGAAGTCTCTGCTGCAAGTAGACTGGAAGCTTGCCAACTCATGATTTCATCTTTTATAAGTTTAAAGTTTCCTGTATTGATTTCTCAAACAGCACACAAGTTAATACATTGTATCATAACCTCTGTTCTGTGAAAGATTTTAAAGCGAAGGGTCACCATCAGCCAAAGGGATTAGACTTGGAAACTGGATTGCCTTTCAGGTCCTTTGAGCTAAGTACCTGAATCAATGAATTCCTCACTTTTAGAGCTTTTCAGTGTAATGTGCTAGCAGCTAAGACAGCCAGTACCTAATTCTCCCCATCCACTTCTGTGCAAAAGAGGGTAGTCTGATCAGCTTAAGGTCAGGGAGGGAATCCCTGGCTATCTCAATTCCCGATGGACTGACCTCTGCAGGTGCAATTTTGCTGGAACTTCTTACCTCGGCCCAAGTAAAGTGAATGCAAATAGTCCAGCCTGGAGGGGATGAATGCATTAGCTATTGTTGACAGGTTTGTCTGAGAAGAAGATAGTCTTTGCTAGCCAGAGAGAGAAGGTGGTGCTTTTGGTGACTGGAGCTCTCTGATTCACCCATGTCTGAGTCAAGCAAGGACCCAAAACCTACGGTAAGTAGATCTCACAACACTGAAGCAGTTATCCATTTATAAAGTATTTTGAGTTTTGTATGAAGAAAGCTATAGCAGTTTAAAATGCTGTGGTAAAAATGGGCAGAACAGCATGTGAGTGTGTACTCCTTTCAAAGCTTAAACCATTCATATTTAAGTTTTTGAGGTCCCCTTGGATAAAGCAGCTAGTCTCCCCTACATTATACAACAAAGGTTAAACTTCCCCCAGACATAACTAGTCCAGTTACGAGAAACTGTTTCATTACTCTGACTATAAAGCAAGGTAAGAAGTGACTGGAAGATGTGCAGTTAAATAGAGTGAACCACGCAATTAATAGGTGACAGTAACAACACGTGCTGTAAAGCAGTGTTGAGTCAGATAATATCTAACATTAAAGTGAGAGGAAAAGGAATATTTCAAAGACTGTATCAAATGTTAGCTTTGATCACTTGTACTAACTGCAGAAAAATCTTCAATTTTAAATCATAGAAGCTAGGGCAAGAAAGGACCTAACAGGTCAAGTTATTTTAAGAGATTGTCTTGGAACAAACTCTTAATTTGACTCTGACCTGCTATGAACAAGCCTGCTCTAGACTCGATTTTATAGTTGGCCTAAGGTTTATTTATTGCCCTTTGGACTGGAAACGTGCAGTCTCAGTGGCTACTGTAAGTGCCCCTGTACTGGATATTTACTAGAAATCCAATATCAACCCATGTATTTGTCTAGGTTATTTTTAAAAGCAGCTTTACAGGATCAAAAACTGGCTTTGATTTTTGGGGTGGCGGGAGAATCAAATAGGTAAAATCCTGCAGATTGCTTTGGTTATAATTATTGCATCAGGCTCGCAGACCAAATATGATTTCTTGTTGTCATCTTTACGTTTGAATTCAAATACAGCTGGCAGGAAAATCAAGCACTCAGAATGAGACTCTGGATAACATCCTCATCCAAGTCTCCTGGAGGATAAATATGCTCTCTAAATGTTGCATAACATTAATTTTAGTCAAGCTTTTAATCTATACTGGCTCTTGAATACTGTCCACCCTCATTTGTAATATTCTTTGGGGAGAAACCATAGCTACCCATAGCTGTTAGAAAAGCACAATTGTTATTCTCTACATTAATCCTGAAACTATTTGTAATAGGTACCAGGTTGTAGCACCCTTGGCGATAACTTGATATAAATGACAATGTGAGGTAGAAGGGGTGTTGTAAGGTGTTGAGTGCCAAGTAGTTCCTCCAGGGGTCCGCCAGAAAACCACTGGTTTAAAGTGCTTCCATCCGGGTCAATGATTGAGTGCTCTCCATTGTTAGCCCTCTGCTAGTGAGCATAGAGTCTCTGCTAACACTTCCTGAATATCCAAGTCCAATATTGAGGTTAAGGCAAAATGAAGGCCTTGTGCAGTTTACAATCAAAATGAATTTTGTCACAAAACAAAACAAAGTTTGCAAATGCGCGCGCGCACACTAATCCATCACACGTGAATAATCTAAACATCTCTAAATGGGCAGGATAAGTGATCTTAAGTAAGCCCTATGAAACTAAAAGAATTTAACTCAGTTATTTAAAAGAAGCCATTTAAAGAGTAGTCTGAAGACAGGCAAATTAATGAATATTAAGAATGTTAAATTCAAATTAAATCCCATGTCAACACCATAGCAGGCTTCATATCCCGAACACAGTACTGGCCACCAAACTGTACCAGGGTAGATGGCACAGTGGTTACTGACGCTCCTCAAAATTGCACACACCACTTACTGTAATCAAGTGCTAAAACTTTTGTAATGCAATAACTTTAAATATTTCTCAGTGACTTCATATCCTTGAATGGCTGAGCTGTGTACAGTCCAGATAGATATACCGAGTGGGCAAGTCTTAACTTTTGATGCAGAGTTAGGGAAAAACCTCAATCTATATTTTAAAAGTAGCACATTTGAGGGGGCGGGGGTGTTATATCTCAGGAACAGCTGACCAGAGATCCCAAATCTGCAGTACTTCTTTTGTGGCATGCCAGAGCACATAGATTTTACAGTACTTTGATTATTAGAAACAATTGATTGAGGGCTGTATCTGAGGAACCTTTTGACCAAATTAACCCAAATTTGCAGCCAAAAGCCTACCCTGGGCCTCTATAAAGCCAAACCAGCTTTAAAATCCACATGTATAGTTAGGTTGTCTTTAGAGAACTTTGAAACTTTGGCAGTTCATGGGAGAGGTCTGCTCAACCTTAGCTATGATTTGGCAAGAGCCACCCAATATTAGTGAAATGCCACTAATACCTGTGGTCACACTTTTGTTCAGTGTTTGTACAGCTCCTAGCACAGTGAGGTTGTGGTCCATGATTAGGGGCTTGACTACATTGAAACTTAGTGCACAGCTAGCAAGGGTGTGAATTTACAACGCACTAGCTGCTCTTCACTAGCTCCCTGTGTGGATACTGTTACTGCACATTAGAAGTGCTTTTGTGCATCTCCGTTTAATACACTTTAGCATGTACTAAGTTTAAACTGCCTAAGGATGCTTTTAGTGAGCAGTAAAAGTGTTAGTGCACACAGTGAGTTGGTGCAGATCAGCTGGTGGGGTGGGCTGTAAATTCACACCAAGTCCCACCTAGGGCTCTCAGGTACAGTACCGTGGTAATACTTTTACTAATCTTCTCCAGCTGTAGCACAGATGAGGACAGCTGCTGTCTTCACAGATACTGCCTGCAGAGTGAATGGCTTTCAGAGCAATGCATGAGTGTCTGAGGATGCATGTGAGCAGCAAGTAGCAGGATGCATCAGCAAACCTGCCCAGTCTGCATATGGGAAAGAGCCATAAGGCTGGACAATTGCAAATCTGATTTGACAAGTTTCCCTTTGGGGTTTCTCAGTTATTAACGTAACTCAGGAAGCAAGTGTTTAAACCAGGATTTTACAAGTTGAATTTCTCCCTATTAACACACGCTGAAGTTGCATCAACAATTTTACTAGGAAGGATGACTTAAATGTAATCGAACACTGGTCACTGAGGAGCCAGTTGTGCAAACCCTTACACATGCAAGTAATCCTTGCACATGCCTAATGTCAGTGATTTTGGGGGGAGCCCACACATGAATAGTAGCTAATTAGTGTGCATAACGGTTAGCAGTACTTGATATCTTTATGACACCTTACAGCCGCTTGGCTGAATCCTGCTGGCCCGCTGAAATGGTCCCATGAAAATGAATGAGTATCCCAAACAGTGCTTGAGTAAGGATAGAAGGATTTAATTATTTAACAAAGTCTCTACGGACAATTAAATATGTTCGTTAGTATCTGTATTTAGCCAATAGCTTCTTAAGCAGGAAGTGAGAGACATGTGGGTAAATGTAAAGTAATGCACATTGAAAAAAAAATAACCCCAGCTATACATACAAGATGATGGGGGGGCTAATTTAGCTACAACAGATCAGGAAAAAGATCTTGGAGTCATCGTGGATAGTTCTCTGAAGATGTTCATGCAGTGTGCAGAGGTGATCAAAAAAGCAAACAGGATGTTGGGAATCATTAAAAAGGGGATAGTGAATAAGATGGAGAATATATTATTGCCCTTATATAAATCGATAGTACGCCCACATCTTGAATATTGCGTACAGTCAGGATTCATTCATCTGAGGGTTCCTGGCGATGCCCCTGCACGTCATGGTCGTGCAGAGGGGTCAGAATTCCACCAGCTGGATGTTGAACTGCAGTCCAGAAATGGTTCCCAAAGAGCATTGTTTTTCATTTACATTATATAGGTAAAACTAGCTCCCTCCTTCAAATTTACTAAACCTATCACATTATCCCACACTCCTAAATAATACAAATTTTAACCAATTACGCACTGGCACCTATGTGTCCTCCTTGCTGCCCAAGTTCTTTACATTTTATCTTTCATGCCCGAATTGTAACTTAATTGTGACCTTCTCTATTTGTGCAGATTGTCAGCATAAAACACTGGTCAGAGCTTATTTTACCATTTGTTGAGTCCCTTTCTGTATCCTCCCTAATTTCCCAGTGTCTTTACAACCTTGGTGGTTATAATTCTCCTTAGGGACATTCCTGAGGGGGGGGTGCTTTATCAAAAGCAGAACATTCCTTTTTTCAAGTCTAGAGGTGAGCTCCCTTATTTTCACCCAAGTCTGGTTTAATATGGGGGAGGGAGGGTGAGGGGGATGATGAGGTCTCAGGCCTACATTGTCCTGTCCTGGACAAAAATGAGGAGGATTTCTGAGAAACTGAAGCAAGTTGTTTATGCCAAACTGTTTCCAAAATGGGTTTTGAGTTAGGAATCTAAACAAAAAAGCCTGATTTTTTTTCCAGAGTGGTTGAGCGCTCACAGATCCCATTGACTTTGGCACCTCACTAAGGCCACTTTGGGCTTGTCTACACGTGGAGCTTTGTTCCTGATTGTCACTCTTGTCCACACATGGAGCTAATTAGGAACAAACCTTTATTTAGGTGAGAAACTTTGGTGCCATGTCTTTGAAATGTCTGTCCCAAATCTCTCTGCCTCATTTTAAACCCAGGGGGGTGGAGGTGGGGGGAAGGACAACACTAAATACCTCAGAGGCTGAAACTGTATGTAAAACTGCGTGCAGATGCTCAGATGAAAGATAAGTGTAGGATCTCTACATGCACCTAACTCCCAAGCAACAGTAAAACTACTAGTCGGGGCTTGTCTATACTTACAGTGCTGCAGCGCTTAGTGAAGATGCTACCTATGCCAATAGGAGAGCGGTGTAGGTACTCCACCTCCCCAAGAGGAGGTAGCCTATGTCAACAGGAGAAGCCCTCCCATCAATATAGAACTGTCTACACCAGGGGTTAGGTCGGTATAACTAAATTTCTTAGGGGTGTGGTTAGACCAAGCCTCAGTTTGCTAACCACTACCTAACAATGATTTTCTATGCTAAGTATGAGGGAAATGATAATCTCAGCAGCAGTGAGTGAGAACATGATGAATGTTGGCTCTTCAATGGCCTTGACTGCAGAGCAGACTCCTTAATGGAGCTTTGTCGTGGTGACTGGATTTCATTTTCTTTTGCTTTCCAGCAAGAAACATTCACAAACCAGAGTTAATCAAAAATACAGGTATTAACAAGAGGCAACAAATTATATTTGTAATGACAAATTATTTACACTTCCAGTAAGAAGGGTTTTTCTCTTTTCAGTTCTTGAGGCAAAGAAATTTCTAAAAGGATTTTTCTCATTAGAATGGGCATTTAGTGGTTGTGCTGTTCTGACAGACACTTCTGAGGATTACTTCTGATTGTTCCAGACAAATAGACTTCTGGGATCATTGGTTTAAGGCTTATTAATACATTGATATCAAATAACTTTACACTAGACAATTGAACAAACAGTACCTAAATATCAAGGCCTCACAATACACCTCTACCCTGATATAACGTGACCCAATATAACACAAATTCAGATATAACGCGGTAAAGCAGTGCTCCGGGGGTGAGGGGGAGCTGCGCACTCTGGCGGATCAAAGCAAGTTTGATATAACGCCGTTTCACCTATAACGCAGTAAGATTTTTTTGGCTCCCGAGGACAGCGTTATATCGGGGTAGAGGTGTATGTACTGAATCCTCATCTTTCAGATAAGAGTGACAAAGCAAACCAGTTTTAAGCACAAGAGGTCATTGTCCTCTAAAAGTGACTAGTACCTCAAGAGC
Source organism: Malaclemys terrapin pileata (assembly GCF_027887155.1). NCBI lineage: Eukaryota > Metazoa > Chordata > Testudines > Emydidae > Malaclemys > Malaclemys terrapin. Next base: position 65,163,737 of record NC_071514.1, on the reverse strand, counting down.
TTCTTGCTTAATTTCGTACTGTTGTCCATTTTCATGAGAACAGACTGATTTTGTTCCAATATTTGTCTGAAGAATTTGGTGATGTGACTTGACCAAGAGATGACATATGCTTTGGTCATGTCCTAAGGGGCCTGATCTTGCAAAATTCTCTGTACCGCCTGTGAGACACACAGAGCTACTAATTAATGTAATAACTCTTTTCACCATTACTTCCCATAGAAAATGAGCTTAAAAAGAAATCTGATGGTGATTACTTACTGTTTTAGATGCTCACTTATTTTACCAATTTTTTTTCTACTGTGTATCTTTGGCATAGAGGTAAGCAGAGACCATGTTCATGTTCACTTATGAAATACCATATTTCAATTTACTAAGAGTACTTGCAGTTGTAGGTACAGGGCTGGCAAGCTCCATTGTATTCTAACACTCCAGACTTATGAACCTCTCTGTCCTCTTTTGTACCAACATCCATTTAACAGTCCTTCAGTAAGAGACATGGTATTCAGCTGATATTGTAAATAGAGCTGGGCAAGTACATTTTTGTTGTAGCTCTGGAAAAAAATGGGTCTGGGTTGTATTGAAAACCCTTGAAATTAAGGGTTTTTTTTGAATTTTCAGCAATTCAAAAATTGACAAATTTTGATTCAGGTTGAACAAAATATTTAATTTGACCTGCAATGAAAGGTTAGTTTGGGTGCATTTTAAACCCTTTTTTAGAAATGAAATGAAAGGAAAGGAAATGAAGGGCTATATTCACAAAACAGGGGGAGGGTGCCCCCTTGTAACCATTAATCCAGTGGTTAAGGCACTCTCTTGGGTGAGGGAGACTTGGGTTCGAATCTAGGATTTGAACTTGTGTGTATCACGTCCCAGGTGTGTACCCTGACTTCTGACCTGAAAGATATAAGGGAACATAACCAGCTCCTCCTGCTGCCATTTTGTGAACCAAATCTGAATAAAAATCTGAGCCAGAACTATTTGGCAAATTCACAAATAGTTTCTGGTCATTCAGACTGCAGTTTTTGGTGAAAAACCCATTCATCTGAAATGTTTTCCTTAGGTCAAATTGTAACCGTTTGATAGCAAACTACAACCATGAGACTATTTGGTTTTCCAGCCAAGCAACACACTATTTCTTTCCAATTACCCCTACCAGAACCTCCTATTCCACCCAAAAGTCCCTTCCTGAGTCCTAAGGAATCATGGGATATGTGGTTTACAGGCTGCCCTTTTGTGCCTGTGATAATTCTATTTGGCTCCTGCCTGGGGTATGGCTGCTGGTTGAATAAAGGCAGTTGGGATGTGGTATTGGATACTGCATACAGCCTGTCTGATGCACGATGAACATAAGGTAACATCGTGTAGGCGAGTGAATCAGTGAGCAAGCCTTTCAGTTCAAGAAGAGTAACCACTGCCATGAGCTAATCCCATGTCTGTAAATTCCCAACAAAGAAGGATTCATAGACGCACTCACTCTGGAGTGATCTGTTTCTGTTGCAAGAAGCCTGTCACAGAACATGAGTCTTTCCTATACAAGAAGGAAGCAAGTAAGCCACCATGCTAGCAGCAGTTTCTAACTGGCCTTCAGCTGCAGTTACTGCAGCAACCCAGTACTGAGATGGTATAAACTTGGACAAGGTAGGAGCCCTTTCAACAACTGTGATAATCTGGCAGCTACTACAGCATTCTGGCATCACTAGAAGCTTATAATTTCTGCTCTGTAGCACCTTATACTTGAGGGTCTCAAATTACTCCACCATCTTTAAGGCCATGCAGCAAGCTGTGGCAGATTCAGGAATGCTTTCCATTTTAGAGGCTTATCTTGCTCCCATGGAAGACAACACAGAATTTTGACCCAAGGTTTTTTAAGCCCTGGCTTGACAAAGCCCTGGCTGGGATGATTTAGTTGAGGTTGGTCCTGCTTTGAGCAGGGGGGTTTGGAGTAGATGACCTCCTGAGGTCTCTTTCAACCCTAATCTTCTATGATTCTAATGATTGGATAGAAAATACTAATTACTATTATTAAGTCAGTATGCATGTCTGGCATCCTACATTTCATTATGAAGCTCAGATTGCAAAATGGAAGACCAAAAAGTTGTAGCAAATTGTGACATTAGGATATTTTGAAATCTCTATACAGAGAAGGTACCATCTAATAAATCTGCCCTCTAGATGTGAAACCACGCCTGTTAAAGAACTAAATCGAACCAAACTGTGATGAAGGGAAATCTGTTTTTAGAAATGTCAGAAAAGACCTGTGAGTTGCATAATCAAGTAGAGGCACTATTGTATCAATAGCCTGCCCTCAGCCTCTATGATTCTTATATATAGAAACAATTATAGTTGTGCACAACTTAACTTTTGGGAGAGCATTTCCTCTGAGCAGACAGTCAGATAAGAGATGACTAATAGTGCCAGTGTAGAGCCATTCATCAACATAAGAACGGCTGTACTGGGTCAGACCAAAGGTCCATCTAGCCCAGTATCCTGTCTACCAACAGTGGCCAATGCCAGGTGCCCCAGAGGGAGTGAACCTAACAGGTAATGATCAAGTGATCTCTCTCCTGCCACCCATCTCCACCCTCTGACAAACAAACAGAGTCTAGGGACACCATTCCTTACCCATCGTGGCTAATAGCCATTAACAGACTTAAGCTCCATGAATTTATCCAGTTCTCTTTTAAACGCTGTTATAGTCCTAGTCTTCACAACCTCCTCAGGTAAGGAGTTCCACAAGTTGACTGTGCGCTGTGTGAAGAAGAAATTCTTTTTATTTGTTTTAAACCTGCTGCCCATTAATTTCATTTGGTGACCCCCTAGTTCTTGTATTATGGGAATAAGTAAATAACTTTTCCTTATCCACTTTCTCCACATCACTCATGATTTTATATATCTTTATCATATCCCCCCTTAGTCTCCTCTTTTACAAGCTGAAAAGTCCTAACCTCTTTAATCTTTCCTCATATGGGACCCGTTCCAAACTCTTAAATCATTTTAGTTGCCCTTCTCTGAACCTTTTCTAGTGCCAGTATATCTTTTTTGAGATGAGGAGTCCACATCTGTACGCAACTCTTTACAACCTTGGTGGTTATAATTTTCGTTAGGGACGTTCCTGAGGTGGGGGTGCTTTAGTAGCAGCAGAACATTCCTTTTTTCAATTCTTGGGGTGAACTCCCTTAGTTTCACCCAAGACTGGTTTAATATGGGGGGAGTTGATGAGGTCTCAGGCCTACAATTCCCCTCCGTGATGACACTTTCACCAAAGCAGTCATCATTACCATGGGATACCCATGCTACATTACTAGTGTATCCTTCTCAGGTACGGTCAGCAATGGTATTAGTTGATCTTGCATGTTGGCCATCTCTAGCTTCCGGATGGTTCTTCTTACCCACACCGCCAATATCACCATGCCTAAAAGCAAAGCCAGTTATCACCACAATCGGGTGAATCATTATATTAAAAGCTCCAGTCACCATAGGCGACCATCCCAGGAACATTTCCCACCAAGAATTATATCCAATTTCTGCAATTGTTTTTAAAACCTTAGTTACTTGTAGATTGTTGTGCTGCACTTTAATGTGAATTTGGTTCTCAATATGTTTTATGTATTGCAAATGGTCTTGCAGCATAAGATGGATTAGCAATCGTCGAACCAAACTCATATTCATACCAACATTAGCAGGTTTTATATAATTAAATACATGGAATACATTACAAAAACATCTATCAATCAAATATGTCAGAACATACATTTAATTATTATTTACAATTTCCAGACAATAAATTCTAACACATACACAGCCTTTACCTGCATAGATTACAGCTAATTTTTGCTCTGTAAATGCATTAAACATACACCTTTAAGTGCCCTTTCTTTTAGTGTGAAAACACTTGTCCTTTATTTGCAAATTTTGATCCTTGCATACATATTTTAAATCTTTATAAACTATACATTGGGATACATCTATGGCTTTTGGTAAGTTTTTTTTTTTAACATGTTTTTGATATGCCCATGCATCATGGTCCCCAAATACATAACCAAAATTTTGGTTATCTGAATTCTTATGGGTAATATTGGGTATATATTAATGGTGCGGCTAGGGTAGACAGTTATTACATATGCTTGAATGATCATTTGATCCTTTATAAAAGGTAAAGTTACCAATTTCCACCAATTTTTTTCCACACCACCAATTTTTTTATTTCCAAAGGCAATTTTTTTGGCATGCCTTCACGGATCATTTGGATGACTAATTGTTGACTTATTTCCTGGGCGTGTGTACAGGCTAATGCTAAGGACACATTTCCTGGTATTGTTTCCATAGTCCCTGCTAAAAGTGATAAATTCTTTTCACCTTTTTGCTGCAATACTAGCAGTAATTTAGAAAATAATTGTTGCCCCATTTTTAATTTGAACAAGGATGGGCTTTTCCAATTCTTGTATTTCAGCTGTAACATAGAATCATAGAAGATTAGGGTTGGAAGAGACTTCAGGAGGTCATCTCCCCTGCTCAAAGCAGGACCAACCCCAACTAAATCATCCCAGTCACGGCTTTGTCTAGCCGGGCCTTAACAACCTCTAAGGATGGAGGTTTATTTGACAATACCTCTGTTAGTAGATTCAGTATTTTAACACCTAATTCAGTTCCCCCCACAGCAGTTTCCAATATACCCATTGGGGTCCTTCTGTATGGATTTTTTTTTTTACATACCATAATTTTAACCATACTGCCCAGCCCTTTTGGAGAGTTTATACATATGGGGCACATTAAGTATGACCTTGGACATATTTAACCCGGAGAGGTTAAAGTCAGTTTGTTTTAGAGATCATAATGGTGTTACAATAACTTGTTCCCTATAATTCAATTTTACCATGTCATCCATTCAGTGGGTGTCTCCTTGTTTGTTTTTTTTATATCAGTTGCAAGTACCTTAAAGTACCCAAATGCTTGGCCATGTATATTTACCTAACTGGGTAGGGAAGTTTGAAGAAGTGGTCAGACACTAATATTATAAGTGAACTTTAGACTACTACTTAATACATTTACTGCCCTGGGTTTCTTTGATTCATTCTGGGGGTTCCATTTTTCCTGTATTCCTAGTATCCACTTGCCAAGATTCATTGGTACAATTCCCTAATACTCAAAATACTCCCAGATTTGAACCAACCTTATGTTCACTGAATTCCATTAATACCCCTCCTGGCTGTCAAGCAAATTCAATAACTGTCAGTATTTCACACTGGGGTTGTATTGAGGCAGCTATACCTTCAACGGACCTTTATTGTACTTCTACCCCTTTTTTTTAAATACCCATCACAGCAATGCCAGCAACAAGACAAACAATACAAAACACAATCTTTGTCACAACAGTAAACCCATGGTAGTCTGGGTTGCTTTTCAGCTGGTTCCAGCTTTTCCTAAAATTCTGTAAGACAAAAAGAACATTTTCCTACCCCCTCTGGGAGGGGGCAGCAAATTATTGCTTAAAATACCTCTTCCTTTTACAAATTCCCTTGCTGATTGCAGGCAAAACAGAGTTATTACCTCCATACTTTTCTGTGGTTTTGTTCCATAGACAGGCCAGGTTTTAATGGCTTTTACCCTTAAGGGCTTTAAGGGAAAGTGTGAATTATTTCACTGTTTATGAAATTCATGAGGTGGTGTACCTCAGTTTCCCTTCTATACAACATATCAGGTTTGTAATGGTTTCTTCTGCTATGCCAAGCTTTAAATTTGTTCACAGTACTAGCTGAGAGGCAGCATCACCATAAACATTCTTAACATGAAATGTGTTTTCAATTACCATTTCTAGGATGCTTAAAAGATTTTCCCCTAAAATCATACACATTACACATTGTTACAGAGTAATTTACTAATATTAAATTTATCCCAGGGTTTAATATTAACAACATTAACATTAATTCTATTTCAAGTGATTATTTATAAGTATCTTCTTATACCACACCGTTTGGTTTTTTTAGACAATTTGTCTCTGAGGACAGTGTGTTCAATACTCTCTTGGAATCTTTGCATAGGCTATTAATTTAATTATATACTTGTAGTTTTGGTGGCTTAAAGAGGTAGGGGTGTCATCCAGATGAGCAGACCCCTTGTATCTGTTTTTAGATTTCAGCACTATGCATACACACACAAAAAAACTTTTCCCTACTTAGAGTTAACCTGTCCCTCTAATTTTCAGGCTTAACTGCTTTTCCCACATCTCTTTTTCTGGAGGGTTGAAATCTGAGCCTTTTGGTTTCAAGTAGTTTGTTTGATCAGGTATGTCCATTATCTGCAATGCCTTTGTGCTACCATGTATGGGCAGATCTTTTCCTTCCCTGTCACCTAGGTAATTTGCATCAACACACATGTTTGCTTATTGGATCCAAAGCAATAACCAGTTCAGAGACTCGGTCTTAAAAGTGTTAATTTCCACCAGCAAGTCAGAACTAGAGTTCTGATTATTTTCCACTTCCAACTTCTACTCCAGAACACCCAGTGATCTGAAAAAGAAAACATAACCTATTGTGGCTCCTTTTGGAGCCCCTAACAGGATTTTAATTACGGTAAGTAACAGGTTTTATTTACATTTCTCTTACCCCTTCTACAATATACACTGCATATTTCATGGGGGGAGGGAAATGCACATTCCTTCCATAGTTAACTATTATATTAGCCATATTAATTTTACATAAAGCATAATTGTTTATTTTGTGCTTACAGAGTTTTAATGTATCCTTATTTAAGTGACAGTCCGATTACTCAGAGCCAGTGTTTCTAACATTGCTTCCTTTAAAAAAACCAGGAGTACTTGTGGCACCTTAGAGACTAACAAATTTATTAGAGCATAAGCTTTCGTGGACTACAGCCCACTTCTTCGAATGCACGCTTCCTTTGTGCATTCCACCCATGCCCTTGCATCAGAGATGCACTGTCTTTTAACTTTTTATTCTTTTCCTGAGTTCTCAGCTGCTATTTATTACCAGAAAAGGATCCAGAATCTCTCCCCATTCTCCTGGTTCTGGCTGCCCTGGCCACATCTTCTGGTCCATATAAAAAAAAACACAACTAAAGTTTATAAAAACATGTACCCAAGGGATTAAATGCTGAATACCAAAGTCAAACCCCTGTGTCCACCAAAAGGGTCTGTCAGTGAGCAACTTTGAATAAAAGATTCAAATGGATTTTCAGTGGCATTATTGGAAAAAAAAAAAACCCACAATTCATCTTAAACCTACAAAACTGGCTTTTACAAACCAGGAGTGTTGGTTTAGGTCCTTAAAACCTTACATAATTACACAATATGTTTACACACACACAAATTCTGTTTTGCTTAACATCTCTTGCACTGCTTTAATTATTTTTGCATAGCTGTACACAGACTACATTCATTTTTATATACTTGGAGGCAGTTAAGTTCCAATGGAAACCTCTTATTGTGTTTTTTTTTTGTGATTTTGACTAAATTGTCCATAGTCAAACGATTTAAATCAAATTATTTCTCTGCCTGCTGCCTACAGCAGTCTTTACAATTTATTATTTACAGACCATTCCTTTGGGGAAAAGGAATTTCTCCATTTCTCTTCAGAATAGCTGTAAAAACTTCTGGGAACAAAAATATCTACCTGACCCCCTTGTATAATTTGTTTAAAGATCAGGGTTTTACCCAATATGGCTCTACTGAGTTGCACACATTTACATTTATGCATATTTACATGACTGGGTTTATTATTAAACACAAGAATTCTTTTCTTCTAACATCACAATTGTCACTCTTGAATATTTTCACAATTCCCAACTGTCTACTTTCCTCCAAACTCCGTAGTATTAATTTCTGCAAAAGCTACGGTTATCTTTTTTACTCCCTCTTTATAACACTTACTTCTGCATCCAGTTTATTATATCGTAGCTTTATTATATTATTCTCTGCTGCTGTAGCTTTTAAAGTTTTACTGGCAACAAAGTTTTGTAATTTTAAACAAGGGGTGGGCAAACTTTTTGGACCGAGGGCCACATCTGGGTATAGAAATTGTATGGCGGATCATGAATGCTCACAAAATTGGGGTTGGGGCACGGCAGGGTGGCTTGGGATGCAGGCTCCCGGCCAATCGGGGAGCTGCGGGGGCGGCACTTGGGGTGGGGACAATGTGCAGAGCGGAGCCCCCTCGTTGCCCCTATGCATAGGAGCCAGAGGAGGGCCATGCTGCTGCTTCCAGGAGCCACACGGAGCGGCCCCCGACCTTACTCCCCCATTGGAGCGCCAGAGCGGGGCAAGCCCCAGAGCCTGCTCCCCAACGGGAGCTTGGGGGCCGGATTAAAATGGCTGGTGGGACGGATCCGGCCTGCAGGCTGTAGTTTGCCCATCCCTGTCTGAAACCCTCCATGCTTTCACTCAAAGTGCTGTGTTTATCAGTTATGCTGATTCTTATGTGTTTTGCATTTTATTTATTAAGATGGTGCATTTTGCCTGTAATGACTTAGCCACCAAGTACCATCCGTGCAACACAGCTGCCTTAGTTTGCTCTTGCAAACCCCAAATTTGTTTCCACAGTGTCTGTTGCCTTTGTTTGCATAACAAATGGATGGCAGGATTGCCGTTCTTTGTTGCAATTCATTGTTCCTTGGCAACTCCATGGGTTAATGCATTAACGCTAGATGTTAACCCATCATTCTCCCTTTTTCATCTTGAGGAAAAAAACATTATTTTTAATCCCCTCCCCTGAGATGAGACGCAGCTCCTGTCTCTTAAGGTGGCTTGTTAATTCTGCTACCATCCACGATTCCTGCCGTTCCCTTCTCAAGGGGGCATATGTCTCTTTGGGGAAGGCATGGGGTGGGGGGTCTGACCATCTGGGATCTGTCCCCTCAGGATCAGTCCAAATATATATCCCTCCCTAAGTAAGTATCATCTCAGGGGTCTGAAGTATCCCTGGTATCTGCACCTACTCCTCCTCTTACTCCCCCCTTTGGGCTCCTAGTTTACAGTTCAACTCTTAATCTGTTGCATGCAGGTGGAATGATCACCGCTTGCCTGGGCCCAATCCTGTTTTTCCTGCAGGATTGTTCTGACAGCTGCCTGAGCATCCCTCAATTTCAAGCGTATTATCTCCTCACATATAGATGCTTTATACTGATTCAAGGTATTCTTTATTATCCCAATTCCAATTCACAGTTCTCCTGAGATGATATTAACTTTGAGAGATTATAAGACACTTTCCATATTGCTCACCCAGCAGCAGTCTTTACAACCCGTTTATTCAATTTGGACTTCATATTATTGTAGTTTGCTTCAAACCCTTTACACACCTGTTCCGATGCTTTTTTCCCCTTGAAAAGAATCATCTTCCCATGGGAACGGACCTCAGTCCGCTACCCACTTGGCAAGGAGGGTCGGTTCCTCTGCCAGTTTCCTCCTGGCTTTTCAATGTAAGTTTCCCACTCTCTCTGTTCCCTGGAGTGTTCATTCTGTCAAGCAGGCTGCAGTCCTTGTTGACAGAAGGGCACATATTATCTCTCCAACTGCTGTATAAGGCTCAATTAGTTCAGTCCAAATGACCTAGGTTGCTGCATTCTCCACCAGTATGTTACCCGCTCAATTTAGGGCACCCTGCCTATACCCTACCGAGGCACAAGGTGTGACAAAATCAATTTAGGCACTCCCACCCTTTCCCTTCCGAGGGCTCAGGGTGTAAGGTACCTATTCTTACCCACTGGGCTCAGGGTATATGGCACCTATCCTTACCTGCAGGACTTTCAGGAAGAACCTGGTCAATTTAAGTACCCACCCTTTCCCTTGGGGCTTAGGTCTCTAGGGGTCTGCGGAACCTTTTCCCAGCGAAAGATCCTTACACAATTGGGGCTCCAAATATCTATTTATTAGCAACACTCAGAGAATACATATACCAAGCAAATCTCTTATGTTCACCACTCCCAATATACAGACAAATTTCACCCGATGACCAGTCAGGATTCATTCATCTGAGGGTTCCTGGCGATGCCTCTGCACATCACAATCATGCAGAGGTGTCAGAGTTCCACCAGCTGGATGTTGAACTGCAGTCCGGAAATGGTTCCCAAAGAGCATTGTTTTTCATTTACATTATATAGGTAAAACTAGCTCCCTCCTTCAAATTTACTAAACCTATCACATTATCCCACACTCCTAAATAATACACATTTTAACCAATTACGCACTGGCACCTATGTGTCCTCCTTGCTGCCAAAGTTCTTTACATTTTATCTTTCATGCCCAAATTGTCACTTAATTGTGACCTTCTCTATTTGTGCAGATGGTCAGCATAAAACGCTGGTCAGAGCTTATTTTACCATTTGTTGAGTCTTTCTGTATCCTCCCTAATTTCCCAGCATCTTTACAATCTTGATGGTTGTTAGGGACATTCCTGAGGTGGGGGTGCTTTAGTAGCAGCAGAACATTCCTTTTTTCAATTCTAGTGGTGAAGTCACTGAGTTTCACCCAAGGCTGGTTAAATATTGCCGGGGGGGGGGGGATGAGGTCTCAGGCCTACAATTAGGCCCTTCTAAAGTTTGCCAGGGACATACTAGAGATATTTCTCTCTGGTTCTCATTTATATTTGCAAATTACTTTGCTTTTAACTGATCAAATTTAAGATACAGCGGTTATATCACAAGCCTTGTGTTTTAGTTTTCATGTTGCATGCAGCTGATAAGTTGTGGGATTTTTGTTTATTTTTTAAGCTCATCTCTTAGTTCAGTAAAGAGAATACTCTTGTCACTTTCCCCTATGACAGGGAATGACTGATTTTATATAAAGTAACTGAACCTACTAAAAATAGGTAAACTACTTCCTGATGTGAGAACCTGCAGCTTCCTTTGGCTTTAATACAAGTTGCAATTGTTGAGAATTTAAAGGATCTGAGGTCTATATTAACTTTGCTATGTTAAAGTTTCTTGTACTAAGCTGGGCTGAATACGTAGAGAAAAGCTCCTTAAGAGCAAATCAGAGCATTGAAAATTAAAGTTGCATTTAGATTTACTTTTCACTTGATTGCTCGTGCTGAAAGATCTATTGTGCACATTAGTACTTACTTGGGTTGGCTGGGAAACAATTCTGTTCCATGGAAAGTGTTGTGGTTATGAATTTTTTTTGTTCTGCATTGGAATGAATGCCCGCGCTGCCTCCCGCAACTCCCATTGGCCGGGAACAGGAGCTATGAGTGGCCGTACCTGTGGATGCTCAGGTAAACAAAGTGTCTCGCAGCCCGCCAGGGACTTACCCTGAACAAGCCGCGAACCAAGTTTGGGAACCCCTGTGCTAGGTATAGTTCCAGTGACTATGGATTTACTTGTCGAGAATGAGTAAGTTGCATCTGTACCGTCTTTTCCATGACACCAAAAATTTGTTTGACATCTGACTGCTCGAGGTATGAAAATAGTATGTTGAGCAACCTAAGATATTTTGTACATTCAGTACTGGGTGGGTAGGATGAGAAAATGACAAATTTCTCTTTGCTGACCCTTGGAGGCCTCTTCACTAAAGACCTTTCTAAGCAAACAAGGTCTCATCTCTGTCAATAGCAATGTCCTTAGACCCATCACATCTTAAACTTACTGTCTTCAAGTTTAGGCATACAGAGATCTTGAACTGTAGATTCCCTATGGATAATTTTCGAGCTTCAATATGCTAACAATTACCTTAAAATAGATCACTGCCTTCTGGCACAAGGTCTTCAGCTGGAGGGAGGTTGGGTATGCATGTAAGGTTCAATGGGTGATCAAAAGGGCTTTTTCTTTTTTTTAAACTCAAACAATAGAACTCCAGTTCTTGTCTGTGCCATAACACTAAAAATACAGTTCAATTGCATTCGTAGTATCCATTTCCAGTATACAAAAAGGACTTCTGCAGAAGTGCCAAAGTCACATGAACTGTTCAAAAACAGAGGGCTACTTCAGTTCTATCTTTTTGGGAATTATTTCAACTGAAAGAAAAACACTTTACATGACATGAGCCAGGACCAAAACCGAGAACTGAACACCTCCAATTTTCTCCCAAAGAACTAAAGACTTCATTTGCCCAATTATTAGAAAAGCAATGTTAATTTTAGGCCCTTATTCAGCAGAACACTTAAGTGCATACTTAAAGTTAAATAAATGCTTAATTCTGTCTTAATTCGGCAGAACACGTAAAAATCATGTGTAAGTCCCATCGAAACAAAGTTGAAGGCAAGCACATGCTTAAGTGCTTTGCTGAATCAGGGTCCAAAACCTAGATATATCCTTGCTTTTATTTTATTTTTTTAGACCAGTCTCAATTTTTCCCACTTAAATTTCAATAGCAGAATTAATGTGATCTAGCAGGCAAGAGTGTCTTATATAAGGGACTTTCATTTAAAGTTTAAACAAAGTAAAAAAACCAAACAAACCACAACACCATATTATGTCTGAAACCATGCTAAGTGTTTAAACAGTTTCCCTGCTGGTGTGGAGAGATTCTTGTATAACACTGTTATCAGACTATGCTATAGAGACTACCAAAGAGGCTACCTATAGCAGCATTTGATAATACACTGCTAACTTATAAGAAAAAAGATCCATGTCCTTACTGGTGATGGAAAGTGTACTAAAGCTCTGATAACAAGAACTATGCTTAATCAGCTGATGCTGTCACATTTTCGTTGTCACTTTGGACAGAACTTTAGTTATAAATGTCAGGGTTTTTTCCAATGTTTACATTCTTTAATGTCTGAAACTGCAAAAGTTTTAAAAGCAAAATTCAGACAGTGATAATGCAGGCGTGGAACGCATTTTATTGCTAGTCTATGAATGTGAAATCTGAATGCCATGCCTGCTTGCAGTATTTTAATAAATATGGCAATTACAGCCACCATGGCTTTTTGGCTCTGCACCATCAAAGTAGCTATTCTATTGCAATATGAGGACCGATTGTTTTCCTACTGCATTCCTTCCAATTTAATTCTACAGGATTGGGCAGTAAGGGCCTTATTTAGCTACAACTGGTAGACCATGGGAGTTGGACTGAATATTATATATATTATTTATGGGCCTGGATATAAAGGCACCAGAGGAATAAATCTTTCTGTAGTCTGTTTTCACTGTCCTTCTTTATGACCCTTGCTCCTTTCAATACAGAATATAATGCTCTGTCGCCTGTTGACAATCCCCAAATTGTTCTCATCTTCACATTATGGAGATAGTTGAACCAACACGGTTGCTCCTGTCATTCCATGGGGACAGATGGGGTCATTGCCCTTCTTTCCACAATCATGGGATCCTTTAAGATGTCAAGGAAACTACTCTATTCCCTCTTCCTCTTACAGAGGGTAGCAGGAGAAGAAAGAGGTTTGAGAGTGGTTTAAAATCCTCTTTCAGGCCTGACATACTAGCATATTTTAATGTTTCCTCACCATTGCAATGTCACTGTTAGTGTCGTGTAGACAAGCTGTCAGCATTTTTGCCGCCCCGTTGTCATGTAACCCCGAGCAGCATTAGATGAGTGGTAAGTGCTGGTGCCTACTGTAGACTAGCAGTTCTACAATTTCTGCCATCAGTGGAAATGCACCAGTGCTGGTGCAATGGTGGGAGATTAAGAAATACTGGTGTAGACAAGTTCAGAGTTGACTTACATATAAAATACCAAGAGGTCCTAGAAGCAATTCTTGTCTTGCATCAGAACAAAGCATACTAGGGAATCTTAGGAATGCAGAATGAAAGCACTGGAAAGAGTCCTGGCATTTTAAGAAAATGTTTTCGAAGAGCTGTTGGTGCCACATGAAAGTTTTTAGGGGGGAACCACACACTTCTAGGAACCATTTCTCATTTTCTTTCTGTGTTCTTTTACTGTTCATGAATATGCAGAGGCATAAAACTGGCAATCAAGAAAGAGGACTCCCCAGTTTGCAGACAACCTCAAATTCGGCATGTGGTTATTCAGCTTACTGGGAACAGTGTGCCACTAGCTATGACTTGTATTAGACTACAATTTGTATAATTAATTAATTAATTTATTTATATATATATATATATATATATATATATAAATTAATTATACAAATTGTAGTCTAATACAAGTCATAGCTAGCTTGTATTATAGCATAGCTATAAATTTAATTGTATAAGACTTTTGGTGAAGAGGAAGAAGATTAGAGCCCCTCCAAGAAAATTCTTATTGGATATCTGTGAATTCCAACAATGGGCTCTGCTAACAGAGATTTGTATGTTCAAGTTAGTCTTCTGTTGCCTAACTCCCAACTGAAGCCATTAGAATCCTGACATCTGTCAGTTGCTGAGCACCTCAGAATTACACGTGAGTGAATACAGTATTATAGTGCTTTGTGCATTTTAGATGCACTGAGGTGGAAAAAAGCAGGTCATTAAAATGTCAGGCTGCTGCCTTATATAAAAGAGCAGAAAACTAAATATTATGTTTAGATGCAGTACCATGTTTACAATGGTGCCCCATTGGCGCCACGGAGCCGGGCCCATGCTCAGAAGGGACCCCGGCCTGCTCCGCTTGCACTGCGTCCCGAGATACTGCCAGCCCACTGGCTCCCCCTCACCCATCATTTGCTTCTCTCGGACGTCCCTGGCTGGACCCCAGTGCACCTTCGCCTCCGGGCAGTCTCTGTTTCCCACTATCTGTGGGACCCTGCCTGTCTCCCCAGAACTGAGCTGCCTGGGACTGGTGCAGAAGCCTGGCCAGTCTCAGGCAGGTAGGTGTGTGTGTGTGTGTGTGTGCGTGGGGGGGTGGCAGTGTGGGTGACTTGGCTGGGCCTTTCCAGGCAAGTGCTTCCTGAGGAAGCTCGGCCATAGCAGGCTCTGGCCTGCTGATTGCGCCACTCCCGAGGGGCTGGAGCAATTCCCTTCCCCGGGACCACCCATGGCTGCACTGCTGGTTCAGCCTGGCAGATACGGGGCCGGTGAGTGCAGCCAGGAGGCAGGGTGTGGGGGAGTGGGTCTCTGGGAGGAGTGCTGGGCTGTGAGTGGGGGAGATCTGTGTGTGTTGGGCACTAGGGAGTGGGGGTTCTGTGTGGGGTGCTGGGCAGGGGTGATGTTGTGCAGGGCACTGTGCATTTCTGGGAGGGTTGTGGGGGCGCTGGGCATAGTGAGTCTGGGGAGGCTCTGGCTATAGGGAGTGGGGGGGGGGGTGTTGAGTGCAGGGGGGCTGTGTGGCGTGGCATGGGCTCACCCCTAACAGGAAGGGGCATGCTGGAAGCACAGGGCTGGGCAGGATACGGTGCATCTGGCAACTGCTGGTTTGTAAATAGTGCCCTTGCACTGGGCTGGGTGGAGCAGGGCTGCCCCTGCCATACCATGCACCTGGCTGGCACCTCCCTCCGTGCCATGCTCCATTGCATCCATGGGGGCCCATAAATATGTTTGGTGCTGGGCCAACAAAAGGTTAATCCGGCCCTGTTTAGATGCCCTGGCTTCAGTGATCATAGGGAATATGAAACAGTCAACAAGATTTATAGGCATGCTGATACTGCAGTATGGGCTCACAATATGGCAAGGATTGTGTGGGACAGGGGTTTGTTGTTCTTCCACTATTATATTTCTGGGGATGGTATTACAGCAACTGAAATCCCGCTTCAACTTTATCAGACAAATATTCAAGTTGCTATTTTTTTAATTTACCAGGCGCCATAGTCTTTCCTGTACTCTGCAGCAGAGATGAAGAGGAGGAATCAAAGGGCAAAGGGTTGGAGAATTAGAACTTCCTTCTTTGTCCTCTGTTAGAATGAGTTGGAGAATTTGTAAAATAGATACCTTAATCATAACAAGTCTTCTACAGAACCTGAACCACCTCTATCACAAAGTCATTCTTGGGAATACCTCTGTAAAGTCATTTTCCTCTTGATTGCTTGTACCAGGAGAGCCAGATCTGTTGTGAGTGATTTCTCCCCTTTTCTCAACATAAAATTCCAAATGTCTTGAGAAAAATGGGAGTATTGTTACCAATTTATTGCTGCTGTGCTTTGTATTGCTTTCTAGGGGAGTTCATATGCTTTACATATTCAAATGTTTTATTGTAATGCAAGATAAAGAATTTTGGTAGCTGTGCCATAGCAGTTGTTAGGAGTGTAGCTTATATAGGTGAAATATATATATTGATTAGCCCTGGAATGTAAGTTGGAAGCCAGGAGGCCTAGGGCCTGTAAGATGGATAGCTTAGCATAACTAATAAAGGCCTAGGTTGCAGCTTGACATGAGATCACTTGCCTGTCATTTGCTCAAGTCACAAGATACAGCCCAGGAAAACACAAATGTAGCAAGTCAGTTGACTTATGAAGTAATAAGCCACTGGTGTCATTGATATTTTAGGGTATTTTGATTGGAATGTGTGGAAACTTACAAGTATGAACCACAATAATGCTATAGCAACCAGTTGCCATAAATGCTGATGATTATGAAGTAAATGAGGAATTAACCTATGAAAAATGGGATGTGGTAGTTCAGATAAGGGAAAGATGGATGAACCCAGTGTAAATAGGCAAGAGATAAGGTGAGCATTAGTGCAACAGTATAAAGGATGCTTCTCAGCATAGTACTGTGGGAGACACCAGAACAAGATCTATCCACGGAGACTCAGGTATCCCTGCAAGGATGGTGTGAGTAACGCACATGCTGGTTATTTGTTATCTTATCTCTCTTCCTTGTGAAGGGAACATGACTGTTTTTCTGTCTAATAAATGTATTTGATTACAGAAAGAACAGTGATTTGTCCCTGTTGTGCACCTTGGAGTCCTCATTCCAATGACAGCCTCTCTACTGTAGCCAATCTAGGGGTTGAATCCTTCTGGACCACTCTTATAATCATTCTTTAACATTGAGAGGTTAACCAATCTGGCTACAGGAATAAGAGGGATAAGACTATGGGTGATTGTCTTCTCCTATAATCACTGAGTCCCAAGAGGGAGGAAGAATGGCTGTGGTAGAGACTCAGATCTGGGTTAAATTCCCAGCTCTGCTATAGATGGAAACCTTGGCAAGTTCCTTGCTGTGTGCCACATTTGTATCATAGAATCATAAAAGATTAGGGTTGGAAGAGACCTCAGGAGGTCATCTATTCCAACTCCCTGCTCAAAGCAGAACCAACCCCAACTAAATCATCCCAGCCAGGGCTTTGTCAAGCCAGGCCTTAAAAACCTCTAAGGATGGAGATTCCACCACCTCCCTAGGTAACCCATTCCAGTGCTTCATTACCCTCCTAGTGAAATAGTGTTTCCTAATATCCAACCTAGGACCTCCCCCACTGCAACTTGAGGCCATTGCTTCTTGTTCTGTCATCTGCCATGACTAAGAACAGCCTAGCTCCATCCTCTTTGGACAGGAATAATACTTCTCTGCCTGACAGGATAGATTCATTAATGTTTGAAGAAGAACAGGAGTACTTGTGGCACCTTAGAGACTAACAGATTTATTAGAGCATAAGCTTTCGTGGACTACAGCCCACTTCTTCGGATGCAAAGCTTTCGTGGACTACAGCCCACTTCTTCGGATGCATCCGAAGAAGTGGGCTGTAGTCCACGAAAGCTTATGCTCTAATAAATCTGTTAGTCTCTAAGGTGCCACAAGTACTCCTGTTCTTCTTTTTGCGGATACAGACTAACACGGCTGTTACTCTGAAACCTGTCATTAATGTTTGAGGGGCACTCTGATACTGCACTGATGGGATCATATAAATACCACTAGCAACTCCTCCCTTCTCTCCTCCATATTTTACCCAACTGTAGAAAAAAGGTATAAACCTTCTTTCCAGAAGGGGTGTGTTGCATGGGAAAGGGTTTCTCGCATTGCTATCATAGGATGACCATGTTTTCTACTTTGGCCAAGTTCGGAGCATCATGAGAGACTATTGACATATGAGACTCTAACAGCTGCCTGGAGGCATCAGCCTGTTCTTTGTCTTGGAGAAACATGTTTACCCACAAACACATTTTGGTTCCACCCTTTTCATGTTTGCATGGTCTCTTGATTGTTTACCACATATGCACCATGCAAGAATATTAATGATCAGTGTGTTAGTTTTCTAGTGATACCTTACCTGACACATCAGATACAGTTTGACATTAATGAATTGGAGCACACTGAACTCATCAGGCCAGCTGAAACTCACTGCCAGATACCAGTGAGCTCCTTTCCCTCTTGCATTGGGATGTGCTAGGGTCCCATCCATACACTCCATTTGATGGCATTTCTGTTTGTCTGTCATGAACACCACATCTGATCCATACCAAACTTTCAGGGAAAGTTCTAGGTATCAATGGCCAGAACCCTATTGATTTGGGGGGAAATCGGAACATCAAAAAAGGAAAATGGGGAACATAGTGAGTCCCTGCCATCAGTTTAGCACAGCCATAGCTTCAAGCACCTCAGCAATTGTTTATAGATCAAACAGTTGGTTGATAGCGCCCATTAACATCATAATAACCCATCTCATCTGTGCCCATTATCAACAATCCCCTAAGCCAGGGGTGGGCAAATTTTTGGCTTGAGGGCCACATCGGGGTTCTGAAACTGTGTGGAAGGCCGGGTAGGGAAGGCTGTGCCTCCCCAAACAGCCTGGCATCCACCCCCTCCCAATTCCCACACCCTGACTGCCCCCCTCAGAAACCCCGACCCATCCAACCCCCCCTGCTCCTTGTCTCCTGACCGCCCCCTCCCGGGACCCCCTGCCCCTAACCGCCCCCCCTGGACCCCATCTCCATCCAACTCCCTCTGCTCCCTGTCCCCTGACTGCCCCAACCCCTATTCACACTCCTGTCCCCTGACAGGCCCCACAAAACTCCCACTCCTATCCAACCGTCCCCTGCTCCCTGTCCCCTGACTGCCCCCCAGAACTCCCTGCCCCTTATCCAACCCCCCTGCTCCCCGCCCCCTTACCATGCCACTCAAAGCACCAGAACTGGCAGCCACACTGCCTGGGTGGAGCCAGCCATGCCGCCGCGCAGTCTAGAGAACAGGACCGGCCAGCGGCTCTCGCAGCCGCACTGTCCGGCAGGAGCTCACAGCCCTGCTGCCCAGAGCGCTGGCGGCACTGTGAGCTGAGGCTGCAGGAGAGGGGTAACAGCAGATGAGGGGCCGGGGGCTAGCCTCAAGGGCCGGGCAGGAGGGTCCCGCTGGGCCGGATGTGGCCTGCAGGCCGCAATTTGCCCACCTCTGCCCTAAGCTCTTGAGTAACCTAATGGGAACATCCTTAAAAATAAAACTATTCCAACAAATAACCATGAGCACCAGCATAACTTCTTTATACTATTAGTGTTTCATTTAATTATGGATGCCACAATTTACCCTCTGATGTTCTGTAATGGGTGTGTTCAGTTTGACCCTGTGCAGTTTTCGATCTGTTGGTTAAGCATTTCATTAGACTGCTTGCACATTTGTCATCAATAGGGCACTTTGAACCTAGGCAACTTCTAATTCTCACAACCTGTTTCCTACAGAGCTGAAGTTCACCTTTGTGTACCTAGAAACCTGAAAGTAGGCCCTATCAGAGATAGCATTTTCAGAATCCTTTGCTTTTCCTCATGCAGACTGGGGTATGTAAGTGCAATCTGAAAATCTGGTTACTTGCTTGTTATAGTTAGCCTGTTCCTCTGACCAAAGTCCTAGAATCACTTTAAATCATTTAAAGAGAGTCTTTACTTCTAATTTCTCTCAAACCATTAGTAATCTGCCTTTGTCTATACTAGGTTTTTCTGGCACAGTTACTCTGAGCATGTTTAGACTGTCTGGAGCATTGTCCACACTGAAGCTCCCATTTTGTATAATGGAGTAGAATTCATCTAGGCTACTTAACTTCTCTGTTAGCTTTGTACCACAGCTACCTGGCACAGCACCAGAATTACATCAAAAGATCAGCCATGTTGTGCATGCATCAATTGACTACTATGCTTATTCCCTGAATAGTGCTGAAAAGACAGCGTAAGAGGTTATAACGTGTATTCTAACACACACACATCTTTGAGAGGGAAGGACTTGACTTACAAGAAGCTAGGCCAAAAATAAAATCATAATGGCCCACTAGCACAATGATGTTAGCTTAAATATAAGAGAATGGGTGGAAAGTTATAGAAGCTACTAGGGTGTGACTGTATTGTATTATGAGAAGTATTGTGACCATGTTACTAAAGACTACCATAATACCTATGGAGAAGAAGGTAGCAGATGCTACCTTAAGTTTGGTATTTCTCAGCTTTTCAGCGCCTAACTGTGCGACCTTCCAGTTCTCTTCACGTAGTTTTGACCTGGATAATTTTACTCCAACTGAAAAACAGTTGCTAGTGGTGTCAGCTGGGTACCATCAGTCTGTCTGATTCCATAATAAGCTATTGATTTTTTTCCATGAGCAATACACAATTCTGATGATAAATGAAACTTGTATAGAACGTGTGGGTAGCCATTTTTCAACAAAGCCTTTTTTATTAGCAGAATGTCAGACCTTTTAAACAGCCTGTCATCTCTATGAGAAAAGCTCTACACTTAATGTGATATGCTACAATTTTAGAGAAGAGGATTTGAATGGAACTCAAATACGTTTGAATGCAGCTGTGCATGCAAAGTATAGTTCCTGTAACTGCCAGCCTCCCCCTGCAGACCAAAGGGCAAAAGTGAGGGAGGATTTAGAAAGAAACAGCTGATTTTAAAAGAATTGACTCAAACCATCCTCCTTAAGATTCATTTTTGAGAACCCCAAGCCACTGAAACAAACTATGACTACCTTGTTTTCTATATCAAACATCTGAAATTATGGATGATATATCAGAAGTTAGAAATGAACAAATTTTATGCCTTGTAGTCTATCCCCTGCCAGTGCAGCATTGTTCTTTACAAACTCACTTTCCAGTCATTTGTTCAGACTAATTAGCTTAATACAAATCCAGACATCCCTAAGCTTTGAAAAAACTCAGATCTAGATCTATAACTTGTGTTCCAGGCCTAAATCTGTTTAGATGTTTTGACTTTGATGTATATCTTAATTAGTATAAAAGTGTCCGCATCATGCAGACTTTACATTAATGGTCCAAACTAACCAAGAGAGGTAAAGGAGAGAAGGTAATGCAAAAACTGATTAACTTCCACAGACAGCAATGAGCTTTAGGTGACACATAGCTTTGAAGCTATAATTGAAATGAAACGAGATTAGCTTTGAGGTAGTTATGGGAATGGCTGACAAACCACCACTCAATTTTACTAATATTATGTGTAAAACATGCAGTTACTAGTGTCATGTTGAGCGTTTCAGAACCAGCTACAGGTGGCACAGTTTGTAAGCACAGGTGCATCAACTACATTAGTATGAGTCTCAAGAATAGGAGCATTATAGTCAGCTTAACTCCATATACGTTTTTGCTGCACCAGTTATGCCATTCCTCCTCTCCCAAGCCTTAATCAAGGTGTTAAAAATCTATCTAACAAACAGCAAACCAATAAATGAAGGCAGGATATAATAAAGCAAGCCAGCAGGCTAGCCCTATGGGCTACACAAATCCCTGGGCAAAGGGAAAACACCTGCAATGCAAATGCTCCGGTCTATTTAATATCAAAGTCCCAGAATAAATCCACAAGCACTTCCACATTCTGCTTCCTTGTCCTTAGTCAAAGACACAGCACAGAGAAACTTGTTAGGATTCATGTAGTGCTTCTAAAAAGGCTTGTTTTCGTATTTAGACAAACAACTTTGAAAAGAAAATTAACATAATGTATTAAGCCAAGAGATTTTAATACTATAATAGTTTAACTTGGTTTCAAGGGAGAAATTCATTCTTTTGCATGCTGCTGATTGAATCAAAATAATTACTATGAATATCATTGCACTTGAAACTCAGTCTGAATCAGTGATTGCCTTGAGTCCGTTATGAGGAGATTGCCCAGGGACAGCAGAAGACTTCTCTTTCTGAAAACTTGGTCCATTGTATACAAACAAGACACATTACAAAGCATTTGTGTACCCAGATAAAGCGATGATCAGCACACTATAAATACCTATGGTTAATTTTAGGCATTCTGTTAAACTATGGAAGACGCTTACCTTTGTGGAATCTGTTAAAGTTCTAAATGTAACTAACATGAGGCATTATTTGGTTCCTGTCATTGCTAGAACAGCTTCCCTTTGCCCAGGGATTTGTGTAGCCCATAGGGCTAGCCTGCTGGCTTGTTTTATTATATCCTGCCTTCATTTATAGATTTTAAGCAGGCATAGAGGTGGGTCAAAGTTGGTTACGTAAGAGATAAAAATAAAATCGCGGTCTAAATTCTACACTTTATCAGATTAAGCAAGATTTGAATCAAGCAGTTTCTCACCCCACTAGGCATTGTAAGCAGTTCACAGTTCGTAATACAGAGGCTGAATTCCTTGCTCAGCCTGGGATCAATCTCGCCAGTCCATTGGCTGGGAAAGGCGAACCGCGGCCATTGGGAACTGTGGGCGACCGTGCCTGCGGATGGTCAGTGTAAACAAACTGTCTTGCGGCACATCAGCCGGGCCGCAGGTTGCCCACCACCACCTTAGACACTGCCCACCAGGGAATCAGATTTGTTGACCTGACAGGTCTTTTCAATTCCTCTACCACAATAGGCAGCCTCTTCTTCAGCAAAAGTCTCACCCAAAATGAGGGGACTGAAAAATCTGTAATTTAAAGGGAGTTTAGATTCCTCCCTTTCCCAGCATGCTTTGCTAAAAAGAGATGGAAGGGGTTTCCTTTTCTCATTGTTTTGATGGACTTAGTCTGCTGAGTGATATCAGTCTCTGTTTGCCTATAACAGGGTTGGGCAAACTACAGCCTGCGGGCTGTACCTGGCCTGTCAGGGCTTTGGATCCGGCCTGCGGGATTGCCACCCCCGTGGCGCCATGGGTCCCTGCGCCACTCCCAGAAGCGGCCGGCACCACGTCCCTGCGGCCCCTAGGGAAGGGGGGGCAGAGGGCTCTACACACTGCCCTCACCTGCAGGCACCGTGCCCCCCCGTCCCCGCGGCTCCCATTGGCCAGGAATGGGGAGCCACATCCAAAAAGAGCTTCGGGGAAGGTACCCGCAGGCGAGGACAGCACACGGCACCCTCTGCCTCCCCTGCCCTGTCCCCAGTGCGCGCCGCTGACACCCCGGAGCTGCTCCAGGTAAGCAGCGCTGGGCCGGAGCCCACACCCCAACCCCCTCCTGCACCCTGAACCCCAACTTTCTGCCGCACCCCAACCCCCTGCCCTGAGCCCCTAGCTGCACTCCGCACCCATCCTGCACCCTAACCCCATCCCTGAGCCCCCTGCCACACACTGCACCCCTCCTACACCCCAACCCCCTTCCCTGAACTCCTTTGTACAGCCCGCACCCTTCCTCCACCCCAACCCCTTGCTCTGAGCCCCTTCCTGTACAGCACACCTCCTCCCACACCCTACACGCCCTCCTGCACCCCAACCCTCTGCCCCACCCCTACAGTCATGGCCCTGCATGCAATTTCCCCACCCAGATGTGGCCCTTGGTCCAAAAAGTTTGTGCACTCCTGGCCTATAAGGTAAGGGTAAAGCTTCTAGGGATTGCTTCCTAGCTGTTTTTTGTTTGTTTGTTTGTTTTCTGAAAGCAGGTTATTCTAGCTTATTGACAGTGTGGGAGGGGAGCTCTGTTCTGTCTTTCTTTCAGAGCTTCAGCTTTGGTGTTCTACTAAGTAAACAGGTAGAATAAGCTTAGCTTGCTAGATAGGGTAGTAGCATCTTTCATGAGGGTCTTTCCTAATTCTTGCTCTCTCACTGCTGATTATATGTCCTAGTTAGAAGCTCCTCAAAGAGACAGGGCCTAAGTCAGAGGGATGTATAAAAAAGTCTAGGGGCAGTGTAGGTTTGGCCTGAATCCAGGAGCGGCGCCAGGGTTTTTGCCACCCTAGGCAGCAGCGCTCCTCCTCTGAGTATTCGGCGGCAGGGGTCCTTCCACTCCACGTCTTCGGGGCACTTTGGCGGCAGGTCCCAGAGCGAGTGAAGCACCCGACGCCAAATTTCCGCCGAAGACCTGGAGCGGAAGGACCCCCCCGCCACTGAATTTCCGCCGAGGGCGGCAAAATGCCGTCCCCAAATCCTGCCATCCTAGGCAACCACCTCGGGTCGCCTAGTGGAAGCGCCGGCCCTGCCTGAATCCTGCCTAAGTTAGACTTTTAGACTCAGATATGCTTACTAGTGTGTAACTAACACTCCCTTTTACACATCTCTGAATTTGGCACTGGATATAAGGAGAAGACAGAGAAACCAAACTAGAATAACTCTCTTACCCAGGGGTGTGAAGAGAGGAATGCAGTAAGAAAAGCTGTGGGGAGGAGTGTTCGTGTGTAAGTTAAGGAGCCTACTTTCTTCTTTAACTAATATCATCTTACCTCTCCTTCCTTCTCCTCAGTTGGTAAACTAAGCCAGATGGTTGACTAGACTGAGTTTTGCCATGCTGGCTGCCTAAGACTTCATGCTGGTGGCTGCCATTCACACTTTAAGCTTGTTTTTTTATATGGTTACAAAGCGAACCTTCAGAATGTGACCAAAATGTAACCAGTGTAACGGCGTCAGAGTCTGTGCACAGCCTGAAACAACAGCTCTCCTAGGTGTGAGCTGGATGTCGGCACTGAAGCCTAATGATGACTGTTTACATGTCAGCATTGCTGACTATTTAACTGCTAATCAAACTGCACAATAAAGAACAGGGAGTATTGTCTTGAACTACATTCTGCCACTCTTCTTTGTGTAATATCTTACTTCACAAGTACTCTCACAGAAGTTAATAGAACCACTCCAAGAGTAACACATTACTATATTAGAATAAAGAAGACAGAATTGGGCCTTATTTCACTTCTAGCTCTCTGAGGGCCTATCTACATGGTGCCAGAAAAATGCCTTAGTGGGGTGTAATTTGTAGTGCACTTTAAAGTCATGTTCCTTTAGAGTGCTTTGCAATGTTGTATAAATAAGCCCTCATTAGTGTGATTCAGTTTTTGTCAGATCACTGTAGTTGTTGTAGGTGTAACATTCCACTACTTCTGCTTGTGTTACAGGCTTTAGTGGGGAAACCTCAGCATTTTAAAACAAGGATGTACGGGGTTAATATCCTCCATATCAAACTGATTACGATGGTTCAGCAAAGGGAGAATGAGATCCCAAATCACTTTGTTATTAATGTTCAGGATTGGAGAGGAGTGGGAGGTATAATGCTGAATGTTGTTCCTGTTGTTCCCTGCATGCAACTTGGACATTCACAGCATCTGTTTATTACTTTAACGTTACTGTGTATCTGCCAGGAGAATGTGCTGTTGAACATAAATGTCTATAAAACACAAACAACTCTTTCACTGAGAGATTTTGCCTACAGACTTACTGGTCGGCAAATATTTCATTCAAATAATCAACCGAGGCACTGTTGATTTTAAAAAAAAAAAATCTTGTGTTGTTAATGATCCTTTAGTATTGTCATTTTAATGAAGAAACTACAGCACAGGTTGATAAGGTCTGAGTGATCCAAATCAATGGAAAGAAAAATATCCCCAGACTAGAAATCCTTCTTGTGCTTTCTGTGGGTAGGGGAAATAAATTTTTGGAAACCAATCTTTCCTATTCTCCAGGGAAAGAAACTCTCTGGAATACTGTTTCCTTTCTCCACACTTCACATTAACTGTAAGAACATCCTTGTGTGTGAATTTTCCATATAAGTTCTCTGGCTAAGTTCTCATGTAATAGTTGCTAACTGTCTATCTGATGTATCCTCTATAAGGGCTATTTCCCTCCCTTTCAGGGGAACAGATTTGAAGACCGTGTAGGTCTCTTCAATTTCTAGCTATATGATTTATACAAACATGAGAACTGTTTGCTCTCTTCCTTGCGTTCCTCATGGGTGACATTCACCCCGTGCTGAGGGCCTATACAAATGGTACATGCAATACAACCCTTATTTTGAAGGGTTGTGTGGGGCATAGGATGTGTGTGGTCCCCTGCTTAGGTGTGAATGTCAGATTGTTTACTATATATTTTAACATAGGATATTAGTAATCTCCATCAGGAAAGAACAGCCTGACTTGTCAAAAGGAAGCTAGCTGCGAGGGTGGTTCAGGGTGCATACAGGAGCTTAGAACAAAGGAAACATAAGATGCTATATCAGGGGTCGGCAACCTACGGCACGCAAGCCGATTTTGAGTGGCACGCTGTTGCCTGCCGCGGTTCCGGCTCCCAGCCCCACTCAGCCCCACCGCCCACCACTCTCCCCTGTGGGGGCAGGAGGCAGAAGCTTGGTCCTGCGGCAGCTAAGCTTCCCCCTGCCCTGCTTCTTCCCCCAGCGTGGTGCTTTCCTGCCTCTCCTCCTCTCTTCCCTGCGCCGATCAGCTGATGGCCCTTGCGAGGGGGAGGAGGACGAGTGGCAGCGTGCTCGCTGCTCCATACAGGAGGCAGAGAAGACGTAGGGAAGAGGGTGGAACAGCCGCTCAGAGCAGTCCAATAACTGCTTTTTGAGCAGAGCATAACTTCAGAAAGGCATCCAGTCTTGAGATCAAGAAATGGAGAATCCACAACTTTCCTTGATAGTTCGTTCCAGTGGTTTATCCGCAATGTTAAAATGTGCACCTTATTTCTAATTTGAATTTTTCTATCTAACTTCCAGTTGTTTTTTTTTGTTATGCCTTTCTTCTTTAGATTAAAGAGGTCCTTGGTACCTCTTATTTTCTCACCATAATCAAGTCAGTGACTTAAGGCAATAGTTCTCTTCTAAAAATGAGAATCTCATGTCATTTAATGATTGGAGAGTAAAACTGGTGAATTTTGAGAAGATTTTTAAATCTGTATTCGGTAATTAAGAGGAAAAGAGTGAAGAAAACCTGAGAAGATTCATATAACTTGGCTAATAATCAGGGAAAGGCAAAATCAGAGGCGGTTTTATTTGTGCTGGGTTTTTAGAGAAACAAGCAATATTTATGTAGATAATATATTAATTTATAAACAGACACATTGATAAAAATCTGAAGAGATTTTATATCAAAATCCATTAAGTCAAAAAAGAGAAAAATCTGAGGGGTAATACCTCAATTTTTGATTATTGGAGAGAAAGGGCAGGATAGGAGGAGATTATAGCGCTATGTTAAATAATTATATAGAAAAGCAGCAAAATCAGAGGATTTATTACCCACAAAAACTATATTAAAAATTTGCGTTGTGAGCTTATAGAAAAGATGTATAGTTATTCCAACCAGTATAGACATGACTTTGCTACAGTGGTGGAGCTCTTTACCTTTAAGCCTTCAAGGGATATTTTTGAGGCACCAAATACTGCAGTCCTACACAGTCCCAACTCCCAATGATATAAATGGGCATATCTCACTTAATCAATTCCCTGCCGTTACTGGGGCCTCAGGCACTGGTGCATCTCAGTTCCTCCTATTGTCTGCCTGTAGCACACAATAGCTTAGGCCTTGTTTACACTGCCACTTTACAACGCTGCAACTTTCTCGCTCAGGGATGTGAAAAATCACATCCTTGAGCACTGCAAGTTTCAGCGCTGTAAAGTGGCAGTGTAGACAGTGTACCAGCTTTGGGAGCCGTGCTCCCAGCACTGGGAGCTATTCTCCTTGTGAGGGTGTTTTTTTACAGTGCTGGGAGAGCTCTCTCCCAGCGCTGGTGCCGTGACTACACAGCCATGTTAAGGTGCTGCCGCTGCTAGTGAAGACATGCCCTTAGTCTTCAGTGGGTTGAAATACTTTAGTCTGATTTTGACTGTTGGGTTTAGTATGTGGCTGCTGGGTGTGTTGGTACCCTGTGATATTCAGGAGGTCAGACTAGATCAGAGGTTCTCAAGCATGGGTGTTTCAAACTTTCCAAGGTTGACATGGTAGGTCATCTAATATTTCAGGAATTATAATAAAAGAGGGGCAGGGCAAGTACCAGGTTGCAGCACCTTTCAGTGACTGACATCAGCATCAATAGTACAGGTAAGAGGCATCTTTATAGTACCTCTTGACTTGTACTTTGACTAATTTGCCTATTATCTCCTGAACTAACACATTAGCAATGCTAGGTGGCAGTATCCATCTTGCTATTGTGAAGCGGGTCGGGAGCTCCAAGTAAACAAAACAAAACTGCTGAGGTGGGGTGTGATTCCAAAAAGGCTGAGAGCCCCTGGATGGGAAGATCTGGTGATCACTTCTGGCCTTAAACCCTGAATCTATGAATTTTGATTAAGTAATGACTGTAGAATCTACTTTAAGTCTAATAATTGGGCCTTCCTCAACACTGATCCTATCTGGACATTCTTGCCTTTAATGTTTTGGAAATAGGTTCCCCTCCAATGAACTGATCCTTGAAGCAGTGAGAATTTTTCTGCCTGCCATAGGAAGGGTCACTTGAATTATCAGAAAACAAAACAAAAAAAGACACCCCTCCCCTGCTTCCAGATGACACCACTGTGACAGTGATTAGTTTTTTTTAAAGTCTAACAAAGTTGGCAGATTTTTAAAAATATTTGCTATAAGAGCTAAGCTAAAACCTTTGGCTTCAATTTTAGCTTTTGGTGCTATTGAATGGCAATTAAATAACTGGCATGATTTGTCATCCTTTTTCCTGCAGTAATTACTCATACTGGGTGGCAGGTTTTGTTTCCACAGTGTTTGTTTTGTACATTTGCTTTGCAACGTGAGTAAGATGATATAACTGCACAGAAAAAAATTGCTTGAGATTACTTGGTCTCAACAATTTGAACAAATATTGATTCTAAAGCTATTGGAAATCATTTCAAGAAGATCAAGCCAATCCAAATAGGGGCTTGCCTAGTTGAACAACATACAACTGAAGTATCAGGAAATTCTGTAACACAACATGTCAAACTTACATACTCTCTATGCTGCACTGAGTCCTCCAGTGCCCTTACATTAAAAAAAAAAAAAAAAAAAGCAACCTGGATTTTGTTATTGGTGTGTTAGTGTGGCTGTCTAAAATATTGTGTGTATATGAAAGAAAATGTTTAAATAGATAAATGAAAATTTTATTTTTGTATGCAGTGGTTTTTGTATGTATGAATATCTATTTATACCATCAGATAAAAAAAATTAACAAAGTTAAAGTTGAGAGTACATATCAGCAAATTAAGAGTAAAAATCCTTACAAGGATGTGTGTGTTTGAATTAAAAAACCAAGAGATTGATTTGTCCACCCCGAGGACATTAGCCTCCCCTCTTTCTTTCAACACTAATACAGATAATGGGAGTAGATCCAGATGCATTATCTAGGATAACATATTTTAAGGGCTAGCAGTTGCCAGTCATCATGATTTGAAACATAAGCAAATGGTTAAGAAGTTATAAACTTCCTTTACAGACAGCCTATTCCATAATTGTCCACTAGGGGGTTTCTTGCACTTGTCTTCCTCTGAAGTATCTGGGACTGATCATTAAAACAGGTTATAGAATTAGACAGGTCACTTGATCTCCTGGTTAAGGTTCCTATGCTCATATGGAAAATGTGCGCCACAGATCATTCATTTATAGCTGGTTGCAGATGCAAGAATCTTCTCTAACAAGTGTGCTGCCTTCTCACGACACTAAACTTTGCTGATTTCATGTAAGGGCTTTAATTTCATGATCTGGCCCTAAGGGATTTGTACATGAGAAGACACTTATGGTGTTTAGTGATACTTGGATAATTTGCTGGCATGTGGGGCTAGATCCTGATTTCTAAGAGAACAGTCTCAGGATGTCACAAGGTTGGGCCCTTAATGATTGCCTTTCAGTATGCTGAGGTCTAATCAGGATTTCCAAACTGGGATTTTCTCTGGACAGTGACTGTGAAGCAGGATGGAGTCAGCCATATATCAGTTGTGCTAACAGCAAAACATTCTAGTTCTTGTGATCACCGATAAGATGAAATTGTTGTGGATAGATACAGCAGTCAGGTTTTTGTTTTCCCCTCAGACTATTGGTATGAGAGCAGAGTTTATTTGATTGAGGAGAGAGCTAGA
This sequence comes from Malaclemys terrapin pileata, assembly GCF_027887155.1. Lineage (NCBI taxonomy): Eukaryota > Metazoa > Chordata > Testudines > Emydidae > Malaclemys > Malaclemys terrapin. The sequence continues at coordinate 65,133,783 of NC_071514.1, read as the reverse complement.
GAAGGACTAGCGCTAATGATGGCACTAGGGACAATGAAGCAGGGGGCATTACCTGCTCCTGTGTTCTAGGCCGGTGTAAGAAATGCAGGGAACATTTTTACTTGTGTAGTTCTATAGTAAATGTTGATCCATGGGACAAAACTACCACATTAGTTAGAAATGGAGACTTCTTGCTTGTCATTGTCTGAGTTATGAAAAAAGGCTTCACCTAATACACCTCTACCTCGATATAACACGAATTCGGATATAACGCGGTAAAGCAGTGCTCCAGGAGGGCAGGGCTGCGCACTCTGGTGGATCAAAGCAAGTTCGATATAAAGCGGTTTCACCTATAACACAGTAAGATTTTTTGGCTCCCGAGGACAGCGTTATATCGAGGTAGAGGTGTACTCTATTACTGGAATAGAACATACAGAAAATGTTGCATTTTCCTTAATGTCATTAATTTTAGGCGTAAGGGCTTTAAAAAAAGAGATTGCCCAAAGCTATGTTTCTTCCTCTTAGGAAAAACATGCAAATAATACTCCTGGAGATATCTGTGATGGAGAACATGATTTATCAACAGTGGCATATCCATAAACAACACAAACAAATGTTGTGCATCATCCTGAGAATGTGTCCAAAGCTCCGTGTGCGACTGGCACTGTTCTTTAAGAATGTGGCATTAAAAAGCATTTGCTGTATTTAAAAATTCTACATTAGGTAGCATATAAAAATTGTCTCAACTCAGCCTAGTTTATAAGTGACTTGACTGCACTGTAGAATCACTAAATCATTTGACATGACTAGGAAGAATCTGGGACTAAAATAGCAGAGGCTTATTTATTTTTAATGATTTGTAGAATGCCTGTTGCCCTAGCAGCTATGGTGGGTGCTTGCTTGTGAATTAAAACACATTAATTGGGAATAACTGACAGAAGAGTAAAGAATTTAAACAATATAATATAGTTCTTGGCTTATGCACCAAAGTTTGCTAGGCTTGTGCTCTGAACACTTAAGAGGAATGAATTCCAAACTCTGGAAGTCCTGTTACTAGTTTGAGGGTGATCTTAACTGGCTTGGTATTAACCAGAGCTCAGACCATGCTGGACTTTGTAGATAATCACCAACACACTTATACTCCACCCAGAAGTGAACAGGAAGCTTGTACAAATTTGAACATGGGTGTTTTGCACTCAAAAATTCTTGCCTCACTCGTGGGATAGATGGATTTTTGTCATCCATGCTAGCTGGAAATCCCATGTGGGTTTAAAGTGAAGCCCTAAACACAGTGTTGTAGTAGTCTAGAGAGGAGGTGATTAAGGCATAGACAACAATTTTTCAAGGGCTGCAATTAACACTGTTGCCCTTGTCCTCTGCTCCTATTTGTTGTACTCAGTTGTTGCATCTTATCTTTAAATAGATTATAAACTTTGAGGTAGAAACGATGTCTGTTTCAGTGTTTGAACAGCCTAATGCACTAGGGCCCCAAACTTGATTAGGGTCATTGGCATTACCATAATATAATAATTATTAATGGTAAGGTGGCCTTCAGGTACGCACTAAAGGCCACCACCACTTGCTGAGACTCCAGAGCAGCAATAAGTAGAAAGGCATCTTGGCAAAAAGTGATCATATCTCCTCTCTAGATAGGGCTGACATTACATCTGCCGATTCCTCCAAATGCTTTCCCAGTGCCATTCAGCATTTCTTCCATCGTATCTGGGGTAAGTTGTAGCTGGTTCACTTTCATCTAGATCCCCATCTCAGTTAGCATCTGGATATCAAGGATAATGGGCGCAATATAGAGACCTGGATACTGTACGTTTGATAGATCGGCTCCAGGAGAGTGAGAAAGTAGAAACTAGGTTTGAAAAGAGGATATTCTTGGCACATTGAAACTACTACAGCCAAAAATGTGTCTCAGTCCCTCTCAGCAGCTTTGCGTGGGCAGAACGGGAGGGGTGGAAAATATGGAATCTTGTGTAGGAGTGGCCTTAACTGTTTAGTCGGCCAGATCAGAAAACATTTTTGACTCCCCTAGAGCAGTGGTTCCCAAACTGGGGTTCCCAAACCTCTGGGGGTTTGCAGAACGTTACAGGGGGTTCGCCAGAAAAATTTCAGTAATGGCAGACAGAGGACCCTGGGCATTGGAGACAGCAGGTGGGACCCGGTTGCAGGGCAGACACCCCGAGCCCCAGGGAGAGCGGGACCGGGCAGTTGGGGCTGGCAGCCCAAGCTCCACCCCGTCAGCGGGGCAGCTGGCAGCCCGAACCCCAGTGCACCGGCGGGGCTGGCAGCCCGAGTCCCAAGGAGATCGGAGCCGGGCAGTTGGGGCAGGCAGCCCGAGTCCCGACGGTCAGCGGGGGAGCCGGCAGTCTGAACCTCAGTGCTCCATGTGGGGCTGGCAGCCCAAGCCCCAGGGAGAGCGGGGCCGGGCAGTTGGGGCATCACACTGAGGAAATTTAATCTTAAATCCCTGAAAATATTCATTTTTAGGAGAGTGTTCACGAGCTTTCACAATTTAGTGTTCGCAGACTGTTAAAGTTTGGGAACCACTGCCCTAGAGTGACTGAGCAAGCAAAAAAAAACCTACCCGAAACATAGCAGCACAGCACTCCCTGGAAGTTGGCACTCAGGGTGACTGCTCTGCTTGTCCGCCTCTAGAACCAGCCCTGATCCTGTGACCTTGTATGTGAGGAACCGTGGGTTAAGAAGTCCAGTACCAATAGGCAGATCAGCATTTCAGGAGATGCATGGGGAAGCATGCACAGTGATGCTCAATGGAAGCCTTAGGTCTATGCCAGCGGTAGGCAACCTATGGCACGCGTGCCAAAGGCGGCACACGAGCTGATTTTCAGTGGCATTCACACTGCCTGGGTCCTGGCCACCGGTCCAGGGGGGCTCTGCGTTTTAATTTAATTTTAAATGAAGCTTCTTAAACATTTTAAAAACCTTATTTACTTTACATACAACAATAGTTATATATTATAGACTTATAGAAAGAGACCTTCTTAAAACATTAAAATGTATTACTGCCATGCGAAACCTTAAATCAGAGTGAATAAATGAAGACTTGGCACACCACTTCTGAAAGGTTGCCGACCCCTGGTCTACGTTATCCACCCTGCACACAGTTTAGGGTACTTGTGACAGGTTAGATCACAGAACCCCTCTTGGGAGCTGCCAACTGTTGTGCCAAGACTACTTCTGCCCCTGCTTTCCCTACCAGCTCGGGACCCCAGCACTCTGTCTTGCTGAGCCAGACACGCCCGTCTGCTCCAACACAGACCCAGGGTCTGAATTACTTGCCCCAAAGCTGCAGACTTGACTGAAAGCAGCTAACAGAAGTGTTCTTATCTTTAACACTCAGATGCCCAACTCCCAATGGGGTCTAAAATCCAAATAAATCCGTTTGACCCTGCATAAAATGTATACAGGGTAAACTCATGAATTGTTCGCCCTCTATAACACTGATAGAGAGGTATGCACAGCTGTTTGCCCACCCACCCCTAAGTATTAATACATACTCTAGGTTAATTAATAAGTAAAAAGTGATTTTATTAAATATAGAAAGTAGGATTTAAGTGGTTCCAAGTAATAACAGACAGAACAAAGTAAGTCACCAAGCAAAATAAAATAAAACATGCAAATCTATGTCTAATTAACCTGAATACAGATAATCTCACCCTTAGAGATGCTTCAGTAAGTTTTTTCCTCAGACTGGACACCTTACAGGCCTGGGCACAATTCTTTCCCCTGGTACAGCTCTTGTTCCAGCTCAGGTGGTAGCTAGGGGATTCTTCATGATGGCTCTCCCCTTTATTCTGTTCCACCCATTTATATATCTTTTGCATAAGGTGGGAATCCTTTGTCCCTCTCTGGGTTCCCACCCCCTCCTTCTCAATGGAAAGACACCAGGTTAGGTGACATGATCACACGTCACTGTAAGACTTCAAGCCTTCATTCCTCCCAGCCTGACTCACAGGAAGGCTTGCCTGCAAACAGAACCATCCACAGTCAATTGTCCTGGTTGATGGGAGACATCAAGATTCCAAACCACCATTAATGGCCCACACTTTGCATAATTACAATAAGTCTTCAGAGTTATATTTCGTATTTCTTGTTTCAGATACAAGAGTGATACATTTATACAAATAGGATGACCACACTCAGTAGATTATAAGGTTTGTAATGATACCTTACAAGAGACCTTTTGCATGAAGCATATTCCAGTTATATTATATTCACTCATTCGCATATATTTATAATTTCATATAGAGTGCACGTCACAGTACTGTTCATCTGGGGCCTCATAAACACAATCCTGCAAGACAAGCTTATTTACAGGTGGAGAGGAAACTGGATAATGGCCCAAAATATACATTGCATAGAGACCTGTAAGATATAGGGACAGCCCTAATGCAATCTTCACTGTTCCTGGCTATGTCCAGTGTTGTATGTCCCTTTTCATTAAAAGCATTAAAATGCAGCAGGAATTACCTGCTGCCTACATGCAGATGGCAAGCAATTTAAACCACAGTAATGTGTCCACAGGCCTTTTAGGGTGTCTTCACTACAATTAAAAACCTGTGGCTGGCCTGTGCCAGCTGACCTGGGCTAAGGGGCTGTTTAATTGCAATGTAGATGCTTGGTCTTGGTCTTCGGGAGCCCTCCCACCTTGCAGAGTCCTAGAGCCCAGGCTTCAGCCCAAGCTCAAATGCCTACACTGCAATTAAACAACCCCTTATCCTGAGCCCTATGATGAGCCCGAGTCAGTTAGCACGGGCCAGACGTGGGTGTCCAATTGCAGTGTAGACATACCCTTTACTCCTTAGTTGCTTTTGGATGGACAAAGATTCAAAGGTATATAGTCTTCAAATTAAAAAGTGACCCATAATTTTAAAGTTTCACATTTGAATATGTGGCCTGTGTTTTTTCCCTTAGCAGTCATTTATTTAGGAGTATGAAATCCTAAGCAAACAATGGATGAGGCTGAGATAATGGCCAAAATATGGTGTCAGTTGTTTGAAACACTCAGATCAAAACCCAGAACTCCAAAAACACTCTGAACTTTAGAGATGTTTGGATGTTAAACCCAGAGCCAAACTTGGCAATTGCGTGGTGGCGGGGGGCATCTGTTATCTATTTCTGGTATTGTGCAAGGAAAGCATCACAAGCTTTCCAAAATGATGACTCAAATTCATGCCTGGTAGAATTCTATTGACTTGGAACTATACCAGGGGTGAATTTGCGCCATAAAATGGTGTAATGTAGGTGAAGTAGGGATTTTATTATATTTGTGTATTGATCATTCTTTGTTGCTCCTCTTTATAGCAGCTGAATATCAGTTATATGATTCCTCTTCCCTACGCACGGCCAGTTAAGTCCTCTGTACTTTAAAAAGGTACATGTGTCAATTTCCTACGCCTGGTCTGCTTTTTTTTCTTTGCATTTTTTAAAATCGCTGTTACTCTTTTAGGCCAAGATCTTCAAAAGTGACTAGCGATTTTGGGTGTTTCCTGTTTTTAGGCTGCCCAATTTGACACTAGAAAAACAGGCTCCTTTAATAGGGTGGCACTTTCTGAAAAACAGACCTCTTTAAGTGGTCTTAAGCTGGACACCTACAAAATTGAGGCACCACAAAATCCCTGGTCACTTTTGAAAATCTTGGCCTTAATCTCTAGGCGAATACAGTTCTATATTTGAAATTTAATGGAACCACTATTTCACACTGAGTGAAGGAATCTCTGCTTCTACTTCAGCTCATGTGATGCTTTTCCTACTTTAGAAGGGAAAGGTGTGACTCTATGGTATGTATCTGTATCCCCTTCGGCTATATGTGCAAAACAACCTGTTCTTCTCTCAAAGCATGAAGATTTCCAAAGCGACATTTTAAATGGTTCCAAAAGTTTGATGTTCCCAAATACTGCATTCAATTGTAGCCTCATTAGCTCTTCCTCTGAGCTTGTTAACCTAGAAGCTTAGCAGAAGCCAAATTCCTTTGGGCTTTGTATATTAGCACTCAGGTTTCATAACTATTCCACAGCAAGATGCACATTCAAATTCTCATACATACAAATGGCCCATTTCCCTCCTCTTATAATTTCCATTCACTCTTTCCTTATTTTGCACTTTCAGGGCATATTGTATTTTACATTTTTGCAGCTAACAGGCTTTTAAATGTATTTTAATTAAAATAATTTCTTCACTTAGGGCTTGTCTAGACTGCGAAGTTGTCGACAAAACTTTTGTCTTTCACGGGTAACTTAAAGCCGCCCCATGAAAGACAAACGTTTTGCCAACGCAAGTGACAGTGTGAACATGGCTTTGTCCTGCCGATAAAGCTAATGCCGCTTGCGGGGCTGGAAGTATTTTGTCGGCAAAAGTGCCAACAAAGTACCAAAAAAGAGCGTTTACACATGCTGACTTTTAGCGACAAGGCTGTGTCGACACAGCCTTGTCGCTAAAAGCTGCATGGTGTTGACAAGCCCTAAGTTTCACTGGTCGGAAACTCTTTGTTGCTGTGAAAACAAAAACTATACATTTACTATATATGTAATGGTGTTTCTCATTCCTGGGGTTAAACTGACATCTGCTGGCACCCTGTATATCATGTTGTTTGCATTTTATTACATTATACTGTGTGTCTCTTGCCAAGAATGAATGTTTCTGGTTTGATTGCAACACACCTTTCCTCTCTTTAAATCTTTACTTTAAAAAAAAAAAACTTCAATAAAAACAGCATTCTACTGAATAGGCATTTCTTGGGGGTAGAGTGGCGGATTATCAAGATTCTCATTTATTTTTTTCCCACTAGGGTATCTTGTTAAGGACCATATTACAAGGATGTAAGTTATTTGAACTCTGTAGATGCAATTACTGCAATTCAGCCATTACTGAAATGCAGCCACCACTGGGTGGAATGCATAACAACCACAACAGTTTAGAGCAGGATTAAAGCTCAGGAATACATATTTCAGGGGTGGCCAAACTGTGGCTTTTGAGCCACATGCAGCTCTTTTACTATTAAAGTGAGGTTCGCAGAGCACCTCATGTCCCCCCCACCTAGGGTGACCAGATCACTGACATGAAATATCGGGACGCCGGGGTGCGGAACAAAAAAAAAAAGCCGTTTTGCAGGTTCCGGGGCAATTACCAGGCCTCAGCCGCGCTGCGGCTATGTGCGCTGCCCCCGCCCAGGGCCCTGGGCACGTGCGGTGCATCCCGCCGCCCCCGCGGAGAAGGAGCCACTGGAGCACAGCCGAGCGGGAGAGGCGCGGGGCTCCGGACCCTGGCAGCGGCAGGGGAGAGCGGCTCAGGGCCGTGCGAGTGGCCATGTAAAGTTTATCAGCTCAGGGGGTACCCCGGCTGGCTCCTCGCCCCTGTAGGGGGGTAGTGTCCCCACCCTGCGCCAGCATGTCCCGCAGGCCAGGTAAGGAGCCGAGTCCCCCCCCCGACCCCATCCTGGCTCCTCAGCTGAGTGGCATTCCTCCTCCCTCCCAGGTTTGCAGCTGTAATGCCGGCGCAAGCCTGGAGGGAGGGGGTGGGTGGTGGCCGGCTTCCAGTTCCTGGAGCTGGATGCACGAGGCGGGCAGGCAAGGGGGCTGCTCCCCCAGGAGGGAGGGGGGGCTCAGCGGAGGAGCCAGGGGGAGGGGGGAACTCGGCTTCTTACCACCCCCCTACAGGGGTGAGGACCGGCTGGGGTCCACCCCGAGCCAATAAACTTTACATGCCCCACTCGTGCGGCCCCGAGCTGCTCTCCCCCACCGCTGCCGGGGTCCAGAGCCCCCCCGTCTCCCTCCTGGGGGAGCAGCCCCCTTGCCCGCCCGGTGCCCGTACTCACCAGCTCCAGGAACTGGAAGCCAGCCACCACCCCCTCCCTCCCAGGCTTGCCACCATTACAGCGGCAAGCCTGGGAGGGAGGAGGAATGCCACGTGCTTGGGGAAGAGGCGGGGCCAGGGCGGGGATTTGGGGAGGGAGCAATGGGGGGAGGAAGGGGTGGGGCGAGAGCCCTTCCGGGAGGGCAAAATTACTTGTTTGTCCAGTGTCCTGACCGCACATCGGTCGGGACGCGGGACAAACAAGCAAATATCGGGACAGTCCCAATAAAATCGGGACGTCTGGTCACCCTACCTCGACCCCATTCTTCACCTACCAGACTTGGGTGGGGGGGAAAGCTCAGGACCTCTGCATTGCAGCGGGGTGGTGCAGTAGGGACTTCTGCTCATCGGGGAGAGGTCTTGGGCCTTTAGCCCTGGAAGGCGCACTTGCCAGGGTTTGCGGCTTCAGCAGGAGCGGGGCTGAAGCCCAACCCCCGGCATACGTATCCTGGCTCGAACTTCTTAAGATTGTCATATGTGGCTCGGAGGGCCAGTACGTTTGGCCACCCATGACATATTTGCTAACCCCATGATCGGTCTTGTAGAGTATGAATCACCAATATCATTTACCTGCAGCAAAGTGTGTGTTTGTGTATCAAGGTCAGCATCTGCTTAGTCTGATGAATGCAAAACCTGGAATGGTATAGCTACTATAGGCAATTCAACAGAAGAATCTGATAGAGAAGTTTATTGTTCAGAAGATGTGTTGTCACTTATTTGAATGAAAGTAGTCTTACAGTCTACTAAAATTCTGCTCCAGGCTCTGCCATGGATTTGCACTGAAGCCTCATGCAAGCAGGGCCGGCTTTAGCAAGTGTGGTGCCTGATTTCTGGGGCGGCACTTCGGATTGCTGGCTGGGGGGCCGTGGGGCTTGCCGCGCTCTGGCTGGTGGTCCGGCTGGGGCCGCGGAGCTGTGGGACTGCCTGCTGCGCTCTGGCCGGGGTTGCGGGGCTGCCTGCCACACTCCGGCCGGTGGTCCGGCCAGGGTTGTGGGGCTGTGGCGGTCCGGCTGAGGTCACGGAGCTGCGGGGCTGCCTGCCGTGCTCTGGCCGGGAGTGCGGAGCCGCGGGGCTTGCCGCGCTCCGGCCGGGGTCGCAGTCCACGGGGCTTGCCGCGCTCTGGCCGGAGCTCCAGCTGGGAGAACGGGGCCACGGGGCTTGCCGCGCTCCGGCTGGAGCTCCAGCGAGGAGAGCAGGGCTGCGGGGCTTGCTGCGCTCTGGCCGGGGTTGCCGGGCCACGGGGCTTGCCGCGCTCCGGCTGGAGCTCCAGCGAGGAGAGCAGGGCCACGGGGCTTGCCGCACTCTGGCCAGGGTCGCGGGGCCACGGGGCTGCCGTGCTCTGGCTGGCGCTCTGGCCAGGGGAGAGGGGTCCCCAAAGACGACCGCCACCGGGGTGAGTGCGCGAGGCCCTCTTAGGCGCAGGGCCCGATTCTGGGGAATCGGGCGAATCGGCCTAAAGCCGGCCCTGCATGCAAGTAACTTAAATCCTCTGCCTCAGAAAAATGGGAATAATGAAACTTAGCTGCTTACCTCCCATGGATATTGTGAGAACTAATTAGTCAATTTTTGTACAGCATTTTGAAGATGTAAAGCATGGAGTGTGTGAAGTGTTCCCTAAAGAAAAGGTTATAAAAATTAAGTCCAGGGGCTTTCTCTAATACAACTAATGTTGCAGGTTTTGAGACACTTATTTTAGGCCCAATTCCAAAAGTGGGGTGACCATATATTTCCCAAAGGGAAAACGGGACACCACATGGGGCTCGCCTGAACCCTCCACCACACAATGGAACTGGCTCGAGTCGCTCGCTGGCCCAAGCTGCCTGGCGTCACTGCGTCGCCCAAGCTCCATTATGCTGGACTGGCATTGCCACTCACTCTTGCCCCCCTCTGCACCTCACTGACGGGGCACGCCCCCACCTTTTTTAGCAAAACTGGGCATTTGTTCCATTAGCTCTTGACAGCTGATGATCAGTTAGCAAGAGTAAGTGGGACAAATGCCCAGGTTTGCCAAAAAAATCATGATGCCTGGGACAGGGTTTTAAAAGGGGACTGTCCTGGCCAAAATGGAATGTCACCCTATTGAAAAGACACTGGCACGTGGGTCCTCGGTACCTTTTGGCATTTGGTCCTATAGTAAGAAAATATCTGATTCATGCCTGCCCAACCAGTGAAAAACAGAAAAGCTTCACTACTGGGAGAATGCAGCAACACCCAATGACTTTTCATTATTTGTTAATCTGTTTCTGAGTATCCTGTGACTCTCATTATTTCCTGGAATATACAGTAGTTGCATAAGACAAAGAAAAAAGAGGAATTAAGTTACGTATTGAGCTGCAGAATTGGACAATAAAAGGAACTGATGTAACTGTAGAGAGGCTGCAAACATTTAGTTTCGTTACTTACTTGCCTGGTGGTTGTTTAAAAATCAACTTGCTTTTTAGAGGTTTGTCTTATAACTTTAGTTAACGAGTATCTTGTTGTAGACAAAAAGAACAGGAGTACTTGTGGCACCTTAGAGACTAACAAATTTATTAGAGCATAATGCATCCGAAGAAGTGGGCTGTAGTCCACGAAAGCTTATGCTCTAATAAATTTGTTAGTCTCTAAGGTGCCACAAGTACTCCTGTTCTTTTTGCGGATACAGACTAACATAGCTGCTACTCTGAAACTTGTTGTGGACAGTTTCTCTTTCAGAAACACTGCAACTATCTACCACCCAATTTCTCTCTAGCCACATCCATTATGCTAGAAATTAAACTTTTTTATTTGACTGTGGAATTTTATCTCCTTGCCTGTGGCTGTTCTAAAGGGTAGGGAATCTCCCTTTGTTGGCTCACTTTCATCTTTAGTGCCTCACAGAAGGGGACATGGAAAGAAGGCAGAAAACGATGCCAGGCTGTTTCATCCAGGCATCAAAATGTTCCTCTTCGGCACAAAGCAATTGGAACCTTTACAGGAATGATACTCCATAATTACCTACATTTGCCTGATGATGGGAATTGTTTATTGCTGAATAACTGTGCCTGTTAAAAAGTAAGACATTACAGAAATTGGAGAAGGAATTTTTCTCTTGTTCAAATTATCTTTGTGTTTTGCATATAAAACTTAATAGCTGGTTCTGCTGATACAGTAATTTGTAGATCTTGTTGTTTTGACTTTCTAAGCTTAGAAAAAAGCTGATTTGCAAGGAACTCCAACTCCAAGGTCCTCTTGATAGCGCTGAGTTGGTGGTTTTTTCCTGACAAATTCCTTTGTTTAGAATGGTATGTTCCGTTACAATTTGTGTTTCAGAAACCTGAATTTTTACTCTCCAGGAGCTTAATATTTTTAAAGCCTTTCCTTACCTTCAATACTCCTGTACCTTTGTTTCTGGTTGCTAACTCGAAGGCACTGGTACTCAAACACCTAACCTGCCATGCGACGGGACAGCAGACTGCTCTTGTGGTCCGTACAGAACAGCTAGCGCTAGATGTATTATAGTTGATCAAAGTCAAGTTAGCTGGACGGGCTCTGGGCTGGCTCCTAGGCGAGCCCAGAGCCGACGTGTGACTGCTTGGGGAGATGGGGCGGGGTTTTCACGTGGCCCATTGAGCCCTGAGCGGGGGAGCTCGTTCCCAGCTGAACGGGGGGGAGGGTCCGGCAAGAAGGGGCGGGGGGGGGCGACGTCCGGACGCGGTGCTAGGGGGCACAGGCCAAGGCAGGGGAGGGTCACTCGCTGGGGCGGGGCCGCTCATTAACTCCCCGGAGCCCTGCTCCCCGCCCCAGCTGCGAGGCGGGGGAGGCGAGCGCCGGGCCGGGAAGAAGGGGCGGGGGCGAGGAGCGGCCCGGGAGGGTGTAGCTTTGTCTCCGCCAGTCCAGGCGCAGGGAAGACGCAAACTCGGGCCGGGAGCGCAGCGGGTCCAGCTCAGCCCGGGCAGCAGGCGGCCCCCAGTCCCCGCGCAGGAGGTAAGGGCGGCGCTGCCTGCGGGTGTGGGCGCGGGGGGCAAGTCCTGCGGGACCGGCTGCTCGGGGTCCTGCGCTGCCTCGGACTCCTCTATGGGGGGCGGGGGAGCGGCCATCGGGGCTGCCCGGCTGCCCCGGGCTCGGATTGCGCAGGGGCCCGGCGCAAGCTGCCCCCGCTCTCGCCGCCCCTCCCCTCTGCTGAGGGGGCCGTTTGGGGCCCGCTCGGAGATCGAGTCCCGCTGTAGGGACGCTCCGAGCCGGGGCAGAGCTGGGCAGAGCTGGGCGCAGCCTCCCCGCTCTCTCTCTGCTTCCCACGAGGGGCCCGGGGTGCGCGCCCCCGCCCGCCTTTAGCCCTCGCTGCCCCCGCAGAGACCGCTGGACACAGCGCACAGCCTAAGCCACGTGGGACTGCGCGAAACCGACCCAGGCAGTCACCCACCTCCCCCACGTCCCGTCCCCGGGCTCCCCGGCCAGGCAGTGACTCCTCCCCCGAGCGGGGCCCGCTCTGACAGGCGGCCCAGGGCTCCCTAGCCACGTTTCCAGCCGCTTTCTGTGCTGCCTCAGTGGGGTGATTTAAATCTCTAGAGGAATCGGGTTGGACAGTGAAGGCCCAGTTCCTCCCAACAGTGTAAAGAAGAAGCGACTCTATAAGCTGTAAGGCAGTAGAGGGGCACACGGGGAAGAGTCGTTCTGTATAACTGTATCCAACGCAACCGTTCAGTTCTTTTTCTGCTGCTTGCATCCCTAGTCAAGTAAAGTGGGCTGGTCGGATGGTGTTTCCATTGTGTGACTTCCCGGGGCATAGACTGGGATCGAGCTCCTTGGAATTTGTGAACTTTAAAAAAAAAAAATGTTTCTCTGAAGTGAAACCAAAATTTCAGGATGCTTAGTAACCCACTTTGCCCAGTGTAGCTTCTGCAGTTGCAAAGTGTCTATTTTCTATAGATTTGTACTTTTGCAGAATTACTCAATTGTTTTTCCTCATTTTTATATTTGTTAGCTCTGGAGCTGTAAGCCTATATTTTTGGGAAGTATTTTAATACTTAGTTACTGCATCTGTTTAAAACTTTTTAATGTTTAGTTGGAAACATTTAATGCTGGCAAGTGAAATTTTGACATGAGCTCTTCTATGGTTTTGTATATACTGAGAGTTACTCTGGATTAACTATTCCTAGGGAATTAATTGGGATTAATGATCCCATCTGAAATTCACACCCTATTCTATGCTGAATTAACTTCCTTGTCCCTAAAACTGATGGCAGTGGAACGCTCTGTGACAAATGATCAAAAGTGAAAGGGCGTATCTACACAGGGTAATACAGGAAAGCTGAACCAAAAGCACGTGAAACCCCTGGGTGGAAGCTTTCATTCACAAGTGTAGTGGCCTTAATTTACTTTCATTAGTGAACTGAGATCACTTTTCTGAATGAGCGTATCTACACAGGAGTTTAATGCAGATTAACTAATGCATTTTTAAATTCACTCCTTCAGTTAATTTTTGCTTAACTTTCCTGAGTGTCCATGTGTAGACAAAAGTAATAGCTTCAGCGCTTAGCCGATTATATTAAAATTCTTTATCCTCCTGGCAAATCCCAAAGTGTTGTGGCCTCTTTGCACATAGAGTGCCACCCGGATCTGTCTCCAGCTAGGTTTTGGAGGTGGTCTAGCTGGATAGTAAAATTAGTAGTTTACAAAGAATTCTCAAATGATCTGGAGCCACGACCACAAATTCTGCCAGATAAGATATAAATTGTTTTTTAAATGTTCAGCTATTTTCTCAAAACCTGTGCCTTTTCATAAGACCTAGTACCATATTTTTATTTTAAAATGACACTGTCACTCCAACATCTAATGTTAAATCTTGTCCGCCTATATCAGAGCCAGTTTTAAGAAACAGTTACAAAATTCTTTTAAAAATTCAAGGGTGAGCATTAATCGTTTCTTTAAAATATGTTTTGCTTGTGAAGTATTATTGAAGAAAAATGGAAGCTAGAATAGAATTCCCATTGTGTCAATTGAAAAAACGTCTTTCCTAGGATCCCTGATCTGCTTCTGGAAGACTCTTGGCACCATACATGATAGAGCCTTTATTCTCCAATAAACTTTTGAGGAATATGCACTACTTCAGTTTTAAAAATTGCTATGAAAAAATAGGAAAATGGTAAACTAGGAAAAAATCTTATTGTCCAGATAACCAAAAAGTTGGTATGGACAAATTATATCTTTAATTACTTTCTGACCTGCACTTAAAAATTCTGGGTGCAGTGGCGTACCAGTGCAATCTTGCTATAGGGTCAAAATAATGACTTCTTGTCTCCATTTCCTTGGAGCAGTTGTCTCATGCTGTGCTGTGTAGCTAGATCACACACATAATTAGCCAAATGCACTTTCCAAACAACAGCATGGGCTCATTAGTGGAGAAGAGACAGAGGAGTAGTTCTGGTATATTTTGCTACACAATTGCTAGGCAGATAATATCAGGATATTAAGCATGAGGGAAGGACAGTCATTTTTCTTCTAGGACAACCAGATTTGAGATTCCCAGTTTGTATTGGACAAGTCGGTTTAGGAGAAGAATTCCTTGTTTTTCCTAAGTCATTCTCTTCTGGGTTCTTGCTCACCAAGGAGGGTTGCCCCTATCCAGGTTTTCCAGGGTCATCCCCTTTTGAGGTAGCTGTCCCAGGAAATCTGTAATGTCCCCGCTTTTTGTACCTAAAAGATAGCAACCCTACCACCCAGTGTACAGATGATTTATTTCTTTTTCTTTGTCCCTCAAAGCAGTGTCTGCCTTGGTTCTGAGGTACAGGTTCATGGAAAATATATGCAGTAACAGATTACTCATAGTTTAAAATTTTTCATCTAAAAGAAGATACATTAACAAGATGCTATTGTACACCACTGGTGACAGTGTTGGCTTTTCCTCTGTAACAATACGTTGTATGTACACCTCTACCCCGATATAACGTGACCCAATATAACACGAATTTGGATATAATGTGGTAAAGCAGCGCTCTGGGGGGGGCGGGGCTGCGCACTCCGGCAGATCAAAGCAAGTTCGATATAACGCGGTTTTACCTATAACGCAGTAAGATTTTTTTTTTTTTTTTTTGGCTCCCGAGGACAGTGTTCTATCGGGGTAGAGGTGTATTTGAAGATTTTACACTATGCAGTGCTGATGTTTTTATAGGTCTGTTATGGGAACTTATGCATTAACTGGAAAAAGTTGATAACATAAGGAGTGATGTTGGATACTATCTGTTACCAGAGAGAAGTGACAAAACCAAAATAGCTTAAATCATCTATACTTCAAAACAAAATAGCCTTGAAAAGCCAGAAAAAAAGTGAGGCCTGTGAAAGATGGCATGTACTGTCAGTAAATACCACAAAATGCTTTATAGAACTACCATACACATACAAGAAAACTATCACCCATTACTAGAATACACCAGCATGACTACCTGAAATGTGGCAGCTATTGTAACAGAGCCAGCAACCCCAGACACAAGGCACAAGAAGTGAGGAATATGATGTTCAGTTAAAGCAACAGGAGAATGTGTGTGGGCAACCAGTAACTACCCATGTTGGTAGGATGTTCTTTACCAGTTAGTATTTTGGAATCTGTTAAAGGGTAGAAATTATTTTCATTAGCTTTTTTTTAACATCTTTTTTCATATTGTATATAAGAACAGTCTCTTAGCAAATTTAAATTCACTTCTATTTCTGAAGCTGAATTTCACACAATAAAAGTACAAGTAAATGCTTTCTTCCAGTGGTCTTAAGAGAAGTTATTTTTGGTCCTATTGGATTAATTCTGTATGAATATAACTTTTTAAAAATTGATATCTTTAAAAGTGATTATGGCAGATTATCTATCTGCTTTATTCTCTTGTCCAGGAAGACACTAGTGTTGCTGTTAATAAAGTTAACTTTTATTTAAAAAATCCCCATTAATGAAAGGTTGCAGTACTTGCAGATAGTTGAGAGCATGAAAAGAAATACACTCCTTTTTGTTTAATAATTGGGAATCCTAGAGCATTATGGCTACAGGCTCAAGAATACTAATGCCACTGTGTTGTAAAAATAGCTGTGATCGGGGACAGCTGGTAAAGGTACAGTAAATGTGCAGCTTTTCATTTTAGTCATCAGGGGAACTTTTTGCTTCTATGGTGAAGAGAACAGTAGGCCAGGATTTAGACAGACTCTGAGGCCATGTCTACAGGTGCTGCAGTGCCATAGCTATGCCCCTGTAGAGTGGATGCAGACTATAGCAATAGAAGGGGGTTTTCCGTCACTGTAGGAACACCGCCTTTCTGAGCAATGGTAGTTAGGTTGAAGGAAGCATTCTTCTGTTGACCTGTTTTGCATCTATGCTTCGGTTAGGCTGGTGTAGTTACAGCACTCAGGTGTGGATTTTTTTACACCCCTGAGCACACTACTTATACCGACTTAAGCTTTTAAATGTTGATCAGGCTCGGTACTTACTTGTACTGGTCTGGAAGTTACTACCTTCCCTTCAGGCGGGATATGAATGCAGACTCATTTCTGCCATGATACCCTGCAACCATGCTATTATTTAATCAACTCAATTCTAGTAGGCAATTGGGGAAAATCTACAAAACACGCATTCCGTTATCAAAAACATAGTAGTATGGAGATACGTCCAATCACCTTGGCCCCTTTGCTTGTCATTTTTCATTTAATTAGTCTTTTTCTATTAATCTTTAGATTGGGCTCTGTGGAGTAGGAACCATCATCATCTAGCATGATGATGGGGAATACCAGAAACCAATACTGTATATCTGTTCTGACACTGTAGATACTGTAACATCAGCTGTATCTGAAGTTTTGTTTGGTGTCCTGAGGATGGCACATGTGGCATTTCTAAGAAAAGACACTACTGTAAATTCATACCTGGAGCAAATACAAAACCACTTTATTTAATAAGCCTTTCTCTCACAGTTGATTTAAAGAAGAAAACTGACTACTGGTGCCATCCTGAGTGATGTATTTTTGGCATGCTATCATTCTTTCACTGTTGCAGTTTGGTACATTATCCTGTATAACCAAGTTAATATAACCAAGTTAAGGCCGCAAACTTGTGACAGATAGATATAGAATTTCTCTTAAACATTCCTATTTTGCTGAACTCTCCCACAAGAGCAAGTAATCAGGAATGTTTTAGAGAATTTCTTATCCTTGGAAGTGAGTGGAGTTCCATAATTGCCTGATAAATTTGCATGACAAGCCATTGGCATAATTTGCATTACTTGAGAGCTTCTCTAACATAAGCCAAACTTTTAAGCATGAAATATTTTTTATTTGCTCAACTCTTTCTACACTGTGCCAAAATATGTTTAGACATCTTTAACTTATTGAGGAGATCTGGCTTCAGAGATGGGTATGTAGACATAAGGAAAATACTAAAGCAATACTTTAAATTCCTCCTGAATCCTGCCCCAGAAGCTTGAAGAAAGCAAATGGTTTATTTAAAACAAACAAAAAACTTCCACAAAATCGTTGTTTGCGATTTAACACTTCATTCTGCATACTCAATCCAACTGTGCTAGGATAGTGTCAGCTCTTATGAGCCAAGCAGGGTTGCGCTGAATCAGCAAATTGTCTGGGAGACCTCCAAAGATCATACTTCCTATGGAAGTGATGGTGGTGGTAGCACAGTAGGTGGCAAATCCTCCCACTGTCCCAGTGTTGTGCCAGCAGGCAATGAACTGCGGAAACTACCCTTTTACGTATGACACAATAATAGCAAGTGGCAAGGACCTTTTACATATAAAGATGCCATGGTAACTTTCAGAGGGTGTTTTTTATCACTTGTGTTGGCTGAATTCCAATTTGGGTGACTACATTTCTCCCCTGCTGCTTCAATTGGATTAAGATTAAAATTGTAGACAAAAGCAAAGATAATGTTGACATATGCTGTGAAATTGCTGCATTACATGCCAGTGGTGGATGAAAGATCTCTCTCTGTCACTTATTTACTATATGTGAATGCTGTGAGATTTAATGATAAAGTATTTTGAGATCCTCTGGTAAAAAGCCTCTCTAAGTGCAAAGTAACTCATGGATGAAGATGTCTGAACTGGTGACAGAATACTAGTAGATCATTTTTAAAATCAAAAGCTTCTTTTTCTGATTGTGGTGCAGCATGTAACACTTATTGTTGTTGTCTGATACAGACCATTAATGCTTCCCAGACTTCATTACTTGTCCCAAATCATGTTGCTCTTTAAGACGGTTGCTTGTGGAAGCGTTGCTTTTCAAAATATCCCCGGGGAAGTCACTTGCCTTAGCTTTCAGGGAGAATATTACAAAGCCTTAGTCTGCTTTCTATTTTGGAACCGGAGATTTAATATGAAGGGGCTTGATTCTTGCTCAGGAAAATGTAAACATCAAAAACTAATTCCAGTAACAAGTGAAGTATTAGTATCTGTCTCACTTAGAGCTCCTTGCTTGTAATTGGTTGATGGTTGTTGTGTACATTAAATCAGGTCATGCTGAATATTGTTTGTATTTCCTCTTGTGAAATATTGGAAAAAGTCAGGTCCAGTTGTGAAATTGTATTTCCTCTTGGCATCCATGCACTCGCCCAGAATCTCCACTGTGTCATGTTTCCATGTGTGCCCCCTTACTAATGTAATTGGCTAATAGACAGCACAGCTTCTGGATTATCAGGGCCAATTTACACTGCCCTGGTATAGATTAGAGTAGTCTGGGAGGTACTAAATTTATGCTAGCTGGCAATGGATCTTATGCCTTTGTACTAGCTGAGTACAGTCAAAATGCTATCAGCTCTGGCTATACTGAGAATAAGTGAGGGGGTGGTGACTGGGCCAACGACACTGGCTCTGCCCCACCAGAGAGCTTCCCTGGGGGAATTCTCAGCTGGCCAGATCAGGCTACTCTCCATCCCACTTGTGCAGCATGTGTGATTCCTAACTAATGCAAGTGACAGGAAAACTGGACCCACTAAATCTAAAGGGTGGATTTTCCTAGCACACCAAACTTTTATGCTAGTGCAACTCAATTGACTTCAAGTAAATCTTAATTTACACCATTGTTGGTGTAAGGTGAATCAGGCCATAGTGTTTAAACATATATATGCCCCCTCCCTGGTTTGTTTGGGCTTTGTATTTTGGAGTTTGTGTTCCCCTCCTCCATTTTACTAAGAGATTATCTTCACTGCTTACGGTTCCTGTGGGGAAAATTCTACATTAGTTATTTCTGACTCATTCACAATGCCTTTTTTTTTCCTTCTAGTAAAGTTCACCTGGCCACAGCTTCGGTTTCCTTCCAGTTAGGACTTCCTGGCCAGGTGTGTGTAGTTTAAAGATTCCACCAGTGTTCTCACAGTGTGTTTTTCCTAGATAGGAAATCCCCCTCTCCCCCAAAACAAACAAACAAAACAGTCCCTCCCACAACTTTCCTTCCTGTTTAACAAATGTGCAACGATCTGCATGGGCCAAATTCTTTCACACCATTATGTGTACTTGAGTTTCTTTGTGATATACACAGCAAGACACACATTCCTGGGGAGTTCGAGTCTGTGGCTTGCCTTTTTTGATGCAACAAATAAAACATTTAAGCAAAAGTCCACTAGGAGGGCCTGGATATTAAAATATATAAAAGGAACTTTTTTGAAGCCTAATGAACAAAAGTATCTTCTTTCCCTGACTTTAAAATTGCACCAGCTTAATCTTAAAGTACAGAGAGGGAATTTCAGGATGGCTGGCCCATATTGAATCAAGTACAGTGGTCTGGAGCAGAGGACCATTGGCTCTAATGGATTTTCAAATGAGAGCTTTCCTTAGGGGAAGAACGCTTATTTTATGAAATCTGAAAAAGCAGCATTTTATGCTTAAAGACTTAGACTGTAAAGTTAGACGGGACGGGTCCATCATGATCAACTAGTCTGACCTTCTGCTCTTGCATTAATGGGAGAATCTTAAACAGATCTGAACACTTCAGGCAGACTATTGGCAGCCTATCCTAGGTACGGCTGAGGTGCCTGTTACTGTTCCCTGCATGCCATAATATGTTGTCTCTTCCAAACCATATAGAAGACACAACATTAAGCACATGCCTCATTTTGCTTTTGTCACTTGTTTTTTGAACTGGCTTGTTTACAAGCATTGCTCTTTACAAGCTAGACTGTGTGTATTAAGTTTCTCTTGAGCTGCATGTTTGATTAACAAGAGGAATGCACAGACTTCTGTAAAGGAGGTGTGGTCATTCTCTGCTTTCTGAGAAGTGTTTTAAAAAACCAACTGAACAACCCCGCAAAGCTGTCAGTTTGAAGCAAAGACAGGTAGAAAAGAAATGTAATAAAAAATAATTTAATAGAATCAGAATGTTGAATTGGACCTTATTACGGGAGAGCGGGAAACTGTGTATGAAAATTAGTCTTTTCATGAAGAGAGTTTGTTGCTGTTTTCTATTCCCTGCCACCAGCAGCAAGCAAGTCTCTGATCTGTGTTGCTATACCTGAGAGCAACAACAAAATTAACGATCATAGGAGAATATCCTCCTAGCCTTATGTAAAAGGCTTCACTCCAGTTATGCACAGACACAAAGCAAGTTGCATGTCTGCTCTCAAACAGAGGCTAAATATTCTTATGCACAGAGACAAATGATTTAAGAAATACAGGCTTTACCTTTTTCTTAATCGTCCATATTTTGATAGCAGTGTAATCTTTGGTCAAATCAACTTTTACACACTATGGTCCAGTACATCTCTGGTATAACTCCAACAAAATAAGCTGGCATTTTTCCTCTTACCAATGTAATTACAGCAGTAGTTGGTGATTATGACAGTGCCCCTTCAAGATTGATAATTAGTACGTTAAGCTTTATGTATTTTTCTAAAAATATATGACAGAACTAAAAAAAACCCCAAAAAACGTTATAAACCAATTTTTAGTTTGGCTTGCAAACACAGCAAGGGGGAGTATCTACATCCAAACATTGTAGCATTGTGTTAGTACAAGAGCTGGAAGTGAAATAGTCTATAAACAAATTGTCTCATGACAAGTTAAAGAAGTCTGGGCTGGATGAATGGACTATAAGGTGGATAGAAAGCTGGCTAGATTGTCGGGCTCAACGGGTAGTGATCAATGGCTCCATGTCTAGTTGGCAGCTGGTATCAAGCGGAGTGCCCCAAGGGTCGGTCCTGGGGCCGGTTTTGTTCAGTATCTTCATTAATGATCTGGAGGATGGTGTGGATTGCACTCCTCCTGGGAGGAGTGGTAGATACGCTGGAGAGTAGGGATAGGATACAGAGGGACCTAGACAAATTAGAGGATTGGTCCAAAAGAAATCTGATGAGGTTCAACAAGGACAAGTGCAGAGTCCTGCACTTAGGACGGAAGAATCCTATGCACTGCTACAGACTGGCCAGGCAGCAGTTCTGCAGAAAAGAACCTAGGGGTTACAGTGGACGAGAAGCCGGATATGAGTCAACAGTGTGCCTTTGTTGCCAAGAAGGCTAACGACATTTTGGGTTGTATTAGTAGGAGCATTGCCGACAGATTGAGGGATGTGATCATTCCCCTCTATTCAGCATTGGTGAGCCCTCATCTGGAGTACTGTGTCCAGTTTGGGGTCCCACACTACAAGAAGGATGTGGAAAAAGTGGAAAGAGTCCAGTGAAGGGCAACAAAAATGATTAGTGGGGTGGAGCACATGACTTATGAGGAGAGGCTGATGGAACGGGATTGTTTAGTCTGCAGAAGAGAAGAATGAGGGGGGATTTGATAGCTGCTTTCAACTATCTGAAAGGGGGTTCCAAAGAAGATGGATCTAGACTGTTCTCAGTGGTACCAGATGACAGAACAAGGAGTAATGGTCTCAAGTTGCAGTGGGGGAGGTTTAGGTGGGATATTAGGACAAACTTTTTCACTAGGAGGGTAGTGAAGCACTGGGGAGGTGGTGGAATCTCCTTCCTTAATGGTTTTTAAGGTCAGGCTTGACAAAGTCCTGGCTGGGATGATTTAGTTGGAGATTAGGTCCTGCTTTGAGCAGAGGTTGGACTAGATGACCTCCTGAGGTCCCTTCCAACCCTATGAAATACTGTTACTAGTTGCTGTTTTTAAGTAAAAACGCAAACAACCCCCAACCCATAAATAATGGAGACTTTTTTTAAAGATTGCTTCAATTTTAATATTTTAAAATGTAAAAGACATTTAAAATATAAATATTGGTGTAATCTGACAAAAATCCTTTAGCCACTTATTTGTTCATTAACTTTAAAAAAAAAAAACAAAAAACAATTCTTCATAAAGAATGTATTATCCTCTTTCCAGCTCTTGAATTGTGTTATCGAATCATCGTAAACCATGTAATTGTTTAAAATATATACAGACTGAAACCAGATTGGGAAACCAGCCCAACCAATAATTATGGATTAAAGGTTAAGTCAGTGACTCAGTTCTTCCTTTTCACTTCTGACCTGTTCCTCCCCGTCCTGAAACTAAGCCTGTCTCTTTCAGCTTTTGGCGGTTACTACAATCAATATTTGTATGTACCTCTGCACTTCCTGATTCCTTTCTTCCTCTCTTTGCTGTTGGCTTCCCACAGTACACATTTGAGTCCTGTCTTCGCAGATGATAAAGAGTGCATTTTTTTTTCCTTTTCCCAGTGAGACGGGCTCTGTCAATTCAGCTAAACATGATTAAAAAGCCCTGGTAAGCTGCAGTGTGCATCTACATAAGGAAAGTTTCTTTACCATGTGTTGGCTAACCTGGTTACTAATACATAGTAAATCTTAGGCCATGTGTATACTACGGAGACCATACTGGCATGGCTATGTGGGCACAACCCTGTAGCGTAAGCACAGCCTACGCCAAGAAAAGGGGTTTTCTGTCAGTGTAGGAACACTGCTTCCCCAAAGAAAGATAAGCATTCCATCAGTGTAGCTATGTCAACATAGCTGTGTCCACGCTGGGGGGTTAGGTTGGCATAACTGTGTTGGTCTGGGGTATGTGTGTGTGTAGGGAGGTGGTTCCCTCACACCCTTGACTGAGGTACATGTAGCCATGTGGGACTAAGCCCAAGTGTGGACAAGGCAGTTTGTAGTCTTCATGTGTGTTAGCAGGTCATGGTAAAAACCAGTCTACCACCGGGCTTTTTAGTGAAGACAAGGCCACAGGCTAATGTTAGAATTAACTGGCCATGTTATATGTTAGGGATGAGCATAGATTACAGCAGAGCCATTGTTTCAGACATGTTAGACCTTGTCTTTATGGTTTCTGTGCTACTTAAACTGTATCCATGTTGTGTATCTCTTCCTCCCTCTCTCCCTGAGTGACCAATACCCTTTCCTTTGTCTCCACTAGGGTTTTACAACTTAAAACTAGTTCAAGTTAGCAACTTAAAAAAACAAAACCCACACCTTTTCTTAATCAAGATAAATGCATGTAGTTAGTGTTACAAAAACTATGTAGACAAGCCTTGGTCTCCACTTTAATAAGGATTCAGAGGGCTTTTTAATTGTTAAACTGACACGATTGAAAAATACTGTGTGTGTGCTTATCAAAGCATAGCATTGCTGAGTTTCACTCCATTGTGCACAGGTGCCTTTCAGCCAACTCATAGTTACCAAGTCAAGTTTTATCCTGAGGACTTTTTGTATCTGTTGTAAATCCTTGATAAACTGGGTCTGATGGAAATGCTTCAAGAATCTGGACTTCAGCAATAAATCCTTAGTTAATAAGTTATGGCTCTTTGGGGATAATTTTCCCCTAAAGGTTTTAATGTCTCCAATAGCTAGACAACTAGATTGTGTAACAAGGTGCCTCACATTTCTGTGAGGTGTGGCCAGCAGAAGCTCTCGCTTATTAAAGTCAGCAGTTTCAGCTTAGGATGTGAATTTGAACCCTGTTCTTGGCTTCAGATTGCATAGGTTTATATCCTGGGAACTTGCTTGGAGATTCTGGGCTTGCATGAACTCAAACCTCCAATCTAAACTCATCTGAAAGTACCATCTTATTTAGCGGGAAGGAGAATCATAACTACTCAGGATTTGTCTGGTTTTGAATTGTTTCAAACTGTTCCCACCCACAGATGTATCGTCACCAGGCTTGAGTATGGTTATGAAAGTTTCACAACCTCCTTTTCATACTCGTCATGGGAGAGGAGTATCTTTGTGTGTCACTCCCTAGAGTAGGATTTGTCGGTTGGCATTCAGCTGTTTATATTTAATGTAGTAGCTAATCGGAATAAGTGTTAGTTTTAGTTTGAGTGGAGCTACTCATCAGTGTTGTGGTTTAACAGCCTTGCCTACCCCCCTCAGTTCAGTGACTTTTGTGGTGTGCAGAGAAACACATCTGTAGTGGGAGCCTGTCTGGGTGGAAAGACTTAAAGGGATGCTGCCTCCTCCCCATAAACAATCTTTTCACTCTCCCAAAGGCATAGAGGGATCTGGGCCTGGGGGAAAATGGGCAGGGCTGGAGAGTCAGGGCAGCAGGGAGTAGTTATGATTCCTTAAATACAATTAACAAGAAAAGTTGGGGTAGGTGGATTTTATGCTGCCCTACTAACTCTCCGCAGAGCACTCAGTAATTAATCTCCACCAAGTACCACAGCATACTTGGGTGTAGTGAGTCAGTGGCACTATGGCCGGGGGCGGGGAGACTGCAGACGATTATGGAGGGACAGAGGCCAGAACCTTTGGCCCTTGCCTCCTACCCATGGTTCCATAGATTGGAAGCTGAGGAGAAGTGATAGCCTGCACAAAGGAGCTACAGTTTGTCCATTATTTTGTGCCACTGATTTAAGGGCATATGTGTATAAAATGTATTAAAGTGGAAGGGAACTGTCTGTGCATCAGTGTGAAAGTAGATCCAGTCTTACATTTAGTCTGTATTCTACTGTTAGAATATTTTTGTATATTCTAGTTTTGGATCATTTAATATAGCTTAATTTGCATACACAACTTAAAAATAGCACTGTGGGTCACTGTGCTAAACTGATACCTTTCTACTGTCTCCTTTATCCTTTGCCATTTATATAGTCTATTGCCTTTCACCACCACCTTGGCTATCTGAATCATTATATGGAAAGAGCTTTTTTTGAGGACTCGGAGACAGGACTCCCAGTTCTATTTCTACCTTTGCCACCCATTCATCACTGAGCCTGCTTATTTCTTTCAGGTAAGATAATTTCTCTTTGAATTAAATGAATGCCTCACTTCATATATCCCAACTCTCAGTCCATTAAAATGTTGCTAGAAACTCAAGTCCTGCCTGCTCTGAATGATGCTTAAGATCTCCTGGGACTTCTAAATCGGAGCTTGCTGTGGTGTTTCTGGACAAAATATCTTCTCCTTTCCAAACTTGGGCAATGTTTTTACTGTTGCCATTCACTCCACAAGTGGGTGAATGTCTGTGATGTGTTATATGTAAATAGCAGTAAAAGCATGTTGAGTTCCAAGATAAGCTATGGTATATAATGTAAAATGTTTTGGATGAATGAGTGGAAACCTAAGTAAAACATTGGGACATCTATCGGGGCATAAAAATTAATCTTTTTATATAAAATATCCTTATTTAAACTAAATAGATTGTCATGATTTCAAATAGATTTTAAAAATATAAACCTATGTTAATGCATAATCTTAGTGTAATTTGTTCTTCTAACATTAATCCAATCCACATAGGGTCATCTCTCTTTTGAGTTCTTCTCCATTCTAGTCTGTTCCTCAGAATCTCTGCAGCAGATCAAATCCTTTCGAATGACATCCATCCATCTAGTTTTAGGTCTTCTAACCCTTCTCTTCTCAGTGTAACAGCCTGTTTTCTATTTATTCTTTGTCTTTTCACATGCCCAAACCATCTAACCCTGGATTCCCTCAGCTTTTCTATAATTGGTACCACCTTCACACTTCCCCTAATGTTTGTTCTGAACATGGTCCCTCCTTGTAACCTTAGGCATCTGTCTTAACATTTACAGATCTGTACTCCAGATCTGATCCTGTCTCTTTCTCAGTGCCCAGTATTCAGAGTCATACCAAAGAGCAGGCCTAATTACTGTCTTGTAAATCTTTTCAGTTTAATAGGCATTCTTCTACCACTTCTCTCCGTTTAGTCCATGCCTTTCTTCTTCTGTTCATAAGTTTGTCATTGAGTTCACTATTATTGTGTACTATGGAGCATAGGTACTTGAACTTCTGTGCTTTGTGGTAATGGCTGCTCCCTCCCTCCCTCCTCTTCCTCCTCCTTCCCCGCAACTTACTCTCATTGTCTTCCTGCTGAGTATCTATCTATCCTCTCTTTGATTTCTGTTAGTTCTTGTGCCATTTCTTTCAGATATACACCTGTATCTCTAATTCTTCTTCCCTTTCTTTTTTGCTCTCCCCCTCATAAACTTTGCCAATGTAAATATTTCTCTCACCCTATATGGTGTGCTATAATCTATTACAATTTAAATAAAGTATTAAGCAGTACATGATTGCTGCTGATCTTTTAAAGAAAGTCAAACCACAGAGCTGGTGGCAGTCACTAACTAAGCACCTGGAACCAGAATTTGTTGAATCAAGGTCCATGGCTTGGAGCCTCTAGATGCTATGATACAAGAAAGGGAAGCTGTATAGAGTATCCACAATCAGGATATTTTAATTTGCTTGTTCACCATATATTTTTATCTTGAGGTTGGTGATATCAAATCTCTTACAAACCTGATCCACTTAATTAAAAAAAAAAATCCCTATATTACTTCATCTGAGGAATGTATGGGCTTCTAGATTTCTCATTTGCACCTACCTGACCTACTAAAGACATGTTATGACATGTTATACCACATCCATGTAAAACTGGGCATGCTTTTACTGATATGAGGCCATGTGAACTGGTGAACAGCAACAATAGAGAAAAATCCTAATGTCCAGCTTTCATCTAAGTCAAGCTTAATGAATAAACCCCAAGAAATGTATGCCTATCTTGAGGCTATGAGATTTTTGTTCTTTTTATAGTCTGTCCTTCAAACTTTATTCATATCAATATTTACTACCTTGAAATTTATTTTTGTTACAGTAGGCAAGCATTAAAAAATGCATTGGTTTAACTAAAGATGTGTGGCTTTTTGTCATTGTTTAATTAAATCTGTTGTTAAAACCACTGCAACATTGTTCGCAACAGTCTGTGGACACTTTTTTAAAAAATGAAGCCCAGTTGCTACAAGGTTTGAATCTAATTGAGTGCGCAGTCAGGGTTTTTCACCAGTTTTTTACCAGTTTTTTACTACATTGTTCTTTTAAACCAAAGCATTTTTAAACTTTAATCCAGCTTTGAATATAGACAAGACCCCTGAAAGACTCAAGCAGGAAGAGCAGCTTCTGTTTATGTATCTGAAGCCCCAGTAATGGGCAACAATAAACAGAATAAGAACATAACACTTAAATGGCAGTGACGCACATTTACAAATGAAGGAAGAGCGGTTCCTGAGAAACTCCATATAAGAACACTTATTCTGGAATAAGGGGGTCTTGTTCCTGTTTAACTTAACCCACAAAGTGAGTTAAGGGTTTGTTCAATCCAAAACTGGTGTTGATTTTTCTTCTCTCCAGAGAGACTCTTTGTATGCTCTTTTTAGATAATGAGCTTCTCCCCAAAATATAAATACACCTCTACCCTGATATAACGCGACCCAATATAACACAAATTCGGATATAACGCGGTAAAGCAGTGCTCCGGGGGGGCGGGGCTGTGCACTCCGGTGGATCAAAGCAAGTTCGATATAACACGGTAAGATTTTTTGGCTCCCAAGGACAGCGTTATGTCGAGGTAGAGGTGTAGCTCTTAAAATGTTGTTCTAATTCAGCAGGGTTATATAGGATCTGATTTTTAACATGGTTTGAGTTGGCTTGATTTTTTTGAACAGCAGTTAGTTAATACCTTTCCCCTATCCTTCCTACACACTCCCACTTACCTTCATCCTCATTTCTCACAATCAAGCTACTGCTCCCACTTCTGGATTTTGAAGCATTTAAAGTATGTGCAGTTGCTTGAGGCCTTGCTGGCCTTTAAGAAAAAAGGGAAAATAAAAAAAGATCTTTACATGTCACTGATGTCCTTGAACTTGCATGCAATGTCTAAGTAGTGCTGAGCACTGGTAGACTGTATCAGTAATCCATGTGACAGCCCAATCTAGTTTGAGCTAAAATGGAATATTGAAAAAGTGCTGTTGAAATTGTTGCCATGAGCTCAGAGTTCTAATTAGCATCTAATCATGGTTTGTATTAATGTCAGCTACTTTATCGATTTTCCCCCCCTCCCTCTCCCCCTGGTTAACATCTGATTATCTGACTCACCAATTTCAGAGGTAGGAAAGTCTCTTAGAAGCAGTCAGTTGTATGAGGCCATTGGGCTTTCAAATAGTTTTAGGCCCTAATCTAGCAGTGAGCTCCGTGTGGGCACAGGGAGCTTGTTGTGGATTGGGGCCTTAATTTATTCAGAAGGCCTAGAAATTGTCGACTTTTGAAGTGGTCCATATAAAACTTTTTACGCCCCCCCCCAAACACAAGTGTAAAATTCTTAAATTATAGCTTGATAGAGCCGAATGAAAAATATTTTGTCCACACAAATATTGGGCAGGCAATGGAAAAATCGTTGGCCACACACAGATGCTACAAAGCCCTGTCTCTCATGGCACATTACCAGAGAGGGTGATCATTCTTTCCACTTCTTGAAATCAAATTTAAGTGTTATGCAACTTGCCTATGGCTAAACTTAAATTACTACAGTGCCACAGCTGCAGTGCTTCAGTGTAGACACAGTGACTTGGAACAAGTATAGACTAGAAGGCTGTCATAGCTGGGATGTTTGATCTAATAGACGAGTCTTCAGAAATCTTTGGGAGGAGAAGAGGGACTCTTAAAACTTGTGCTAGTGTAGACAAAGCCTTTTCATTGGCTAAACTGTTTATCGGTTAGGGATGTGGAGGAAACTACCTCCCTCCCCTCCCCCCCCCACACCGATACATGTTTCACCGGCAAAAGGGCCAGTGTGGACAGCACTATGTTGGTGGGAGAGCATCTCCCACCGACATAGCTACCGCTGCTTGCTGAAGGTGGCTTAATTATGCTGGCAGGACTGCATGAAGCAGCCACACAAGAAGCCTTACAGTTGCGGCTGTGCTGCTATAAGGTCTATATCGGGGTGTGCAAACTACGGGCCGCTTATGGCCCGTCAGATGTTTTTATCCAGCCCTCGATTTCCTGCCAGGCAGTGATGTCAGGGGCTTGCCCTGCTCCGCCTGCCTAGCGCTCCCCACCCCCCGACTCTCAATTCCCTTCATGAGCACCATCTTCCAGCCTGCAGAGCCCCACTGCACAGGCACGACTTCACTGCACTGTCTCTGGGATCAGGAACCGCCCTCCCCCTCCCCACATGTAGCAACGCGCCCAATCTCCTATGGCCCCATCCTCAAGAGCCTCGAAACCGCCCAGGGCTGCGCCTGTCCCAGCTAGGGGTGCCTCTGCCCGTGGCAGTGCCTGGTACAGCCGCCTTGGTGTCACTGCCAGCAAGACTC
Organism: Malaclemys terrapin pileata; assembly: GCF_027887155.1. Lineage (NCBI taxonomy): Eukaryota > Metazoa > Chordata > Testudines > Emydidae > Malaclemys > Malaclemys terrapin. Next base: position 65,104,440 of record NC_071514.1, on the reverse strand, counting down.
CTAGGAGACCCCGGTACCGCCCCTGTAGAGCGCCACATCCCATAAGTCCTCTCTCCCGCCACCATAGTATCATCCCTTACAGAGCCCCCCATTCTACACTCCATAGAGTGCCCCTCCCGCAGGGCCAGCATGAAAAGAAGGGTGTGTGTGTGTACAGGGAAATAATTCCACGTTGATGTCATAAGTTTATTTTTATGACCATTTAATCATTGTTTTCAGTACAAAACTTATCTCCATCTCTTGGGTTGAGTGTAAAAACGCTTTGTTTTGGCAAACAGCAAGTGTGGTAAAATTGAAAACCCTTGAAAGGTCAAGGATCATATTTTAAATGTGATTTTAATGACGCAGCACTGGGGTTGAGTTGAATCCAGTGTGCTAAGCATGTCCTGGGTGATTGGTTGATGGCATGTAGCACCAGGAGGATTTGAGCTCCAAATAAGAGAAATTACAGGAGGTGGAGGGGACAGGTTGCTAGCCTGCTATGTTAGTAAAAATGCTGGATCTGCCTCTTACAGCATCTTCAATTAAAAAAGAAGGAAGGCTGGGAAAAACTGTAAAATTATTCTGGAAATAGTTTTTTTAGGATGAGGAGAGGCACTGTATAAAAAAATCTCTAAAGAATAATTTTTAAATCTTTAAAAATAAGACAGACAAACAAACCCTGCTCAGATTTATTACTCTGAATAAAATGTTTGTCTGCCAGCCAGCCACCTTCTTACTTGTTATCTGAATGTACCCTGTACTGAAACTTTTATTCCCTGAACAGCTTGTACATTGTCTGTTTTCCAGTTTTGTTTTAGACACAATGTCTGCTCCAGCATCCCATCTGCCAGCTCCCAGTGGCTACCCAATCCCATCAGCACCCCCTACATATGAAGAGACAACAGGAATAAACACTTACCCTCCTTACCCTGCCCCGGAATCTGGGTATGGCCCGAACATGAAGAGTATGAATCCTCCTCCGTATCCTTCACAACCTGTTCCAGCTCCTAATCCAAGTAAGTCTGAAATACTGTTCAGTGTTTTATATCTGTAGTTTCCCCTTGGGGCCCTAATCAAGATGCCATACAGGCATGTAGCAATCATGATGCAGAGATATTCCTCCTTAGCCACAAGACTTTTGTCTCACTTCTAGTTCCATGTAATGTACATAGTGGATCTCGCATGTTTTCAAGATATCACTTATAACTGTCTCATCTGACTTTCTACTGCTTAGAAGCCAGGTTTATTTCTAAATCACAAGATACTGTTCCGTTGATTGCAGCAGTGTGGTTTCCTTGTATCTTGTAATTCATAGTGCCCTCAGCACTGAGTGTATTTTAATGCACAGTGTTTTGGTTTAGACATGAAATTTTCTCTTTTTTTAACACTGTGGTAAACAGAGCCTTTCTCTTTGTTTGCTCAGTTACAGTTCAGACTGTGTACGTGCAGCAGCCAGTAACATTTTATGATCGCCCAGTTCAGATGTGCTGCCCCTCCTGTAACAAGATGATAGTGACACGTCTCTCGCACACTTCAGGAGCACTGACCTGGCTGTCATGTGGCAGCCTCTGCCTGCTGGGGTATGTTGATATAACATGTAATGCTCTAATTTGTGATTCTCTCCACACATGTCATTTCCATCGCTCAAAAAATGGCTGGGGAGCTGATCTCAGAAAGGGGTGGAGCCTACTCCTGCTGGGGCTCTTTCATTACTCTCCCTCAGCCTGAGAAGGAAACTCCCAGTCTTGTTTTTATTAAAATCTGAACATAAAACCTTTTAAACAAGCTAATAATGCAGAGATAAGTTTCCACTGAATGTATGTAAAAAACCCCCTCCCACTCTGAGCAATCATTCAGAATCCCTTTGACCTTTAACACGAGGGAAGAGAAAATCCTGGGCATAACTGTCAGCAACTTCAGTAGATTTATGGTCTTTCCATACCTGCTGGGTTTGGTTAGCTACTCTTCCTGTGAATGGGACACCTCAGGGTCTCAGTGACTCTCACCTATGCAACCCCTGCAGGGTTCACAAGCCCTGCTTAAAAAACAGAATGAAGTACAGTGCCAAACTCTGCATTGCTCTACCTAGCGCTGCACTATCCCATTTTCAGTTTGGCAGCTACTGTACATGGAAGAATGTTACTTGCCATGAATTGAAGGCAGAACGAAGGATGCTGTTTTATCTTTGCAGGTGCGTAGCTGGTTGCTGTTTCATTCCCTTCTGTATTGATGCCCTCCAGGATGTGGATCACTATTGTCCAAGCTGCCAAGCCCTCCTTGGTACCTACAAGCGTTTGTAGGCGATATCAAATATTGAGTGAAGATGGATGTCCAAGATCGTTCAGCACCTTTTCAAGCTTTTTCTGAACTTCATTAAGATCTCTGTGCATTGTCATTGAGAATGGATCAAGATTTATCTCACTGTTGTTTTAATAGTAAGAATCTGCTTAGGGGGACTCAGGATTGGTAAGGGGATCTATAGTCTGTCACTTCACAGGCCACTTAGTCAAGCTGGTAGTGACCAAATGTTGTCCCTCTATGGTTTATGCAAAATAGCTGATGGTGTGGGTCCGGTTAATATTAGAAAGTTCCCCGTGTGGATTGGCACCTGTGTCACAGAGACCAAGGTCTGAACTTGCACGCAGGCAAACTTACCTTCTTACGCCTAGAAGTGATGCCTCTGGAAAAGTATTGAAGCAGGTTGGCAGGGGACTGCCTGTGATGGTCCTATTCTGTGGCTAAAAAGGACTTCTGGTCTCCAGTGTAGTCAGTCTGATACCTTTTACATGCACTAAAATTCACTTTAAATTTGTTTTTAAATATTGCCTTTAAAAGAAACAGAACCAAAAATAGCCTGAAGTTTGGCTTTTCCCTTAGGCTGCTTTACCAAATCCAGCCCACTCAGGCTACCATGTCAGATGGCTTCTCAACATGGTCTCCCAGTTTCCTTGCTGTTTGTGAGTTCAGTCAGACCTTTAACACTGCACAGAGTGGTTTTTTGTGCAGGATTTTTTTTATAAATATATGTATGTGTATTTTTCTTTTTTTTACTGCTGAGTTATAAATCTGTGAAAATAGCTTTCTAATGGAAATGCTGATAGAGCTATGGCTCTATCAGTGTTGTCTTTCCTATAATATAATTACATGAGCCAAATGGTAAATCCTTAAAAAAACAAAAACAAAACAAAACAAAAAAAAACCACCCTCAGGCCTTTAATTTTATAAAGCTTGGATTCCATCTGCATAAATGTTTTAAAAAAAATCAAAACAAAATAACTTTTTACTTGCTATTGGTGTAATCTGATCACATCTTTTCATTAAGAAGGTAACTTCTTTTGTTAAGAGTTTCACTGAGTGAGTGCTAGTTGGATGACTTGTATAGTGATATTTCAAATGAAAGAGAAGTTTCCAAAATGAAATATGGGTAGAATTTCCAGAGACTGATCACAGGAATTGAGGTTTGAGTATCTGAAGGTTGAAGTACTTCTCATGATTGGGGTAGAACTGTCTGATAGAAACTACAGCCTAACACTGCTCCTTGTGTCAAGTAGAGCATGATTCCACCACTGAAGGTTCAAATGTGTTTGCTGTGATTTGGTTGAATGAGGTCTGTGTAAAAAAGCAACATTAGAAGTTGAGTTTAAATATGAGCTATGATTGTAAAGTTGTATTAACCCATGTAAACAATAAATATTGCAACTATAATTCTTTAAAAAAAAAAAAAGTCTCTCTAAATATTTAGAATAGAGGTAACTTTTTCCCAAAAACATTACAACTTTTAACATTGAAGTGCAGTTGCTATTGTACTACAGATACATAGCTGACTTTTATTTCTTTATTTTTCTAAACGGATTATGCTTTTTGTGGTTCAATTTGCAAGTGGTTTTAAGAACTTCTATATTTAGAAAAAGTTTCAGGTCTGATATTTAGCTGCACCACAAGAATTTACCATAGTAGCAGCTAACTGGCAACAGAATAATGGAGTTAGAGCTGAAACTATCTTATGTACTTTACACTCTCTGCCTTTTGGTGTTAGCACACATGTAATATACAATCTGTAGACAGAGGTTACCTTAACTCAAGAAAACCAAAGCTTGATGACAGTAGCAATACCCAATAGTGCCAGGAAGCATCAGTAGGGGTGACTTCTGTGGAAAGCAGAAAAGCAGTTTTATGCAAGTATTTAAAGTTTTTGTATTGTAACCTAAATAGAAGAGTCTGCTTTCTGTTTTGCAGTTTGACTGTTTTATTTTTTCCATAAGACTTATTTTCAAAGCTTGCTACATCAGCAGAAGCAACACTACCCTAATAACAAAATATTCTTTTTAAAATATGTGGTTGGGTAAGTTTAATTTTCTGTAGTTTCAAATATGCTGCTTTTCCCAAATCTAATCAGTGTCATTGTTTTGACTATTTTCACATTTAAAGTAGTTTTTCCTACTGTTTCCCACTGGTACTGGATATATTCACCTATTCTGTGCTGTTTGACTTGCAATATTATACCAATTTATATTCACTCTCTGCACACACATTGTATTGACTGTAACATGCTAATACTAGAGACCTAGAAGCTTGTCCCATGAGGAACTTGAGCTCATTGCAGTTCACTGGAGTGTGGGTCAGCTTGCCCCGCAGCATTTTGCAGGATATGGATCTAAAGCTGCAATTCAATTGTTAAAATATCTGCAAATTCTGCATTTCAGAATTTGCAATCAGGCTATTGATAGATACTTTACACAAACATTTGTTGATCCTAATTTATAACCTTATATGTGTCACAATGACACATCATGCCTTTATTTTATCCACATCTCAAAATATAATTCTTGGCTCAGTGTTTGTTTTGTTTTTGAGACAGATGGAGCCAAAAAAGCATGTGACACTTCTTATTTAACTCTTCATTCATTTGCCTGATAAGAGGCAGATTTAAATTGTACCTGTCTTTGGTCACATCACTCCTTTTCCACATAGGTAACCCTGTTTATTCAACAAACGAACAACAGATACATTGTCAAAGAAGTATTCACCTAAGTTCCCCTATCCCTACATAGTGACGTCATGGAAAACCTAAAGTACTGGCACCACAATATTTACTCATTCTCACAAGGCACAGAATTTGGGTTTTGTTTAGAGAGCGGTTTGCCACATCTCTTTTTGTCCTGTCAGAACCGGAATAAGGCTCATTGCGTGGGAGGATTCTCTGAGCTTGATTTAGGCTTGCTAAACCACCTGCAAAAGCCATCTACTACCCCCTCTATGGCTTTGTTCTGAGCATTGTTCCTCAGATTCTGTTTCTTGTGTATGTAGAGACTGGACCAAAACAATTTTCAGTGTCCGAATAAGTGTATCAAGGAAATGCAGGAAGTGTGTGTGTGTGTGTGTGTGTGTGTGTGTGTAAAATGCATTCGTGTTCTGGGTTACATTGAAGTTACTGTCTGTTTTTATTGCTGAATATCTTTTACAATAAAATCGTGTTTGGTTTTTGTACAGCGTGACTGTTGTAATGTTATGAAATATTGCATCTGGGGATCTGGCAGGGGTATGAAAATGTGGGCTGGAGAGGTGATTCTTGGGATAAATACATGTATTCCTCAAATGTGGGTGCCTACCTTTAGGTCCCAAGTGGGAACATTTTGGCATTAATCTAGAGAGGTGAGTTTGTTTGTTTGTTTGTTTGTGATTGGTTGCCCTAAAGAAATTTCCAAAACCCACAACAGTAAATTGACCGGGGAGGGGCCAAGGGGCCATGGCCCATCCACTTTTTGCCACGGGCCTAGCCCTCTGCCCCTCCTCTTCCACGTGGCCAGGCTGGAAGTTGGAGCCCAGTCAGCGTAAGAGCGGCCTGGGGAGCCCAGGGAGCTGTCGGCCCTCCACCTGCCTGGGGTCAGGGGGCCAGAGAGCAGCCCCCAGCCTGTGTCCCCTGCCCCCTGAACCCCCTGCCCAGGGCAGATGGAGGGTCGCAGCTCTCCACAGCTGCCTTGGAGGTTCTTACCATGGCCTGGCTGCAGCTCATCAGCCCCAGAGGCCCTGTCCCCAGGCCTGACCAGAAGCCAGGTTGGGGTAGGAGCCATGCGGGGAGCCACCACCTGCTCTGGGCAGGACCTGGGGGGGGCGGGGACACAGGCCGGGTGCTGCTCTTGGGGGTGGGGGGGAGCCCCCCATGCAGGTGCAGGGGTCCAAGCTCCCCCACCTGGCTCTGGATTCTAGTGTGGCTGGGGCAGGGAGGCCTCGTGCCCCCCCATTTTTAGGAAGAATCAGTCACTCCTGAATTGACCTATAATAAAAGCACAGGAGATTCGAACACTGAAGACCTTGAAGGTGGGAAAGCACAGTTGCTCTGGGGAATCTTGGAGGGGCCAAAGCGGAAGGCCAGGAGGGGCCCTTTGCAGGGGCAACGTGCTTTGTCTTTTTTTTTTTTTTTTTTTTTTTTTTTTTTTTTTTTTGCAGGCCCTGTGGACCAAGCTGCATGGTTCCCTTCAGGAATTGAACCCTGTGAGCGCATTCAGCCTGGATGGCCATCAGCAATAACCTTAAAAGATAGGAGGGAAACCGCATTTTAAAAAAATGATGGCATTGGAGATACAAATATAATAGGCTTTGCTATTGAGCAACTGACAAGTTAAATCTGAAGACATTCGAGCCAGAATGGAATTGAACTTGCTGTCTTGCCAAGAGGAACAAAAAGTAACAAAAAGCAAGCAGCTATCGATGATATGTAAGATACAGATTTGTGGAGTAAAAGCAAACCTATTTTCATAATGGGTATTCACAGCATCCCTTCTGAAAGCACTTCTCATTATGGGTGGTTGGTTGTCTAATCACAGCTCATTCTTCTGAGGCACCAGCAACATGATCTTGTTAACCTACACCAGTTTTAATGTACTTCATATTTGAGCAACAACATCCTGGCAATTTAAAAAGAAAAATCTAAATGATAAATACTTATACACGGGGACACACATTTCTCATGTATAACTTGATTTACTTGTATTTCATGGTAAACCAATCTTTGTGGCTCTACCCTCTTTAAATTTTGTTCAACCCTTGATCTCGTGATCAAATTACAAGATGTAAAACTTGTGATCTCAGGATGACTTTTTATGGGGTTCTTGTGACTTCTGCATTCTGATGTAACCCTCTAATAGCTTGACCTATGATGACATATAATGCTAATCTACCGTTGACACTGCTAATCTACTGTCTTTTAACCAGGACACTAAAAAAAATAAAGTGTGTGTGTGTGTAGTACATTAAGGTCTAGTGGCATAAGGAAAAAAGCCTTTCATGCAAACTTGATTTCCCCCTTTCCTCCCTCCCCCCAAAAAATCTTTCTCTAGTTTCAGGATGTAAGAATTTAAACCTGTCTGGTGAGCAGCTTGTTTTGTGGCTTGCACAATATAGAATGAGTTCAGGTAAAGTCCAGTGGGAAATTAAAATCTTGCCAGACAGTCATTTGTTCTACGACATGTGACCTCCCGCCCACTTCTTTCTTTTTTGCCTCTTATACCTAGAAGCTCATCTGACTACAGATCTTTCAATAAAATACTTTAAAATGGGGTCATGAGGAACCACTGAAAGACTTGCCAGAAACAGACAGAGTGTAGGAGCTTCATCACTGCACTAAACGCCGGAGGTGTAATAGGAACATGATGATGATTGATGTGTGGTCATGAAGACTCTTGAAATATTGTATGTATATCATATACAATATTGTATGGTATATATCTAATACCAAATAACCAAGTGATCCTAAAGCACAGCATAGAAATTCAGCAATAAATGAACTTAAATGATTAGGTCTCACAAAAGCATCAGAATAGTTTACAAGGACAGATACTCGCATACATGTGTGTGTTAGGATTTGCCTTAGCTTCTGATGGGGCAGATGGTGTGGAGCAACAATTATGTAAGAAGGTTCCTTGTATTTTGCAGAGACATTTGGTTATTGTTCATCTTGGCAGGTGCATCTCTAGACTGCAGAAACCCATCAGGGAATTGCAGACTGCTGTGGTTTACAGAAGTGCTCATGGCTGTAGTCTGTAATGTTTGAATTTAAAAAAAAAAAATTTTTTTTACGTACCAGCTCTGTGCATTTATACAAACCACACAGGACCTTTATTCACTGGTTGTTCATAGACACCAATGGAACCAAGTAGGCTTCATGGCTTTCTGCAGGAGAATTCGCAGGAGTCAACACTCCTCTTTATTGATTACTACATGGGATTTTCATCGGTGACTTTAACTCTGATGGCTCCTATGTCTCTTCTCCTTACGTTATCTTTGCTGGGCACTGTGATATGCCGCTCAGTCAGATTAGTGCCTTGGAGAGTAAGGCAGCAGATTTCTGTAAATCAGCAGCTGCTAGGCCCTTACCCAGATTCCATCTCTTGTCACAAGCAATCCTGTCAGTTATCATGGCCCTGTGTCAAATCTTCATTTTTTTTTATAGTAAAGATTACTATGCGGATGGTAGTGAGACCACCCTGGTGTCATGTGGGCTTTGCAGAATTGTGTAAGATTTCATCAAACAATATTAGCTGATTCTTCAAGTAAGAGTTAATGTATTTATTAGTTTACTAGAGATATTAAAGAGGGCCAAAGCTGTCTTGAGCCCATTCAGTCTTCAAAGGAAAAAATTGAGGTACTTGCAATAAAAATGAACCCTAAAAGGATTTGAACCATGAACGTTTGTACCACAGCTGACCTGCTTCATCCATTGGGCTATATACTCTTTCTGTTAAGAGCTGATGTTTGCAGGTGTTAAATTGCTCACCACAAGAGGGTGCTCATGTTATTCCCTGAGGCAGTAGGACCTATAAAGGAGAAAGGGGAATTTAAGTCAGATGTCCTTTACCTAGCAGAGATCAAAGAAAGTGTGTTCCCTAGGGCATAATGAGATGTGTGCAAAATAGCATGTATAATAATTTATGCTTAATTTTCTCTGTGCTTTTGCTTCTTTGAGAAGATGCTGGTGAATTTTCTCCTTAAGGGAAGCTATTAAAGTCACGTTTTATATTCTTTTGCATTGACTTAAAGTTTCAGTTCTTGGTATTATAAAAACAATATACTAGATTCCTTAAAGTTCAGTCTTGCACAGATCGCAATACCGTGCTCTGTCTAGCCTGACTCTCGGCAGTGGGACTCAACGGTGCTATTGCTCAATGTGCTCCTTACATTTACTCCTTACATTATCAGCAATGTCCATGTTTAAATGATTTAAGGGAGTATAAAACAACGTTTCTAGTTTAATAGTAATACTACTTCCAGCTTGAATGCTGCTGCTGTGTTCTCTGTTGATCACACTCCAAGTCCTTTCAGCTCACAAATATCAATAGACCTAGTGATTCTATGGATTCCAATCTCATTCATTCATTTACTCCCTGGTCCTGCAAAGATTTAGGCACATAAATATATTTAATGTAGGGAGTCAGCAGGGATTCAATATCCACGTGTGTTAATGTTTGCTGTGTCAGGAGCTTTGGAGTGGAATCTGAGATCTATCTATTCTATACTGTTACTTTATATAAAGAACATAAGAATGGCCATACTGGGTCAGACCAATGGTCCATCTCGCCCAGTATTCTTTCTTCCGACATTGGCCAGTGTCGGAGGGAATGAACGGAACAGGGCAATTACTGAGTGATCCATCCCCTGTCCTCCAGTCCCAGCTTCTGGCAGTCAGAAGTTTAGGGACACCCAGAGCATGCAGTTGCATCCCTGACCATCTTGGCTAATAGCCATTGATGGACCTATTCTCCATGAACATATCTAATTCTTTTTTGATCTTCTTCTCTGCTCCCCCCTTTCCCCTCCCCCCCCCCCGTTATACTTTTGGCCTTCACACCATCCCCTGGCAACGAGTTCTACAGATTGATGGTGCATTGTGGGAAGAAGTTAGTTACGCTAGTTTTTAAAAGCTGCCGAGGATGACCCCTGGTTCTCATATTATCTGAAGGGGTAAATAATACTACTTTTTCCACACCATTCATGATTGTATAGACCTCTCTCATATTGCCCCCCTTAGTTGTCTCTTTTCTAAGCTGAACAGTTCCAGTCTTTTTCCTTCTGTCCTCATATAGAAGCTGTTCCACACCACTAATTATTTTTGTTGCCCTTCTCTATACCTTTTCCAGTTTTAATATTTGTTTTGAGATGAGGCAGACAGAATTATATGCCGTATTCAAAGTGTGTGGATGTTTTCAGAGAACAAGCCAGGATGACTCCCAGATCTTTCTTGAGTGGTAACAGCTAATTTACACTCTATTTTGTATGCATAAATGGGATTGTTTTCCAATATGCATTACTTTGCACTTATGAACATTGAATTTCAGGTGCCATCTTGTTGTCCAGTCACCCAGTTTTTTTCGATGCTTTGTAACTCTTCACAATCAGCTTTGGACTTAACTATGTTAAGTAATTTTGTATCCTCTGCAAATTTTGCCACCTCACTGTTTGCCCCCTTTTCCAGATCATTTATGAATATGTTGAACAACACAGGTCCCTGTACAGATCCTTGAGTGACCCCCGCTACTTACCTCTCTCCATATATCTGAATATGCAGAAGTTGGTTGGTTCTTGTTTTTCATTATGATTTAATTATGTTCACTATTGTTTCCTTCTCTACATATTCTCATTGGGAATGACGGCCCACAGTGAATCTTCTCTCCAAAATCTCTTGGGCAGATTTTCAAGAAGATTGATCATGTACCAAGAAGTGGAAGAATCTGTGCCTGATATTATTCTGAAGGGTAAATCTCTTGGCTTCATTGACTGCTGTTGCTACTTGGGTTCTATGATCAGCAAGAATCTTGACTATCAGACTGAACTAATTAAGAGAACCGAAAAGCAGCTAAGAATTCTGGACTATTAGAGAAACATGCATGTAGTAACAGCAAACTCTCCACTAAGTTGAGGATGCAAATCTATGAGACTTGCATGCTGTCACCTCTGCTCTATGGCTCAGAAACATGGACTACTGATGTGCTAGGCACATCAAGAGACTGAACAGCTTCCACCTGAGATCCCTGTTCAAGATCCTGCAAATAAAGTGGGGAAGACAAAATACCAAACACAGAGGTGCTGGAGTGTGCAGCATTGCCTCACTTAAAAACTACTACCAGGAAGAGGAGATAGCGATGGCTCGGTCATGTCAGGAGAATGGGAGGAGACCGTATCCCCAAGAATATTTTGTACAGTGAGATTCAAGACGGCTCTAGAAGGCAGGTTGCCCTTTATGGAGGTACCACGATGTATGCAAAAATGATGTGAAGTTGTTCAGCATCAAGGTAGACAGCTGGGAAGAGCACGCAGAATCCCATTCAATGTGGAAGGAACATCTGGCGCTGGCTGCAGTTCAATATGAAGCGGCTTTGATCCAAGGATGGATCAAAGCAAGAAAGAAGAAAGCAGCATGCTGTAATCTTGGACTCCAACTCAGACAACACATGGATCTGTGAAACTTGTAACAAGCTGTGTCGTGCTCCAGTTCGGTTTGTCAGCCATAAATAGATTCATCAGGCACCTCCCCTTCGGTGCCAATGGGATACCGCAGATCCTGAAGATTGGTACTGGGCTCAGTACTGGAGTCTGAGTCAGGTGCTGCCCAATGGGACAGAGAGACCCTTCTTTTAGAGGCCACCAAGTAACAGCATTTCAAGTGGGGCCCTGGCATCGTGGGGAATCCCCATGGGTTCCCAAAGGGCCACTGCATTGGTATAGCCAAGTGACCACTGGGCCAAGTGCTCGATGATACTCCTATGGGCTAAGGCTGACCAGAGGGATACAAGGGTGACTCCTCGGATCAGAGGAGTAAGACCCAACCTTCAACTCCAACGACAAGCCCTCCTCCAGGGACCATGGAGGTGCAGTTCCGACCAGTGCCAGAGATTGGGGCGGGGAAGCTTGAACCAGGGCCAGCAAGGATGGTTTCCCTCTGGACGATACTGTGGGGCCCAGAACTGGACGGCAGCTTGGGGCTACATGCTCCCTCCTGCCCATCAGCACTGACACTGCCAATTCCTGTACTGCCAACAACGGCGGTACTGAGTGCGCCAGCAGGTCTCTGGCTGCGGCAAACACCTCCAGCCGTGCTGTTCTCTGGTGCTAACGGCTCATCCGGGGCTGGATTCAACAGTGCCTGTGAATGGGCCGGAGTCAATGGTGCTGCCTGCAATGCCCAGGCAGAGGAGTGGCCTGACCTTGATAAGCGTCAGGGATGGGCGTGTCACTCTCTCAAGATGACTTCAAGGGTCACAAGGAGTTGCTGAAGAAAGGGTGGCTTTTAATTTAGGCTTACAAACAGAGGTAGCGAAAGAATCGGGGTCCCATAGCCTGGTCAGCATCCTGGCTGCTGCAGGCCAGTCGAAAGTGGCCCTTCCTCTCAATGAGGCCATTATGGACCCAGTGAAAGCCCTGTGGTAAACCCCCACCTCCCTCCCCCACATCAAAAAGAGCCGAAAGGAAGCACTTTGTGCCTGCCCAGGGTTATGAGTTCCTATACTGTCATCCCTCCTCGGGGGTCCCTGATGGTCTCTGTGGCCAATGAAAGGGGAAGATGGGGCCTGCAAGGAGCAATGCCTAAAGTAAAAGACCCAAGAAGCTGGACCCTTTTGGTAAAAAGGTTTATTCTACTGGAGCGCTACAGTTTAGGATCGCACATGTTGCCTAAATAAGAATGTAGGTGCCAAATTTTAAGGGGCCACGTTTGAACATTTGATCTTTTGGATGTAATATAAAAATGTAACCAAATTTGGATTCCTATTTAAATAAATGTATTTGTTGTGTGTATATACAAGAAGCCAAATCAATTGTTTTCATGGGCTTTTTAATGATTAGTATTCAGCCTCAGGTATATGAGCCTAAATTTTCAAGTTGTTAGGGATTTTTCATATCCTGTTGACCTTAAGAGTGCTCAGCACTTTCTGAAAATCATCCCCTTCAAGGCATCTCATGTTGGGCACCAAGAATCACTAGTCACTTACACAAATATAGGCCATGATCCTAGAAACACTTGTATATGCACTTAATTTCACATGTATGAGTAATCCTGTGACACAGAGGCCTGTTGGCAAAGGGCCCCTGTTCATTGCGAACAACGCTCATCTGAGATCTGACAAACTCATTACATCAAACACGTCTTGCAGGGTATACTCTATTCATAAAGGGTAACGTCCGACTGATACTTTGTAACTTGTCAAGCCTCATAATCAGTGTGAGATGTATCTATGGGTAATAGTTAAGGAATTACATAACTCTGGAAAGTATGCCGTGCCCCGTATGGTGTTCGATGTAAATGTGACAGAAGACAATATCCTGGACAAATTTAATTTAGTTAAACTCATTGAACTAAGTTTAACATTTTTGGAGTTCATTGTATTTAAAAGGCAAGTGTTTAATGTGTTGTTGTGACATTGTATGTTACTACTTTAGGAGGAATGGTGTATGCTAATATAATTCCTCTGGTTATCAGCCCTTTGAAGCTACCCACTAGAGAGGTTCGCATATACTAGGTCAAACTGGATTCTCCAAGGACCAACAAAGAAAAGAGTTCTGGCTCAATAGCCTGGTTTTAAACAGGCCTTCTGATGCAGCAAACGGACAGGACCTCTGGTCCGTGGAGGGCCCCAATCATTAGGGAAGGATTGGAAGGACTTGGCTCCCTGAGGTTCAATTAGGCTGTGTGCTAGCTCTGAACTGAGGCTCTTATGAACTTGTTAGCGTAGAAGAGACTCCTTTGTGGGGTTTTGAAGGACTTTTCTTGCCATGTTAGAATTGGGGTGATCTCTACTTAGCTTATTAACATGCGTGTAGATTCTTTTATTACTTTTAATATGTCTTCTCTGTAATGCTTTCACCACAAGAATAATGTAAATGTGTGTAGGAAGTGCTGAGTGCCACAGTTATAGGTTACCAATCACTCTGTTGTTAGTCTCTGAAGTAGGGTGACCAGACAACAAGTGTGAAAAATCGGGACAGGGGTGAGGGGTAATAGGAGCCTATATAAGAAAAAGACCCAAAAATCGGGACTGTCCCTATAAAATCGGGACATCTGGTCACCCTACTCTGAAGAGATAGCAAGCAGATGTGCTTAGGCAGTCTGTCTTTTGCTGGGAGTAACGCAGTGAAGACAGGGAACTGTGCAGCCTGGCAATACCCTGATCAAGAGGGAGAGAGACAAGAGTCTCCACCCGAGAAAGGCAACAGCTGGGGAATTGGAAGCCTGACTGGAAATCAACAGTCCTGGGAACCCCAAGAACTGTCACAAATACCTTTTAACATCAGTAGAACTACTCATGCTTAAAATTAAGAGATGCATAAGAATTTGCAAGACAGGGACTAAACCCCATAACTTCATAAGCAACCCTATGAAAATTTTAATGCCATGTCCTTAATTCATCTGAGAAAAGTCATTGGTTGGTTCTTTAGGACTGAGCCATGACATACATGCTGGCACACACAGTACATTTTAACATGGTAGTGCGCATGTGTTCCATTTGCGACTTTCAGTGCTCTGGGATTCTGGGAGTCGTGATAGAAATGCCAGTATTTTTAAAAATTACTATAAGAGGGTAGTTTATAAAATATTCAATCTAAATAGGTGTCCGAATACTTGTATCATGGCTCTCTACAATCAGTGCTGTAGTTCAACTACAAATTTACTTGGCCTGATGCAGGAATTATTGGTTGTACTCTGGACTCCCCTCCATTGTGCTCTGCTCACTAAACAAGACATCCTTCCTTATGTTTAAGGTCTGGTGATCATTAGATGATCATAATGGTCCCCTCTGGTTTTAATAGCCATGAGTTACATTTGTTTACAATATTACAAAGATGTGTGCAATGCAGAGAGGCTTTTTGGGAACATTTAGAGATTTAATTGAAGAAGGAAGAGGAAATAGGGTAAAATTATTGTTTCTTTAATAGTGACACAAAGCCAACTAGACAAATAACTAGCAATGTTATTTACAGTGTTGCTAGTCCTGCTTGCTACCCTCCAGCAGTTTATGGTGCCTGGGTTAGGGATACAAAGCCAATAACACTAATTTTGCCCTGCTCCAGCAAACCACTTAAATTAGGTACTTGCTTAATTTTAAGGGGAGTACTCCTATGCTTATGCATGTGCTGAGAGGTGCTTTGGTGGATCAGGACCTTGCTGCTGTATGTGACATCAACATATTCTCAAAGTGAAACAATAGTTCCTTTAAAGACTAGCTTATGTTGGCATTCCTGATGTGTCCCAAATGTTCTCTTTACTATGAGGGTTGGGCTGAACAACATGAATCCAACAAATACTGCTGTGTACATTGTTGATATCGGGCCATGCAGGTTTTAGGAGAGTCAAGCTAATGCACAAAAGTCATCTCTAAACCTAATTCTGACATCCTTCCACAGGCAGAAGTCCCAGTGACTTCTGTGGAAGTTTTGCCATGGTGAAGTATTCAGTGTAACAGCCTGGATGAAAGTTATTAAGTAGATTAAGAAATCAGACTATTGTGGAGAATTGGCAACATCATTAATTTGGAAAAAGCAGAAATTGTTGTCCTCGTAAAACAATTCTGCTGCAAATTCAGCCTGCTAACACAAACCCACACTTCCCCTGCTTCTACTGCCTCCTATGGCTTCTGATTGCAGCCTAATTGCAGAGATAATTAACTACTAGATAACTTACTACAAACCTTTTCATTGAGTTCAAATGAATTGGTATCGTATAAAGTGTGCAATGGTTTTGTACTTTCAATTCAATAACTCACAGCAGATTTGAAAAAACACAGTTATTAAAGCACTTCAGAAACTGCATTATAGTGATCTAACAGACAAGCTCTGTTTTCAAAAATTACATTAGGCGACAGAATGGGTCTTTCTCACAGAACATTTGGGATGGATTATAGGAAATTCCAACTCCTGGTCCAAACTGGAGAATTTGGATCTAGATTCAGCCCTCAGCTCTCCCAGTCTGTCTATCATAGCGGACCTGATTCTCCACTGTTTCTCATTGACCTAGCCCAAGGGTGGCCAACCTGCAGCTCTGGAGCCGCATGCGTCTCTTCAGAAGATAATATGCAGCTCCTGCTAGGCGCCAACTCTGGGGGGAAAATGGTGGGTGCTCAGTACCCACCAGCAGCCCTATCAGCCCCCACTCCCTCCCCTAGCGCCTCCCACCTGCTGCGATCAGCTGTTTTGCAGTGTTGAGGAGGCTCGGGGGGAGATGGGGGAGAAGAGAGGATGTGGTGCACAGCCTCACCTCTCTCTCCCTCCCCCAGCGCCGCTTCCTCCCTCCCTGTGCCTCCTGCCCGCCATGGTCAGCTGTTTTGTGACGTGCAGGAGGCTTCGGGGGGAGAGGGAAGAGCTAGGACACAACTCACTCGGGGGAGGGGGCAGGAAGAAGTGGAGTGGAGGTGCGGGTGGGGACTTGGGGAAAGGGGTTGAGTGGGAGTTGGGGCCTGGGACAGACCCAGGGGTCCAGCACCCCCTGGTCAGCACCAGTGTCTCCTTGAATAAAGCACACAGTGACTAGCTGGTGTGGAAATGTTTAATCAAAAAATTTTTTACACTGTCTAACAATGGAAGGCAACTGCAAACAGAAAAGAAAATACACAGATGAAAATCAAGGCTTCCAACAGTGGGAGAATAAGTACTTTTTCGTTGCACGCAAATGGTAAGGCCATGTATCTTCTTTGCCAGACGTGTATCTCTCAGTTCGAATCTTCAAACTTGCAGCGTCATTTTACTTCTAGCCATGCACATATGGATCAAGAATTCCCACAAGGTTCTGAACTCCTCACTTTAAAACTGAAAACTTTGAAAAAACAAACAGATGTAGAAGCCCAGTTCTTCACCAGATTTGCCAACTGATCGCAGACTGTAATGTTAGCCTCCTATTATGTGGCCTGGCACATAGCCCATGTGAAAAAGCCCTACTCTGAAGGAGAGCCTATAAAAACATGCCTCACTGATGTGATTTCAATCCTGTCACCAGAGAATGAGAATCTACAGAAGAAAATTTCTGGCCTGCAGCTTTTACGCCACACAATAGAACGCGAAATCTTTGACCTGAACAGTGACATCGAATCACAACTGCTCTCGCGACTTCAGCAGTGTGAGTATCTGAGCATCGCTTTGGATGAGTCGTGACATGCACAGGATAAACCTTATTATTGGTATTTGTCTGCACTGTGTCTGACGACTGTGTTGTAAGGGAAGAACTCGATACCATGTCACTAAAGGACAGAATTTGTGGATGAGAACTTGTGGAGACGTTCATGTTGGTAGTTGCTAAAAGCCACTGCCTTTAAAGAAGCTCACTGCCATCGCAATGGATGGGCTTCGTCCATGTGGGGCTCTGCGAATGGATTAGTAGGGCTTGTAAGTCTGACGAGAGCCTTCCCAAATTTTGGATATTTCACTGTATTATTCATTGGGAGCAACTGGTATTGAAAAATCTCAAATTTGATCACGTTATGAAACCTGTCTTGCACATTGAGTGCATTTGAGAGAATGAATTTCACAACCATGGACAATTTCAAAATCTAACTGAAGAACTGGATGAAGACGACTCCCCTGGCGATTTGCCATTTCACTGTGCAGTTCGATGGCTCTCGAGAGGTAAAATTATTTCCCGTTTTTTTGAGCTTCTGGAACCAGTAAAATTGTTTATGGAGGAAAAGCACAAAATACACCCCGAGCTTACAGATCCTGGATGGGTTCTAGACTTAGCATTTCTTGCAGACATGCTGCTGCAATTGGATAAACTAAAGGTGGATTTACAAGGAAAATTCCAGTTGCTGTCTGATCTAGTGCAAGGCATCTTTTCATTCATGAACAAACTGCAGTTGTTTCACAGACAAATGCTTGAGGGAGAGCTGACACACTTTCCCTCAATTTCACAACTTCAAGCCAGATCAAAAGAAGATGCAGCAGAACCCCTAAAACAGAGCACAACTAGGTATGTGGCGTGATTAAAGATCTTAAGGACAGTTTTGAGGAAAGATTCCAAGATTTGCAGCAGAAAAGACCTCAGATCAGATTTCTGATGAACCCTTTTAGTGCTGAAGCCAATTGTCTGAAGTCCCCTTTAGTCACTGATGAGGCAACATCCCAGATGGAAATAATAGAACTTTTGGAAGATGACAGATTGAAATCTGTTCAGAAAACAGAGCAGACCCTTACTTTCTGGAAATCTGTACCCAAGGATAAATACCCCAACATCAGAGGTGCAGCCTTAAAACTAATCTGTTTGCCTCCACCTATCTTTGTGAGTCTGTTTTCTCGACACTCAAACGTGAAATCCAAGCACTGATCCATTTTGACAGGTAGCCACTAAAGAGAACTGCTGCGTGTGAGCACAACTGAACACAAACCAACTTCAAGGGAATTGTTGAAAGCAAAGATTGCCAGAAGTTCCACTAAGTAAAAGATTAAATTGTCATTGTTAACTATACATTATAAATGTATAATAAATATACATTATCAACTTGTATAATTATATTCACTGTGGCTCTTTGGCAATGTACATTGGTAAATTCTGGCTCCTTCTCAGGTTCAGGTTGGCTACCCCTAGCCTAGCCTTTTAAGTACACAGTAAGATCCGCCTTCAACCTATCATTAAAAATAGTGGGGGAAGGGTAGGGGTAATCCTTGCTGCTCTGAAGACACTACCTACCGAGTGGAAGAGCCTAACTCCAGTGACTTGAATTGTTATCCCTTGTGCGAAAGCAGCACCAGGCCGCCACACATATGATTCTTCAGAGCTTAGTACAGAGCAATAATTCCTTGCTGTTCTACAGTAACTTCAAAGTGCATGAACAGGCCAAGCCTCCCAACACCTCTGGGGTGCAGGCCCTCACTGGGAGCCCTGTTTTACCAATGGGGTTAGGCGGGGTCAAGACCTCGCACTGTCGATAGCAAACCTGGAAGCAGAGCCCTGGACGCCCATCCCCGGTGCCCTGCTTGCTAAACCAGGCAGCCTTGCAGCTGTTTCTGATCATGCCCTGCTTCACGGGGCTGAACCCTAGAGGTCCTTTCTAGCTTTAGCCCCCAGGAAGGAAGTGTGACGAGGAAGTGCGGAAACACCTCGGTTAAGTGCTGCATGCCAGGCAGAGCAGGGGAAAGGGCCTGGGTGGGGAGCAAACTCAAGGTGGCTGCTGCAGGGGGAGTCTTTAGGCTAGTGAACACTGGAAGCCATGTATCCGGCATGTCATTAAACCCCCATAGCTACCTTCAGGGCTCTTTTTTACGTGCCTGTCTGTGTGGTTTTAGGCACACATTTGGTCACCTGAGAAGTGGCACTTTGGCAGAGAGGATGTTGCTGCCCTGGGTGAGCATAGAGGAGAAAAGCTCACTTGTTCGCTTTCCCCCCCCCATGGAAGCACCTTCCTTTCAGCCCCAAAGCCTTCGCCCATTCCCCCACACGGCTGTAATTACTGCAGCAGGAATGGATCACCTGCAGGGCGATCACTGCCCAGGATTGTTCAGGCTGTCTGATCTCTTTCGATGCCGAATACTTCAGCTTCCGATAGGTTAGAAATGGTCCTTGTTGGGTGGGAGCCGTAGGTCTAAAACATTATCAAAGAACTCTGAGTGGCTGAGATGTTCCCCCCTCCCTTACTCTTCCCCCCTCCCTCCCATACACACACCACCACCCGCTCCCCCGTCAGCCCCTCCCCTGGCTGGAAGAGGGGAGTTGAAATAGTCAGGTCCTGCTTTGTGAAGAAAGTTTTCTTTCACAGCCTGGCTCAGAGCTGCCTCTGAGAGGAGGACTGATGTGGGTTTGTTATTGCTGGGCTAAGGAGGCACTTTGGATGGTCATGGGGCTGCGTTCAGTCCTGTTATTCTGTGTGATTGTCGCAGGAGTGCCTAGGAGTAAGTAGAAGAAAATATTGTTTCCTCTGCTAAAATCTGAGCTTGCTCGCTCGCCAATGCACAATGTTTCTGCACAGCAATGATCTCACTTGCAAAGCATCTGGGAGAGTGTAAATTATGTTGGGACTTGCAGCTCTTGTAGGAATACTTTCTTGTAGTAACTTTGTCTTGGCTTTCTGTACATCAGTTCTGTATTGCTGGCCTGCCTGGGTGGTGCTTTTGCAGGTGCGAGGGTATCCTGCATGTTAAAGAGCACAGTATTACTGTATCTTCCTTCAGCATTAGTTGGGGAAGCCCAGGAAAATGATGGGACTGCTGTAGTGGATACATGCACTCATCACAGAATGATTGGAGTTTATAAAAGGCTGCATTAGTTTGAAGTTTAAAAATGATGGTTACTACAATATCTTGAAAATGAAAGGTTCTTAAACTAGCTGCAAATGAGGGAAACTGTAATAATATTGTCCATTTTTGGCTGAAAATCTGGACACATGCTGTTTCCTAAATGGAAAACAAACAGGATAACAAATTAAAAACAATAAAATAAAATAAATTATTCACAGGACTCTGCTCCCAGACAGAGACCTAAACTAAGTGGCCAGATTTTCCAAAAGGCTCAGCACTCCTCAGCTCCGTTTGTTTAGCTGGGTGCTGAGCACTTTTGAGAATCCGGCTGTATCATTTAGGTGCTGAGAGCTCTTTTGAAAATCTGGCCCTCTCCGCGAGTGCTGACGTTCTTGAAAATCTGGCCCTCCATGATTAAGGTGAACTGTGTGCGATTTTTGTGTGTTGCATTTATTTCTATGCTCTTGCAAAGGAAATTGCTGATTTATTGCATTTAAAAGCCATTAACTTGATGATTAATCTTTCTACGCTTCCAACCAACTTTTTCAAGAAAGAAGAAACCATTTAAATATACCAAAGAATTTCCAGACCCAAATTTGGTTATTTAGATGTGTATGGCTGCAATTTTTCTTTTTGTGTATTTTAAATTTCTAATGGGATTATGAGAAAATGAATCAGAATAGTGTTATTGCTTTCCAAAAGCAGTGCCGTTGGAATTTTAAGGTTTATTTATACAGGTATATAGATTTAGCAAGATTTTTCTAGTCCTAGAATGTTATTACCAGGTGTGGTCAATTAGATAGACAATCATCATTCCAGAAATCTTCTTGCTTTCTACTTACTGATTGAACTGAGATAAAGTTTATTTAAAACAACAGTAATCAATTCATTTGCATTTTGCTCTTTTAGTTCAAGTTTGTACTTCCATAAGGGAGTTCAGTTTCTGCAAAGATGTAACAGAATCTTGTATGGGAAAAAAAAAAGTGATAAATGTATTTTGACAGAAATGTAATTTTACTCTTCTGAGAATTAAGCTCTAACTCTACTTCAAGAATGATACAAGAATAGATACCAAAGGGAAAAGCTGCTCACTTATTTTTGTTGCAAAAACAGTGAATTTCCCCCCAATAGTTTTAAAGTCTATATGGAGAGAAGAGAAAATGTGGTTTCAATCAAATAATCTGAATGGGGTTTTTAAATGTGCTAGTTTGCCAAAAGGATTTCCTTAAGGCAGATGGAACATATGAAATATACAACAGCACAGCAATGGCAAGTAAAGAGAGAGGCATTGTTAACTGTTGTCTCCTGTAGGAATAATTGACCTAAGGGGCACGGAGGACCTCTGTTATAACTGGAGGGCATGTTTCATTAGCATAGAACTTGTGGAAGAGGTGTAAATACTGCTGCTGTTCTTAATACTGAAGGGAATTATCTTAAACCAAGCTTTTTATAGATTATAGCAAGCTAACGTTGGGCGGTTTTTAAAGAGGTTTAATAGTAAATGATTTATTATAAAAGCAGCAAATTCACTTTCATTTCTGTCCAGGCATGTGAAAGTGCCATAAACAGTAGTGAATCTGCATCACCCATCTGATTTTGGCTGTTTACTGTATCAGCGTGACCAAGGTTTGTTAATAGAATACCTGGGACTCAGTCCAACACTGTTTGTTTGTTCCCAGTGAATTCCAAGGAAGTTTGGTGTGTGCAAGGAATACAGGATCAGGTCTTGGATGGGGGGTCATGTCCTAGAAGCATCCATAAAAAGGGGCTATTCTCATCACAGTATATTTAGTTAACTCCCACTTATAATAACAGTGGTAGGCTGACCAGACAGCACATGTGAAAAATCGGGACAGAGGGTGGGGGGTAATAGGAGCCTATATAAGAAAAAGACCCAAAAATCGGGACTGTCCCTATAAAATCGGGACATCTGGTCACCCTAGTGGAAAAGGCCTATTGGGTCAGATCTTCAGAACTATATTCATATAAGTGCCCATTGGATGGACAACCAACAACACAAATCTATGGACCTTTTGCTCACCTGATTTTTCTCTGATGGAGCCTAACTGGTTATTTGAATGCCCAGTTCCGATGTTTGTGCATGCAATTGCAGAAATTGTGCAGGCAATGTGCCACACATGTGCATGCCTAATAGACTATGAAAATCTGACTCTGTTGTCCTGCCCCTTAATGGTTTTTGATCTAGTGCTTTGTCTAGTTGTGTTTGAAACACATCAAGTGATGGGGATTCTGCCACTTCCCTTGGAAGATCATTTCAAAGGCAAAGCATGACAGTGAGCTATGCCATTAGTTTTAACAGACACTGTATGTGCACTGAAATTAAAAAGCAGAGAGAGTATCTGTATGTAATAGGCCAAACTGTTCTCTCATTTATGCCTGCATAACTCTGGTGTCACTCCATCCATTTCAATGCATTTGCCCTCACATCTCTAGAGAGTCACTGCCCTCTCCATGAAGCCTGAATGAAAGTCAGGAAGGAGAATAGACTCTCTAGTGTTCAGGGACGGATGAAACAACAAAAAGTCCTTGTGACGTGATGTTTAGTGTTTGCTCCTCAGTGTGCCAGTGTTGGAAAAGAACAGCTCTAGTGTGGAAACCTGCTGCTGTTCATGCTTCAAATGACACTTGCATTCTCTCTTGTGTAACCACTGGCAATGAAACTCTCCTGCTAAGCAGATAATGACCTGAAAGGCAATTGATTCATTTAAAAATCTGCACTTGGGGGATAAAGTACATTGCGATTCTTCCTTGGGTTAGACACCCCATTGCTACTTAGACTGGATTCTCTGCAATATGGCAGCAGAATCCTTCAGTGAGTGCCTAGAATCCTTCTAGGTACTGCCCAGTGCAGGCCAGGGCTGCCCAGAGGATTCAGGGGGCCTGGAGCAAAGCAATTTTGGGGGCCCCTTCCCTAAAAAAAAATTGCAATACTATAGAATACTATATTCTCGTGGGGGCCCCTAGGGGGCCCGGGGCAAATTGCCCCACTTGCTCCTCCCCCACCCTCCTGGGAAAAATAAACCTTCCGCATCTCGGCACAAACCCAGTTTTGAGAAAACTTCTTTACAGGGTATCACTGGTTCTCAGCATCAGCTACTGCTAAAAGGCACTAAAACTCATTAAAAGGGTTGGACAAATATTTTTCCGTCAAAACTTTTTTTGGCTCGAAAACTAGGGGTTGTTAAAAAGCAGAAAAAAATCATGGACACTGTCTGCTTTCCTTCAAAATTTGTTGTGGTTTTTTTAATTAAAAAGCTGAAATTAGTCTGCCAAAACCTGAATATGGTTTGGGGTTTCAGAAGTATGTGGCCAAATATTTGCTGCTTGCTGTGTTTGATTGTTTAAAGAAACAATAAAAAAATTCTGCTTAATAAAAATACAAAACTTTTGAACCACCTCAGCTTGTGACCAAATGCCTGAGCCCATCCAGTCAGAGATTTTTCCAGGTTTCTGATACTCTGCTGGCTTCCTTGACTCATATCTGTCTCCATAACGTTGGGTTCATTTAGGTTAGAACATAAGAACAACCATACTGGGTCAGACCAAAGGTCCATCTAGCCCAGTATCCTGTCTACTGACAATGGCCAATGCCAAGTGCCCCAGAGGGAGTGAACCTAACAGGTAATGATCAAGTGATCTCTCTCTCCTGCTATCCATCTCCACCCTCTGACAAACACAGGCTGGGGACACCATTCCTTACCTATCCTGGCTAATAGCCATTAATAGACTTAACCTCCATGCATTTATCTGTTTCCTAGAGACTGGCTCCATGGGGTCCCTCACAAACTGGAGATGGTTACTGTGGGTTTGTCTTTAGTATAGCTTATGTACATACTCCATGAACTGAGCATTTGAGCTTGTTCCAGAATCTGGGATGAGCCTATGTTGTGAAAACTGAAATGCTGAAAATAGCACATGCATATGAATGGACACAGGGTGCTAAAACAAAATTAACCCAGGGGTTCTCAAACTGGGGGTCAGGACCCCTCAGGGGGTCACAAGGTTATTACTGGGCGTTGCGAGCTGCCAGCCTCCACCTCAAACCCCGCTTTGCCTCCAGCTTTATAATAGTGTTAAATATATAAAAAAGTGTTTTTAATTTATAAAGGGGGGGTTGCACTCAGAAGTTTGCTATGTGAAAGGGGTCACCAGTACAAAAGTTTGAGAACCACTGAATTAACCCTTCTGGAGCCTCGGGGAATGCAGGGGAAGGGGGTCTCTCTTGGTAGGGTTGGGAAGGAGGTAGGCGGTGTAGGATATTGTTCTTCTCAGGTGATCCCTCCCCAGTGGCTAATTTTAAATGAAGCTACCCTCCCCTGCCATGAATCTCCCTATGGCACTAAAATTAAATCTAGACTATAATTTGGCATTTGAGAAGTGAAAGGGACGGCAGCCCTAATGGAAAAGCTAACAGCTTGGCTCTTCTGCAAGCCTCAAACTGCTGAATGAGCTCTAGGGTAGGGAAGTCTGTGCCTCCCAAACAGCCTGGCCCTGCCCCCTATCCAACCCCTACCCGCTTCTTGCCCCCCGACTGCCCGCCCCCTCAGAATCCCCGACCAATCCTGCTCCTTGTCTCCCAGAGTCTCCCGCCAACCACCACCCTGGGACCCCCCCCCAAACAACCCCCCCCCCCCCGCTCCCTGTCCCCTAGGGTTACCATTCGTCCGGATTCCCCCGGACATGTCCGGCTTTTTAAGCTAAAAATAGCGTCCGGGGGGAATTTGTAAATGTCCGGACTTCCCCCCCATGCAGAGCGTGCGCGGCTAACAGTGCTGCCGGCTGGTGTCACTTACTTGGGGCTCCGACACTCAGCCAGAGAGGGCTCCTCCTCCTCCCTGCATCGCAGATCGGCTCCGGCAGTCTGGAGCTCCTCCCCTGCTGCTGCCCAGCGGCTCAGGCAGTTCCTGAGCAAGTTCACCGAGACATTAGGTGAAGAAAGGCCAACAACAAGGGGGTGGGAGAAGGGGCAGGAAGGTTCTGGAGGGGGCAGTCAAGAGACGGGGGGGGGGTCGGGAGTTCGGGGGGGGGCTTTCTGGGGGAGGGTGGATAAGGTTTTGGGCAGTCAGGGTACAAGTAGGGATAGGGTGCTGGGGGGCAATGGGAGGGGTCTTAGGAGGGGGCAGTTAGGGGACAAGGAACAGGGAGGCTTAGGTAGGGGCTGGGGTTCTGGAGGGCAGTTAGGAGCAGGGGTCCCAGGAGGGGGCAGTCAGGGGACAAGGGGGGGGTTGGGAGTTCTGGGGGGGGGGCTGTCAGGGGGTGGGGAGTGGTTGGATGGGGCGTGGGAGTCCCAGGGGTCTGTCTGGGGGTTGGGGGGGTGGATAAGGGTTGGGGCAGTCAGGGTACAGGTAGGGGGTAGAGTCCTAGGGGGCCAGTTAGGTGGGGGGAGGGTCGCAGGAGGGGGCAGTCAGGGGACAAGAGGCAGGGAGGCTTAGGTAGGGGTGGGGTCCTGGAGGGCAGTTAGGGGCAGGGGTCCCAGGAGGGGGCAGTCAGGGGACAAGGAGCGGGGGGAGGGTTGGGGGTTCTGAGGGGGGAAGTGGGAGGGGCAGGGGCGGGGCTAGGGCAGGACAGGGGCGGGGCTCCTCCCGTCCTCTTTTTTGCTTGCTGGATTATGGAAACCCTACTGTCCCCTGACTGCCCCAACCCCTATGCACGCCCCCCCGCTAAGTCCTGATAGACCCCCGGAACGCACACGATCCAACCCCCCTGTTCCCTGTCCCCTGACTGCCCCCCCCAACCTCTGCCCCCTCCCTGCCCCTTATCCAACCCCCTGCCCCCAGCCCCTTACCGCCGGCTCCCCCTCACCCGGAGCCTCAGCACACCGCATCCAGGAGCGTCCCTGGACAGCGCTGCAGCCTGGCTCCAGCGGGGCCTGAGCTCCTCTCCGCTCAGAGACATGTGGTAAGGGGGCAGGCCTGCAAACTCCAGCGGGGCCTGAGCTCCCACTGCTCGGCCCGGAGCTCGCAGTCCCGCCCCCTTACCACGCGGCTCTGAGCGGGGAGGAGCTCAGGCCCTGTCAGAGCCAGGGACGCTCCTGGATGCGCTGAGGCTCCAGGAGAGGGGCAGAGGTGGGGTCGGGCCGGGGCAGGAGCCTCAGCCATTCTCGTGGGGGCCCCTGCGGAGCCTGGGGCAAATTGCCCCACTTGCCCCCCCATCTTGGCGGACCTGGTGCAGGCAAGAATGGCAGAATTAGGCCCTTAACTAAAGTCTTTCCTTTCCTCTGTTGGTAAGAAAAGTAATTACATTTTCATACCCACCTGAGCAAATCTACCAGGGGATTGTTATGTATTTACATTATAGTAGTGTCCAAAATGTGCTCGGTATGGTATAGACATGTAGGAAGACATGGGCTGAAATCCTAGCCCCAGTGAACACAATGGCTAAACTCCCATTGAGGATTTCACCCATGAGGCCTGCCCTGAACAGCTGACATAATGGCTGATGGTAATAAACAGAGGATGAGGATGAGAATGAGAGTAAGTTGACATATCTATGTGTTCTATTTAAAGGTAGCTACACTCAGAACATTACTGCTCTAGAATAACTCAGTGGGTCTCAAAATTTTTCATATTGTAGAACACTTCCCTTCTAAATCCCATACTTTGCCCCTGGCAACTACAGAGCTTAGTTAGATGAAAGAATAATGTGAAGGTTTTAAAGAGACAGTGAATACCATTTCTGAGGTTGCTTTGGTAAATCTCTCTTATTCCTGCCTCTCATTTTATGTTTGTGCTGTTTATTTCCTCTCCTGGGGTATAAGGAGTAATTTAATATTCGCAAATCTCTCCTCTTGAAGCTTCCAGTGCATTAACCACTCCAGGTCATTCTGTACTTGGTTTTGTTTATCTATGTGTGTGCTATGCTGGTACTCCTCTAACTTTGGAGTTATCAGAAAATTTGGTCACAGCCACCTTTATAGTAAGGAGTAGACATGAGGTGGTGCAGGGATTTTTTACTTTAGATGATCAGAAAAGTCTCCTTTAAAAATATATCCTGGTCAGTTAGCACTATTTACTGTGCTGATTACCGCCAATAGAAAAGAATGACAAAGCACCATTTCGCTTGAAAAGGATCTCTTTTCTATTCAGCAGTCAGCTCCACCACGGGTGATGGGAGATATGTATCTTGGCCTACAATGTCTTGTTTGTCCTTTGCTTATTAGGCCTTGGCCAGTGCTATTTTATGTGATTTTTTTTGTCAGACCTTGGACAAGTTAGCAGGAGAACAAGTTTTGGCCTCACCTTCCATGAGCCTTATATTCAGAAGGCTAAAGTATACTTGGTTTGTAAAGAAGATTAAAAAACAAAACCTGATTTGAGAGTTCTGGGGGGGGATTTTTTATGGCTGACTGTGAAGTCATTTGTTCTTTCCTAAAGGCTGCAGCATGTCTTGAAAATATTAATGGTGACTGTGGAATCTAGAAAATATAAACCCCAAGACATGTCCAGGGTGTGGATAGAAGGCATTTACTTATATATGGTTAGAATGAGGCATGACAGAACTTGTAAAGGGGAATCTTGCACTTTGCTTCCACCCATCTAAACCAGAGTAATTAGTCTAATTCAAGCACTAAAAATTAAGCTAGTCAAAATATGCTGGAAAAGCTCTAGTGGAAGATGGGACTTCTCAGCTTATGGGCGAGAAACAGGAAACATGTTAGTCGTCTCATTTATTTGCTTGTGTTTTCAGAAAGTGTTTATCCTCTTTAGAGCAGAAGAAGGAAGAAAGGGAAATCATGAGTGTTCATGTGCACATAGTTACCAATGGTTTAACATCAACAGAGGTGGACCAAAACCACCAGTCTGAGGCTGAACTCCCCTGAATGAACTTCAGGCCCTCATTAGAACTTTGACTCCTATCTCTATGAGCAGCAGCACCTAAACCTGAGCTCTTCATACACAGATCTCCACTTTGCTGCTCAGGCCTGTAATAATGCTGGTGGTACAGAGACAAGACTCTATTGTAATGCGTACAATGGCGGTTCTTCACTTGGAGCTGCCAGCCAGACACAGACTCTCCCTCTGGTTCTCCGGCTCCCAGAATAATGAAGCAGAACCTGTGCCAGTGGGTCTCACAACAGAGTCCCGGCCTGGACTAAACAGTCATGGAATGAACTTCGGACTCCATTATGTGGCCCATTTCACTCACACATTAAGGCTTCTGATCTGAGGATTGTAAGAATATTTTATATTGTGAAAGATGTTGGCTTCTATCCAATTTAGAAAAGAGATGATGTTCAAATGTTGTAGCTTTTATCTTTTGCCAGAAAAGAAGGCAAAATCATTGTTGCAAAATGACTGTGTGATAACAAGTCCCTTGCGGTATATGGTGTTTTCCCCTAATAAAGTCTTTTCAGTAATTGCTATTAGAGGACTTTGCAATGTATGTTGCTGCTTTAATCTTAGTGTTATTGTAAATGAACAGTTATGGTATCAGTCACTGAAGCCGCACATGGATTTTTTCCTAGTGCCTTTCTACAATTAATTCTGATTTGTTGTTGCAGGATCTCAAGAGAATTTAGGCCCGGAAGCTGCCTGTATGACTGAGTGTGCTGGTGAGTAAGGCCAAGCTGGTATTCAGAGCAGGTTTATAGTCACAACGCACGACTTTGCGGTTTGTAACGTGCTGGACTTTTCAGTGGGCATTGCTTTATTGGAAGGATGATAGTAATAACTGAGCTGGGATTTACTGCTGTTTAGCTAATTTATATTCATGGAGGAAACTGCCTCGCACGGCTGAGTCTTATGTTGCACTGAGTTGCTCTAAGTTAACATTCTACGGACTCAGATCACACAAAAGTTAAAACTAGCCTACAGTGTGCTACAAAATATGCAACGCAAAATCCTGCCCTGTCCTGAGTCTCTTTTTCCGCATCCTATCTGCACAGTAGCAAGCTAGGAGAAAGACCTAGCACTCCATCCACAGAGCCTGGCTATTGCTCCTGGGGATGCTCCACAGACTCAAGGTTTGGTCAGCTAGCTTGTGTGCATGCACCAGTAACCAAAGCTTCCTGCTCATCTTGACAGCAGGTGCTTGAGTGCACACTGCTCCTTTACAAACAACAATCGGAGAATCAGAGAGCGCTCTGATCCCAGGTCCCCCTATATGCTGTCCTGCACAGCCAGTGTAGCTCAGAGTCTTTTTGCTCAGCCATCATTCCAGTCCAACCTCATAATTCCTAACAAAAACCTGGTGTTTTTAAAGGGCTTTCAATTCCCCACTGAGCCTGCAGGTGGAGCTAAAGAAGAGCAACATGGCAAATGTTGTGGCCATCTTTCCCAGGCAGCACCCTCTTAACCTGATGCAAGAGAGAACGTTTTAAACAAACTCTCCTGCTTCTGCTTTACAGTAGTTCCACTGCTAAGATAAAGCTACAAATTTGTGATCTTTTAGGGATTTCACCACTGTCCTCCTGAGTGTCACCGTGGCATGCCCTGCCCCCCAGAACTCATGCTGGTGGAAGGGTTACAACTCTGATCCTCCAGCCCTTAGAGCTCAGCTTACTATCATCTGAACTAAAGGAGATTCTTCTTTGACTGTAGCCATATAGAGTCTATGACACACATTAGCATTTCTGACTTTTTTTTAGTAGAGGGCAGCACAGCACACGTGCTCTAGCCAGTTCATTACAATTAAGTGGCTGTTTTAAATGACATATCTTGTAGGGGATTGTAGTGAAAGAAGCAATATTACCCTGATGCGTGTGTTCAGTGAGAGATTTAAATTTTATTAGAGAATATTCATGGGCTGAAAGCCAAGTCATGCAATCAGATCACAGTTTACATCAAAACCCCTTTATCATTGTAACCCTTCTGCCCATCTAAGTTGGCAGCAACAAGGGCCGGGTCCTGTATCTAGGGGTTCGTTTCAATAACTCAATGCAAAACTGGCTCGAGCCCCCACCCAGTGACCTGGGACAATTACATACCACCCCCTGGGTGCCTCTAAGAGGCAATACTTCCCCTCTCGCAAGCACGGAGTCTGAGTGTAGCAGAAAATGTTTAATAACATGAGGTAAACAACATCAGCATTAAATTGGAAAAACACCACAAACAGGATTCATAACACAAACCATGAGCAAAAAACCCACCCCAGCAAATTGGGCTGTGTCCTTTCCCTTGGGTTCTTGAATCCAGCAACCCAAAAATCACCCAGAGTTCCCAAAGTCCAACACCCCCAAAGTCTCTTGGGTCCAGCAAGTCCCAAAAGTCCAACAAACCCCAAAGTCTCTGTCCCTGGTCAGTGCAGCCCCAGAGTAAAAGGGGGGGGGGACACACAGGGTGTTAAGGGGCACCTTACGTGATCCGAGGCCGGCCGGCCGTCTCTCCGTGGGGTTCTGCCGCAGCCTTCACCACGAGCCAGTCCACTTCCAGCCGTCCCACAAACTGCTCCGCTCACCGACCTGTGAGCTGCTCCAGCCATCCCCACAAACAGATCCGCTCACCGTTCCTTGGGCCGCTCCAACCAGCCCCGCAAGGCTCCACGCCGCTCGCTGCTCCTCCAGTCGTCCCCACAAATTGCTTCGCCAGCTGCTTAGCAATATAGCTTCAGGCTCCCCCACTAGTTAACACAGCACTCAGTGATCTCAGCTTTTAATAACTTTTGTGATTTCAGCTCAGAGTAGGGGAGCCCCAGTGCTAGTGCACCATTGGCCCAAAGTGAAGTCAGCTCAGCAGCCTGTAACTAGATCCCTAATGGAATCAAAGTGAGCTCTGATATTCAACAGTGGAGAGAGGAGGTAGTGCAATTAGTGTTTTAAACTCTCAGAGGAAGCCCATACCATCAGGTACAAATACCTGTCCCCATCCTCTCTCAATTCACTGGGTTTTGTAACCCATGCCCCCTTGTCAAGCAAGTGCTACTTAGGTAATGGTGAAGGACTCACTCAGTCCTTCTGTCATAGAACAGTTCCACTGGCCTTGATTCACAGAATCAGGGTAACAAAACTTTATTCTTCCTGCCCCAATAACAGAGAAAACTGGGGATCCCACACCAGCCAAAGTAACCACTTTGAGTTGCTGTTGTTTCATGCCAGGCGAGTGGGTGTGCCTATGCAAACAAGATCAGCCCCTGGAGTTCTTTTCCACACTCGCCATAATTCACCACCAGATGTCAGGGTAGAGCTCATCCTGATTCTGCTTACATCATTTAAATTGAATCATTCATCATGTAACTGTAAAAGACTTTAGATGAAGACATTTTGAAAGCAGTAACATTCCAGATTTCCAGGGTAGAGCAAACATATTAATCATGGCATAGCCACTAAAAAGGCCCATAAGGGCTTTAACAAGGGGTGCTGGGAGGGCTGCTGCACCCCTCTCGCTTGAAGTGGTTTCCCTCATATACAGGATTTACAGTTTGGTTCAATGGCTCTCAGCACCCCCACTATACAAATTTTTCCAGCACCCCTGCCCTGTTACCTTCTTTTGCTGTTTGCTTTTTTCATTGTTTGCCTGCTATTCTCGCTTTCTGAAAGGGAGGGTAGCATTCTGCATAATAAATAACTCATGTATCAGTAGTAAATCTATTAAAATACAGCTCTGTTGAAATTGAAATGTTCTGTGAAATCCTTAAAGGTGCCACAGGACCCTCTGTTGCTTTTTACAGATTCAGACTAACATGGCCACCCTCTGATACTGTGAAATCCTGCGGATTTTGCCAAAATTTTGTTCAGAAGAAAAACCGGTGGAAAAAAATTCTGACAATGTTGAAATGAAATGGTTAGATTTTTCATTTTTAAATGGCTTTTTGTTTTATTTTTTTTTTAAATGTGTATTATGGCATTTAAAAAAAAATAGAAAATGAAATTAATCCCTTCAATTTTGACAAAATTAAATGTTTTCATTGACCAAAACCGGTTCTGATTTGGAAATAGGCTACATTTTGAAATCTTGAAATCCTTAGCAAAATAGAGGTTCCATCATGTTTACAGCATCTAATCATTATCCAGAGCCCTTGTAGGGGAGAGATGTACCGAACACCATGACAGGAAGACATGTAACAGCATATATTACAAAGCATGATTTATTTTCTAAGGCTGGTTCCACTCAAAAGAATACAGTCAATAGCTCAGTGCATAATACATTCAGGTTCGAACTGTCATAAAACAAATATTGGACTGTATCTGCTGGTATGACACTACACTGAGCTTGGGATGTACCCTTTTGACCTACATGCAAAAGAACTAAATCTGTGTGAAGTTTTTTTTTTTTTTTTTTTTTTGGCCAGTAAAGAATTCCAGTGAATGTGGAATGCCTGAAATTTCAAAAGTCTAAAGTTGTATCACTGTTTGGCCCTATGGTTCAAATCTAACCTACAAATACACTTTCTATGCTGTCCCTCTTCAAGGGACACACACAGTATATTTTACTGAATAGTATATCACTAATGCAGTTCATATGATAGAAGTAAAAGGCTGAAGCTGTTGACAGCCATGTCATTGCTTCGAGCTAGGATCAGCCAGTGAAAACTGGTTCTGGCAAAGTGTTGGCTGTAGTGTCTGAAAACATGCTGGGGAGATTGTGTAGGTGTGGGTTTTCCCCTGGGACTAGACAGAACAGGGATTCTCTTTCCTTCGGGCTTGTTCATGAAGCTGAATTTGTCTCTAATAAACTGAATTGTTATTTTCTGCCTCGCCTCTGGACTCTTACACTACAGTATAACCCCAAACTGGACAATGGCAATCTGGGGAATGATTTCCAACTGGTTCCCTACACCACTGTCACTCATTGATAGCAGCAGAGTTACCCCAATCGACAGTTGTCAGTGGGAGGAAATCAGGCCCCTTTCCATTCAACAAACTTACAGAAGCTTCATCCCACAAGTGGAAGATAGAAAGGACCAAACTGATCATGTGTCCCTAATCCAAACACAACCGCTGCCTTCCCTTTCCCCCTTCTTTCCCCAGCCCAAACCTTCCAGGTTGGTATTTCAAACTGGCAGTTCTGACATGGGCTCGTCTACACTTACTGCTCTTAGTGATGACACCACGTATGCCAATGGGAGAGCTTCTCCTGTCAGTGTGGATACTCCATGCCCCAAACCCTGGTCTACACTACAAATTTATGTCCGTGTATGTTGCTCAGGCCGTGGAAGCTCTCCTGTCAGCATAGGTAGCATCTTCACCAAGCACTACAGTGGAGCAGCTTCACTAGTGCAGCTACACTGCTGTAGGGCTATAAGTGTAGACAAGCCCCGAGAGGCGGTAGTTGTGTCAACAGGAGAAGCCCTCCTGCCGACATAGCGCTGTGTACACGAGAGATCGGTCAGTATAATTGCGTCACTCTGGTGTGGATTTTCCACACCCCTGAGTGATGTAGTTATTCCAACATGAATTTGTAGTGTAGACCGGGGCATAGAAATTACTCCACAGTTCATCTGATAACAGATGTGCAATTAACAGCACATAGATTCATAAAAGTGAAGGACTGGGAGGGCTTGTCTATACTTCTGGCTAAATCGGCACTGATGCGATCGATGCAGCAGTGTCAATTTAGCAAGTCTGGTGAAGACAAGCTAAGTTGATGGCAGAGCGTTCTTCCATTCACAACGTCTGTATGCCACCTCCCCGAGAGGTGGAAGGTAAGTTGGTGGGAGAGCATCTTATGAATTAGTGTAGACCAGCCTCAAGGGACCTCAAATGGTCGTCTAGTCCAGCCCCCTGCACTCAAGCCAGGACTAAGTCATAGCTAGACCATCCCTGGCAGGTGTTTGTCTAACCTGCTTTTAAAAATCTCCAATGATGGAGAGTGCACAACCTCTCTAGGTCATTTGTTCCAGTGCTTAACCACCCTGACAGTTGGGAAGTTTTTACATGTATGAAATGTACTTGGAGAATTGTAAAGTCTTGGTTGTCTCATGTTGCTGTCATCAAAATATCTTGCTTGGATGGTGGGAAGACTGCTGTGCCATGACATTCCTGCCTTATCGCCCCTCCCTGCTTGTGGTATGATTAGACTCTTTAACACTACAGGGCCTTCGATGTTATGGGCCACACTGTGGCTGGGTCCTGTATGAGTGTGCTGGGGGGAAGGAGGGCACTCCTCTTCCCTGTGACCTCCATGCAGGAGCTCCCGGGGGCTTCATACTACTGAAAATCTGGCTACTTCCATTATGAGCCTAAATGGGAGCAGAGTACTTCTGAAAACCTGGCCACTTGCTTAGGTGCCTAAATGGCCTAAATCAGTGTTTCTTAAATTGGGGCTGCCACTTATGTAGGGAAAGCCCCTGGCGGGCCGGGCCGGTTTGTTTACCTGCCGCGTCCGCAGGTCCGGCCGATCGCGGCACCCACTGGCTGCGGTTCGCGGCACCCACTGGGGCTGCTGGAAGTGGCGCGGGCCGAGGGATTTACTGGCCGCCGCTTCCAGCAGCCCCCATTGGCCTGCAGCGGCGAACTGCAGCCAGTGGGAGCCGTGATCGGCCGGACCTGCGGACGGGGCAGGTAAACAAACCGGCCCGGCCCGCCAGGGGCTTTCCCTACACAAGCGGCAGCCCCAGTTTGAGAAACACTGGCCTAAATCTACCAACATTCTCTTTATTTGCTGATAAAATGTAGAAGGGCACACACAGGTTTTTGGTTTATTTGTTTGTTTCCTAGAACACAGTGGGCTGAATTTCCCCAAAGGATCCAGATATAGCTATAGGTATTCAACAGCCACCAATACGTTCCTGCAGGGAAGCATCTACAAAAGGAGTGGTATGTCTCTGGAGAGCACAGTGATCATTGAAGCCCTAGGAAAGTGCCAGATGGTCTTAAAAGTGAGTATTGTCATGAGTTCAACAAGTGCCTCAGTGACTCACTGCAATTCATTGACACAGGAGAGTGCCCCTCCCTAGGGTGACTGCTCCATAGGAAATATTTGCTTTACCTGCAAATAAACAAATCTCTAGGACTGAGCTCCAGATTAAGTGGTAAAGAACTTTAAAGGCTAAGTTACATAAATCACTCCCTTCCCTGAATAAAACTGCTGCTTTACTGTTGTGCCATGAGAAGTGGAGGAGGAGATGAAGCCGATGTCCTTAAAAGAAACTAAGGTGATTTTTAATCACTTTCAGATCTGTATCAGCAAATTAAAAATAGCCATGGTTGTTTCTTTGAGAGCAAACTTCTGAAAGGTCTGGGATCTGTTGGGAATAAGGCATGTCTAGCACAGTATAAAATTCACTGGGCCACATAATGCTCCCATTGAACTCAATCAGTAAATTGCCACTGACTTAAATGGAGCAACAGCCCAAAGACTCAGATTGGATGCTTTATCCAGGCCAAGTTCAGATTGAGCATTATGCATAGATGCCCAGCAAGGAGAAATTAATTGCCTGTACCAATTCTGGCTTCCTTTCAAATTCACAGAGAGGGTAATTCATAGATTCTGGGCACAAAGACCCACAGAGGCGCTATGGTGAGCCTTTAGGTCAGGGGAAGGCCCACACTTTGATGTATATATGACTTCTGTTTTATTCATGACCCCTATGCACATGCCGTTGCTCATATCATATTTACTCACTTAATATTCATAATCATATTTACTCACTTAATATTCTTGTTTTACACAGTCACAATGTTATCTGAGCACCTAGGTCCTTGGGCGTAATTTGGGGGAAGATTCTGTATTCAGGGATGTGTGTGACTGGAATAATATGAACTGCTTTTATGGCATATCTGTGCTTTTACTGACCCAGACATTGAAAGAAGGCACAAAAATGTGCTTCAAGTGGAGACCACAATTTTATTAACATATCTAACAAAAGACATGGGGATTGAGCAGCTCCCTACAAAACTACCAGCAGGAACTGGGCCAGGTCTGTACCCAAGCAGACCTCAACAGAAGAAGGGGAAGCTACTCCTACCCCATCCATGCTAACTGAATAAAGGGGAGTGGCTGGAGCTGCCATGATCCCCTGCCTACCTCACTTGATGGATAAGGGTCCAGATGAGGGGTCTTTGAGCTGCATGAGATGCTCAAGCCTACATCACCACCCTGCAACACCAAGAACGAGGCCCAGTGCCTTCCAGTGCTCTGTCTTGATTCAGGCCCGCTTATAACTTGGAATTTCCTGCCAAAACTAGCTGCACTGTCCTCTCTTTTAGAATCTGCAACAAAAATTAAAACCAAAATAAACAGCAACCCTGGTTCAGCCTCTTGGGCACTGAGAGTCTGGTAGATAAACAGGTCACCACATGAGCTGCCAGTTCTGCCCTGTGGGACAATTCCTTCCTGACCCCAAACAGTAAACAGCCAAATCCCCAGACACCTAGGAAGTCCAGAAACCAACCCAAGCATACCTCCTCCTCTCCCCTCCCCCCCGAGCCAATGAGGGTAGACTAAAGGCTGGATGCTTGCATAATACCCAGCAGGCCAGGAGCCAGTAGTGTCTCCCTACAACCCCTGAACCAGCCAGATAAGTGGGAAGGGATGTGGCCACCACACCCACACCAACTTGGGCCACAGGGTGCTTGGGAGAGGAGAGCCTGGATCCTTCTCCCTCTGACCAAGGGCTCTAGAGGTGTCTGTCCCCATGCCTGATCTGGTCAATGCCCCACCCTAACTGGGAAGGGGCACAGAATGTGAGTGCTCAGAATTGGACCTATACTTGTTTTTGGTGGTAACTGGGTGACTTACTGATATTTCTATCTGCTGTGTGCTCTGTGCCAAAGGATATACTGTAAGGTGATAGCTTCACACACCATTTTCTCACTGGTATACCTCCAGCGTCTGCTTGTAACTGCTGTATAAGACACACAAATTCCCCCAAGCATAGGAAATGCAGCCTAGCACATTTTGCTATAAAAGTAAAAACAATTGGGGGGGGGAGCATAATAGTGCCCCAAAGAAGGCTCAGACAATAGGCAGTGTTTAACCTGTTCCCCTATTGTATGTGACCCACACAGGATACGAACCTGTTAGATCCCCAGCTGCAAAGCTTTAACTGAAGCTGCAGCTTGTGCTGTTAGCTCTGGAGGTCCCTGGGTCAGTTCATGGTTTGTTGGCCAAGTATTTTGTTCAAGGCATTGTGTGTAGCCAAGCTCCAGCTTTTCCCTTTCTGTCTGAAATCAAAATGTCTCTTGCATACATTAGTCTCACCCAGGCTGGGAGGCTTCCTCCCAGATACAGGTTAGACATGCCCAATAAGGCCTGATCCTGCAACCCTTATTCATGGGTGTGTGTGTGTGTGTGTGTGTGTGTGTGTGTATCTATATATATATATATATATATATATATATATATATATTAAGCAAGAAATTTTGGGAATTAATCTGACTTGTGAGTTGTTCACCTGGGTTCAGCGAATCTGCTTGTGTGTGAGTAGCGTTGACTTACATGAGTAAGGGCTGGAGGATTGGGCCATTGCTTTGTATTCCATTTTGTATTTCCTTGTCCTTGTGTGAATTGAAGCCCACAAGTTCCTGTTGACAGTGGTGTTCGCTGCACTGGCATTTTCTTTCCTAGTTGCAAGGTGTACGGATAAAGACGACCCTGGCATCCAGAGAGGAGTCTCTGAAGGAAATGGACAGTTTAAGGTAACATGGCTTCTTATCTGGCTCAGTTTCTTTCTTTAGAAACTTTCTTTAGCAGCATCATATTACCATTCTCTCTCTTTCATTTACTTTTTAGCTGTCCGTTGAGCAAGCATTGATCAGGATTACAGCATTGTTAACAATAGCTAAGGGTCACGTGGTTAAAAAAGATCTCTTTGGGATTTTTGTGTCAAAACTGTACATTCAGTGGATGATTACCACGATTGGCTGTGCAACGCCTCAGACACCTAGCTGGCTACTTGCATGTAGAGATACCTGATCTGGATCACAGTTTTGATAGTTTCATGCACACACAGGCCCTGGGTTGCTGAGGTTTTGAAAACCTGACTCTTAAGGTATAATCTTGGAGTAGTTTATATTTTGCATGATGAAAATATGCTTTGTAGCCTTCCAGAATATTTAAAGGATATTTTTCAAATATCAACTTCTTCCTTGTATATTTCTTAGTAGCTCATTCATAGCATGCTGTTATTGGGCACCCCTCTGGCTAACTAATGTACAGACACGTACGGGGATGACTATACAATAAGACCCTTACAAGCCTTGGAGGGGTGGTATTTTCCCAGACAGCTGATGTTCCTTGCATCATCAAGAAAAGCGGTTTTGTTGTCTGGTAGGCTGAGCTGGCTAATCTCCCTGTATTGTCCCTTGGCTTGGATTCCCAGCCTTTAAATAACACAGAGATCTGCACCAGGCCCTCAAAAATATAATTAGTTCAATACAGAGGGTCAGAAAGAGCATGTTTTGAGTAAATGCATTGCTTTAAAAAATATTCATTAGGAAAAGCTTTTGTTCCACAATATGAGCATTGATATCGGAGTTCAGACAGTTTCAGGCCCAGATGCACCTTCCTCTGGAATGCTGGCTGTGGGGTTTTCTGTAGAGATAAGAGCTGTTGTGTCTATTGTTCTCTGCAGAAAAGCCAAAAATGCAATGGCAGAAATGGTGAAAAAAGGATTCACTGAAGCTTGGCTACTAAAAATAATTATTCAGAACAGCGACACCTTATTTGCATTCTCTTCAGCCTAGTGTATATACTGTGGTTTAGCCAGCCCTCCATACATGCATGCAACTCCCGCTGAAACTAATGGGACTCACAGAGGCATATCCATGGGAAATACCCTTGTTCTAGACCAGGGGTCTCAAACTCAAATGATGACGAGGGCCACATGAGAACTAGTACATTGGCCTGAGGGCTGCATTACTGACACCTCCCCCTGTGCCGGCCTCGGCCCCGCCCCCACTCTACCCCTTCCATGAAGCCCCGCCCATTCCCTGCCCCCATTCCAACCCCCTCCCCAAAATCCCCACCCCAACTCTGCCCCCTCCCTGCCCCCAGGGGAGGAGTGTGGCAGGGGCTCAGGGCAGGGAGTTGGGGTCTGGGATGCAGGAGGGGTGAGGGGTGCGGTAGGGGGCTCAGGGCAGTGGGGGGAGCTGTGCGGGGTGGAGCAGGGGGTTCAGGGCAGGGGATCAGAGTGCAAGGTGCTGCATGGGGCTCAGGGCAGGCAGGCAGGGAGTCTGCCCTGCCCCCGCTGTGCGTCAGGCCCGAGCCACTCTAGGTAAATGCAGGGGGCCGCGAGGAGCTCGCGGGCCGCAGAAAATAACCCCGCCGGCTGCATGCGGCCCCTGGGCTGCGTGTTTGAGACCCCTGCTCTAGACTCAGCCATGTCTCCCTTGGTGAGAACTTGATCTGGATGTCGTTCCACAAATGACATTTTTCTCTGAGGCGACTTTTTGCTCTCAGTGGTGGGAAGAATGGTTCATTTGGTAGGGAAGGAGCAAATGAAATGTGTCTCTTCCACTGATTTGCCCACAATAGGAGCAATCCTTGTGATAGGAGTACAGTAGAACCCTCTTCACAGGGATACCAGAGACAGTGGCATTGGAAGAATTTTTGTAATGGGGGATGCTGAAAGGCATTGAACAAAACTGTAAACCATGTATATGATGGAATCAAGTCGGGGGTGCTGCTGCACACACCTCCCCCCCCACCCAGCACCACTAGTTCCAGCACCCCTGCCCATGGATAGCCTTTCCTTCCCTGTTCAGAGGAATTCCTGATGAACAGAAGTCAGCATTTTAATGCTGAAACTGCCTACAGAGCCCCTCATGGCCATGGAATTGGGCAGAAGCACTATCTACCCTGAGATAGGGACTGAGTTTGCTGCCTGTCCCATGCTGGCAGCAAGGAGAGATATATGTGACTCCTGTTATGGTGGCCAGGCATGTGTATGCATCATGGAAGGAGCCATTAACAACAAGTCTGTTGGGAAGCCATTCCTCCCCTTTCTGCATGTACCACAGGTATTGAAGGGCAGCAAGGTATCAGAGGGACAGTATGTAACTGAGACACACACACCATGCATGGCCCAAGATTCACTGAATTACCACAAGTCTTCACCATTAAGTAGTATTACTGTCTTCCATTCAGCAAGAGCTGTTGCCATTAAGTATACTTAACCTTAAATGGGTTCCTTGGGAGCTGTCCTGATTATGTCCCAATTAAGTGGACTGGGCTGTGTTTCAAAGCAATTCGCTTGATAGTTTGTTTTTAGAAGTCTTGTAGGGTACCAGATGACTTTGTGAAATAGGAGGGGCTGTTATAAAGTGTGGGGGTATGTGACAGAGTGAGCCAATCCTATTGGAGGGACGCTACCAAGTCAAAATGTCTGCATCCATCAAAGCTCTCAAATTCCCATTGCAGCCAGTGTCTGAACCTAGCAGCTGTGAACTCCTTTGTTGCAGGGAAATACTAGCGCAGCATCCACTTCATTTTTCTTTCCATGATGGGAAAATTCTGAAGATCTGCCCCTGGCAGTGGGAACAGGCCTGGGTGCTGAACATCAAACGGGGCATTCTCAGCGTTCTTCAGACCTCACCTGCAGCTGCTGGAGGTGGAACTGTTGATGAGGTGCGCGCTGCTGTACTCCAGACTGGCTTTTAGCTATCTCCTTTTTAAATGACCAAAAGTTGTTGCTGCTTCATGGCCAGTCAGTAGCCTCTGATGGTCTCACTATGTTTCCAAGGCCTGGTCCCCACTAAGCCCCCACTTCGGACTAAGGTACGCAAATTCAGCTACGTTAATAACGTAGCTGAATTCGAAGAACCTTAGTCTGAACTTACTGCGGGTCCAGACGCGGCAGGGAGGCTCCCCCGTCGATGCCGCGTACTCCTCTCGCCGAGCTGGAGTACCTGCGTCGACGGCGAGTACTTCCGGGATCGATTTATCGCGTCTAAACCAGACACGATAAATCGATCCCAGAACATCGATTGCCTGCCGCTGGACCCTCCGGTAAGTGTAGACATACCCCAAGTGGACACATCATAAAATTGGCTCTTTTCGGCATTCTTGTTGGAAGTCTAAGCAGAGCTGGCTCAACTACTACTCTGCTACCCTGGAAGGTGGCTCCTTTTTGCTCCCGAGCAGAGCAGGGTAGAGTGATGGAAGGAGACTTGTGCTGTACCTATTCTGTGGGCAAAGTCCAGACTTTCCTAACCAAGAGCCTGATTCTGCGCCCACTGAAATCAACAGGAGCTTTGTCATTGACTTCAAGGGGTTGCGAAATCAGGCTTCAAGGCTCTTAGCTGAGCATCATTTGAACACTATGTTTGAAAACATAAGGTCAAATTCTGCTGTGTTGCACTAAGGTAAATCTGGAGTAACTCATTGAAGTCAGTGGGTTTATATGCGTGCAATACAGCCATATGAAGTCTCAATGGCACTTTAAGCATGTGCCTAATATTAAGCATGTGGTTAAGTGATGCCCTGACTGGGAATGTTTTTCTGAATCAGGGCTTAAGGTACAAAACAAGTGGAGCAATATGTAATATGTGTTTAAGCAATTATGTAATTAAAAATCTTTCAGATTGAAGTTAAACCCTCCAATCTGACTTTTAAAATGCAAGATCATCTCACCAGGCCATTTTAAATGCATGTGCCTGCCCATGGTATCTGTGGCAAAGCTAATGCATTGCAAGGGACAATTCAGTTCCCTGAGCCTTTGCTACTTCAGGAAAGCAATTATAGTTAATAGCTGTAATGATCGATATAGTCTGTTTGTATTGTGTGTGAGTATATGTAGATAGGTAGCTTTATTGGTTTTGTATGTTTGTTACTAGATGGATATTCTGGGAAAATGCCCAACCAAATATCAGCGGAAAGGCTCTCTTGTTTTGAAGACAAAGGACTTAAACCTGTGTTCTCACCGGTATTCAGGTTTTATTTCCCTGCAATCCATAGCTCTGCCTAATGTGCTGGTAAGTATTGGGGGATTGGTTGTGGTCCTAACAGGAGTCCTTGCTATTTTCCTGAAGTGATTAAAAAGGGCCAGGCCTGTTTAGTATTTATAACCAAATCCTGATGTCAAATATATTTAGTGACGTGTGTTTCTGCTAATCAGAATGTTTCTGATTATTTAAATAAAAGTTACTCAGGCTCAATTACACTTTATGTATGTCCATACCTACTTAAATCCTCAGAAATAAAACCATGTTAGATTCCTTTGTTTTTGCTGAGATTTGCTGTTGTATTTAATGAACATTATCTGACAGATACAGCATGTTCCTATATGCTCATGCAACTTTAACTCTGCCCCCTTGCATTATTGCATTACAGTAACATCTTTAATGGCACAATCACAATCGACTGTATTATCAGGCTTTCTTCATCATTTAATGCACAGATTGGACAACACATAGTCAACCTTTCGATATATCTGTCTGAGGTTTTTCTGAGAGCCCA
Source organism: Malaclemys terrapin pileata (assembly GCF_027887155.1). Lineage (NCBI taxonomy): Eukaryota > Metazoa > Chordata > Testudines > Emydidae > Malaclemys > Malaclemys terrapin. Next base: position 65,061,961 of record NC_071514.1, on the reverse strand, counting down.
TCTACCTAGTTTTTAAGTAGCAGATGAGGGCGCTGATTAGTATTTATTTTTTTATCCTCATCGTTCAATGAGCAGATCCCAGCCTCATCATAACACACCATCCCCCTATGCAGTGAGTGTAATAAGGGTCTTCTGGACTCTGGATTCAGTCATTACATACACCTGGCTTTTTGACTGCTTGTGATCTCTACGCAACTGAGAAAGGTCCTTTGGAATGGCAACACTTAAATAACCCAAGTAGCAGACAGTTTTAAAACTGATTCTGAGCTTTTTTGGCAATGAATTTTATTGATCTTCTTGTACTGAGTCATTAATCACATAACTGATTAGCAGACAGCAATGTATGGAGGGACTGGACTGGTTAAAACTCATGGGTTGGATAATCCTCCACCGCTCCAAATATATGGTGCTTAAAGAGGTGGTTTAAAACTAAAATTGGAGGGGAAAAATAGAAAGCTATGGATGAAAAAAGGCGTATGTGAGCTAAGTGTCATGTTTTTGGAAAAATCACTAACAGTTGTTTTAAAAACTTAAGGCTTTCCCAAGCACAATCAGTGTTCATGTCTGTCTTTTACAAACGCTAGCAACAGAAATAAGTCAACCACACATACTGTACCAGCCAGCTGTCAGCTACTTGACATGAATAGCTTTTTGTTGCACTCAAACCTTTGCTGGCAAAGTAGACCTGGTAAAATTGGTGCCTTATGGAATAAAATGAAACGAGTCCAGTTCATAATGAAAGTTGGTGTGAATTCCATTTCAGAAAAGGGAAGTGCAGGTCGGAAATTGGGACCTTATTAATGTATCCCTCTCTAGGAATCACAACAGGTCTAGACAGGAATGTCGCAGAGCTTGGGTTCTCTGTGAAGTCTGTGTTTCCCAGAAGAGACTGTGTGAATGGACACAGGTTGCAAAGAGTTTCTCTGAAATGTTTGTTTCTCTCAGTCGCAGCAGCAGATCCTGTCCTCCAAACTGGAATGCGCTCAGAGCTTTAAGGATGGAATCCTGGCAGAGGCCAAATGCACTGAATCCAGTCTTGTCACACCTTTCTCTAGAAAGGGCAGTGGGGCAAAGACACAGACACAGTCCTCGCTGAAACTACTTCAAGTGGAAGCAGAGATGTTGTACCAAACAGGTTACTTCATATTTCCAGTAACAGCAAATTAAAGTGATTTCCTGGGAAGAGGTGGAAAAAAAGTATGTGGGCTGCCTCTTGCCTTCAGTCTGCCTGTAGGAACTCCCATTTTACCAGATCTTTCCTTTCACGTGCTAAAAGGCATGGAACGGTAGACTGTAACTGTGGATCTTGGGCTGATGCCCATTGCCTGCTCTGGGAGACAGGGCCCTGAGGTTCTATAGGCCTGGAAGGAAGTGAGTCTCCAAAAATGGTGAGGCTGGTATCTACAAGTGAGAGCTCGCAGCTCTGACTTCCTCCATGGCCGACTCCTGTTCCGTGTCGTTCCTAACCCTGGACCTGCAGCCATAAGCACCGACTTCCCCTCTGCCCTGTGGGTGCTTGACGCTCACTACCTCCGCCCCCGCCCCACCTTGCCCCGCCCCAATTCCACTCCCTTACCCCAAGTCCCTGCCCTGCCTCTTTACCGCCTCCTCCCCTGAGCGCGCTGTGTCCCCACTCCTTCCCCGCCCTCACGGAAAATCCTAAGCGCCACAAAACAGCTATTAGGCAGTGGGTGGGAAGCACTGGGAGGGGGAGTAGCGGGGACGCGGTGCGCTCGGGGGAAAAGGAGGTGAGGATGGGGTGGGGGTAGGGTGAGCTCGACTGCTTGTGGGTGTGGAGCACCCGCTAATTTTTCCCTGTGGGTGCTCTAGCTCCGCAGCACCCACGGAGTTGGCGCCTATGCCTGCAGCACTGATTGGGGCCCTCCCCAATGCACATACTCCCCCTGCAGTGGCAGAGTGTGCTGCTTAGCTCTCCCCAGTGTATGGTGCCTAAAATATCAGAAATTCCAATGGACTTCAAAGGAATATGCCAAGTAGAGCCCCGTTTCCATCCATTTCCTCATCTCCCTGGGCCTGTCTCCATTGGCAGAATGAATCTGGTGAAGCCAATGGAAGGTTTGCGTGAGTAATGATTAAGGAATGGAGATCTAAATGGGGAAACCTTTCATTTTACTGGTGCATATTTCCTTATAATTTATTCTGTTTTTAAAAAAATTCTAATTTCTCAGAATATCCATATACATATGCTGACATAAGAAGACAAGGCCGCTAAGAGTTTATAGTAAGAGTCCAAACATGTCTCTTTGGCACCCAACATTCCAGTTGAGTTGACTGGGAGTTCAGAAATAGAGGATCGGGCCAGTAACAAGACATAAGTAGATGGGGAGTGATGAAAACAGGCAGGCAAGGTGTGGGAAGGAGAGTATGTGATTGGTTTTTGTTTCATGTGTGTCTTGTTTGTTCCGTGTCTTTCTATGACTTTTCCTTGCAGGTTACATGCTCCTTTAGGCAGTGTACTTAAACACATGCTTAATTTTAAGCATGCGAGTACATCCGTTGACTTCAATTTAGCATATATTTTAGAATTTTGCTGAACGGAAGCTGTAGATGTTGTCCTCACTGCCAAAAAAGGTGTATTTTTACTGTGGTCTAACTAATACTTGTTAGCGGTCCTCTGTTAAATCCTAGTGGAGACAAAACATGGTAGTTTTTAATGTGAGGTAGGTGGGTGAGATCAGCGCTAAATCCCTATCTATGGTTGACCTTATTTATTTAACTTGCAAAACTACAGTGCCTTGTCTACACTAGGAATTTACATAAATATTAATTATCCCACAGTAGAAACACATATTTTTTGGCCGTGAAGACATAGCCTCAGAGCATAAGATTCCCCAGGTTTTAGTGTTAGCCACAGAAAATAGTTGACTGCTGCATAGTTGATTTTTCCCCCCATGTGTTTCCAGTGGACTCCAATGATCTCTATGTGAGTAATATGCTGTATGAAAGGGAAGACAATGAGAGGCCATCCACAGGAGAGGAAGTGGCTGAACTGGTGCGGAAGCTCTGCTTAGCACACAGCATGAGTTTTGAGGTAAGCCTTTTTTTTAATACAACATCCACTTCATGTTCTTTAGTGGCATAACCAACCATTTGGTGCGATGATGTGGTTCACACATGTAGTCCATGACTCCCAGCAAGGCAAGTTAATATCCTAATATCGTTTGTCCCTTTTAATCATTCCATAGGAACCAAGCCTCGGTAGGAAGGGTGTGAACTGGGATTCAAGAGGCATAGGATGATCTTCTTATTTATTAAGATTAGGATTGTGGTAAGCATGGAGAGGTCCCAGGCTGAATCAGGGCTCCATTGTACTAGTACTATACAAATAGAGGAAAACATGATCACTGCCCTAGAAAACTTAAAATCTAAATTGAAACAGGGTATAGCAAAAAAGCATAACAAACAATGGGAAGGAAGGAGGATATGGGTAACAGCAACAAGATTATATGGATTTGTAGGTCAGTTACTGCACACATGGTTCCAAATCATTTGAAAGTATTTTTTTTAAAGAAAGAAAATCAGCTACTCCCGACTGCTGCTCAGGTCTACCCATTATTAACCTGCTGACTTCTTGCCGGATTCTGTTTCTACCCCGTCACAGGTTTCCTTTGTAGCTTTGGGCAAGTTACTCAAGCTTTCTGTGTCTCAATTATCCATCTGTAAAATAAGGCTCATAATATTTCCCTCCCTTAGTCCCCTAGAGAAGTAATTATAGCTAGCGTGTGTGAGGGGCTCGAATACGATGGTGGTGAATGCCATTGTAAAGCTTGCGCATATATAGGATTAAATAGTGGTTGTTCCTTGCAGTGTAGTTGCCCAATGCTTAATGCTTGTTTTCATAGGAGTGTGTACAGTGTCCAGGGTCATGCTAAATGCTTTTAAAATTGTTACAGATTTATTCATGAGATGTAACAGGAAAGACTCAAATAGCTATTCATAATTATAGCTCTAATGTAACCATATTACAATTGCTGTGTGAGATCATGCTAAATCACTTTAAAGCAATAGGGTAAAGGTGACCACAAGTTCTTTTATTTGTTGCAAAATATCTGGTTTCCTATATCGCATGGCTGGAAAATGATTATATATTTATTTAATATGCTGAATAGATTTGGGCCAAATTAATCCCTGGCATAACTCTTTTGCATTCATTTGAGCTACATCAGAGTTGAGGTTTGGCTCAATTTGTCCCTATTAGAACTCTTTGAGGAGGCAGAGAGGAGAGAGAATGGTGTACTGTAACTACCTTTCAAATTGGTTCAGTGTTTAGGACGTAAAAATATATTCATTTATTTATCCTTAATTCTTTCCAAAATAAATATCTATTTAACTAACCTTTTTAAAAGGCTGGAAAAATGTATGAGGTGCCACTTTATATGTAATAATTTGAAATGTCTCAGAGTTTCATTACTCTGTATTAATTTTAATAAAATAGGAGAGTGATGCTTTCACATGGTATATAGCTGAGGACCCAAAGTGGAATGTTTGAATTAGCAGTTAGCATTGTCATAAAGCACAGGCTGATAGGTTTGAGTACTGCTGGCATGACCTCATGTTGAGATTCTCTTCCAGCCTCCAGAATTGAGATGAAAGATCCCCGTAAATGGATTTGTTAAATGTAAAGGGTGTCTTGGGAACCTCCACTCATCATTTGCTGTCATACATCTTTGTTTTTTGGTGGTCAGGGAGATGATGGCTTCATTCTCTTGCTCTGTTCGTTATTCAGTCTAATTGTGTAACATAGGGACTAGGGTGATAAAGTGTGTTGTGAAGGGCTTGATCCTTGATGTCAATGAGAGTTTAGCCTAAGGTCTGTGTGATTTGTTGTTGCAGTAATTGAGGGGCCCCAGTCAGGGATATAGGGGGTTGTCCATAGGCACTGTCCATGCTTGCAGTCCAAGGGGGGTTAATAATCTGACCCATTACTTACGTTTCAATTACCATAAAGATTATGGATCACATTCTGCTCTCAGCTATGCTGGTGTAAAAGAGCCACTCCAGATTTACATCAGCACAGGGTGAGTGGAGAATTTGGCCCTGTCAGTCCAATTTTGTAAAGCACGGATCTCAATGAGAGCTGCGGGTGCTCGATGCTTGGAAGGACTGAGCCCACTTCTATGGGGTGATGACTGTGGATTCGGTGGTGCTCCTCAAGATAGCCTTAATCCCCTCAAGCCAGCCTAGCCTACTTCAAGCAAAACCATTGCTGCTGAGCCTTAAATGGCTGTGTGTGTTCGTGGTAAGTTCTAGTAATAACCTACAAAGCTGCTTCTTTCTGGGGAGAACTTACTTATCAGCTGTCTGCACACCTTGAGAAATAGGAACTTTCCAATAAGAATCCCTCCCCCTCACCTAAGGCATTATGAAGGGCAGATGCCATTAAAATATGGGTGAAATGTTTTGAGAGCCCCATGGGCTGCAGCAGTGCAAGCTTTTGGTGCATCATTGAGCTTCCACTTTACATTGGAGGGGCCTCCATGATAAGTGAGAGGCCTGTCTGTCAGCTATGTTCATTCTCTCCTTGACTTCTCTGTTAGATTGGCAACACGAGTGTCAGTTCATATTGGTTATGTTCTTTGTAATGTAGATACCTGTCCAGTGGGAAGTACAGAGATCATCATGATGCCTTTCATGTAGGGTACTGAGCAGTCAACAGATGATGTCAGATCACTACTGACCTGAGGTGAATTTACAGCAGTGACCTGAAAGAGAGAGGCTCCATATCCCATTCTGTTTCTTGCCAATAATAAAGTAGAACAATATGAAAAAAATAGATATAAAAACCAAAGACTGTGCTTGTCACTTAAATGTTACCTATGTTAAACATATAGCTAAAGAAGCGGCATGGTCTAGTGGGTAGGGCTGATCTGGGTTCTATATCTAGTTTGGCCACTGACCTGCTGTGTGACCTTGGACAAGTCACTTCTGCCTCAATTTCCCCCCCATATTTTTAGATTAACTCTTTGGTGCAGGGATAGTCTCTTAATTAATATATGTATATACAGCACCTAGCACAATGGGACCTTGGTCTCCATTGGGGCCTTCAGGTGCTACTGGAATACAAACAACAACAGTTGGGGTGAAATTTTACCCCGGAGAAGCAAATCCTTCTGGCTCACTTAAGCCCCAAAGGGACCCAGGTAAAGGGAGGTGAGGCACAGGATTTGGGGAGAGTATGGAGGGCGTGCATACTGCCCTGAAGTTGTGGAACCCAGCTCTGCAGGGGATTGCTGCCTGTTGTTTAATATAAATATACAAACTCTCTTGTCTCCAGTGAGGGAGTGTGGACCTCTCAGGCAATAATTGGTTCTGGTCAGTGGTTAATGAGCTCAAAGGGTGAGTATAGGTATTTGTTCAGTGTAGCATGAGAGTTGGGGAGAGAGGTCACAGTCACAATTGGAACAGGGGGACTCCAAGTCAACCATGCTAAGTTACAACCTCAGTAGTTACTCCTCGCCTATTAGATGGCTATAATTGTTTGACCCTTGTATCACAGGCCAGCAAAGGCCAGTGAGTAAGGGTAAGACTGGGGAGAAGGAAGGAGGACTGCCTGGATCTTTGTTGGCATGATAGAAAGTTCCCTGTCTGAGTATTAGGTAGTTCCGCTGCCCCTTTAGCTGAACAGACGGGAGCTAAGTGTGACTAGCGGAGCTATAAAAGTAATCTCTCCCAGTAAATGAATGATTAATTTTATATGTGCTGGACCTTGCAAAGAGAATGTGTGATGGCGTTTAAGAACAGATTATGAAGCTCTGTGCTGTTTGGAAAATTTCATAATACTGCCACTTTGGACTCAAAAAGCTATTTCAAATAAGGTGTGGAGCCCTTTTAAAATGCAGAAACCAGGATAAAGTGTCCCCAAGGGAATGATAGTTAATTTCCCCAGTAGCCATTGAGTGTCATGTGTGTCTCCAAAAAGCCACACTGATTTCTTGTATGGGAGACTTGTTTTGTAAATTGCTAAGATTAGCACAAGTAGCTGTTGTCTGTTCAAATGTCCAAAAGAGAGTTAAATTATTCATAATATGCATGTCCCAACACTGGAGACAATTGGTTGTCAGCTGTTTTCAGTGTTCCATGAGACTCCTTCTGTGTGACAAGAAGTTTGAAATGGGACCCGTATTATTCCCCCATCCCCCTTTTTCTGTTTTTCATTCACCTCATTCCAACCAATATAATGTCCTATGGGCCAGGAAGGGAGTTATGGGAATGGTCATGGCGTTGTCTGGGAGACTGCTTCCTTGGCAGCCATGTGTCGCTTATTTGTCTCCCTATTGTCTGGCTCTGAATGAGGCAAGATTATGCATATTGTTCAGGAAACAAAAACAAGAATAAATAGAGAGGAAAATCCCCCAAAACAGTGAACAGTGCGAAGGAGGAGGGGGAAATTGTGTCACTCCCCAGGAAGCTGAGGGTTTTTAAAATGCCATTATGAGAATGGATTGAATTTCAATGTGGATGGAGATTAGCTAATGGACCATTAACAGAACAAGCGCAGAATAAAAAAAAATGTCAAAGAAAGGAGAGAAGCAACTGTCACTTTCAGAGACTCTTGCAGTGAGGCTCTGATGCAGGTTCTGAAGTGGCCTCCATTAACATTGTGGTACTGGATTGACAGCCCTTGAGAATGCCGCCCTCTATTCACCAAACAGGTGCAGCATGGGCAGTGGCACAGCTAGCTCCCCCACACTGCCCTATTACTGCGTTCCCCACCAACCCCCAGCTCTGACCTGGATGGGTGACCTCTAGGATCAAGAGGTTAGTTTGTTCTTCATCCCCATTCATTCCTTGGCCTCACTCCTAAAGTGTTCAGAAAAGTTGCTAATCAGTACCAATTTGGGTGGTGTCTATGGTGTGGACACTTGTGGGCTGTGAGTTGGACTCATGGCTTTTGATTCTAGGGAGCAAAGCTGAATCCTACCCTGGTAACATAGGTATTGGAAGAGAAAAGGAGATGGGGAGACAGTATAGATTGCTTTGCTTTTAGCAGCTACGACTGTTCCTTACCTCCTGGACTTGTCAGCACTTACTCTTAGTGCACAGTTGGCCTCAGTTATGAACAGAAAACATCACATACCCTGAATTCTTAGAAGACAGAAATGGAACAGATCTGTTAGGTCAATTTGTCCCTCTCAATGCCAAGCCAGGACTGCACCCACTAAATATCTACCGCTGTTTTGTCCAGTCTAGTTTTAAATATCCCAAGTGATTGGACTTCTGCCACTTGCCATGGGAGACTGTTCCACACTTTAATGGAGCCCACTGTCAAGGAGTATTTGCAGACCTTAGGTGTACTACGTTTGTATGGATCTAAATAATTCCTCTCCTTCCTTGGTGTTTACATGATCCACACATTTGTTGACAGTTATCACGCCTTCCCTTAGCTGTCACTTAGCAAAATGATTGCTTTTTAAATCTTTCATTGTAAGCCATCTCCTCCTCCCAGCCATCAGCCGGTTTTGTTGCTTTTCTGTCAGGGCCGGCTCCCGGGTTTTGGCCGCCCCAAGCAGCCAAAAAAAAAAAAAAAAAAGCCGTGATCGCGATCTGCAGCAGCAATTTGGTGGGAGGTCCTTCGCTCCGAGCGGGAGTGAGAGACCGTCCGCCAAATTGCCGCAGAATAGCTGGATGTGCCGCCCCCCTCTGGAGCGGCCTCCCCAAGCACCTGCTTGCCAGGCTGGTGCCTGGAGCCGGCCCTATTTTCTGCTTGGAGTTTGTCAATATCTCCTGGTAATGCCCTGACCTGAAATGACTACAATATTCTAGGTGTTTGTGCATTCCAGCTGCTTAAGAGAGGGACCCTTACCCCAGCTTTTACATATGCCTCCTAAAATTGCATTAGCTTTTTTTTTACTGCCCTACTCTGTTGTAAAGTTATGTTTAATTTGCTCTCTGTTCCCACTTCCAAGTCTCTTCCAACATTAATGCTTCCTAATTGACTTCCCATTGACTATTGGTGGGTTGGATTATTCTCCCCTGAACAGAGATTAATCTGCTTTTTTCCAAGTGGAATCACAGTTTGTTATTTTCAGGCACCTTTGTATTATTCCACTGTACTCATTGGGGTTCACAGCTCCTCCCAGCTGAATATCTGCAAATTTCATTGACGTGCTCTTTACTCCCTCTCTTAGACCTTTAATGAAAATATTAAACGAGACTGAGCCTAACAGTGATCCCTATAGCACGTCGCTAGGCATCTCCTTTAAGCTTTGGTGTAAATTATTAACCTGTATTTACTGTCCTGCTGGTTTTTAGTCTGAATTACATGTTTGTATATCAGGCCATTCAAATTAATGTTATGAGTTGGGCTGGCTGAATTTTTTTTTGTCTAAACTGCATTTTGTCAGACTTTTTTTTTAAATAAATGAATTTTTCCATGGAAAAGTACCTATGTTTTGTGAAAACCACACATTTTTTTGGCTGAAAACTTTTGGTTTTAGATGAAAATTTTCAGTTTTTCAACAAAAAGTCAGAGTTTTCCACAAGAAAAGAACCCAATGTTTCAACCAGCACTAGTTGAGAACAAATTTTCTGGAGACATGCTAGCAATACCCAAATCCATCTATTGCTTTCCCTTGTCCACCAATCCTGTTATTGCTCATGATTCCATTATCCTCTAGAAGTTTTAGGAGTGGTTTTCCTATTTTACTCAGTTATAAATTAATCATATACATGTGTAAAGTGCTATTATTTATCTGTCTTAGGTACTTATATGGCTCCCATTACCATAGTGATGGGAGGACAAGCTTTAGTGTATTTATCCTCACAACACCTCTGTGAGTTAGGAAAGTATTATTATCCACATTTGACAGATGAGAAACAGAGGCAGAGGAGCCTAAATGACTTGCCAGAGGTTACACAGGAAGTCTGTGATAAAGCAGGGATTTAACTCCAGCTCCCCACAAGTCCTAGGTTAACACCCAAACCACTGGACCATTCTCTTGCTCCACTGACACATCCATTGTGAATTCAGCGGTATTGCGAGTGTTATAAATCAGCACTGAACTTGGCCCAGAAATGCAAATATTCTTTGACTGCTTTACTTCAGGGTGCAAGGGTCTTTTTTAACCTTGATGTTAGGTTGTGTTGAGATGGTGTAGTCAGGTAAGCTATAACCTTACTGAGAACCCTTCACTCAGCATTAAAAAATGATTTGTTTTTCCTCTTACACATACCTCAAGAAATTTTGTAATTCTAGCAAGAACATAAACATTATTTCCCCCTCTTTGACAACATAAATATTAGAGTGTATTTGAAATCGGGAGGTAATGTAATAAACTATGAACTGAAGAGGTGTTTAGTTTTTTCCAGATAAAAGTATTTTTGTTGACATTAAATACAAGCACTTACTCTGTTTAAAGCTTATTACCTTATTTGCTGCCAACTACTAGAGCTTATAAAGTCACAGGGGAGGTTGTTTTGAGAATGTGTTCAGTCTGATTATTAGTGTATGGGTTTTATGCAAGTATGGTTTCCTTTTATCTGATACTATTAGCATGCTGCTTCTGAATTATATAGTTCCCTCTTCTCCTTACTCTTGAAAACTGAAGGTGTCTTAGATTGTCTTTCTTTAATTGAACATGTGTTAGAAAAATATAACTTCCTTGAATTGAAGATGAGTGCTGAAATGAAACGGAGTTGGTCTGCTGAGGCCCCTACATCAGTGTTTCTCAAACTGGGGTCGCCGTTTGTGTAGGGAAAGCCCCAGCAGGCCGGGCTGGTTTGTTTACCTGCCCCGTCCGCAGGTCCGGCTGATCGCAGCTCCCGCTGGCCGCGGTTCGCTGCTCTAGGCCAATGGGAGCTGCTGGTGGGCCGAGGGACTTACTGGCCACCACTTCCAGCAGCCCCCATTGGCCTGCAGCGGCGAACCGCAGCCAGTGGGAGCCGCAATCGGCTGGACCTGCGGGTGGGGCAGGTAAACAAACTGGCCCGGCCCGCCAGGGGCTTTCCCTACACAAGCGGCGACCCCAATTTGAGAAATACTGCCCTACATTATTACTGCTTGGGGCATTTTTCCCAATCTCCTGACATGCTTTCTTTAGACCCCAGTCATCAGCAATTCTTTCTCACTTTGATTGGACACTTTCATCCCTTTCCTTCTCTGTCAGTTGTCGCACATTTCCAGTTAGCTAAATCAGGGCCATAATAAGGTTAAGTATTTAAACGAATACTTAATTTTAAACCTGTGTGTGCTCCCCTACCCCGTTCATCAAAGAACTAATGCCCCGATTCAGCCAGGTAATTTAGGGTGTGCAAATCCCAATGAAGTCAATGGGATTTCAGCACCATTTTAAAACTGTTATGTACTTGCCAAGTAGGAGTGGGATTAAACACATGCTGAAGTGCTTTGCTAAATTGGGGCCTATCTAGTACATATAGTTAAAATGAAGCAAGTGAGATGCTGATATTAAAGAGAGAAGGAAAGTCACAACTCCTAGGTCTTAGGCCTTGATCCAAAGTCCATTGAAATCTGTGGCAATTTTTCCATTGAGTTCAATGGGCGTTGGATCAGATCCTTTAGTTTTTGCATTAGTTTAGAATTGAAACTGGGTAAAAGTTTCAAAAGTGTCTCAAAGACTTAGGAAACACAGTCCTATAGAAGGACAGTGAAGTTTAAATGCCAACAGGATTTATAAACGTTACCTATTACTTGTTGTGTCCCTTTACAAAGAGCAAAATAAGTGTATTATTCAGTCTAAAATGACTATTATTAGATTAAAGGAAACAGCAACAAGGAAGAGACACAATAAAGCTTGGAAAAAAGAGAGCACAGTGTGTGTGGATGGGTGTATCTCCTTCGCACTGTCTGCAGCACCTCTGAAAATAGAAAATGGCTGCCCACATGACCCAGATCAGGAGAGCATTTAAGCATTGTGTGTAAGTCCATCTGTATTCAGCAAAGAACTTAAGTGCTTGAGTCCTATTGACGTTTTGTAGCTACAGCACCAAGACTGTTAGATGCATAAGGCCAATTTGTGAACCCCTTACTCACACAAGTGCTCAGCAGTTACTCACACAAGTGCTCCTATTGACTTCAGCGAGGCTACTCGTGTGAGTAGCTACAGGGTTATTGCACTCATGCCCATTGCTTGTACAATAAATGTTCTGACACAGATTTTTACCAATGCTTTGGAAGAAGTCTATTAAGTATACTTGTCTGGATGTTCTGCCAGATACAGGATATCAATGACTCTCCTAAGTTTATAATGTTCAGGGTTTGGTGGTTTCATTTTTGAAGGTGCCTGTAAAGATAATGCTGGAATTATCTTGTTCTTTTCTTTTTAGTGTATTTTATTTTGGTTAGATTAATGTGCTATTGCTGCGCAAAGTCCAATTAGAACAAAAACATAAAGAGTTATACACACACGGACCTGTGAAAGTATTCTAAAAAAAATTGATATGGTAAGAGATTACTCCATCTACTTACATAGTGCCAGCTCCTTTTTAATGAAACCTCCTGGCAGGCTTTAATGAAGATCTAATTCTGGCATGGGATTATACCAAGTTCTCGTTGCTCTTGGAAGCAGTTTTGGAGCTCTCATTTTCCACATAAATAGTAAGAAACCTGTAAATGATTGGGCTGTTTACCAAGGAGGCAGTTCTGTGTAGAAACCCACTGCAAGTGTACAGGATCACAGGAAATTTCAGGACAGCTAGAAGTTAGGGAGCCAAATTAGATCTGCCCCCTGTTTTTTGGAGCTGTGATCTGGCAGAATTAAACCATGCACGCTCTCTCTCTCGTCTAGGTATATATATGTGTGTGTGTGTGTGTGTGTGTGTGTGTGTGTGTATATGACCCATAGTGATGTCTTTTGGTAAGAATAATATTTTTACTTTACAGCCTTTCAAATCTGAAATGAATAATTTAAATTAATCCAGTGATATTAATCCAATTAAAGTGCAACACCAACTAAAGCTTGGACACCTTAAAATGTATGGTATGTTAAAAGAAAAACACAAGTCTCCAGGTGTAATAAAATATCATCCTAATCCTACAGGAGATCAAAAATACTTAGAATAAATAGGGTTTATCAAAATCAGAGGTGTTATTTGGTAAGTAATTCCCTTCCCACCAGAGGACAGTCTGTATGTGGATAATAGGAAGTTTCAGATAATTGGGGTTTGGATAGATAAGACTCCTGTATAAAAATCAAAAGCACACTGTCTTTGCTGAGCATGCATAACTCTATTTACATTAAGTGAGCTGTGTGCAATATGTGGAGAATACAGACCTATGTTTGTTTAATGTGATTTCTTGATGCACAGTTTTCATTACTTTCACAGTTGTGTAGTCTTTGAGGATTTGTTTTAGTGATTTCTAGCTTGGAGCATTTGTATGTAACAGTGGTACTGATATAAAAAAGGGGGACCAGCTCCGGTAACCAGATGAAAAGAGAAGCTACCACAGCTATTTGTTTCAGGGAAAAGGCCTCCATTAAAAAAGGAGACAATCAATCACTTGTGAGTTTCCATAGTAAAACTCTACACAAAAATCAGTGACCAGAACTGTACAGGAACCAGAATTTCCAATTTGCAGGAAATTTAATTTTTAGATGTTTTTCTAAACTAAATTTAATCAAAATTGAGATGTTCCCCTGGAAAGATTTGATTTGAAGACATGGTATTTTCTGATGGAAAAGTGTTCCATCAAAAGAAAATTTGACGAGCTCTGTAAGTGACCATGAGAACTACAGAGAAACATTTGCTTTTCTCCAAATGTATCCATCTTAAAATATCATAGCTGAATATTGGCCAAAATAAGCAGGTAGATTCCAAAATAAGTCTCATCAGGAGTAAGCATGGAATGAAGAGGACTAAAAAACTTTACCTGGAAAATGTCTTAAGAGTAGAACTCGCCACATTCTGAAGGAGGCACCTGACTGGGGAAAGAAACTATGGTCAAGAAATAGATTCCAGACCAGCAACACACAAGCCCATAATTAGATACAAGATTCTATGACTATGGCTATGTTTTAGTTACGGGTATTTTTGGCAAAAGTCATGGACAGGTCACAGGCAGTAAGCAAAAATTCACGGCCCGTGATCTGTCCCTGACTTTTACCCTGACTAAAACTTGGGTGTGGGTGGGTGGCATGGTTCAGGAGGGTGGTCCTGGGGGCACCGTGAGGGAGGGGGGAGGGGAGTCACAGCCCAGGGGCGCTGCGGGTGCTGGGGGGGGGTATTGCGGCCAGGGGGGTGACGCAGGTGGTGGGGTTGGGGCAGGCTCCCTACCCAGTACCTGGGAAGCGGCGACCCAGCTCCTAGCTCCATGTGCTGCCTCCGCTCCGCCCTAAGCCCTGGTTCTTCAGCTCCCATTGGCTGGGAACTGCAGCTAATGGGAGCTACAGGGGCGGTGCCTGCGGGCGGATGCAGCATGTGGAGGTAGGAGCTGAAGGAGGGCAGTTGCTGTTGGCCTTACACAGAGCCCCCCCCCCGCCCCAGGTAAGCACCGCCCCAGGCCCCAACCCTCAGCCCTGAGCCCCCTACACCCAAACTACTCCTGCTCAGGGGAGGGGGCGCCAGAGATTGCCTGAGCAGCGGCCAGTGTGCCTGGCCCAGGGGCTGCCTGAGCTGCTCAGGTGGCCCCCGGGCAGGGCCGGCTCCAGGCACCAGCGAAGAAAGCAGGTGCTTGGGTCGGCCAATGGAAAGGGGCGGCACGTCTGGGTCTTCGGCTACGGGTCCCTCAGTCCCTCTCGGAGCGAAGGACCCGCCGCCGAAGAATGAAGCGGCGCAGTAGAGCTGCCGCCGAAGTGCCACTGATCGAGGCTTTCTTTTTCTTTTTTTTCCCGCTTTGCCGTTTGGGGCAGCAAAAAAGCTGGAGCCGGCCCTGTCCCCGGGCCAGGCGCACCAGTGCTGCAGAAGTCAAGGAGGTCACGGAAAGTCACAGAATCCGTGACCTTCGTGACAAACACAGAGCTTTAACTATGACCATTCCTGGAAGAGATGGCAGTCTGCCAAAACTGGCCAACTGCAAAAGATCTGCTTGTTTAGTTAATCTTTCCAACATCAGGCTTTAGAGAATGAAAATTAGCACTAATAGTGCAGTATACATCCAAAGGGGTTTGGGAAGAGCAGCTCTTTACTCTTTATCAGTGCATCATGGACTTGCACAGTCTAGTCCAGTCGCTCTGCTTTTCAGTGCCTTCTTAGAACTGGAAAACTTGATTTAGTTCCAAATCAGCATTAGTTTCCTCCAGCTACATGTACATTGATGTGGCAATGCACTAAATACTAAAAGAGGCACTGTTCAATTTAGGCCCAAATTTTCATGTTTTTAAATAAATTGACATGAAATAAATTCTCTCAGCTTTGTGTACGTTACTTCACAGAGGGGAGATGTAACTCATTAATAAATCACTAAGATAAACGATGTTTTGCATAAGTGCTACGTATCATATAATATTATACTTTGTTATTGTGTTGCTTGTACTGTGGTAACGCCTAGGAGCCCCCGTCATGCAGCAACACCCCATTGTGCAGGGTGCTGTGTGCGAGGTGGAGGTGCTGTGTGTAAGAACTCTGTGTAGCTAGAAAGCTTGTCTCTCCCACCAACAGAAATTTGTCTAATAAAAGATATTACCTCACCCATCTTGTCTCTCTAATATCCTGGGACCAAAACGTATATAAGAACACTACAAACAAGTGCCATTCAGATGCAGAACAAAAAGATGGTCCCTGCTCCAAATTATACCCAGTCACACTGTCATTGATTTGTATTGCGGTAGTGCCACAAGGCCCCTAACTAAGATTGGGACCCCATTGTGGTAGGGCAGAGGTGGGCAAACTACGGCCTGCAGGCCATATCAGGCCCACGGGACCATCCGCCTGGCCCTTGAGCTCCTGGCCAAGGAGACTAGCCCCCGACCTCTCCCCCGCAGCCTCAGCTCGCCGTGCCACTAGTGCTCTGGGAGGTGGGGCTGCGAGCTCCTGCCTGGCAACGTGGCAGCATGGCTGGCTCCGGCTGGGTGGCACAGCTGCCAGTCCTGGTGCTCTGAGCGGCATGGTAAGGGGGTAGGGAGCAGGGGGATTGGATAAGGGGCAGTGGGTCCTGGGGGGCAGTCAGGGGAGAGGGAGCAGGGGACGGTTGGATGGGGCGGAGGTTCTGCGGGGGCAGTCAGGGGGCGGGGAACAAGGGGGGTTGGATAGGCGTGGAGGTCCCGGGGGGTCTGTCAGGGGGCGGGGGTGTGGATAGGGGTCAGGGCAGTCAGGGGACAGGGAGCAGAGGGGTTGGATAGGGGGTGGGGTCCCGGGGGGGCAGTTAGGGGTGGGGGGTCTTGGGAGGGAATGGTCAGGGGACAAGGAGCAGGGGGTTTGGATGGTTTGGGAGCTCTGAGGAGGGCAGTCAGGGGGCGGGAAGTGGGAGGGCGTTGATAGGGGGGTGGATAGGGGGTGGGGGCCAGGCCGTTTGGGGAGGCACAGCCTTCCCCACCTGGCCCTCCATACCGTTTCAGAACCCCGATGTGGCCCTCAGGCCAAAAAGTTTGCCCACCCCTGTGATAGGGACTGTGCAAACAGTTAGAGACAGTCTCTTTCCTGAAGAGATTACAATCTAAATAGAAAAGACAGACCAGAAGGAGAGGCAGAAACACAGAACAGGGGTGGCCAAAGATTACACTGCAGGCTCAGCGGTTGAGCAAGTCCTACTCTAGTGCACCTATCCACTGAACCATGCTTCCTCTATAACTATTATATAACTCAGGGGTCGGCAAGCTTTCAGAAGTGGTGTGCCGAGTCTTCATTTATTCACTCCAATTTAAGGTTTTGTGTGCCAGTAATACATTTTAACATTTTTAGAAGGTCTCTTTCTATATCTTTAATATATAATTAAACTATTGTTGTATGTAAAGTAAATAAGGTTTTTAAAATGTTTAAGACGCTTCATTTAAAATTAAATTATAATGCAGAGGCCCCCAGACCGGTGGCCAGGACCCAGGCAGTGTGAGTGCCACTGAAAATCAGCTTGCATGCCGCCTTTGGCCCTCGTGCCATAGGTTGCCTACCCCTGATATAACCTGTACTGTCCTCTATTTCTAGACTGCAGACCTCTTCATGACTCTGGTGTTTGAGCTTCGAAGTCTCTCTGCTGATGCTTTAATAGGCCTTTGGCGTAGATCTTCGTTTAAATGCAGAGACAACTGGTAAGACCCCTTTAACAGTGAGCAGTTGTATTCTTTTATGGTAAAGAAATGTATTTCCTTTACCTTTATTTTGATCAGATCCTACACCAAAATAGTTGTTACGTTCTGCTCTGCTCTACTGTGGGTCTCTCATTTCAATGACAGAAATATGATGTTCCCCTTCAAGCATGTAACTCGATAACTTTCCAAGGTATGTATCAGTGTCTTCAAGCAATTCCAAGACCCACTTCCCACAAAGCCAGGTGATTTCTGTGACAGAATATAGTGATAAGTGCACAAGACTTGCATAGCTCTCCAAAAGAAAGGAATCTGCTGGCTCATATTTGAAATAAGTTTCTCAAACCGCCAGTGGCAAAGCCCTGCCTTGGGTTCACAGTTATGTGTTTTGAGATGTGCTTTGAGACAGGATCAACGGTCTTGTAGTTAAGATGCTGGATTGGGATTCAGGAGATCTGGATTCTGTGACCAGCTTTTCTACAGACTCCCTGGACTCCTTGGTCAAGTCCCTTGATCTCTCTGGGCCTCAGTTCTCCATCTGTAAAACAGGGATAACAACGCTTCCTTTCTCCCATTTTTTGTGACTTGTCTGTTTAGACTGTAAATGCTTCGGGGCAGGGAAGGTCTCTTACAATGTGTTTTTTGGAGTGACCTGAACAATGGGGGCCCCCATCTCTGTTGGGGCCTTTAGATGCTGCTGTAATATAAATGATAAACAAGGTAGTGTCTCCTATGAGTGGAACACTATACAGCCCGTGCTTATATTTTGCCACCTAGCAGGTCTGATTCTCTTCTCTTCCAAGGCCAGAAGGGACCATTGTGATAATCTAAACTGACCTGTATAACAGAGACCATAGAACTTCCTATAGCAGATCTTTTAGAAAAACATCCAATCTTGATTTTAAAATGGTCAGTGATAGAGAATCCACCACGACCCTGGGTAAATTGTTCAATGGTTAATTACTCTCACTGTTAAAAATATATGGCTTATTTCCAGTATGAATTTGTCTAGTGTCATCTTCCAGCCACTGGATCGTGTTCTACCTTTATCTGCCAGATTGCAGAGCCCATTATTAAATATTTATTTCCTAGGTGGGTACTTATAGACTAATCAAGTCATCCCTTAGCCTTCTCTTTGTTAAGCTAGATAAACTAACTCCTTGAGTCCATCACTATAAGGCATGTTTTCTAATCCTTTAATCATTCTCATGACTCTTCTCTTCATGCTCTCCAATATATTAACATCCTTCTTGAAGTGTAGACACCAGAACTGGACACAGTATTTCAGCAGCATTTTGCACCAGTGTCAAATACAGTATCAAATAATCTCTCTACTCCTACTCAAGATTCCCTTGTCATGCATCCCAGGATCGCATTAGCCCTTTTAGCCACAGCATCACACTTACGTTCAGCTGGGGGGGCTTACGTTCAGCTGATTATCCACCACTATCTGCAAATCTTCTTCAGAATCACTGCTTCCCAGGGTAGAGTTCCCCATCCTGTAAGCGTGGCCTCCATTCTTTGTTCCTAGATGAATACGTTTACACTTAGCTGTATTAAAACACATATTGTTTGCTTGCGCCCAGGTTACCAAGCGATCCAGTTCACGCTGAATCAGTGACCTCTGACCTCTTCATTATTTACTGCTCCCCCAATTTTTGTGTCATCTGCAAACTTGATCAGTATTAAACTGGTGTAACTCCACTGCCTCTAGTGGTGTTGATTCTGACTTACACCAGCGGAGTTTAAAAGAGGCTCAGGCCCACAGAGTCAAAGTCAGCACAGCTGTATGAATGTAAATGAAGGCAAGAATTTGGCCCAGAAGTCTATAGGGAATGGGTGTATACAAATGAATTAAATACACTAAATGAGTCCATTGAAAACAGTACAAATAGGATGGGAAGAG
This sequence comes from Malaclemys terrapin pileata, assembly GCF_027887155.1. Lineage (NCBI taxonomy): Eukaryota > Metazoa > Chordata > Testudines > Emydidae > Malaclemys > Malaclemys terrapin. The sequence goes on along the minus strand of NC_071514.1, from coordinate 65,042,902 downwards.
GGAGCACATAGAACAGGATTTCTGTTTCTGTTTCAAGGGTATTTTATGTGTATATTCTACAATTCCCAATTTTATGTGTTTTGGTATTTAATGCCAGTGCTGATAATAGAAGTGGCCACTGTTAATGGTATTAGTGTAAAGCCTTTTCCGCTAGAAACACCCTGTCAGTGCTGGTCATTGATCCAGCACAGTGTTCAGTGTTGCCTTCTCTGTCCACTTCCTCGCGAAGAGAATTTTCCAGCCATTCCAGGAACAATACCAACGGGAAGCTCAGGTCATGCTTCCACCATCTGGATGTAAATCAAGATTTATGTTGTTAGGCACCGGTCATAATGGAAAAATATGGAAAATCCCACTGGGAACATTATGAACTTTCCAATGTGGAATGAATTAAAAGTGGCAGCTGCTCCTGATGTGCTTCATTAGAGAAACACATCTTGATTGATGTTCATCAAAGCTGATGTGTTCAATTTGTTTTACATCCATCTGTAGTCTGTTCCCAGATTAACAGTGTCAATTGTGCAGGAAACGTGATTGGTGGAGTGGAGGATGGGCTATTTCTGTGTGTGTATGAGGAGTTTCCTAGACACTGGGAGTCCAGCTATTTTTGTTCAGTTCCTCTGTGTGGTGTGCTTCTAAAACATTGGCTCAGTCTTGACATTTTTGCATGACCAAACAAATCATTTTTGTTTCAATTTTTATGCGTCTTGTCCAGCTATTCCTCCTCAGTTAGTATAAATCAAACGATCTGGAAATTATTCATACGTGTTGGTTGGAATCAGGGCAAGGAGAATCCTACCTTGGTGAAACCTTGGACGTTGTCAAATTATTATTGTTGTGGGCACATTAAAAGATTCTGAGGTTTGGTCTAGTTCAAGGTAATTACAAAACAGATGCTTAACCCAACATGATTAAACCTTTTGAGGCTGCAAAATTGGTCTGGAAGAGACCTTATATTAAAAAAAGGTTTTCTTATGAGATTTCTGCCACTTCCTCCCTTCAGTCCTACCAGAAATACCATGAGAATAACAGAGGAAGGTGAAAAAGAAAAGTAATTTTAAAAGTGAACAGAACTTTTGGATTCTTTTTTTTTTTTGCAAAAGTTTTGGTCTGTTCACTGATCCAAACCAGTTTACTGAACACTAAAATTATATCCTTCCTAATGGAATGTTCTTTCAGCAACAATGCTGACTGCATGCACGGAAGGTCAAAAATCCCTTTCTAGCCTTTCCAGAGCTGACTTAAAAAAACCCTCAACCAATGTCCACAAAAATGTGGTCGAAAATGCTTTCCCAGTTTTGATTGAAGAAACTTTTAGATGGAAATTATTTCCTTGATATAATCTAGAGTTGAGCTTCACTCACAATGTTTACAGCAAGGTCCAAACATCTCTGATATTGGGACCGGTTCAGATCTGAGGGTTTGGATCTTTGATAAGGCTGAGTCTACACTATTGTGGTCAATTAGTTTGTCCCTCAACTTCAGTAAGAGTGGGATCAGGCCTATAATCTTGTTTTTCTTCCTCCTTCCAACAATGTGGGCTTTCCTAGCAAATACAAGTAAATATATTGAGAACTGCAAGCATAGAAACAGGCATTTAATGTGCTTTCAGGCCAAAATATTATCTAGCTTAGACTAAATTTTCTGTACAGCTGCTCTGGATTTGTAACAATGGTTCATGCTTCACTTGACACAAACTTGAAAAATTGGCATTAACTCTACATTAGTTATAAGAAAAACCCTAAATCACTTAATTTCTCTCATGCTGACAAATAGCTACATTATTCTTCAGAGAAAAATTACAACTGCAGGTCATCTTCTGCCCATAGCAGTCTAAGGCTTTATCTACATGGGAAACTCTTACCAATTATACCAGTATAGCTACACCAGTATAGCTCCCTGTGTGGACATTCTTCTTCTGCTATACAAATGTCTTTTTTCAGTTTTCCCAAGTGACATAATTCTGAACCGCAGACTTAAATGACTAAGATTTGAGACATTTCAGTCTTTAGGTGCCCAATTTGAGACATCTTAGAGGAGTCCTTTCTTGAAAATCAAGTCCCTTGAGGAGAAGCAAAAACTTGGGATGCCCAGATTCACTAGTCACATTTGAAAATCTTGGCCTAGGAGGTACAGTGCTGCACCCATTTAAATACATGCCAAACCTCCCAGTGATTTTTGTAGGGTCAGGATATGCCCCTAAGGATATGCCCCTTAGTTTTTTAGTGGACTTTTATTTCCGTTGAAGCAACCTCAGTCTCAGGAAGACAGAAGGCAAATATTCTTTGACTCTTAGGTACTTCAGTTCATGTAGATTTTGACATTTTTCTGTTGTGTTTCAGGCAGCCGCTAGTAGATGCTCTCCCATCGTGTGCTACAGAGGCCTGTGTTGTCCTGATGAAAGAAATTATTGTTGCAAAAGAAGTGGAGGAGGACAAAATGGAATCTTTCCTTTGGTCATTGTCATTCATTCCTGAACCCACCACAGGCATGATCGACTCTCTTGCTGTGAGCAGACCAGTTTTTCATTTTATCATTAAAGCCAACTGTGGGAAGGGCTAGCTCAGTGGTTTGAGCATTGGCCTGTTAAACCCAGGGTTGTGAGTTCAATCCTTGAGGGGGCCACTTGGTCCTGCTAGTGAAGGAAGGGGGCTGGACTTGATGACCTTTCAGGGTCCCTTACAGTTCTATGAGATAGGCATATATTATATTTATACCTAGCCTTGGCATTTAGACTATTAGTCTCACTCCCACTCAGATTTACATGAAACTCTGCTTCTGGAGGTGATTTTAGTGATGTGTTCTGGGAGTGGACTGAAACTACCAGCTCATTTCATGTAAGACTCCAACAGAGGGTGCAAACAGCCTTTAGTTCCTGGGGTTTGATTTGAACCGGCAGCGTAGAGATAGAAGGGAAGAGACTGAACTGGCCCCTCAAGGGTGCTCTCTGCAGGTCAAGGTAGAGGTTCAAAGGTAGGACAGTGTGAGGAAGCTGATACTATTACAGGTTCTGCTGTCCCTGTTTTTTGGATAGAGGCTTCATTCTCCAGTGCTGTTAATTCAGCACCTTTTTAGGAGTATTATAATTAACACCCACAGACATTCCAGGCCTACAGCTGCTTTTCAGATTTTGACTTGTTAGTTGATTATATGTGCTGAGTATTCACATTTTTATAGTGTGGTTTTCCCCTAAGGTAATATGTAATGCAGTCCCTTTGTGGATTATGATGTACACCATGCATTTCAGCTCAGAATGGCATTTGTCACCTTTCATGTGTCATTTTCCAAGATTTGGAGGAAAGGATACAGGGAATTTTACATACACCCTAAAGGGCTTTACTGCTCTATGGTTTTTACATTTGCACAGTGCCCTCTTCTTTGGGCTTCACTTTCTGCAGGACGCTGTTATTGAAACTGCTGTAAATGGGCGTTTTTTTTAGTGATGGGAGGGCCTCAAAGGATTTGGTTCAGTTTGTGTGCTTCTCTGAAGAAGTAACCAAATTTCCTGGGTATGCAAAATTGAGCTCAGGATTGAGCTAAAAATTGAGCAAACTGGCAAGGTGTTTGCAAGATTCCAAGTACTTCCTACATCTGTGCAGACTGGAATGAGCAACCTGGCTTGTAATATTTCTACTCTGGGATCATGAATAGAGGTGGGTGGGTGTTTGTAAAAAGGAGAGCGAGTTATTGCAGCATACTGGGCAATTCTCACTTAGTTTCCTCTGCCTCAGCAGCATTACTCGTGATTTGTTTTTTTTTAGTGATTGGAAAACAAGGTAATAATAAGACTGCTGGATAAAATACATAGTAGACCAAATTCTGACCAAGGTACAAAATGTCCCAAACTTATCTGTGGAAAAATGGCCATTTTTCCACAGCCCCTGCAGTGAACAGGGGACCAGGCATAGGAAGGGAAGCAATGGGACATGTTATACCCTTAGCATTTCTTGCTAGTTGACATTTTTTTCTGACTCATTTAGTCAGTACACAAAAGTCCCATTGGACTTATTCCAGTTTTCAGCTATAATGAATCCCGAATACTCTGGTGAGAAAGCAACATCAAGGCCAGATGGAGCATGTGGAGGCAGACAAGAAAAGCTTGCACGGATCCTTCTGCCCACAGCCAGCATCAGACCAAAGTGTAGAAATTACAGGCTGCTCCTGATTGGGGTACCCTAGAATCTGGCTCCATGTGTGTGTGTTGTATCTCATAGCCATTGAAGGGAGGAAGGAGGGAAATTCTATTTCTTGCCTTTAATGGAGTGGGGAAACGTAATGGTTCAGAAGGCAACGGCCCTGACTTACAGCAGAATCTTCTTGCTGGGTTTAAGCAGGGGGATTGTGACTTTCTGACTTATCTGTGCCCAGTGAGTGAGCACTTGGGCCTGGTACGTTCTTCCTGAGGTTGTCCTGTTCCATTTCAGGTGGGGATAGCTTAATAGCTACTTCTGTAGCTTACTGTGTTTGAAAAGCCTGAGATCACTTTGAGGGAAAGTCAGCAATTGCAAATTATTTTTAAACAGAATAAAATAACTGCCTGGGTCTATTTGGCTTGGCAGCAAAGGGCCCACTGATTGGTCAGACTCATGAAGAATCAATCTCACAACTTGCTGTTCCCTATCAAACAATTACAGGCCAGGATAATAAAGCGCCGGCTGCCAGAGCTTTGAAGGCTTTCCAGAATTCCTAGTTGAGATAATTCATATCCAGCTCATTTAGTCTTCTGGGTCATCACTTCAATTATGGGATTTTCAACAAAACCATGTTTACTTCAGGGTGTATGGAAATATGGGGTTTGACTACAGCTTTATTGGACAAATAGAAACATATTTTGTGCCTTGGACCCACTTAGCTTCCAGTGCTCCTCTTCTCCAAAATGCCTGTAGTTGAGAAATGTTTACAATTCATGGCAAGTTTGTGTACTGGGAAAGAATCTGCTAATGATTATGGAATGCAAACAGTTCAGAGTAGGTTCCCATATAAACACATGGGCTCTGTTCCTGAAAACACGTGTGTCTCTTTACTCATGCAAGTGCTCATAATGAAATTTATTGTATGGTATGTTAAAATATTGACTGATGTGTATAAAATGAACAGCTCTGGTAGATGCACATACATTCATTACACACTGGCCTCATAAGGAGATGAGGCTGAATTTGTTTGTGTCGTTAGAATGCTAGGACTATAACTTTCTATGCAAAGTCTCCCTCCCTCCCTCAGCTATAGCTTTTTTCAGTCTTCTGCTTCCTTTGGCCTTTCTCCCTGCTCTTCTCCCTCCAGATGCATTTCCTGTTCCATTTCTTCTTCCTCTGTCCACCCTCTCCAGCTGCTCTTTCTCTCCTTTCCTCCCAGGATTCTTAACAGCTGCTCTCAGTGTGCTGGTTGGATCTGGGTTTGCAATGTTGCTACTTTTAACTTTCTATTTAGAAAGCTAAATTGGGAGAGGTTTGAAAAGTTCTTGGCTGATCTTTTATTACAGAAAGAGCAATCAGAAACTGCTTGATTGCCAGTGAGTGCAGCAGAGACCTGCTACTAGAGGGCACTTTTTAAAATTGTCTGTGCTGAACTGCAAACGCCAGTTGTTTTCTAGGAGAAAAATAACATACCATTCTGTCAGGCATTAATCTATAGGTATTCACATCTAGGGGCCCTGTTACAATTTTGTATATACAAACACCAACCATTTATTTATCATATTTATTTATAACTGCTTTTACAAGAAAGAACAAAAGTAGGGTCTACACGAGAGCGCTCATGGTGTCTCTCTCTCCTACAGAGCTGGCTGCATCTAAAAAACAAACAGCAGCTGCCAAAGTGGCAGGAAGAGAAAATGTCAGTAGGGGGGTGCTGTAAAAAGAAAACAAGTCACAACAGATGCAAACTGTGCATAACCATAGGCCTAATCTTGCAATCCTTTTGGCCTCAACTAGTCCTGGTCCCACTGAATTCAATAGAATTACTGGAGTAGTGGTTTTCAGGATTAAGCCCTGTAAGATATATGGGTCACACTTTATATTTAGGTTCCTTTTATAAAAGGCTAATAAATGATTTATAGGTGTTGTAAGCATATTACAGACATAATTAGCATGCGCTTATATAACTATCTGTAATACACTAACATGTGTTTTAGGTTATTTGTTTATTTATTATTTGTATTATTGTAGCACCTAGTCCTAGACCAGAACCCCCATTGTGGTAGGTGCTGCTGGTTATAAACAACCTGTTGGACACAATAACAAACTAATAAATGGTTAATAAATTGTTATAGTCTTGTATTATCTTTTATAAGCTATTTATCAGGGGAAACTTAATATAAAATGTGACTCGTGAAATACTGCACTATTGCTATACCTCAGTAAAAGTGTAGGTGATAATTTTATAGCCAATTTAAATTACATTCTCACTGCACTGGTATCCTTAATTTAAAGCACTCCCCTGTTGAGAGTGCTGGACAATGGCCACTTGTATTAGTCTCCTCCATGCACTGTACAGCACCTTTGCATCAAAAGCTTCTATTTGCTACAGCTTAATCCTGACTTGGAGAGCCCATTGCTATGGGGACAGGCAGTATATTTTGCAACATAAACAATGTGAGTGTTCTAAGCACTGGGAGTGTCTTGGAATGCATTTCACTATAGAATGGCCTTGAGTCCTCTCAAGGATCATACTAATTCAGTCTTCACTTAAGCATATGAGAGTGGTAGATTTTTCTCCATATCATCTGGGGTTTTCCTCTGAGTCTCCCCAGCATGTTTTTTTTATTAAAATCTTTCAAAGACACAATAGTCAGTATTTGAAAATGGGGGTTATTTTCTGTGGCTTCATAAGAGCGTATAAGGATGAATTAATTAATGTTTGTAAATCTCTGTGAAGATGTACATGCCATCAGAGTGCTTGGGGTATTATAATAAATATGAGGCTTACAGTTTTTAAGCCGCCTGTCATTCTTGTCTTGATTAACAGCCTTTGCTGCAGTCACCAGGAGCAAGTCAGAGTGTCTTCTTAGGAATAACTGCTTTGGTGCATCACTTTTGTTCAGCTAACAGCGCCTGTGACCGTCTGCCTGCAGTACAGATGGTGACAAGTATTCTGGAAGGATACTTGGGAGGAAACTGCACCTTGCAAGAATCAGGACTCAGCCAGGTAACAGTCATTTAGACAAGCGTGGAGTAACCCCGAAGACAAGTTTCAAACAGCCATCCCTCCCTTTTTCTCCCTTTAGACACAATCAGAATAAGAACCTGTATGATGAAAATGACATGAAATGGTGTCTGGAGTGAAAATATGGATACCTTTTGAATCTACAAGCAAATGTTATTTTACTCATTTCAGCTATATTCTTTGGTAGTACATATGGCCAAAAGAGGCTTGTTGGACAGAAAAGAGTGGCTTTCATGGATATTCGTGGGTATTCAGACAACAAAACCTTTTAGAAAATTGTCTAAAAAGGCACAAGTGTGTTGGATCTTTTTTAATCCTTTCTACAGATTTTAAAATTTTATTTGTAACATATTATTTTAAAAGCTGTTGGATATAAAATGAAAAACCTTTTAAAAACTACAGATAACACGAGAAATAATTTACCTGTCCCTTCTTTTGATTGGCTTCATGCAGTTAGTGGTAGCTGTAACATCATAGGATGATGCACTCTGGGGAGTCACAGCATGACTGGAGTTGACTAGCATGATGTTGAAGGACTTGCCAAGGAAAGGGGAAATGATATTGTGTCCGTTGATTGTGTGTGATTTCTCTGTTGGACTGGGAGCAATTCAGCCCATATTTCTGGATTCTTCATTTTAACTGCACTTCACCTTTAAAGAAATATCTTCCTTCTGTTTCACCATCCTCCTAAGCTCCTTCCTTCTCACCCTTAGAGACCACAGTGACAGTGTACCAGATAGTTAGTAAGTGTAGCAGGACCCCAACTGCTATGCTAGCCGAGGTATTTTGCACCTTCCAGAATTTAAGGTCCCAATGTGCAAAGCACACTTGGTTTTAGTTATTTTTTTCATATCATCTGAGCAATCTGTCACTCTCAGTTCTGTTACAGCAGTTATTTAAACACCAGGCTTTATTTTATAGGAATTTCAATTGAGCTTTTAAGATCAAAATGTCATTCCTGAACTTTTTTGACTGCTCCTGTGGGCAATAGAATCGTAGAAGGCAGATGGAAAGACAGGCAGGAAAAATCTGTTGTATGAGGTTATAGAGTCCATTTTCCTAGGGAGGGGCAGAATTGCTCCCTACTGTGTACCTTCTAGTGTTGTGCCTAGATAAATAACTCGGGCAATAGGGCTTCCACCATTTCCCTTGGGGGACTATTCCATAGTCTAATAGCTCTCACCATTAGGAACTATTTCCTGAGAGTAAGCCAGACTTCTCTTAATCTCTTCAACATGCATTTCTGACTAAAGCTGGGTTTCTTTTAAAAGACCGTTCAAATAACGGAAGGGCTTTTTCCTTAATGTTACATGCATGAGCTTGTCATGAAAATAATAATTTACATTTACAGTCCTGAAGCATCCCAAAGGACTGTACAGAATCTGGCCAAGATGTTCAACACAAAGCAAGGCACCTAAATACAAGTGGCTTGATTTTTGAGACCCACTGAAATGCAGCCACCTCAGGAGAGGCAGGCCAGGCACCAGCTGAGCAACAATATGGCGCAATGGGTGCAGGGGAGAGGATATTTTTGGCTTAGGACAATTCTACTAAAATGGCCATGTCATCTTTGATATCCATGCACCATCGAAAGAATCTCATGTCTCAAGCCTCATCATAAGCATCCTACATTAAATAGGGTCTGAGTCTCCTTTAGCTCACACAGTTACAGCAGTTTCTGACACATTTTAACTCTGCAATTACTCCTGAACTAGTGTGTGTGTGTGTGTGTGTGTGTGTGTGTGTATACAGCACAATTTAGCTAAGAACAATGCAAGGTGGGTCAGCCTATGAGGAGTTGAACTTATGGGTATAGGGAGTCTAGGCATAGAGCTTGCTATTGAAAAGTCGTCATTTTCCAACAGTTACTATGTCCATTGGTTTCTGAAATTCCTCCGGTTTCCTCTATACTTAGTATAGGAAATGACCGTGGTAACATTGTGGTAAATGACTTAATCAACCATGGCATTCAGAACCCCAAACCTTTACCACTAAGCATTTTACCCTGCAGCGTTTTGATCTATAGATAATCAAACTGAGACATAGCTTTCATATATTTGAAAATCGTCCCCCTCCCCTACTTGTTGCATTGTCTGTGCCTTCACACTGAAATTAATATGCACTGTATCTTTTGGATACTTTTGCAGCGTCACAGTTCCAAACCAAATTTCATTTAAAAAGTGCTATATTGTTTATAGAAGAGCAAACTATGGGTATGTATGGTCTTGTCTACACCAGGAAGGGTTTGCCAATTGACCTATAATGGCAAACCCTCTAAGGGCATGGCTACACTTGCGAGTTAGAGCGCATTAAAGCAGCCTCGTGCGCTCTAACTCACAACCCGTCCACACTGGCAAGGCACGTAGAGCGCCCGGATTCCGTGGCTAGAGCGCTCCTGGAACTCCACCTCAGTGAGTGGAATAACGTTTGATGCGCCCCCGCTGGAGCACCGCAGCGCCAGTGTGGACACCCTGGTTTGTTAATGCGCTCTGATTTGCCTCCAGAAGTGTCCCACAATGCCTGTTCTAGCCACTCTGGTCATCACTTTGAACTCTATTGCCCTGCGCTCAGGTGACCAACCATCAGACCCGCCTTTAAATTCACTGGGAATTTTGAAAATCCCCTTCCTGTTTGCTCAGCAAGGCGTGGAGTGCTCTCAGCGAATCTTTCCAGGTGACCATGCCTCCATGCGCCAGGCGATCCCCAATATGGAGCAATGGCGAGGTGCTGGATCTCATCAGTGTTTGGGGGAGGAAGCTGTCCAGTCCCAGCTGCGCTCCAGCCATAGGCATTACGATACCTTTGGGCAGATATCAAGGGACATGATGGAAAGGGGCCATGACCGGGACACACTGCAATGCAGGGTTAAAGTGAAGGAACTGCGGAATGTCTACTGGAAAGCCCGCAAGGCAAGCCGCCACTCTAGTGCTGCCCCCGTGACCTGCTGTTTCTACAAAGAGCTGGACGCGATATTTGGGGGTGACCCCACCTCCACTCCGAGGACCACCATGGACACTTTAGACCCCAGTTCAGCAAGGCAGGAGGAGGAGGAGGAAAGCGGGAGCGAGGGTGTTGAGGAAGAGGAAGACACCCCGACATCCCTAGATGCTTGCAGCCAGGAGCAGTTCTCAGGTCAGGAGGAAGGTAGCCAGTCATGGCAGCTGGTGCTTGGGGAAGGACAAACACCAGAGGAGGTGCCCGGTAAGCGACTTTTATTTTGGGAAGGAAGTTATTCGGTGCAGGCTCTTGGGGCAAGGAGGGTTAGGGCTGCATGCATGCCTAGATGCGGAATAGGGCGTTGATGTGCTCTCACATCGCGGTAATCAGCTTCAGTGATCTCTTCAAAGGTCTCATCCAGAACTTGGGCAATGCGCTTGCGCAGGTTCCTTGGGAGAGCTACTGCGGTCCTTGTCTCAGTCAGGCTAACATGTCCGCGCCACTGTGCTGTGAGGGGTGGGGGACCATTGCTGCACACGGGCAAGCTGCATATGGGCTATGGCAGAAGCTGCATTGTAGTAGAAGACCCTCCCTTGCTTTCCAGGTCACCCTCAGCAGGGAGATATCTTCCATGACTAACTCCTGTGGAAAATGTGGGGACAGTGTTCAGTATAGGAACTCCCTGCAGCTGTTGGCTCTCCCCAAGGCACAGAAACCCAGAGGACAGTACGGCCATGAAACCATCAGTCCCCCTTGACTCACTATTTTGGGGCTCCCGTGGGTTACGTCCGCTCGCTTTGCTATTGTGTAGACTGTGCTTGCCCTTAAGTACGGGGGAATCATTGCTCTGTCTGGTGTTGCATTTTGCCTTTACAGATGCAACCTTGAGATCTCAGCCGTCCATGTTATCACCGTCCGAGAGGCTGCAAAGAATCAGGAAGAGGCCACGTAGAAGCAAAGAAGTCATGCTGCATGAAGTAATGCAGCAGTCCCTTAACGAGAATCTAAAAGGAGTGAAGGGAGAGTGAAAGGAGGATCTACCAGCAGAATGAGGAGTGCTGGCACAAAAGCGTGGTGCTCCGGCAGCAACGCACGGATTGGCTGATAAGCATCATGGAGCGCCAAGCGGACTCAATCCAGGCACTCGTAGCCATGCAGGCAGAGCACTACCATACCTGCCTCTCCCCCCACTCCCCGCAGCTCTTGTCCCAAAACTCTTTCCCTTGTGCCCCCATATCACCTCCAACCCACTTTCCATCACCATGCAGTATAGCCATCCTGAAGTGCAGCACTCATTGCCAGAGAGGAAGGCTGAGTATGACAACAGGACATATGCAAATCTGTGATTGTACTGTTCCCCACCCCATCCCCTTGCCCTTTCTGTTTCCCAAGCAGTTGTGTTTCTTTTCAATAAATGGATTTTTTCCTTTGAAAACATTCTTTATTATTGCATAAAGTAAAAGATACCTTAGCCCAGGAAAGCAACAGGCATGGCAAGTCAGCGTAGCAAACACAGATTCCTTCTAACATTGGAACCACTGCACTTCACTCCTGTGCAGGACACCAAATATTACTGGTGGCTTTCAGCCTCAAATTGCTCCCTCAAGGCATCCCTAATCCTTGCAGCCCTCCGCTGAGCCCCTCTAATGGCCCTGCTCTCTGGCTGTTCAAATTCCGCCTCCAGGTGTTGAACCTCCGAGTTCCATGCCTGAGTGAATCTTTCACCCTTCCCTTCACAAATGTTATGGAGGGTACAGCACGCGGATATAACCCCAGGGATGCTGTCATCGGCCAGATCCAGCTTCCCATACAGAGATCGCCAGTGGCCCTTTAAACGGCCAAAAGCACACTCCATGGTCATTCTGCACTGGCTCAGCCTGTTGTTGAACTGCTCCTTGCTGCTGTCAAGGCTCCCTGTGTAGGGTTTCATGAGCCACAGCATTAAAGGGTAAGCGGGGTCTCCAAGGATCACAATGGGCATTTCAACTTCCCCTACAGTGATCTTCTGGTCCAGGAAGAAAGTTCCTGCTTGCAGCTTCCTGAACAGGCCAGTGTTCCAAAAGATGCATGCGTCATGCAGTTTTCCGGACCAGCCTGCGTTAATGTAAATGAAACTCCCAAGGTGATCCACAAGCTCCTGGAAAACCATAGAGAAATACCCCTTCTGAGTAACGTACTCGGAGACTAGGTGGGCTGGTGCCAGAATTGGAATATGCGTCCCATCTATCGCTCCTCCGCGGTTAGGGAAACCCATTTGTGCAAAGCCAGCTACAATGTCATGCACGTTACCCAGAGTCACAGTTCTTCTGAGCAGGACATGATTAATGGCTCTGCAAACTTGCATCAACACGATTCCAACGGTTGACTTTCCCACTCCAAACTGGTTAGCGACTGATCGGTAGCTGTCTGGAGTTGCCAGCTTCCAGATTGCGATAGCCACCTGCTTCTCCACCGTCAGGGCAGCTCTCAATCTCGTGTATTTGCGCCGCAGGATAGGGGTGAGCGCCATCCCATGAAAGTGGCTTTTCTCATCTGAAAGTTCTGCAGCCACTGCTCGTCAGCCCAGACTTTCAGGACGATGTGATCCCACCACTCAGTGTTTGTTTCCTGAGCCCAAAAGCGGCGTTCCATGGTGGTGAGCGTGTCCGTGAATGCCACAAGCAATCTCGTATGCGTGTCGTATGTGTTACTCGAGTCGATATTGTCGGAGTCATCACTGTCAGTTTGGCTCTTAAGGAGTAACTCGACTGCCAAACGTGACGTGCTGGCGAGACTCATCAGCGTATTCCTCAGCAGTTCGGACTCCATTCCCGCAGACCGAAAGGGAAGACAGAGCGCGCAGTACAAAGAACGTTGTCCACCAAATGTGGACAGAAGCCCAGGGATGCGAACTGAAGCATCATGGAGAGTTGGGTCAGGACACAGAATGCCCCGCACTCCTGGAACCCTTCCCACGAGCCTCATTGCCAGAATGGGAAGAGGTGCTCTGTGGGATAGCTGCCCATAATGCACCGCTCCCAATGCCGCTTTAAGTGCCTCAAATGTGGCCATGCCAGTGCGCTTGGAGCTGTCATTGTGGACAATTTCAGCGCTTTCCCTACATCGCTTTCTGAAGGCTGGTTTAACTCAAAGTGCTCTACATCTGCAAGTGTAGCCATGCCCTTAGGGGAGCTGTACTTTATACTAGTTCCCTGAATGAAATAAGTGATATAAGCATATGGACTCTTTTGCCAGTGTAACTACATTAGCTTTTGCTGGCACATTGCACTTAGGGGTGCAAATTTTTTACATTCCGAACTGACATAGCTATGCCAGCAAATCTTTTGAGTTGTGACCTAGCCTGACACCCTGGCAGATAGGCAGATATTCTGCTATCACCTTCTCTGATCTAAACAATTGATTCCAGGCGATCTCCAAGGACACTCTCAGTATTTGCTGTTCTGAAATTTTGCAAGAACACGGCAATGATACAAGAGTGTCTGAAATGATATCTTTGCATCCTGTGTCCAAGCAATTTTTCTCTGCAGTTCATTCTAAAGATCTGTTCATGTTTGTGGTTCATGATTGAGAATTCCCCATGCAGCAATAAAATGGTGAGCAAAGATCTGTTTTAGGCAGACTATTTTGAAAGAAAATGTGATAATATAAAAGTAATAAACTATCTTGTGCAGGTGATGGGATGGTTAGCAGCAATGACCTCAGTTTCCCATTTTGCCTTGCTTTGTATTTTCAGCTGCAGCTAGTGTTAAAAGCAATTGGAAATGCAGGGCTGGCAGCAACATCTCTAACACCTATCCTGAGTTCTTGTGCATCCCTGAGAAGCAACCCCACTGAAATCCGCTTAGCTGCCATACAGGCCTTCAGACGCATTCCCTGTGCTGCCAATGTAAGTAATGTGTTCAGTGGTTGATGATTTACTGGTGCTGTATTGGAATCTGTGCTGTGTGAAATCAGGGTCAGGGCAGGGGAGGGCAGGGAGTCCCCCTCTTCCCCCCCCCCTCCGAGTTTCATACAGGTATACAAGCTCCCAGGTGAAGCTCACACGGCATTAGTGTGAAATCTGCAGCACTAGTGTGAGTTCTGCAGAGGAGAGGTGCCTCTGGGGCAGGGAGTCAGTATTTTGTTTACAAACAGAGGCAGAGTGATTAAGATAAGAAAGGGCTGGTGATTAAATTAAGGATATGGAAGTTTAGTCTGTAAAAGAGGAATCCCTCCTTGGAGGGGGGAGAGGTAGGAGGGGTTATTTTAGAGAGAAGTTGGGGGAGGAGAGAGAATCAGAAAAAATACAGCAAAGCACTGAGCCAAGGTTGCGTTCAGAAAAGGGGGAGATTTGGAGGCGTAGGTGAAAAGAAGGAGTCAAACCCAGGGAAGGGCTACCAGTGTATAGAGAAGTTCCCACTCTACCTGTGATACTTATGTGGCCCCATCACCATAGTATCTGAGGCTGCATCTCACAATGTCTAACCTATTTCTCCTCCCAGCTCCTCTGTGAGGTAGAGCAGTGCTGTTATCCCCATTGTACAGATGGGGCACTGAGGCACACACAGACTAAGAGCCAGATTTTCAAAGGTATTTAGGCACCTAGTGAGATTTTCAAATGCACTTAGCAGGTTGGTGCTTTGTAGCCCCCACTAGGTATCTAGCTGCATCTTTAGGGTGCCTAAAAATCTTTGAAATTCTGTCCTTAAAGCACTGGCCTGGGGTCAAACAGGAAGTCCATGGGGGGAGTAGAACCTAGGTCTTTCAGGACTAGCTCCCTATCCAGCAGATGAGACCAGTCTCTCTCTCGCTCTCTCTCGCTCTCCCTCCCCGCATATGCTGCAAAAAAAGAGGACTCTGATAGATGGGAGCAAAACCAAGGCGGCCAATTCTCTGAGACTCCAGCAAACGGTCAGAAGGTTGGGATGAATGTGGTGGTTGACAGCATGTAAAGAGAGTCAGATGAGAGGAGATCACTTAATTCCCAAGGGGTGGCAAGTTCTGCCCCATGCTGGGTTGTACAACAATTAGGGTGACCAGATCGCAAGAGTGAAATATCAAGACACATTGGGCGAGCAAGGGGGGATGGGGGGAATGACAGACACAAGTGCACAGAGCCATGAGAGGGGGCCTTAGGAAGCTGCGAGAGGGGGCCCTAGGAAGCTACCAAATGCAAAATTTTACCTGAATATCGGGACAATGGTGTCCCGATTGTACATTAAACAGATGTATGCTGCCAGATGCAATCCCTGCTTGCTAATGTGGGTAAGTGGACTGGGCAGCAGCCTAGCAGTGCTCAGCCCCAGCCTGCCCTGCGTAGAACCAGCATGTGCAGAGGCAGGTGCCTCCTTTCCTTGGCTCTGCCATGAGCAAGGTGGACCGGTCTGCACACACCCTGCTGGGGAGGAGGATGCAGCCTCTGAAACTTACCTCAGGGACCTGCCAGCTGCTTCCTGGGAGCCACCTCAAGTAAGCACTGCCGGGAGTGGTGCTACAGCTACACAGCTGCAGCTCTGCTGCTGCAGCACCATAGTGTAGACACTTTCTACATCAATGGAAGGGGGCTTTCCATCACTCTAGTAAACCACCTCCCAGTGTGGTGGCAGCTAGGTTACTGGAAACATTCTTCTGTCGACCTAGCCGTGTCTACACCAGGGTCTAGGTTGGCTTAGTTACAGCGCTATGTTGTGTGAAAAATTCACATCTCTAAGAGATCTAAGTCCAACTTAGTCCAAATTTTAAATGTAGACCAGGGCTATGCCAGAGAAAAGAACATAAGAATGACCATACTGGGTCAGACCAAAGGTCCATCTAGCCCAGTATCCTGTCTTCCAACAGTGGCCAATGCCAGGTTCTTCAGAGGGAATGAATAGAACAGGTAATCATCAAGTGATCCATCCCCTGTTGCCCATTCCCAGCTTCTGGCAAACAGAATCTAGCGACACCATCCTTGCCCATCCTGGCTAATAGCCATTGATGGACCTATCCTGCATGAATTTATCTAGATCTTTTTTGAACCCTGTTATAGTCTTGACCTTCACAACATCCTCTGGCAAAGAGTTCCACAGGTTGACTGTGCATTGTGTGCATCAGGATAATTTGCCATTGTGCCTTTAATACTGTCTCCTTGAGAAACCCTCAACTCTCCTGAACTCCTACTTCTCTTAAGATTTCCTCCCATCCCATTTTCTTCCCTACAAATTCTGAATTTGTTGAAGTCTGCTTTTTTTGAAGTGCACTGTCCTTATTCTGCTGGTCTCATTCTTTTCTTTCTTTAGTCTTCACCTTCACAACATCCTATGGCAAAGAGTTCCACAGATTGATTGTGTGAAGAAATACTTCCTTTTGTTTGTTTTAAACCTGCTGCCTATTAATTTAATTTGGTGACCTCTAGTTCTAAAAACAGACAGAATAGCTAGTCCTTTCGCCACTAAAGCCTAGAATGACTTTCTGGAAGGCTCAGGCTTATGGCCCACTTAGGACATTATAGTGACTAAAGCCTAGGGGCAGAGTGCTTAGTACCATGAGTGGGTCCACTGACTTTCAGTGGGACTACTCACAGGAGTAAAGTTACTCACATGTGCATTTGCAGGATCAGGCCTTCAACTACTACCAGTAACTGAACACAAGTTTGTCCAATTAACAGCTTTTCTTAAGACCAGATTGCAACTTGCCCTTGTGGGGGGATGCTGGTGGAGGCACAAAACCTTTCCCCAATGAAGCCCTGCCAATGGCCAGCCATAGTCACTGCATTTGAGGGACCACGGAGACTGATCCCTCTGTGCACACCCCAGGAAGATAAATCTCCTCAAAGGAAGAGAAGAAGGAGGACTAGAGCAGGCTAAGCACAGGACTAGGGGTAGCAGGCTTATCTGGAAGTTCACAGTTGGATTGTGTCACCCCATGGTGAAATCCCTTGCTGAGCTCCCATAGGGGTGTTTCAGCTCTATGTATCTACTCAGGACTGAGTTATAAAGGCACAATCTAGCCCTTCATAGCCAAGTATTGTAAATTAATAGATTACATATCTGTTGCCCTTTCATCAATCTGAGCAACATTTCATTCGATGAGAAGAGTGACATGGCGCCTGTAGAAATCATTATTGGAGAGTGTGTTGTTAAAAAAAGAGGTGGCAGTTACTTCAGTGCACTGCGCTACTACAATCTTGTTTAGAAGAATATTACATTAATGACAGACAAAGAAAGTATGGAGAGACACAGATTAGGATGAAACATAAAAGAGAGACGAGGGTGCAGTGGTTAAGGTGCTAGCACAGGACTTGGGAGACCCAGCTTCCCTGCTCCATCACAGACCTTGGGTAAGCCACTTAAGGCTCAAATCCTCAAAGGTAAATAAGCACCTAACTACCATTGATTTTAATGGGAGTTAAGCGCCTAAATACCTTTGAGGATCTGGGCCTTAGGGAACTGATGCACAGAGAGGCGATCTGTAAAATGGGGATATTAGCACTTCCCTGCCTCAGAGGGGAGTTGTGAGGATAAATATGTTAAAGATTGTGGAGAAAGTCCAGAGAAGAGCAAAAAAACAGTGTGTAAATTATGGGCCATCTCCAGGCGTCATTATATGCATGGAACATCTATTGAATTCAATGAAAATTTTGCATGTGAATTTACCCCTTAATATAAAGATAAACCCAAATCTGTTGCAGTGCAGACAGGGAGAAAGGCAAGTGGCTTGGTGCTGGTCTCCCCTCCCCGAGCCCACCCTGCTCCCTTCTCTGCAGCTTTGCCCCGAACCCTCCCTGGGAGTCCCCCCTTTGGCCGCCAGGTTTCACACCTGCTTGGCCAGGAGCCCCCACAGAGGGACCTGCCGGGGGCCAGGTGAGTCCCAGCAGTGCTTACCTGCTGGAGTGGCTCCCAGGAAGCATCCAGCAGGCAGGTCCCTGCCTCTGGTTCCTAGGGTCGCGTCGCTCGCGTGGGTCGGGGCGGGTTGGGTTGAGGGGAGTGTGGGGGGGACTCTCTGCCCACTGCCCGCTGCCGGTGTCTACAAGCCCTGCTTCGCTGCAGTACGCAGCGGAGTGGAGACCTTTTTGCCGCCTCTGTGTGCCTGGGGCAGGGCTGCACTCTGCAGGCTCCTGCCGGCCAGTGGGCTGGTACTGCTGTGCCGGCGCTGCCCCAGGGCCCAGGAGGAAGAGGTGAGTGGCGCTGGCGGTGCCAGCTTGCTGCGGTCCCCCCAATGTCGGGACAAGGTGCGTCCTGACCAATGTAAGGTTGGGACGTGGGACAAGTCCCCTAAAATCGGGACGTCTGGTCACCCTAACAGCAATGGCTGCTGTGTAATTTTACATGTTAACTGGAAACCATTTTGTTCAGTCATTTTTTGTTCTGAGTTTGAGAAAAGGAAGGACTGAGAAAGTGCTATATGAGTTTCAGATGTGTTTATGCCTCAAATTCTTAGGGTTTCAGCTGTATTCAGGCCAATTGCAGAACAAAGAACAGAAACTGCATCCACAGAGTCCATAAAGTCAACGATTATTGGCATGATTTGCATTATTCACTGTGCACCATTTGTGTGCTCAGCACTATTGAGAATATGCCAGAAAATCCAGTCCCTAAGCCAGTGCATATAAGCGGTGTAACTCTGGATAAGATGGCTCAGATATTTAGGTGTGAAGTGTATAGTTATTGACCACACATGTTATCACATGTTCACGGTGATGTTTATATCTATGAATGGAGGAACTGATGGCAATAGAAGTTTTACTAGATTAAGGACGAGAAGCTTTGACCCTCCAACCTTCTTTCTAGAGGAAGAGCTGCCCAGAGCTCCCGTGCCTGTTTATTTTCCTTTCCTGCCTGCAGTGGCCGTGATATTCCTCAGAAGTCTGAGTTCTTTTCTCAACTTTAAAATATAGAATTTTCTTGGTGTTTGGCTTTAAATATTCTCCTGTGAGAAATGAAACACAACACTACAGTGATTGAGTTGAAGAGCCTTCTGGAAAGTAACTAGCCTTTAAACAGAAGTAAAAGCTGTGTTGCCAACTCTCATGATTTTGGAGTACTTGTGGCACCTTAGAAACTAACAAATTTATTTGGGCATAAGCTTTTGTGGGCTAAAATCCACTTAATCAGATGCATACAGTGGAAAATAGAGTAGGAAGATATATATATACACACAGAGAACATGAAAAAATGGGTGTTGCCATACTAACTACTCCTCGTTCTTTTTGCTGATACAGACTAACACAGCTACCACTCTGAAACCTCTCATGATTTTGTCATGAGTCTCATGATAATTGTTTTCCTTAAAGCCCCAGCTTCTAGAGTCAAGTGGATATGTGATTATTTCAGCCTTCATTCTTAAAGAAAAAGAAGTTCTAGTCGCTGTGATTGTGCAGAAAGCAGGCTCTAAAAGCAGGCTCTAAAAGCAGAAGGCAAATAAAAAGAACCCCAAATCTGTTATTTTTAAATAATCTCATGATTTAAAAACCAATCTCATGATTTTTGGTGAGCCTGATTCATGGTTTTTGAACATTTGAGATTGGCAACACTCAGGGCCGGTGCAAGGAAGTTTCGCGCCCTAGGCGAAACTTCCACCTTGAGGCCCCCTCCAGCCCTGAGGCAGCTCCCCGCCTCCTTCCGCCCTGAGCGCCCCCCCCCCCCGGCAGCTCCCTGCCCCGGGGAGCCGTGCGGCCGCTCCCCACCCCAGCTCACCTCTGCTCCGCCTCCTCCCCGAGCACGCCACCCCCACTCTAATTCTCCTCCCCTCCCAGGCTTGTGGCGCCAAACAGCTGATTGGTGCTGCAAGCCTGGGAGGCAAGAGAAGTGGAGCGGCGACCGTGCTCAGGAACACTGTAAAAAAAAAAATTGGGGGCACAGCTTTTTGGCGCCCCCAAATCTTGGCGCCCTAGGCAACTGCCTACTTTGCCTTAATGGTAGCACTGGCCCTGGCAACACTGTGAAAGTGACTTGAAAGTGTCAGTTTCACTCCTGTTTAAAGTTAGTTTCTAGTCTATTATCTGTAGTGAGGTAACACCTCTAAAGCCCCAGGCAGGTACAATATAAACTCATGGGGCCTTGCCTAGTAGGGGATGTTTCCAAAGTTAAATGATCTATTCCAGGCTTGATGAACTTCAAAAAAGTGATAGAAAGTAATCTAGATTTTTCTATAATTGTTTCAATTGTTGTATTCAAGAGTTAGTAACAAAGAATATACATTAAAATGTTAAACCTAATCACTGTCCCTTAAGTGACTTGATACATGATGTGAGAACATGTTAGTATTAGAGCTGAGTGGGTCTAATATTTATTTAATCCTTTTTTTATATATAGGAATTAGATACAGTGCCCTATCAGCTAATTTCTAAGTTATTATCTGAAAAAAAAAAAAAAACCCCAAAATCCTAGAGTTTTCAGGTGCCTAAGTAGCTCTTGGAATCATGGTTAAAGTTGTCCCCCTCCCCCAAAATCTAAAATGGTGCCCCTGTATGAAATAATTCTGGAGTGTGCAAACAAATAAGAACCGAGTATAAAAGCATCTCCCAGCAGAACTCTTTCTGCTGCAGGGGAGGTTGGGAAGGACTGTGTTCTTGCTGGAGAAGCAAAAAAAAAAAAGCATTCAGATGTTTTTCTTGACAAATGTGATCTTTTCGCAGGCAAAAGTTCCCTTTTAACATAATGAAAGTGCAGTACAATTACCACATTGTAATATTGCAGGTATCACTGTAGCGCTATGCTTAGATAACTTCAGCATCCCACTGTGGTAACTGTTGGCGAATTGATAAAAGGTGGTAACTTGAGCTGCCTGGCTTTCCTTGCCTCGGTGAAGCCCCTGAGGGGCTCATGTGGTGGTGTTTTTTCAACCTCCTCCTCAACCTCCTTTTGTGCAATGTGAAATATTGGAAGTTTTATGCAATGGATAAGCCTAGTTACACCTGAGACATTCCCATTCTTAGCTGGCTAGAGAGAAGTAAATGGTTGACACAGCATTTGATAGACACAGGAAAATGTAAAGCCATGCCCACCAGGCCTTACTGAGGCAAAACTAGCCTATAGCATGTCTTGCTAGATAGACCTGGAATTTCCTCCCACACTTGAGAGGACTCTCACTCTGAGGTATACTACAAAAGACAAAGCATTTCCTCCTCATTTGTTTAACTGATTTATTTCCAATACTGACACACAGCCTGATCCTGTCATTGTGACAAATACAGAGGCTCATTGAAATCTATTGAAATTTTGTGTGCAGTTCAAGGGTATAACTGGGTTATATGGTTATACCACTCATTACTGTATTCTCATTGGTAAAAACAAATTGTCACGTGGAATACCATTAAGTAGAAAAGAATAAATGACATTGTATGAACTAAACACTGGGTGTACAAAATGACTTCCTTCCACCTGTAAGATATGGAAGAAGACCTACCCATGTGAAGAAAAATTACTCAGACACAGATGTGTTAGCAGGATCCGGCTCTGAATAAGGAACCGAGGATTTGGTCCTGGACTAGTAAATTCTACTACTTAAAACTGTATTAATGATTACTGTATTGGGGTCCAGTCCTGAACTCATTTATGTTAATAGTAATGCTCCCCTATAGCTCAATGGATCCATCCCAAACTGTGTAATAGTATAGCATCCTGGGACTTTGTGAACAGGATGCTGTGCTGTACATATATGTGTGTGTATTGATATTGTATAAAACAACTTACTTTCCTCATAATGCTTGTTGCAAGGGCTAGCCGCTTATACCTAGAAATTAATGCACCTCAGCTCTTTTAGGGGAGTAAGTACCTTAATCTTTTTTTTTTTTCAAGCGTACTGTATTAGTCCGTTTATATCAAGCAGCCGATGATGACGTGGAAATAAGAATTGCTTCATATTATATAGCAATGAAATGTCCGAGTGATGAGCTGTTTAACCAAGTACAACAGACTTTGCAGGAGGAGACATCCAGCCAAGGTCAGCAGACAGCTACTGAAATGTTAAAAATACCTAAATATGTTATTTTCTAGACTTGATTTTTTATTTGCTTCCTATTAGAGGTGCCTGAGGTTTGAGCTCCACGTTACCTACTTTAAAACTGTTAGAATTGGGGGTTTTAATTTTTTTTTAATTGTCAACAATTTGGTGTGGTGCACAAAAGAAAATCAGGTGTGATCTCTCCTGGCTGGCAGCATTTAATGAACACATACTGACATCATCAAAGAGCCTGAGAGAGGAACAACAGGCCATGCTTGAGTTTTATTACATTACAAACACAAATGGCTAATTATAAAGTTTGCTGAATGGAGAAGGAAAAAAGAAGCAAAAAAATAAATAAATTTCCAAGCTTCTGAAAATTATTTCAGGTAATAGGTATTATAAAAGCTGTTTACAAAGTATTTCACAGTGCCCCTTTAAAATGTCCCCCATCTCCCCATTTTATATTAGTTGTTCACTGGGTATAGTACTACACAT